>NC_090288.1:40406308-41033353 GCF_037392515.1 Haliotis asinina | reverse complement strand
TTGCCCACTGAGGCTAAGAAAGGTAATTAGTCTGAATGTCATTAAGATTCTTCTGTGTGGTCCTACCCTAGTATGCACTGAAGTCTCTGGTAGATCACTGCCCCAAAGGGTCCTCAGTTGTTGATGACGCCAACAATACTGGCTAAAATCCAGTTTTAGACATGTATAATTCACTCATACACAAATCCTTCAAAACTTGTCTGGTTGGTTTGGGATCATTAGCATTGAAAGACTTGTTACTATCAAATATAAAAACAATCTTACATGACAACGTCCATGTCTATATCCCTACAAAGAGCTAGTGTAAGCAGCTGACAAACAATGAGGGAGGGTCTCAAATATATATTTACTAGAGTCACTGGCCCTTTCCCTGAGATCTTTGAAGTCAATGACAACTAGAGTGGTACTGCTATGAAATCAGCCCATATATACACTACAAAACAACATTTTGTAGGTCTGCTAGAAACAATAATAAAACAACCCCTTCATGATCTTTTATGCTGACATAAATCAGAACCTGCTCAGAGACTGATCTTAAAGTCTTCTGTTACATAAACAAAAATGCACCTGGTATAAAATTAATTGGTCTTAAAGGTTTTGTGTATTTCACTGTGACCAAACCAATTTTATTTCCTGTTTTACAGATCCACATGTTGCATTTTGTCAACAATAAGAAAAAAAGTAAAAATTAATATTCCCTGCTCATAAAATAAAATCCCAATGTTTTCACTGGCCAAAAATGTAAACTTTCTAGAACTTTTTTTGAGAGACTGCAGGGACTGGAAAAGGCAGGGGCCATGGGCCATTTTGCACGTTAGAATAGAAAATGGCCCATTAAAATTTACTATTTAAAAATACTATTGATGCAAGGGTCATGGTCCATCCTAAATTCAGAAAAAGGCTAAGAATCTTGAAAATGGCCCATTGTCAAAGTTCTCTTTCCCAATCCCTGAGACTTTTTTTTTCACCCCACATACATTTCATAAACTGGCAAACACTATGGCATTTAGAAGGAATATTACTTCAGGGATTTTATTTATTTTTATTTTTTTCCTCCTGCCTTTAGGTTTTCTGAGGACACAAACCCGTTAAACAAGAAATAAAAGTGGTCTAGCCTGATAATGCCTTTCACTAAGTCATTGCAATGAGATTTTAATTTTTTCAGAACAACTTGACAAGACTCAAAACTGTTGACACATAAATCAGTCTATTTCACTGACTGGATCATTAGCACAGGCATTTTAGCTTAGCTGTTTCTCCTCCAATGAAAACATTATTGTAAGTAATGAAATTACTAGCAGATAAATATTGTTCTTCATTAACAGATGGTGATAAGTGCCAACTATTGAACATAGCCCATCAGACTGAATGCATACACAACATCAAGACTGTATGGTCAACTTTTACCAATACAAGTGCAAAAACAAACACTTCATTGCATAGTTTTCAAACACCTCTCATAAAAGAACCTGAGTAAAGTCAAACTAGAAATGTTTTGGTGCCCATTCTGAATTTAGTGTAGCAGCCAAAATCTTTTACATCAACCCACACTTTCTGCTCAAAAGCTACACCAAATGTTCAGAAAAATGTTGCACAGTTAAACATACTGTCAAAATAAGCACAAAATGTAAATCAATTTTTGGTAACTGAACTGAACATTTTCACATGCTACTTAATTCATCAGCCTGTAGACAGGTTTTCAAATATGGCTGAAATGGTGACCATTTTGAATATTGCACTATGCAATATACGCAAAGGTTTAACAAGCAACGACACTACCTCTCACCTTCAATCAAGCTGCGTAAAGCCTTAAACATTGTGACTGGAATCACAGCTATTTATTCTTAAAATCACAGTTTGATAACATGTCATGAATAAAGAGTGCAGATGTCATGTATTCTAAAGAATGGTAAAGAAAGGTGAAGAAACCTAACTTTCATACAATTCACGTAAACAATGACCAATGTTGCCATAGGTACTGACTGAAATATATGCATGCAAGGATTGCAAAGAAATATTTAAATTTACAAAACATTTCCATGCATACTTCAAATGTACTAGCTTACAAAAAGCATCAATTGACATTTCCTGACAGTCAAGAAAGGGAATGACCAGTATCCATCGTCAATCCTGAAAAGCATTGTACTGAAGCAGTGAACTATATACATTCTTTCAAAACACACAAAGGGGTGAGTGCACTTACCCAGCAGCCAGAATGACATGCAGGTACTTATCATTATATTGCATTAATTATGAAAAGGATATCTCCATTCAACAACCCGGATGCACAGCTTTCTGATTGGGTTGCTCAAGCGAAGACAGAACAAGGCCCGCTGTGGGCGCACATTCTGGTTTTGTTGTTTCCTCATGTTGGCACGTTTGCGAGTCATGGTTGCGGCACCAGCTGCAGCAGCTAGAGCTGTATTCCAACCTGAACTGAGAACCTTTCCACTGTCACCTCCCTCGACACCTTCGATGTCACCCTCAGCGGGTGCACTGCCACTAGCTGTCGCTTCGGCAGGGGAATTTTGGCCGTTTCGCGGACACGGCGATTGGGTATCCGATAGACCCCCACCCCTTGTTTCTGTGGTTCTTGCTGACCGAGTTGGGCTTTTATCAGGGCCCCGGTCATTGTTTGACCCTGGAACAAAAACACAGAGATTAGATCACTGATAATCACAGCAAGTCAACTAATCATTTGCATACCCCTGAAGAATAACATAATAATGTGATAGAGGTGAGTGAGTGAGTTTACTTTTACGCTGCTTTTAGCAATATTCCATCAATATTGCAGCAGGTTAACAACAGAAATAGGCTCTACACATTGTCCCTAAGAGGGGAATCGAACCCAAGCCTTTGGCGTGACAAGTGAGTGAGTGCAGTTTTAAGCTACACCCAGCAATATTCCAGCTGTATGGTGGCAGTGTGTAAATAACTGAGTCTAACTACACTCACTCACTCACTCACTTTGAAAGGCTGTACATGCATCATGACGTTGGTTACAAAGGGACGAACATGGCATAGTGATGTCAATGCAGTGTGACATTATGCAATAAATGTTCCAGTGTACCCAATTCTTCCGCAACCTCTTTATGAAAACCAGTTTCGGTTTCAAACTATTAAAATAATCAAAACATGCTATTTCGACAATTTAATGAATGTGAGATGTGGGTAATGAAAAGATTACCAAAGTCGGTCACATTACATATGAATTATACAAAACTTGCGACCTTCCTATGATACCAGAGGAAGTACACTTGTTTCATATAATTTGTACATAATGACATCTTGTGTAGTATTTTCTATTTATGCATGTATTAATGATTACACACACAGGAAACGTTTATAATTATCATTATTATCCCACGTAAAACAGTGAACTTTTGACTAAATTTTGAGCAGATACAAAATGAAATCCAAGTTTGTTTGTGGTTTGTAACTGTAAGCGGATATGGGCTAGTAGCCTATAGACAAGTAAGCCACCATTATTTGATTGCCTGAAATGAAAACTGACTTGTCCCAGGCATCGGGCGATGGGATTTTTGAACCCCTGTATGACAGAAACGTATGAATTTCACAACAAACACATGATTCAGAGTGTGATGCAATGTTACTGTGTACATCCTCTACTCTGTACACTCAGACATGTACTTGTAAACATCAACGATGATGAACCACATCATCAAATCCATACACACATCAGTGACGTGATAAGGCAGCATGGCAGTGTACAGGAAAACTGATCCATTTTGCCATGAAGTCCATAAGATAACCCAAGTTTGTCTTAAGATGACTTAAGATGGTGCACTTAGTCACCACCAACTGGTAATCCGACATTAAGCCAGAAAAGAAGTCTTGACTCCTTTCAGTCTAACACACCTTCAGACAAAAACATACAGCAGAGATAACCATAGTAACATAGTTTTAATTATTTTTTACCCCTGTTCCTTTCCACGAAAGTCTAAACAGGGTAGTTTTCTGTTTTACTGTTTTTTGAGGTTTTTTTTATATGTTTCTGTAGGCATGTGACATCACTTGCATATATCGTCTGACATTGTTCAAAGTTCCACAAGGAAGACAAAATACTTAGGTCAAGAGTAAATGAATCTGAAGGTTAAACAGTGGCAGACATCAAAAACCCTAAGACATACAAAGCCTGTTTAATATATTTTTTAAATACCTACACACATAATTTCAACATTTACAAAGATCAATATCAACATCATGAGTAGTGTATGAGTGATGTTATACACGATCTTCACACACACACCGTTAGCTGGAATGCCACGTTGAGCAGGAGTTCCATTATGTTATACTGTGGCCACTTCAGTGTTGTAGGTCAAAGATATTATACCATTTGTTGGGTCGTGATAAACCATCATTACAAATATGTGAAAGATTGCTGATTCTGCTGTCAGCAATACCGACTCACTGACACGTGTACTGTTACCACCGCAGTGCAGCAACAGTTACTCAACAGCAACATTCCAGCTATATGGCAATAGTCTGTAAATAATCGAGTCTGGACCAGACAATCCAATGATCAACAGCATATGCAATGATTTGCGCAACTGGGAACCTATGACGTATCAACCAAGTCAGCGAATCTGACCACCCAATTCTATTTGTCGACTCTTACGACAAGCATGGGTTACTGAAGACTAAAGCCCAGATTTTCGAAGCTCTCTTTGCACTAAGATAGTCAAACGAAAACAGGTCCAGCATTTTCTCCCTTTTTTCTTCTACATACAGTACTACTGCTTTTATTGTCGTATTCATACTGACAAAATACTGTTTCACATATAGAAAACAAAAGGAACTCAACCTCCTTATATGGAGCACATAGGTTGCATCTGAACACTACAACCCAATCTGACTAAATCTGATGCTCAATTAAGTAAAAGGCCTGAAAGTTTAAGAAACACTTCCTCTGATCAAGCCTACTGTTTAATCCATGGTTTCTGACCCATGTACTTTGCATGCTTGATAAGTCAAAGTCTCTCTGAAGAGGCATCTCTCCTATAATGCCTGTTGTCTCTAGAGGCCTATTCTTGCAGGTGCCCCATACTTTGAGACCACACTGAGATTTTGTCTCTAAAATTAGTTTCCACTTAACCATGTTTGCTGAGCTTCTGTCAAAAGTAAGATGATAGATGCACTTCAAATTATGAGGCACAACAAAGGAGGAAACTACGATAAAGATCAAGTCTCATAAACATCTAAACTATCCTCTATGATAGACAATGAACAAGAGTTGTCTGAAAGTTGCCATAAGATTGTTAGTTTAAACTTATAGCATGTGGCACAGCGTTTTGTAGCTGGATATCATGAGACCAAGTGCCAGGTAAAAAACCCTCAATACACTAATGTTTGATGCTGGTTAAGCTCTGAAACAACCAGGAAATAGTTATTCCATGTTTATGTATTTGATATGGTATCACAGCTGTTTTGAACCTAAAGCCTACTGAGTGTTTACAACTGTTTTCAAACTAGTAGCATTTTGATAATATTTGTAATGCTATGGTCAAATCCAATTTTCAAGTTTATGGGCCTGCTATGGCTGCTGATTTTGTTTATTGCTCAAAACTGCTTCAAGCATTTCATAAATATGACAGCCTGTATAAAATCAAGTGTGGACTTGACAATCCACTGATTCGATTGCATGAACATCAATCCACTCAACTGGGATTAAGATAATCAGCCTTGTCACAGAGTCAGACCATGTGATAAATTTTGTCAGTATGACAAGACAAAGCTGATGGAAATCCATTTTCTCTCCCAGAATCTCATGAACTTATAATTGACAAAAACATTTTAAAAATGGTCTTCTTGAATAATGCTATTATATGAGTCTTTTTACATTTGAAATTGAACTTCATGTGTGTTTTGTTTTTGCAACTTGTACATTTCCTAAACAATATATGATATGTAATTAATGCATGGTAATGTGCAACATGTTGCGAGAGAACCCACACTGTCTATTTTCAGATATAATGGAGTGAAAATAGAAGCTGTATTTCACATGTTGTTAGTGAATAAATTAGTCAGGCATGAGCAAAAAAATACACAAGGAACACTTGTACTCTTGAAAAGCAAGCATATTATTTGTAAGTAAGGTGTAACCGGCTCTGTATCCTATGTTCATGCACCCTGAGATGATGTGTACAAGATACAATGCTCACAATGTGCAGTAATTAATGATATGAACATTATTTCTTCGTTTCTTCAACAAAATTAAAAACTGCAACTCCGAAATAGTTTTTGGCCATACTGAAAAACAAAACGCAAACATATCATATCATGAAATATCCTCTTTACATTACAGAATAAGTTAGCTAACATACATTTGACAAGTATTTAATTTCGATATGAATTATCCTTAAACTCACATTGATTCAAATTTCATCAGTTACAAACGGGTATTCAGAAACTTACACCTTATCTCTTAGCAGGTACACTGGAAATAGAACCTTATCTGTAATTAGAACTGAGTATTGCAAGGTTAGTAATACAGTCATATGCGCCCGCGATAAATTAATTATTTAACTTTCATCACAATATTCCAGATAGGTGTTTCGATGGAGTTTTACAGTAACTGCATAAAAAATAGTTTAAAATATCAACACTTCAAAGTTGCAAACTCTTAGACACTTTAAACGTTGATTCTAAAATAATATCTACATAAATACAGAAGGCAGAAATCAAATGCTAAATTTTGTAAACAAAGAAATTCTGAGGTCATTATTTGTGAAAGGCATTATGGGAAGATGCAGTTTCGTTGGGCTTAGTTGATTCATGGTAGTCAGATGCTGACTGAAAATTTATTCATACCGAGTTTTCAGAAGCATGTTCAAACCACGAAGGTCAAATTACATTCCCATGCTTCAAATACTCAATAACACCTGGAAATTGGCCAACACAAGATGCTTATTGACACAGTTAACAAAAAAGTAAACCAAAGGGTTTTACTGTCTGCACTCGTTTACATCGAGTACGGGTACAGCAGTGAAGTGTCATCAGCTGGCCATTTCAGCTGGTTCCCATGGTAGCATCTGGAGTTGCTCATTTGTGACGTCATTCTTACTTTACGTCAAAATATGATTTGAATGATGTCCCCACTGTTGATGACACAACAAAACAATTGTTTGCGATGTTTCTACGTGTCAGTATGCAGTGAATAGTCTTGCAGTTTCCAGGAATCTCTTACCATTTGATCATGTTTTTCAGCCAATCAGATTACAGAACACAATAACTTTTGGTTTACAATCAAGGTTACAATATAACACATTGAGGACAGAACGTATGCATTGAATGTCACAACATCATATACCAAATGTCATTCCATTTTGTGCAGAATTGCTGATTCAGTGATTGTCTACAAATAGGATTGTCAACATGGCTTCCATGGCAGCCATATTGACATCATATTCAGACCTCTTGAGCAAGTTTAGGGGTTATCTTTGGAAGCCACAAAACTGTGAGATTTCAACCTCAGAGGTCCACAGCATTTAGGGTAGATTATGTTTACAGAGCAAGGAAATACATTCTCAGACAATTCAAAAGGTATTCAAAGAGATACAAGAAAAATCTAATGAATAACAACTTCTTGATTTATCTATTACTACACATCTTCTAAATGCCTTTGAAGAATTTCATTCCAATAGAATTCTTGGTCACACTGCAGTGGTCAAATCAAAATGACTTTAGGTCGGTATTTTACATGTCCACATTCTGTGAGAAGACAGTAAGTCCGACATTTTGTGGACTATTTCCTATGTCTGACATAGCAATAAATAAGTTTCTTCCCTGTAACAGTATAAGACTGTGAAATCTATAGTATGTATTATCATAAATAAGTAGAACGTGATGAGCAACTGATAAACAAAAATCCAAATTATTGTTCACAGGCACTGTACTAGACTAAGGCTTAGTCTCTGAATATATATCATTTTGATAGTAACAAACTCATTTTAATTGAAAAGCAGACCCAGAGAGACCAGAGATTCAGAACCTGAGAAAATCTAGACTTGATTCATTTAAGGACACTGCAGAGAAGGCTTGGCAATGGGCAAAATATTGTGGTTCAGGGACTGTGAGACAGACTAGCGCTGTAGATAATGACAAAACTATTTTTCTCCAAAACATAGAACTTTCAGGGTATAACATACACCCTGTACTATTTTGACAGCTGGTTAAACTGGCTCTAGTCTCAACCTCAAAGACATCGCTTAATGGTTTAAGTTTCCACAGGACCAGTGGGTTTGCAATGGTGTGGAATCATTACCAAGACACATACAGGGGCTTTCGATCAGCATCTCTACCTCTGTTGAGGTAAGCAGTAGGTAGACGGCTGGTTGAAGCATTTTCTCATCATCTGGGTTTGAATCTCAAAATGGCTACTCTCTTCTCCCATTCTCAGCATCCCCTATTACACTGCTGGCATATTGCCAAATAAGTCTTTAAACAGTACTCACTCACATCTGTAACAATCATTTAGACAGACATATCATTCCATTGTGATAATGATCTGTATGTAATATTTTTCTGTTCAGCTCCATTTAGCCAAACCCAGAATGGTTCCCGCTGATCGTTCAGCTAATCACAATATATCATAATGTCTGTCAGGCTCTGCTTCAAACACTGAGTACTAGACATATTTCATCATTAAAGCCTCAATTTGAAAAATCAGGTCAGTGCTGACAAATGTGTTGGGAATGTAGCATTGCACATACCAGATGGTGGTCAGCTCATTGTTTAAGCAGACTAATTCTGTGTTCTTTCTTGTGATCAAGAATTGAAATCAAGAATTTAAACCAAGAATTTAAAACCAAGACTTGTTCTAGGTTTCTTTTGGATTTGTGTGGACTGCTGTGTAGATACACCTTATTTAAATCAGGGGTTCAATTTTTGTTAAAAGTCACTTGCAACATGGCAAGTGACTTTAAGAAAGTAACTTGGCCTGATTAATTTTCCACTTGCCTTGATTTTATACAATGAACATGATGATGTCACTATGAACGAATAAATCAACATGGTATTTGATATCAATGTTTACTGGACTAATTATTGAGAAGTGATAAATAGCTAAGAAAGATAACTCTACTTTGTAAAAAAAAGAAAAATTTAATGGATACATTCTGAGATATGAAACGCAAGTTTATTTGCAGTTTGAAACTTGAGGTGGAAATTTTTTCGTAGCCCACAGACAACTAAGATACAAATATTTGATTGTTCGGGGTGTTGGGTGATGGGATGTTATAACCCATGTTTAAGTCCGATAATTGCATTTCTTGGACTAAAAGTCTCTCCAGACCAGACAATCCAGAGCACTTCATTGACCACCAAGATCCGGGGTAGAAAAGATTTTGAACTACCCATGCTTGCCACAAAAGGCGACTATGCTTGTTGTAAGAGGTGACTAACAGGATCAGGTGGTCAGGCTCCCTAACTTGGTTCACACGTCACTGGTTCCCAGTTGTGCAGATTGATGTTCATGCTGTCTGGTTCAAACTCGATTATTTACAGACAACCACCACATGCTGGAATATTGCTGGATGCGGCATAAAACTAAACTCTCTCACTCAACTCATCACTTCATCGAACTGAAAACCTGAACTTTTACACTTTTAATTCTAACAAGCATAAAGGCTCCTTACCTTGATCAATGGCTACTGAAGATGAATTCTAACCAGGATATAGGTTCGTAGCCTTGATCAATGGCTACTGAAGACCAAATCTAACCTAGACATCCATAACACCTACCTCATGCATTACAACAATAACAGAAAAACTATATGGATAACAACTTACTTTATTTCAGGAATGCGACATTTCTATACCGATTCTTGTACCATTATCAAGAAGAATGGTACAAGAATCTGTATTTTGAAATGTCGCAATTGCAAAAATCTGCTTCAAAATGGTTGTGTTGCTATCCATGAAGTTCGTACAGATCTGGGGCCCTGTTTCACAAAACTCTCATAAGCCTAAGGTCTCGTAACTTTTCTCGTAGCATTCTTACTTCCTATTTTACAGTACAGGGCCCCGTTTCACAAAACTCTCGTAAGCCAAAGATCTCGTAAGTTTTCTCGTAGCCATTATGCCTCCTACACTGTAACATAAGATACGAATGCTACGAGAATAGTTACGAGATCTTAGGCTTACGAGAGCTTTGTGAAACGGGGCCCTGTACTTTCCAAATGAAATACCACCCAAAGAACGTATCAATACATGTCACACTAATCTGGTGATGATATGATATGTACACTGACACCTAATCTGCACTATACTAATCAATTCATATCACACTCAAATGACCACTAAAGTCTGATTTTTCATATCATCAGGTGCCAATCAGAGACATTCATTTTGCCCAGCCTCTTAGTCTTAGTCTGGGCTGACACCAAATCCTGGTTCGGTTCCTTACATGTCACAACTTATGAAATCTAGGTTCAATGGCAGTTCATATGATAAAACTGACAACTATGCCCATTGACAAGTCTGGTCAAGAGGTCAACAGTGAGTGAGTGATTGAGTGAGTTTAGTGTTTATGCTGCATTCCCCAGTATTCTAGCTATATGGCAGATCAAGAGGACTAAAAATGCCCAATATTTCCCTAATCTTATCCATCTGATTCTAAACATTCGTCACAGAAGAAAAGTTAAAACATTCTGGTGCAATAAGTCACATACTCTAAGCTGACACTTTGTCCAGCCAAATTCTCTCCTTTACAAGTTTTGATGTCTTGGGTGTACTCTGCCCCTTGAAAAAAATATGTAACTTGTCTGCGTATAGGTTGTGATGAATCTGTGATGGTTCTTGTTTCTAATAATCTAAATATCTGGTGTGATGGGGTAGCTTAGTGGTTAAGGTGTTAGCTCTTCTTGACGAAGATTATGGTTCGGTTCCTTACATGGCACAACTTATGAAATCTATTTCTGGTATCCCCTGCCACAATACTGCTAAAAGTGGCATGAAACTAAAATCACTAACTCATAAAAATATCAACAGACATGCATCCTCTGCAAATTTCAGTTTGATGTTTCTTTTTATCATCCTATTAGTATTTTAGTCTCCCAAGTTGACTAAATATATCAACAAAAGTCTGACCATGGATTTTGTTAATCAAACATTAATGTTACAGATTTCCATAGATGTAGCTTGAAAGTCCCATGTAATTTCCAGTTTTCAGAAAAACACATGAGAAAACAAACATTTAGACTGTTATCAGTCTAAAGTCCAAAAAGAGAACATTGATTCCCCCAAGACATATTTGTGAGCATAAGGAAGTGACAGTCTGTTAAGTCGCTACAATACAGTTCAGACTAATGCCTCACAATGCCATCAACAAGGAAATCTCAATGCAAGTATAAAGCAATATTTAAAATACTGCATACATGAACAATATTGCATTTGTTTCAAGCTATGATACTAAAAATATTATCACCTCAAGTTGTGGAAATTGTGACCAGATTGTATAACTTTGTAAATCGTGACCAAATTCCCTTCAATATTACAAATAACACAGTTAAACACTTTTACTTTCCTGTAATGTTTTCTAAATAACGTGAATTCAAAATGAAACCAAAGTCGTGGACAAAATGTTTCGTTATGTCTTATAAACATAGAATAATTGTCCAGCTATCGATCTATAACGAATAATATACGGCCATATTACGATCAAAGAATGTTACCCTAACCTGCAGTTACATTAAAATATAGCCGAGTGTATGCATCTTGTGAAAACACTGAGACTGACACTGACTGTGCGGGTTTTGGTTATTATGTCTGCCTGGTAACGCGAATTATGACAAAATGTCCTTGTGTCGTTCCCTGTCACACTCGCCAACACTCGGCTCTCGTAATCAATGCTTTACATACGCTATTTGTTGCAAATAAATACGTTTTAACATGCAAGAGTGGTGGTCGGGCATGGATGCATGAATCCACTACCCCAAAAGAAATTCTTGAGGAACATGGAGAAAATTCTACGCTGCCATGTTTTTCGTCAGAATCTGCATCAGCAACCGAAACATTTCCGCTTCTAATTTATAGAAGATAACACAATATACGATAGAATAAAGCAGATATTCTTTAAAAGAAAACAAGTACCTGATGCCGCAGAGGCCATTGTGAGGAACCACGGGAATCTGTCGTTCCAAACAAAATATTTGGCCCTATCTCTTGGTTTCCTCCATTTTTCTGGTAAACCTACAAATATCGCATTTTCATCCGGGGCTTTCTGATCGGTACCATTCTTTGGTTTTCAGACCTTTTCAAAATCAAGGTCAATAGATACCACAAAATCCACTCAAAATTTGACATGTATAAGGAAATATCGGCAAATATACAGAATTTTTGCATATGTTGCCAATTAAAATTGAAATTCTTGCAAAAATATTTATGTAGAATATTTTATCGTAAAAATATAATAGGACAGTAGATAGGCAAATAAATATTGATGGGAGTTTCTTCAATTTAAGGGATGATATTACACATTAGCGCTGATTTTATTTTTGCAAATATTTTAATGTTTATGTGGCAAGCAAAAAAAGGCTTTCGCCTTCAGCCCGGAACTGTTTTCAGCGCGCAGCTGCACTGAGACTGAAAACATGGCGGAAAGTCGAATGAACCTGGCGACTCTGCAGCAGCGAGATCCATATATTACTGAAATAGCAGACACTGCGTCGCAAGTTGCGTTATATTCGTTTAGTTCTAAGAGTAACGAATGGGTAGGTATGCTTGTCAGTAACATGAATGGGTGTTTAACAGTGCATTTAGCGATTCTCTTATCTGTCTGAAATCGTTTCTTGTTTACAACTAACGTCGTCTGCCAAAGGGGAAATGCAAACTCCCGCCTTGCTCCTACACTGCTATCAGAACAAAACACGGTCATGGCCGATTCACCCCAGTCTTGGCATTTGCGTCGCAATGCAACTCGGTTACAAGTGAATAGATGCCGGTTTAAGCAGGGGTGCAAATTATGTCATTATAATTCTTTTTGCGTGGCTGCAGTAATTTTAGGTTGGGAACTAAGTAGAGGAGCTTTATGAAAACTGAGACAATGTCAGTAACTTTACTGTCTTTTTATTGATAAAACAAATACATGAAAGTTTCCAGGAATGTAGTTTAGTTTCTAATTATGCTGATAAATGGCACATACAATTATTTGATTACATGGAAACTGTGCTGACCAATAAAAGTGTCGACCACAGTATGACAGTAAATGTGCTAAATGTGACTTTTATACTTGATATATATTATGATCGTTCTATGTTCATTGTAGTTTCTTTATTTGGAGAGGGAAAGTAATGTGTCAAATTAAGGAATTACACTTGATGTGAAAAAGGTTGCAATATGATTTTGTTCATGAATTAATATTAGGCAGTAACCAACAGAGCTGTGATGTTGTATTGTAGTATTGATAATCCTAATACTTTATCGGGCAATAAATATATCGATACTTTTTTTCATGACGTCTTACGTATCGTTCTTAAAATTCTTAATTTTCAATAGAAATTGATGGTTATGCCAGACTTTAAACTGTTACCTGGGTATGAACATATACATTTGTAAAAAAAATAACTAAACATAGCATGTTGTGTTGTGCATCGTATCTTTCCCAAATATTGCAATACATATTGTATGGTGAATTTTCTTTTCGTCACACCTCTTGTAAACAAACCAAACGGTATTTAAACTGAGACTATATTAGCGGCTTTACTGTCTCCTCATTGCTGAAACAAAGTCATTGAAGTAACCAGAAATTAAGTTAACTGAAGTCCTAAGTATGGTAATCAGTAGCACACATTTTTAAGTCAGCACTGCACATTTTGTACAGTGTTAACTATACATACTAATTTTGTCTTGTTTGAATTACAGGATGCATAATCTCATTTCATTGTTATTGGTGAAATGGTTAAGGATAAACCAAGAAAAAGAATAGAAAAGAATAAGAAGTTTATAGGTGGCATCTAGACCTTGATATTTGTAGATTCCACTTAGCGTTTTAAACTCTTTGTGGTTTCCCTTGTATCAACTGGAAATTCTTGGATCTTCTCTTTAGTATGCATTTAGAAGTGGGAAGAATATGAATGCTTGACACAATGGATTTCAGCCTCTTTGTAATGACATTTCATTTTCATTTCTTTGCTGTATCTTGTCATTTCATCAGGTGATTTGGAACATGCTTTTGGCCAGGATTTCTGTCATAAACCTGGAATGGTTTAGAAGTTTTTGTCTATGACTTCTACATCAAGTTATAACTTTTTTTTCAATAGTTCTGATAAGGATTAATTGTCCATAAAACTAAGGGATGCATACATGAGGTATCAACTTACTGTAATGATAAGCATACACGTGTACCCACTCGACTAATAATATTGTATATTTATGATTTTCATACTTGTTAGATAGTGAAGACAAGATGATTCACATCAAAGGTTTGTAAACATCCCATCCATTCAGCTAAAACACATCTAAGAATTCAAAGGATCACACAAATGACAGTTTCCAGGAACAATAGGAAGAGTTAGCAACTCATCCTGATTTGTTTGTTGTCCTGTTTAATCAGTTCCATTTCACACACATATGAAGCTATTCATCAACCATATGAGATGAACTGAACATCATCTAAGATTAGAAAAGATGGATATTCATTGGGTCCATGTTTTTTTTTAAAGTTCATTATCTGTCCCAGTTCTTCCTTAAAATTTATCGTCATTTGCGCTACATAATCAAATAGTTCAAAACTTCTGTTAAACTGGAATGTCTATCAGTACTGTAAGCAAAACATGTGAGTTCTGAGAACTGTCAAGTGTCAAAGGTATCGGTATTGTGACAAAGTTGGCAAGTGTTACGATTTCATGTCAGGACTAAATGATTAGTCTGGTACTCCCTCATAGACCAGGTTTAAAGTATCAGTCACAGTAATGTTTTATACATAACCACGTTGAGATGTCTGCTCTCATTGACCGGACATTATTGCATATAAGGAAGTTTATGATTCCAGTTAAACATGGTACTATCTAATGACATTATTGTGCCCTCAGACTAGTCTATGGTTGAAACTAACAAATATTGCTAAATATCCTAATCAGCTCAAATTCTTACAGTGAGTAGCTTTATGGATAACAACTTTTTTTTAATTCATCCACAAAATGTGTTGCAATGAAGAGGAAAGAAATGGCCCTTAGATATTGTTTATGTCCAACTAAGATATTATCTATAGCTATACTCATTGTGTTTAAAACCTTATTCTGAATTCTACTAAGGACTCTCAATTTGTAAAACTTTCAAGAAGATCAACATCTTGAATGATTTTAATAGACATTATTAAGAAATATTGTAGAATTTGTCTTTAGCAATATCCCTGCTTGAATGAATGGGCTATTTACATTATGTACAATCTTCTGTGAATAGAGTAAAGAGGAGTATATTCTTCCGAGGAGTTTTTCATCGCAGGTTTCTAGTAGATCTCATATCAGTATGTGCCAGCTGCTCGATATGTTTCTTGCTTCTGGCACAGTGTTTTATAGTAACATTTACATCATGTTTGTACTGGTTGGTTTATACATTGTGAGATTGTTTTATTTACTTGGCAACATTCACAGCTCCTTTGCAATTGCATTGCCATCTCTGATCAGTTTAGTTACATTGTCACAGTAGCTCTATGTGTTCATGTTTTCCTGTTTCTTTAGGACATCTGCTATTTTGGTTGTTTTGAAAAGCAAATGTTGAACAAATCTGTTGATAAGCAGGAGCTTGTTTCATGCAGTTAAAATTCAGGAATATTTGCAATGCAGCAGATCAGTGTTATGTACTGTTTGATCAGTAGTTAAAATTGCTGTCTCTGTACCATATGTCCTAAAATAAACATTTGACTTTGAGAGTACTTACCATGTTAACTCCGATATCCTTTTCTGTCTGTCATATCATGAATTTCCAATTTTTCTCAATAAGTTAATAAACAAGTTAGATATTTGAGTATTGTTTTCGAACTGTCTTCAGGATTAGAGTATAATTTATATTTTCACTTGTCTGAAAATATTATCGACCACAGAGTTGCTATCTTCCTAATGGTAAAAGCAGGGATTTACCTTAGGGCTTATGCTCATAACTCTCATGGTTCCCAGACACTTATTATTTGTAATATGTTTTGAATTGTATAATGTTGTTTAAATTCAGTTATTGTTATTGTATTGTGTATCATGATCATCACATTGTTACAATAATTAAATTGCAAACGATACCTTAATCTAGTCTGCTAGTAGCAGACTCAGTGATAACTTATTGTTAATAGTTGAAAATTTATACTTTTTCTGCATCCTTCCAGACTTGCTATTAAATAATGTTGCATCCATTGTTAATTTTTATGCGTGTAAGGTGCAGGAATTTGCGTCCTGCAAATCCCTGGTAAATGAGGCAGTTAAAGAGGAACTGTCAGTGATCCTTTGGTAGGCAGACTGCGACTTCAGCTATTACCCTCAATGCTGATTCAAGAAAAACTTTGGTTTGGTAGGTTCATCTAGTAACAAACCATAAGTGAGCACTAAGACCTATCGAAAGTGACATATAGACACTAACGCAGGCTACAGAACCACACTTTTGCACAAACTAGGTTTGTAATTCTTTACACATGTGTGTTTAATTCTGAACACAGTTGTCTATCATAGAAATGAAATATTTCATATTGATCATTTATATATTTATGATGTGTAATAGTCTATATCTGTCTTGCTATGCATTTTGTTATGGATATTTTAGATTTATTTTGACAAATAATTTTGCTTAGTGTCTATTTACAGTTGATTTTAAAGAAAGAAGTAGTCCAAGGGAGATAAACCACCAAAACTAGCAGTACCTGATACAAGTTTGATATAACAAAATTAATGGTTTGTGATTACTAGTTTGAACTTGTTCATGAGAGTCTGCTGAGGAAACACATTCTGAACATTCTGTTTCCCTGCCTTCCTTTAGCTGGAGCTGAAGACTGATTATGTAGTTTGTCATTATATATTTAATATCATTTACCAAGTTGACGGCAACTGACAACTGTCGTTAGAAGCTGACATCAGATATGATTGGTAGGTTGTATGTAGAAAGAATTATATGGATTGTTTTAATAATCAAATCTGAACATAGTGTTATATATAAGTTGTGATAAGTAAACACGCAACATATGATTAGATATACGTTTTTGAGCCTCAGTTTTTTGCTCATTAAGCCAGTTTGTTGAAGCACCCTGAAAATGTTGAGGTTTTGTTGTCTGTGCAATGGCCTTATCAAATTTAAAGTTTGGTTACATAAATAGTCATATTTACATAAATAATCTTTGAAGAAGAAGAACAGTTTGCAAGCAGTGTATCATGGAAGTTAAGGGTTAGAATGTTATCACTCCCATGGCGTAAATACAGAATCAGTATTTAAGTGAAAAATGACTGAAGACGTGCATATATTGATAGCGCTATATACCCTGAACAGATGTACAGCTCGAACTGATGATTTTATTGCCTCCCTTTGTTGGATTTTATCCAATCATGTGTCTGCGCTGGGATGTTGAGCATACCAGTCACAAGTCACTTTCGCTGTTTGAATTATCTAACTGATTAAACGTGGCAACATAATAATATATTGTTGTAGAGGTTCGCTGAAGGAGGTAGGAGTTCTTGCATGTATTTTTAAGATTTCAGACCTGTCTATTTGTCTGTATGTGTTCTCCCCAAAACTGAGTGACGCTGTGACCAAATGTTCGCAGCTATGACCACTGTCTTTGTTGACACTGGCAAGCTCAGTTGTAAATGGCAGCTTATCTGACTGACTACCATGAGAATGTGAAGCCAGCAAAGGGAGGTAATAAAATCATCCATTAGTATCAACTGTCAGTTCACCTGATAAAGGGATCTAGAATGACCCCTTAACATTGTGAGGAAAATATTCAAAAAGATTAATTAAAAATAAACCTGCCCATCTACAACAACTTCTAAATGCCACCAAAAGTCTTCATAGAACTGTGGTATTCCATTCTCTGATATCTTTTGAAATGCACTTGTTACTGATAACACAACCGTTCAGTCTCTTATAGTGTTTATGCTGGTATGAATGTTACGCCTCGTTACATCTTCTGAGAGAGTAGTTTGTATGCATTATTTATCCAGGCTGCTAAACATCATTATATACTGTGGTCAAGGTATGGTGATATTGATGCAGCTGTCAGTAGATCATGAAACATGCATACAGGTAGTTTACTGGTGTGATTGATGGCGCCTCAAGAATATGGTTTTATTGTTTAGTGCTCACCTGTGGCATGTGAACTGTATACAGGAAGGGTATACTAAATGCATCATATGTCAGTGATGTTGATTTTTGGATTCTAGTAGATGTATAATAAGTATTATTGATATTAACATGTAGCCAAAAGTCGTTCATATTGATTAATGGGTTTTTATGAGTTTTGAAGATCTGAAATCTGACTCTTATAGATTAACAAGGAAGATTAATTGCATTTTTTAGGAGTTACATCAATATATGTCTGTATAATGGTTCTTCACTGAAAATGTGGCAGCCAAATTCTTGGTTCCTTGCCCTACCCCAATGAGATAATGAGAACTTCAGAAGTATTTGAGATTACAATGACTGTAAACTGTAATTATAATTATGCAGTTAAGGTAAGCTTTACAACACGAAAACATTGTGTCAGAAGTAATTTTATTTAGATATTTTAGTTTTGTACCTTTGGCTGGATTTTGCTGAGACCTGTGACTAAATATTGGCCAATGTCAAGTCTATAACATCTATAATATGGGCATGTTTTCTTCAAAATACCTACAGAATAATATTCTACAAGTTAGATAACTTTTGATTTCATTCCAATTCAGTTGTTCCAAGTTAAAACAAAATGTTTGGCTTTCAGTTTTACAGTTACAAAGCTGATTTCTAAAACTGTTTCCTCATTTGTACATAATATATGCACCCTCTATTTTTCTGCATAATGTTTATTAATATTGAAATCATTTGATAAAGAACATCAACAAACAGTATATCACTTTCATCATAGGAAACTATCCATCTAATTAAAAGGATGTACAAGAATTCAGGTGAGCAATATGTACAGGTACATTAGCTATTTCATATAATTAATTATTCATTCTAGTTTTGAGTTCAATTTAAACATCTTATCACAGTTGTCAGTACAGATTCATGATCAAAATAATAAGTACTCACCATATCCATTTTCAGACATCTTAGTATTCCACGATTTCACTGAATTAAAACTTTGTTATGACTGACATACCATACCCCTGTTAAACACGGTTATGAGGAACAGTCACAGGGCTTGTAATGTTGTTAGAGTAAGCTCCCTTGCCAAATGACTTGCTCATATTGCTCATTAGCTAGTCAGGGGAGTAGGAAGTACTTAGTGCTAAACACTTCCATCCCAACCACATGTGTTTACAGGTGGCCAGTAGGATCTGGTTACTGATTATGTAGCTTGGTATAATTATGGTGTGGCTCTCTCCTTCTGTTTTGGTCAGTCATTCAAGACCATGTTATATGTTATTCATATTCACTGTTGAATGAATATGATAATTTAATGGCTGCCCATTTTAGAGTCTGGAAGAGGCAAGGTTTTCTTGCACACTGCTTTTTATCACATAGCCTTATAATGGTGAATATACTGTGTGTTTTTACAAAGGCTTAGTAAAGACATTTAGGCTAATCTCTTACACATGTAGGATAATGTGTCTAAAAACAAGACACAAGGGAATGAGTATTTGTGATAGAATGAATGGTGTCAAAAGAATCCAGCAAAGACTGAATATTGAATTCCTGTTCACTGTTAGAATCATCTGACTATTGGGAGCATGCCAAATTGAAAATGATGTGCAGTTTCCAACTGAACCAATCCCATGGTAGAAAAAAGTCCAGACCATCCAAATAGTTTGATTTGTTCAGCTTCAGACAGGATGTTGAGAAATATTATAGTCTGATGGTTCAGGGGATGGGTCATACTAATATCGTGTGGAGTCTATTTATAGAGAATTAAGCAACTTGGAACTAATCATGTTGACGGTGCCTCTTTGTTGACTCACACCATTGTGCAGCACAGACACAATAAACTGGAAATGTTGCTTTACTTTGTCACTTTGATGATGGTATATGGGGTTTTAGGGACAATTCTTAACTCATCCTCACTTCTTTAGTTTAAAGCCAAAACATGTTTAAAACTGTGTGGGAAATAGTTTCAAAACTTTGTTAGCTAGTTGGGCCCACAAAATAATTCAGTAGCCCAAAATTTGAAGGTAGCAACTAAGCCACTTAGCATATTACAAAAATAGTTGAAAATAAGATATTGTTGGCGAGACACAAGTTTCATCATTAAGCTGACAATATGATGAACATTTTTATACAACATAATCTTGAATGATTTAGATGTGTATTTTAATTTAAAAAATCTCATTAAGTGATCTGTAAATTTACAAAATGATGCGATGAAATTGCACAAGCTAGTCAGGCCAGTGACAGTGAAGATTTACTGGCCCAGTTGGATTTATTCAAGCCATGGGCTAACTGGTTAGTGATTATTTCACACAGTGTTCAAGGCATTTTCAGTTGATTTTAACATATGGAATTATCATAAGTTATTATTATGACCAAATGACTGTTTTAGACAAATCACTGAAAAATGTTAATAAGATAGTTGTTATTAAGGAAAATTAGAATGTTCAGATTAAATCAGGTAATTCTCATTGTGTGGTGAACATCATTTGGAGAATGTATTTAAAAATATCCTCTTTTGCTTTAGGGGGCTGTAAAAAAGGCAACCTTGAGTAATTACAGGATCAGCCATATGCCGTTTAAGTGAAGGCAGTTCATAATTGGTATGATAATAATCCACCATGATACATAAGTTCAAGAAACTTTGTTTCAATGTTTAACATGAATAACATTGCACGTTTTACATTTTCGGCAGACAGTAACATTTCTTGAAGTGTCAGGATAACTCTTTACTCTCCACAACGACAGTATGTTGTCTGGATGGATACCACAAGATAGTGTTTTTCATTTAGATCTATCATTACTTAGATCCTCAGTGTGGTCACTCAGTTTGTGGACATGTGAGGCTATTCACTGTCAGGAACAGCTGAAATATACTATGGGAAAGAAAATAGAGAACACATGAAAGGACATGTGTTTCTTTATTTTTTTCTAAGGGTTTTCACAAGCTTAGTATGACATAACTTGTGAAGAAACCTGAAAAAAAATAAGGAAACACCTGTGCATTAATGTGATCACTTATTTTTTACCTCAGTATATGACCTTGATGCAACAGTTTAGTATAGAAAAATGTTCCCCTATAATAGGGATGCCTGAAAAGACTGATAGTAAAAATACCAAATTGTTTGGAAAAAGTTACTTATTCGATATACATGTATTTCTATTATCAATTTTTAGTTAACGATTAACAGTCCTTATGATCAATATCAATGGCCTGCCTTATCAAACAATGGTGATTTTAACACACTTGCATGTTAATTTACTTTATGGCTAAATCTTCTTTTTAATTTTTTTGTAACACAACATTTCGGAAGACTTACAATATTCCCCATTCACTTACACAGATCCCTCAACAAACGAAAATACGTCTAAAACACAAATATTTTTCCTGCATTATGTACGCTTAGAGCATTCTGATCACATGATTACCATTAGCCAATATTTTCACAAGCTGACATCCTTGAATATTGACAAAACCACTATTATTCAGTGTTTCTATAGTCACTCTTCAGGGATTGGGAATGAGAACTTTGACAATGGGCCATTTTCAAGATTGTTAGCCATTTCCTGTATTCTGAATGGGTGACTGTAAACTTCCAAATTTTAATGAATCATTTTTTCATTCTGCTGTGTAAAATGGCCCTTGGCCCCTGCCTTTCCCAATCCCTGACTCTTTAGGCATGCTCAGTATGCCTCACCCTTAAGTGATCATACGGAAAATAGCATTCGGGTACAAACCTTTTCAAGGTAAAAGTTCAAAAGGTATGTACGAATGGTCACTTTCGCGATTGGGTAAGCTGTGTTCTGATTTGTCAGTCTCAAAGTTCACCTGATGCAACCTCCTGCTAAGGTTTGTTAGACTCAGTAGAAGAGTGTAACAAATAATACTGAGGCTAAGTTTACTTAGACTAGCGATCATATTCAATTCTAATGAAACTGACATTCCATGTTACTGAGGCTAACTAAACTCAACTGTTTCTTTGATTAATAGTTCACAATATGAAGCATGGATACACATATACATGCATTATTCTGCAGATATGGCAAGTGTTGAAAACTAGTAGATCAAATGTATTCACTTCTTCAAACTGGCTGTCACAATATATTTAATTAAAACACAAATTAAGTCCAAATTTATTGCCCTACACTAGAATGATTTACTACATTTCAGCCATGTAATTGCACTTGGTCAAAGGTACTGCTCATAGTAAACCAATCTTCATAATCATATTTAACTTACTTCAGCCACTTGTAGCCACAGTCACGTCAGTTTGAACAAGCCAGATGTTGGCTGCCTTAGTACACCAAGCAAATGACATTTACCATATAGTAAAAGATCAATTAAGACATTACTGTAAGCTAGTCATATTCTGTGACATTTTAAGAAGTCATAATTACTGTTGCTCACGTGTGAGTAATGTGTCTGAGGTATTTAGCTATCAGAGCCAGCAATTTTCTCATTGCCCTGCTAGTCATTGCTTTCTGACTTCGGTAACAAAACAGTTTCTTTCATGACATTGGTTTCCATGAAAATTGCAGAACGAATGAAGAAATGGCATCATTAAACAGATCAGTGTCGTGTATCCTATAGTCCGCCATCTAAACTGTGACATGAAAGTACTTTAAAAAAGAAAGCAGTTGTTATAGTTCTCAGGTTGTCCTAATTATATAACAGCTAAAATATAACAAAAAGGAACCGAGACTGAATTTAGTTTCAGTTTCAGATTTCACATTAGTGTTGGTTGGTTGGTGTGTTGTTTGAGGTCACATACACCAATATTCCAGCTATACGGCAGTGGTCTGTATATAACTGAATCTGGACAAGATAATCTAGTGATCAACATCATGAGCATTGTTCTACTCATTGAGGACATGGGTGTCTGAAGACCAATTCAAACTGTATCTCCATAGGTGTCCCATTAAAGACTTGCAGAGGCAGAGGTTTGTTTCTGGGTCAGGGGTTCAATTTTATTTTTAAAAGCAACTTGCCATAGGGAAAGGGGCTCAAGAAAGTGACTTGTCCTGACTAGTTTTCCACTTAAGTCTCCCCATTTGTGATCCTTACAGTGTCTAACGTCTTGGATTTTCGATTCCCAGGAATGTGAATTTGGGAAGTACACTGCGCCATCACATATAAAATGATTTAGAAAACTAATTTTGTTTCTTTTATGGATTTGCCAGCCTTTTTTCTGTCAAAAATAAGAAAAAAAGTACAAAACAAGTTTCCCCACTAAAAGAATATTATCCTGATGTTAAGCACAGGCAAACTGTAGCGCAAATGGGATTGCGCAGCGTAGAGAATATGACCAGTTTTTTTCGATGCGAGCAAGCGAGCAAAGACTGGCAACGCACTTACCTCGTTTCGGTTCAAAAAATACTTTTCATGTCAAAATAAAATATCGCCACTTTGAAAGGTACACTCACATTTCCTCACTTGGCTGTACTCTCACATTTCTTACTCCATGTTTAGTAATTACTCATGTGAAATATGTTTTATTCAACATATTAAGTGTGGTACATCAGACCGTTCTTCGCCTCCATTACCCCTGCCAGCTTAAGGGTTCAATGCAGTGAAGGAACAGGTTATTATTTTGTATGGAATACATAAAGAGTTACCTCCCCTTTTTCAAACACCCACTATGCCAGAAGTGTTTTTATTGTAGAATAAATGTTACAAAAAATCTAACAATAAGGCGACAGTTGAGACAAATAAACACCAATAGGTTCATGATAAAATGATGCTTATTCTTTGTTCCTTTACTCCGTTGAACCAGAACCTGGCAGGGGTAGTGGAGGTGAAGAACGATCTGAATACCTCGAGTGGTGCTTAAAGTGTTGAAAAAAAACATATTTCACATGAGTAATTATTAAATATGGGGTTGGAACTCTCAGGGCACAACCCAGTGAGGAAATTGGGGTATACCTTTGATGGTGGCAATATTATATTTTGAGGTGAGGTAAGTGCGTTGCCAACCTTTGCTCGCTTCGCTCACATATAAGAAGACTGGTCATATTCTCTACGCTGCACGATCCCATTTGAGCTACAGTTTGCCTGTGTGTTAAGATATATGGGAGTGAGACTTTGAGTTCTTAAAGCAGTGTTGCCCAATGAAACACCAGTATCTCTTCTCAGAGACTTTAAGTTGAATTATCTAACAATAACTCATGAGGGTTTTCGCTTTGGTGTTTGTTGTTTTTTAATGTTGTTGAGTTTTTTCCCTCCTGCCTTTAGGTTTACTGAGGAGAAATATGAGTAAAACAATAAATATAATTGGTCTTGCCTTATCTTCTTTAACAAGGTCACTGCATGTGTCTTTTTGATCAGTTTTTATTTCAAGACTTCTTATAGAAACAAAATTAGTATCTGTGCTTAACAATTCTGTATATATTGGTGCACTGTTTGAACCTGATATTAAAAGGAAGAGGCTCATGTCATCCTAATTTGAAAGGTTATAAAGGTTTAGAGGTCCTCCAGTGTTTCCATAACATTTAGGAGTCATTACTCCCTGATGTCATGAGAACAAGTCATGAACGTGTTTTCCAGAGTCAAATTCAGTATGGAACTTTCATTGAGACATGAACTATGACTGTCTAATAACAATAAAAAAAAGGTCAGGTATTTAATCAGCACTGAGCAGTTAAGTGGCAAACAATAAACTAAGTAGTTTTAAACAACAGCAAATAACAAGATTAGATTCTCTGTACTAAGGGCCTAGAGGATTTGCGTCAACAATGACGCAAGCTTCTAAATTCATTTGCGTATTTGAGATAATTTGTGTGCAAGACCAAACACTGGGTCCCTAGGTTTAAATACTATAGACGCAAACCTCATAGACCACAGGAACACGCATTTTTCAGATAACACTGGATGAGGCTATTTTTTTTTGATTGGCCATATAAGGCTATGTGGAAACTGACACAAGCCACAAATAAATCTCTCACAGACATCCTTACTGAGAGTCCATCTCATCTTGGCTCATCACGTGTGTTCTGACTATCAATTATATAAATGTGAGATGGGAATAGTAACCTGATGGCAACCAGTCTAATATTATGTCACAATGTTGGAGTCTTCGATGAAATATTACTCTTGTACTGGAAACATAATGTGATGACATGATTGTAAGGTTAGCATGTTCATATCAGTGATACAGGTCCCAAGGAACTCCATGAATTATGTACAGGATCATACTGATACAAAGTGTCAGTAGTATGGACATGCTAGTGGTTTGGGTAAGCCAGTACATTTGACAACAGTGGGCTTTGATGAAAAATTGAACAGTACAAGGTGAAGCAGCGCAGATTTTGCTGTCCATGTTAAATATTTATGACCCAGTGATTCCTAAACACATGCATTTGACATTGTCAGAAAGTGCAATGGATTGTGCATTATACATGACAGTGTGAATGTTTTTGATCATTGTTAAATTTTGTTGCCATAGCAATGAACAGCCACTGTAAAGTTATTTTAGGTATTGGTGTAATTTATCTTTACATAGCTTAAAGGGGCAGTATTTTTAGCATTAAAACTTCTATATCCAGGATTTGAGGACCTTTCCTCAGTATTTTTCCCCAAATGAGAAAAAAAAAAGTAATCAGTACCTTCTGAATGAGGTGCAGTCATTGTTCCTGAAAATGATCTAATTAACTTTTGAAGATCTGAAAGTTAAAATTAAGGAATATAAGCCTATTAATTAAGGAATATAAGCCTGTCAGATGGAAGCTTGAATCAGCATTAATGACTCTGAAGTCAAGATGTTAAGAAAGATGTCCTTGTTCTGAAAATTAGGATTCACATTTCAGTGTTATTAAGTGAGTCACCCATCAACACCAGATAATTTTACTTTTATCAATAAAAGGTGTTCAAGTCAAAGTTACCAACTTACATTATGAAACCATGTCATTAGTGTTGTATTGCAAACGATTATGCAAACTTTAGATGAAGGATTAAAACTACATTCAGTCATGAATCTTTTTTTTTTCTTTTAAGAGTAATTAATTCGAAATTTGTGCTTTATTTCACAGTAACTTTTAAATTAATTTATTGACGTCACCATCCTCAATAATACACATTTTGAAAGTCTCCTGCAAAAGAAGGGAGCTAACTCTGTCCTACTTGTTACCAGTTTCACCTGTCAGGTGCATGGTGGAGTTGAGTACAGGGATACCAACATGAACTCCACACACTCTTGCAGTAAAGAGGCAGTGGAGCAGAAGCTGGCATAAATAGGCCTGGAAGTGTTTTCACAGACTCTGAGCACTGTCTTAATGCTTGGGTCAGCAGAAAAAGTATCTTTAACACATGTTTGCAAGTAGAAGCTGGAACTGTTGTTTGAAGAAGACCGGTTATCTCCAGACTGTTTGCTTCATTTATGATTGTGAATAGGAAATTAGGCTTCAGCATCATTATGGTTGCTGACAGAATCAAGTCAATACCTTTTGATAATAAGAAAAAGTTGCAAGTATTATCTTCGTGAACTTTTGAGGCTTCTGAATTGTTAAGAAATAGTCGCTCTTTAGCATGTTTATTGGGTACTTGACAGAAATGTGTTTTTGTACAGTAAACTTTGTAGGGAAATGTGACATTGATCAAGTAACTAAGGTTTTGCCAATTTGAGGGTTCAGTATCCACATGAATACAATGAACAAAGACATTCTTATCAAAATTACTTGCAGCCATTTCCATTGCATTTGATAATGTTGATTTGGTTATGTTTCACTAAACTGAAAAAGTGGACAATTTGGAGCCCTTCCTGCTAGTCGACCAGAGTCCTATGGATTGGCTTACAGAAAAAGTTGAGCTTGTTTTGTAATGTTATGTTGACCACTGTCATCTATTCATTTTTTTTGTGCATATTTTTTAGTGTTATTGATGTTTATAAGTGATGAAGATCTTATTGTTAAAGGGTTCAATTCCCCACAAGGGTACATAGTTTGAAGCCGATATTACGTGTCCCTCACCCAACTTACTATTGCTGTTGACATGTTTTTTTCTGCGAATTCACTTCAACACACAGTTCTACATTTATGGAGTTCTAAACATGCAATCTTTATATATATATAACTCCACAAATAAAAACAGTGCTGTACCATCAGTTCTCAAATGTCACTCTAACTGCTGTTATTAACTTGTGTTGGGAAAGATACATCAGTGTTTCTGAAGTTATCAGTTAGAGTATTTTCAACAAATGAAACAAATCTGTGGAAAAACTATATACATTAAAACATTGACACATTCACCAAAAGAAGTTATTTCTCATTTCAGGAAAAGACGTCAATTGAAGGATCGTTGTTTGTCTACAAAAGGTGAGGAATTTTAACTTTCTGCTCATTTTATTGTCGTTTGACAATGGTATGGTCACAGTTTTGTGTTCAGGCTAGCTATTCTCGAACGTTCGTAGCTCTACGAACTTCTTAGGCTTATTCGTAACACATTGGGTATGATCAAAGTTACGAATTCTTAGGGCTTCTTAGGGCTTCGAGAATAAGAGTCCAGATCTTGATTTTGCAGTGACAACATTGTTGTTGAAGTGCACATTCAGAACAGCCAGTGAATTCCTGCAGCAGAACTTCAACTATAAAAAGAGTGACGTCATCACAATCTTATAACCTACAGCACAGCACCATTGTATTCAAATTACTCTGGAACTTGACTGGAGATATTTAGATGCTTGTTTCAACACTGGAAATGATCCCAACATTTTATATCAAATGACCAATGTGTACAGTCTAACTTGCATTCTGGTCAAATCGGGTTTTAACTGTTTGGTCATATGAAATTTCTGAATTGATCAAAGACTGAATTACAGTTCAAAGTCTGCAGTATCTTTCAAAGTGGCATAAAAAGGTTCCCCGTTCATGTGCTCAGAAATAGGGGTGGGGGAGCACTGGTTTTGTACATGAAATACAGGTGGTGGTGACTTCCTTTGGACATAAACTTTACGGAAGGTCATTCCCCTGTACATGCTTCTCCATAAAAGTCATCTTCACCCCGTAGCCATATGATATGAATAGTTCCTTTGTTTAACATTCTGCTTTGATGGCTGAATGCAGAGTTCAGTACCTCCAAAATGATGTACTCGTGAAGGTCCCGGGGTAGAATAGGTCTTCAGCAACCCATCATTGCCGTAAAAGGCGACTAAGGCTCGCTGACTTGGTTGACACATATCATCAGTTCCCAAGTGAGCAGATCGATGCTTATGTTGTTGATCACTGGATTGTCTGGTCCAGACTTGATTATTTACAGACCGCCGCCATATAGCTGGAATATTGCTGAGTGCAGCGTAAAACTAAACTCACCCACTCACTCACTCCAAAATGATGCCAATACCTCTAATATTTGTATACATTTCATTAATCTTCTTGCACTGTTTCACAAACCACACTCCAGCCTTGTAAAACTCAGAATATGTCAGAATATGGTGCTGTTTTCTGAAAGTAATGACTTGGTGATGGTAATCAATCGTTTGAACGGACAACCTACATACATACATGACACTTGATAATGAATAGCTTTTGTGTCTACTGATTACACCCAGATCGGATATCAGTTTGTTAATTACTCTAATTATTTGGTAACTTACTACTTCAGTATTATGTCAGTTGCCTGATCAAGCAATCTTCTTACATCTTTAATCAGGTCCTTCTGTTGGACTGTTGTACACACGCTAAGTAGAAGTTGGTCATCAATTGTCATATACCACAGAGTATTGACTTGTGTGGGTTACAGTCCTGTACTGTAATGCAAGATGTGGAATAAGTTAGACTAACATTTGGAGTCTGTGTAACAACTTGTAGGACGATACTAGACACCCATGGATGTCCTGACATAACATAACTGTATTTTTCTCTTACAAGGACAGATGTACAAGTGTTAAGTAGTGGAACAGACAGTTGCCATCATTCAAGTTAGCATTTTGAAAGATGGATCTTTTATCTTCCTTGAGTGACTCCGTTGTGACTGTGCCAGTTAAACTCAACATTTTCAAAGGTTTGCTTTTTGTACACAGCGTAAATATAAACAACCACATCAAGGAAAGAAGAGCACGCCTTAGAACAAAATACTTTCCCCAAACAGTTTTCCTTCAGACTAGGTCCATTATGCTTGTCTTACAACGACAAGCATATAGCACAACCTAAGTTTATTTACTGGAAGCATTCTTGTAAATAAATACAAGTGACTGTCTTCACCTTGAATAAAGCGTATGTTACCAGTAGACTGACAGAAGGGCACCTGCCAATGTGTAAACCAATTCCTTGATGTTCATTGCCGCGCCAGTGGGGAGGGATATGATATCCAGGGTTGTCTGTGGTGGGGGCTGGGCGAATGGTAAAGCCTCCTGTCTGTGCTGACATTGTACCAGCACATTTTATCTCCTGCCTTCCTGGGGTATGGCTTGTTTTTAGGGTTTTTATCTGATCAGCTCTAGGTGGAATCAAGATAAAGCAAGTATTAGTTTTGTGAATATTAGGATCACAGACGTAAGGATGTAGTGTGCTATCAGTATTGGACAGTATCAAGGTTAGAGTTCATTTTCCATAGACAGATTTTGAGATGTATGATGTGTATGATTAAATTGTGTGGATAAAATGCACAAGTTCTTTCAACTAAGGTCTATATTAACTGAATGTTTGGAAACCTGACTACCCACAGCTGGGTATGTTTATCAGTGGTAGTTCAGTACAAAGTGTGGGTTTTCTTTTAACAAAGAGCACCACTGTTAGTTCCAACTGTTGGTTTGGACTCACTCACTCACTCAGACTCCAGTGCATTGTTTTCTGTTCACTACACGATCAATTGATCACCCCCTCACCTCACCCTATTTTCCCCCACCCCCTCTTGATGCATGTCGTGTACACACTCCTCTGATCTCCCCCTACCTCTCTGTACCCAGCCGTCAGGTAGTAATTAGTGCCATTAGACAATCTGTACATCTCCAGTACCCCAAACTATGTAGATGTTGTGTGGCAGTGGAGACAGATTATGTTACCATGGTTACATATAGATATGCTCCCGGGAATGAAGTCCCATACACAACGTGGAGAGAAGGATTGTGGGGATGAAGATAATCTTCCTGAATAAATTTCACTGATAATGTCACAATTACTGCTGAAGTACATGGCTTTTTGTCAGTAGGGGTTGGGAGTTTGATGAAGGGGGATTGTGTCAAGGAGGTTTTTTTTTGTTTAGTTTTAGTAAATATATTTGTGTGGTAAAGTTATTCCTTATTCAAAGAAACTGACTTTATTGTTTCCAGCACTAACCTAACTGATGATACAATGCAAACCCAGTGTTAACAATAGGACATTTCTACTCACAGTGAATGGCTTTAACACTTACAGATTGTTACAGGATCATATACTAGAACTTCTTTTTTCACTGTTCCAATTTAAGAATGACTGATATTTTCCCTCTTGTGTTTTCAGCATGGGAGTTAATATTTTCTTTTCTGTCCAGTAGGGTTTACCTTTCTATGATTTGAATAGAATGCATTAAAATATTCACTTCACGCATACATCCACAGTCAAGGGAGATAACTCTGCTCTGTCCTTATTGAGCAGCCTGCTCTTTATCAATAATTCGAACAGATGTTACTTGAACATGTTGAATGACTTGGTGTGAAAGACTGTTACGATGAATAAAGACATTTATGTTTATCACAGGCACTAGGGTTCTTGTTCCCCTACAAACACACCATGATAACACGTTAAGTGATCTTTACAACTTCAAGATAACCTTGATGCTTTAAATGTGTAGATCTTTGTCTATGAAAATACACATTTTCATGCTAACCTATTTAAGATGATAGTTCACCTGCAAGTTAGTTTGAGTGCATATCATCATAAGATGTGACATCTAGCAACCCAGAAGCTGAAACAGGCATATGGTCTAATTTTTTATTTTTTATCATTTTGTTTTTTCAAGATGATTCTGTGTGTATTTGTGCAGTCAGTACATAACCCTACAGATATGCAGCTGAAAACTGTAAAGACTGGCAGAAGTTACTGGCATCGCCTTGCTCCCAAGAACGTGTCTGCAGTCACAAAATATACTTAATATACAACAGTGCTCCTCAGTTGTTTAGGGTGCTACACTTTACAGTTACCAATCGTCATGGACTTGTGACTGATACAGTTAACATTGAGTTTAACTGCTTTATTGTGAGCTTGTGGAATATTGCTGAGTGCGCCTTAAAACTAAACCCAGTCACTTACTCATTTCAATAAATAAAAGCCAATATTTTGTTAAACATGAAACATTGCTCAAAGAGTCATTTTCTCTGCAGTACTCTGTCTCTTTGGAAACCAATGAAGAGGGCTTCAGTTTGTCATGTTTATAGATTTCTCAACACTGTTTATATGATCATGTTATTAATCTGTTTATCTCACACCTGAAGAAGCTGTACTTAAGTTATGTTAAAATGTATACCTTTAGTGTCTTTCTTATAACTTGTTTATAAAAGAATGTACATCTGGATTCTTCATTGCACTTGTTGCAAGGGTGTTTTGAGATAAAGTGGGAAGAGACTGTGCTTTAAGTTTAACAAACAGTTCCAATATCTTCATGCCTTAAAATAACTGATTTGTAGAAGTGAAATTAATTTACACTTTGAGCCCCCGTGAGACAGACACCAGGAGAGATGGAGTTTCATTTTAGTTTCAGTTCATAAAACTATAATTGTTGCAGATACATAGTACTTAATGGCTCAGTATCTGTACATCAATCTGTGATTAAACCACAATATGTCTTGCTTATAATTAGCCCAGGCTGTCATTGCAACGACATGCCCCAAGATGACTCTGGGTTGCAGGCAATCGGGTAATGGCTGCAAATAGTGACAAGATGTTATGGTAAATGGCCTGTGGGATTTCTTAAATCAGATCAGATGTGAGCTCAATGCCTCAGCATCTGAATATGAATCCCTTGGGCTTTCATTGCATGTGTTTCATCATGAGGAAAATCACTATTTGATTGGCATAACGAATCTAGAAATCACAACGTACCCCTGTACAAACTATCAGTTTGGTTTGTTAGTCAGGATGGAACTTCAGCATTGTATTGACTGTATTGACATTTTGGCACCTCCAGGGTTGGACTTCAACAGATAAATTGGAAGTTTGTAAAGTGATTGACTCTTCTCAGTGTTTGTTTTTGTGTGGCATTAAATATTTGATTTTTCTGTCACACTGATACAAGCCTTAGGTTCTTTTAAGTCATCAAATTTTTTGTCAAGAAGGGGTGTGTGTGCATGCATGCATGCAGCGATGATGGAATATGCCAACACTTCAGGATCCTGAAAGTATCTTTTTTATCGGATTATGATGAAACATATAAGATCAGCCAATGACAAAAACGTTGTAGTGTTCTAGCTTGGAACTTTCCTGTCTCATTTATTGACATTATGGCAGATATACTGATAAACCTGTAAAGTTTACTGCAGGAAAGAAATTCTGTCTGACACAGGCTTCCAATCTGTGTAATAGTCGTAGGTGCTATTATATAAGGTATAGATACGCCAGTCCTGCCTGTATTTATCACATGGCAAGGTTTGGTTTTGTTGGTTTATGGTAGTTAATTACTGATATCTATATGTGCTCCCTTCCTTATTGCACCTGTGCTGCTGTTCCATTAAGTTATTAACTTCATATGCTATTATTCCATGTCTTGCAAAGTCTTGAATTTAAGATGCTGACACTGATACAGATATATGGGTTGATCTCTGAGGGGTTTCAGATTATTAGGATTGCCATTAATGAATTATTTGTTCCTTTGATGAAGGTGAAAGAGATTGGATTGAAACATGACCTTCAATGAGATAACTAGATCAACAAATCAAAAATGGTGTTTGTCATGACTAGGAAAATTATTAGGCACCTGTCCAAAGCAGTTTCTCATGTGCTGAAGGGTGGCAATACATACCAGAAACTTCTGAGATAACTATCAAAATCATAGCTCTTAGCATCATTTTCAGAAGAATTTCAGCTTAATAAAATGATAAAAAATGCTATCTTCAGCTCAGTTTGGTGAGCCAAACAAAATTTTGCTAGACACAGGCTTGTGGAATCAGTATAAGTGGAGATTTTGTGTGATTAAGGAAATGGTTTTGTCACTTTCATCTGCAGACATTTTTGTATTTGTTTTCCTGTGAATATCTGTAGAAACCTAGCGTATGATTAATGGTCTGCAAGGTTTTCCAAAGACATACCATGCACCAAAAAGTGTTCTGTATAAACTTAGAGGGTCTATTTAGGCATGTGATCAGTAGGTTCCATTCCAGGAAACATATTAGCATAAAAAGTTCACTCGTGACTGGTTACAGGTATTTGGCATGTGCTTTACGATCTTACAGTAATGACGTGTCTAAAACTGTTCCAGTTCTCCATTTACCAAGTTGTGGATGTGAATTACACATGATAACACAGTGACTGGTATGTGTTGTTGCATGTGAATGACGGGAACGTTTACTCGTTTACTCGTTACATGGCAACTACAACTACACAGTTTCAAGGTCACTCATAAGGTATAACTTGAAAAGTTTTTAAGTTGGTGTATAAATAGACAACACCGGTACCCATTTGCTGGCAGTTCATTTTCATTTGAATACCATCTGGTAGATATACGCTATAATGGCTGTTTGGCTGTTGAATAAATATACAGTGTTTCCTTGTCGGAAGAACCCTGAACTGAAGCTCTGTCTGTACACGTACACATCAATGATTCGTTACCCAGTAGCTCAATCACAGAGACACCCTATAAAATCAGTGTTCAAAATTAAGTGTGTCAGCATGTTCTTTTCACTACAGTATTAATCATTAAAACACTAGGGGTAAGACAGTGAATCCAGTTTCAGTTATATAAACATATCCCCTGTACCTTGGAACATCTGCTTAATTATCTACCCTGTGTTATTATCATGATTATATGTCAGTCAGTGACTTTGCCCACTTTGTAGTTTTGTTCTGTCATTAATAGTCTTATCATGACATCAGTACATTAGCTCCCACCCTTCATGTCTTTCTTGTATAAAGACACCTATCAGCTGTGAAGCCATTCAGTTGCCGAGAGATGTTATTGAGATCAAAAACTATACATATCAATGCAATTTTGAGCAAGCAATAACTGGTGTGCTCTTGTGCTGGTTTGCTTTTGTTGGGCTGTCTCTCGATATGGCTCCAATAGTTTTGATCGATATATTGAACAGTGCACTCCTTTCTTTACCAAAAAGCTGTACCTGCCCCTCAGCACACCCTGTTGGGGTAAGATGGCACACATCTCACAAATCCTCGCCACATGATCCACTTAGTCCCCTTGTTTGACAAACAGATTTCTTTGACCAATTCTAACCCAAAATTCCTCCAAATATAGAGTCATGCAAGAAATCATCTCAAGGAGCTGAAAGCTAGAAAGGTGCCATTGGCCAAATCCAACTGATTTTATTTACCACAAGTGGGTTATGTAATATTTACAGAAAGAACTACCTGTCCAAGCAGTATAGACTGGGATAATGTACTCTAATTCATGTTGATGTTACATACCAACATTACTACTGAAAGATTAACAAGAATGAAAAAAAAGACCAATGATGCATTACTCATTTGACATATCCTGAATTTGTTATATTGTATCAATATCTCCCTGGGGTATTACAAAGTGTTATGGCCTGGCAGTTATTCCACACCATGTATATAAGGGATGTGTTGAGCTGGAGAGGAACTGAGGCGAGACCTAGGTCCATGCACAGACATAGTGCAGAGCTTTCAGAGGAATGGCAGTTTGTGCATGCATTTCTGACTGGCATGATTTCTGGTGGAAGTCATCTTGTGCCACTTCTACTCTGAATTCTCTCCTCTGAAGCATCTAACAAATGGCAACAGGTCCTGCATTTGGGGAAGACTGTGTTAAACACTGCTTGGCATACGGTAAATAAACACGATCGCATGTACACTGGAGTTATAAAAAGGGTGCCCTAATCTGTAGTCAGATATGGTTGGCATCGTCCTTGCAGAATATGAAACAGATTTGTGGTAGTATTGTTACTTGAATGCTGAGAGGATAAATAAACTTACATTTTAAGATAACAACAAATGTTTTGGTGGTGTGATTTGTCTCTTGTGTCTGTAAGAGTTTTTGATAGATTTCATTTTTTTACAAAAACTTCTACCTGTATATTTCTCTGTAGTTGGATAGAGAAACCGATTTACCCTAAAATAGGAAAAAATAGTAAAATGCAAAACCTTGTAACAATAGTGTTTGTAAATGCCATTTTCATAGACCAGTCTGATAGAAGGTATGTTTTATTTTGTTATCATATGTTCTTCATATCTCAGTTGTCAGAAGTACCATATGTTTGTTTATAATCAACAGCACTGGGAATATGGCATCTGTTTCTTTGTCCAACATAATTTGTGATGGTGCATTTGAGATGTATTTTTCTGGCTTATTATTGCCTCAGGTGCAGTAATAATTGCAGTAGTAGCAAAGGTGGGACATAAAGTGTGTTATCTTCCTGGGCAAGCCATAAGTATACATGTTCCAGTACAGCCATACTGTTTAACACGGTACATGTATGATATATGATTGTGTATGAGGTAACATCTGGCCTCACGTCCTGGTCAGATAAACAGGCAGACTAGTAAGTAGGACAGTGTCATAGTAGTACACAGTGGTCTTTAAGTTCTGATTTTTTTGTACTTTCATGTCACTGTACCCTGATGTATGTTGATCATGCCATCAACCACTGGTATGCAGTTTCCAGTTTAACTAATCACAACACTGTCATGATAGAACAGGGAAGCCTCTATGTTTGGTTTAAACCATCAGACCAATTCTATCATCTGATATTCACAGGAAATGTCCTGTTACGAATTCTCACAAGCAAAATCACTGGGTCTCACAAATAGACTCTTTTCTCTTGGAAAAGGTTCCTGTTAAGGTATCATATGATAATACTGGCCATATGGTACATTCCACTGGTGGTGTGGAATTATTTGCTGGGTATTATATCGATATACATCTGCAATCTGATTACTGTAATCAAGTGATTTGTTGAGTAATCATGTCATTACCACCAATATCCTCTTGATCACACATACTTAGTGTGTGTAGTGTGCAACAGGATAATGGATGATGGCCATGTTGCATATGCTGAAGTTTCACGAGATCATTCTTTATACAAAGAGAGGCTCATCAGGAAATTTCTGTTTTGTTTGATTAACCATACATCAATAGAAAAATACCATGACAGATAAAATGTGGTATTTTAATGCTGGATGTTTTGAGTCTTGATCAGACAATCCAGTGATTGACACCATGAGCATCGATCTACACAACTGAGATGCAAAGATATTCATTAACTCTCTCAGTTCTTCTCAGACTTGATGATACCATCAGTCACTTCTTGAACAAGCATTGGTTACTGAAAAGATCACCAAAATACAGATTGGTGCTAGAAGAGCAAAATGTTTTTAACTGTGATGGAATGCCATGCTGGCATTAAATTTTTGTAGCGTAAGGACTATTTCAGTAAGTTTGATTCCCTCTATGAGGCATGGTGTGTTGCTGTCTAAATGTGTAAATTCTGACAAGTAGTCCCTTGACATGATACATTTCTCAAGCTGCAGTCATTACCAGAGACAGATCATAAGTTTTGTGTGCTGTCTAATAAACAGATCTGTCTTTTTTTAGTTGTCAGTAACGACCATAAGCTCTTCTTACTGCAGAAACAACTTGAGGATTCACTCTTCCTCATTTTGTCAAATGATGCTGCAGAATATTTCACAATGTTTCGGTGGAAGTGTCATTTTGAAATATCAGTTATAGCTAGTTTGATTGTGTAGATCTGTATTGTTGTTTGAATCGCTACCACTGACAATACTGACCATGATGATGATGATGATGATGATGATGATAGTGGTGGTGATGATAGTGGTAGTGATGATAGTGGTAGTGGTGGTGATGGTGGTGGTGGTTGATACGACCATGTGATCATTTTGCTGGTGTGAATACATTGTCTTGATTTGACTCTGCAATTGTTGAATCTGTTTTTTGTTGTTGTTGAATAAGTAGTGATTAACCAATTAGTACTTAACTGTCACAATTATTCACAAGTATTTGTTCCATTATCATGGCCAAGTTGTATAAAAACAGTGTTAATATGCCTGATCAGAGTGTTGACATGACTTGATCTTCACCAATCAGATGATCATTACATAACTGCTGGCGTAGCTGTACCAGAGTGCCTGTGTATAGCTGTTGTCATTCCATCACATGGAAATACATAGTCATGAAGTGTATTAACAGAATTGCTGCTCCCTTTGGGTGGAACTAAATATAACAGGGTATTGTGGAATTAAACTGTATTTCATTAAAAACACCATTCTCTTCCCACAGAGGTTACTTGTCATATCTTCCTACGAACCTCTGTTCTGATACGGCCATATTTTGCGGTTCTCATAAAATCCCCTAGCGGCAAAAAATGGCAGCAGATTTATCTCCCTTTTTTCTGTCCAATCAGAACACGTGTTACATCGACCTATATTCAACTTAACAAATGCAAGCAATGTGGAGAAACAAATATGACATGACTGAGTTCTGTCTAGAAGAAACATTTGAGTACTGCCCTCGGGAAGAGGTTCTAGTTTTCACGATGCATCTGGAAATTACTGAGATCTTGCGAACGATCACTTTTGAAACAAGGTCACTGATTGCACTACTAAATCTGATTGCCTCCAATCACGAGTCCTGTACACTCACACCATGAAGGGGTCATATTAGAACAGAGGTTACGTAGGAAAATATGACAAGTAACCATTGTGGGAAGAGAATGTGACAACACAAATGGTAGAATATTTCTTGTCAGTTCAGACAGGGTGGTGTGAATTGGGTTATCTCCCTCAGGGTGAATACTGTTGTTCAGTAACAGGTTTTCGGTCACAGGACTCCCATATGCAGGAGAAATATTCTTATTTTTGTAATGAGTTTGATGTCTGAACCCTTGCTAATATTAAAGTGTCATCTACTGAGCAATTTCGAAGGCAGGAAGATCTGAAGTAGAATATGAACAGGATACAACACAATTTAAAGGAATGAACGTTTGGTTCATTCAGGGGTGACCTGAGTCATGCATCCAGATCCTACAAATTATGTGATGAAATTAAATCTAGAACAATTTTTCAGATTTAATTTGCCTCATCATTGAAATCAATCGTTGTTCTGGTCTCTGTCAGAATTTTCTGTTAAGTTTTGTATACATTTTTTTAAAGATAAGGTGACCTATTTCTGGGATCAAATGTCAGTGGTGTCCCATCAGCTGTTCCCAGTTGGACAATATTTTGTGTAGGACTTGTAGAATATAAATATACCTTGCTCTTAGACGAAACAAATGCAAGAAGCATCAAAACAAGATGTCAATCTTATCTTGTACATAGTGAAATTTTCTTCATTCAATATTGTTATGGAAATATGTTGTACTGCATGGTTAGTCTGATATATTGATGGTGTTCACCCACACGTTAGTTCTTGTTGAAGTAGCTTGTTTCATAACTGGTATGAAACACATGGTATGCAGCACACAAGCTGCTGAAGGACCCAGACTCCATTGATCATCCTTCTGTTTTAACACATCCATGTCATAACTGCCTGGTCTAACCATATATTTATCTGTAGTTAAAACATTAACCACTCACTCAATGACTTCTCTCTGAGTATTCACACAGTGACATACACACAGACCTATTTATATGTTCATGCACTCACTCTACCCACTAATTTCTCACTAGCTCACTCACTCACTCTCCCACTTACATACTCTTGGGGCCCATGGGTTGATGTACCCTCAATGTTTCCAGCTCAGGGAACCTAAACAAACATGGAGGGTACATCAACTCATGCCTGCCTTTTTACCAATGAACAACTAATATAGTTCCCTCACTCACCTTCCCATTAGTTCACTAAGTCACTCTTCAAATAAGTTCACTCTCTCCTCACTCACTCACTCACTCACTCACTCACTCACCCAACAGTTCTCTCACTCACACATGCACCTACCTACAAGGTCATACATTCAACCCAACAACACCTCATTACTCTGGTTGTACACTGAATTTTGAGTGCTAGTGCATTTTTCTGTGCATGCAGCCAAAATAAACCAACAACCCTCCCTGCATCTATCTGCAACTATCTCTCCCATGTGGAACATATCAACTAAGTGTGATCCTGATTTGTTCTGGCACCCACTCCTGAGATTCTCACTTGATAGAGAGGTGGAACTGTTAAAACTAGTAACAGTACTAGGCACAGTAATGTGGTTAAAAACCTTAGAATAATCAATGTGCACTGGAAGTGGAACTTGCCATTGATTTTGGTATGAAGCAGTTGAAATGTAATTGATTTGTAGTATTTTGATGTTTAGTGCCTGTATTTTGTACCTGTAGAAACTGATTAATTCATGTCATTTTGTCAGCAGTCAGAATATGTTGGCAATGAGGACACTGCTATGTAATGTTAGCGAAACATGAGGAGAAGGTGTATCTGCCTCTTTGGCAGGTGTATACCTGTAGCAACTGATTAACTGATTCATGTAATTTTGTTAATGCTAAACTGAGTGAGGACATAAAGAGTAAGGTCATTTGCATTTGGAAGACCCCAGTTTGATTCCCCACAATGGCACAATGTATGAAGCCCATTTCTGGTGTCCCCTGTCATGATGTTGCTATAATATTGCTATAAGCATTGTAAAGCTATACTCACTCCCTGATTCACATATGCTTTAGTAATGAGAGTGTAATGTAAGTGGAGGGTTGAACTGCAGTGTGTGAAATAACCACTAGCCCTCTAACCAATGAATTATTTTTTAGGCTGGTAACTTTCATGCACAGCTAACCTGACTGGCAAGCAAATTTGGAAATTGTTCCAGACACTGTTGAAATGGGTAGTCATGTTTTCAGCTTCCATTCAACACATGGCAAAGCATGACTTAGTTTGATGGATGTGCATGAGCTTCATCTTCATGAAGGCTGGAAACAACCTCTTCTAAGGACATGTTTAAATTATTTGCTACAGAATTTGAAATGTGATATTCTATGCCTCTTGAGCAGCCATTTGTTTGGATCAGAATTATTTTAAGGCAAAATGAATATTACTTTGTTCAGAAACAAGGTATCTGCTGCAGTGAAGAGGATAATTCCTGTATGTAAGCTCCATCAACATTGGTACATTTGTACTAAGGTGTTGCCATTCCTTAGCTAATGAAGAAATCAGAAGAATTTGTTGATTCTACTTCCGGAATCAAAAGACTTAAACTATTTAATGGCTGATATATAATTTGTTTGGGCTTTTGTGTACTGACCTACAGTTGTGTGAGTCTTTCATGTATAAATGCACATTCAGAATTGCCAACTAATTCCTGGCTCAGAAACAACTGCTACAAGAACATGAAGGAGAACATGTACTATAAGAACTGAACTATCAGTCCTGAACATGTGCAGTTGCAGTCAAAATCTTTAGCTCGTGCCTACACATTTTGAGCCAAATTATGAGAGTGTTATTTCATTTGTAAGATCAAATCCAGACATTTGTATACATCAGTGAATGAAATAGTTGTTTATGAATATTTTGCTTCCTCCCACATGGGAGAGTTTGCATGTGAGGGATTTCACACCTAAATGCATGATATCTGTGATGCATGCTGCCTTTTGCTAGGCTGGACCATATCCTTCAACACATATGAATCATAAACTCAACTCCCAGAATCGCAGATCATATCCACTAGCCATCAAATATCTCCCACAATGCAATTACTTCATATCAGTGGTGAGATAACTCTATTGGAAGTGTCATTAGGCCTATCTTCTTGAGATTATCTTTGTTCCAATGCCTTATAAACAAGCCGGCAACAACTTCTCTCACCTACTTTTGGCTTTGAGCTGTACAATGTATACTCTCCTTTCTACAAGAAGATGTTTGCACTTTTAAATGTCAGTTGTGACTGTTTCAATTTTGAGTGATTGTAGCACATGCGTGTTTGTATTCAGCAGCTTTATTCTTCAGTGATGAGGCCAAATGGCATTGTGTCTAAGCAGTGCTGGATTGTTTGCTTGTTTCCTTTGGCAGTTGGACCTTTACAACTATCAGTACTCTTTAATCTGTTGCTCTCTACCTATATACGTAAAGTGGTACAGATTTAGAACCTTGCTTTCGTAGGGTCTTGTCAGATTTTGTAATCTCTTGAGATTGATACGGAGTTTATTTTTGCCCACGCTGAATCAGATGGTTAATTCCATGGTGGTAACACTGCTCAGGTTTATTGCCTATTTTGTCATATAAAGGTCATAAACTGGCATAACAAAAGCAAACAAGCTTGCCAGTTCTTCCAGGCAAATGGTAATGGCTACCGTATTTGATGTGATAATCATTCTGCATGCTTGTACAATCAACAAGAGGGACATAGTAAAACCCTTGGTGAATAGACTAACAGTTTACAGGGATGGACTGGTAGTGAGCAAACTTTGATCACACATCTATGAGCTTAAATGGATTTTCCATGTAAGTTAACAGGCAATTATATAGAACTATTTTACTGCAGTTTTCATTGAAATAGTCTTTTGCAATCACAAATTATTGATAGTCCTGTAAAGTTGGAGTTTTAGTAGGGGACTAATAATAATCAGCCCCAGACTAACATGGAACAGTGTCCATAATGGGGCAAATATGGTACATCCTGTTGGCTTCATGAGAACATCTTTAATAGTAATGAGTTTAGGAAGAATTGGTTATGATCCTACTGAGTTTTAGTGTTTGGATGTAGTAGTTGTTCATCACAGTGCATTGGGGAAAGATTGTTGATGCCCTTCTTTTAAGTAAACATAATTATTTTATTTTCAAAACATCATTCTTCTGCTGCATTTTATCAGAAGAAAATGGTGTTTATGGAAAGAAGCTGCTGTTCTCTTATGAAATATTGATGAGTGAGTGAGTGAGTTTAGTTTTACACCACACTCAGCAGTATTGAAGCTATATCAATTTGCACAATTGGAAACTGATGATATGTGTCAACCAAGTTAGCGAGTCTGACCACCCGATCACATTAGTCACCTCTTACGACAAGCATAGTTGCCTTGGCAAGCATGGGTTGCTGAAGACCTATTCTACCCCGTGACCTTCACGGGTATATGAACTGTTGATACTTTTGTAGACATTTACAAACTTTTAAGATACTCCAGTGTAAAGCATTATTGAAAAGAGCCAGGGGAAGTTCAGATAGGAATTTGGTGTGCTCTTTAACATGGACTTGAACAGTAGCTTTGGACATTTGCTGCTATTAAGACGGTTAGTAGATGTAATCACATAAATACTTAAGTATAACTGAAAACAAGATTTACAATCAGTATTCCATCAGAATATGAGTCGTAAAAATTAGTCACATTTTCATGTGTATTTTATGAACATTTTCAGTGGTTTAAGCATTCACTTAATACACTAAGGACCCGGTTCGATTCTCCATATGGGTACAAAGTGTGAAGAACATTCCTGGTGTACCCCACTGTGGTATTATTGGAATATTGCTAAAAGCTGCGTAAAATCATACTTACTCACATACTGTTACAAGATGGCAACAGGCCAGTGGCATTCTTTAATGAGTCATATGCAAGACTTCTGTCAGATCTACCTCCCTAACTCTTCCCTAGTACTGACACTAGGAAATGGTGTCTGTGTTATGCTTTAACACATTGTGGAATCAAGCCAAGAGATCTGCCTTGTTGAAAGGTGAAGGTGCTGAGAACACTAACACAATACTCATCCAACAGTGATACAGCAGTGTTTGAAATTATGCATGAATGTCAAGGGCTCTTTGTAATAAGGGTTCCCCAGATTCCAATACTACAGTGGCATAAATTATGGAACCAAACTCCATTTCTTTTCAAAAACTGTATTTTGAGAATATTGCAAAGACATTAAGTTTCAAGTTAAGACAAGCTGGTCCCTTGAATCCATGGGACTTTGAGAAACCTTCACTTAACCTCACCATTCATTCCATTAGCAGCACAGGCTGCTGGGGACACAGAGGTTTTGAACAATTTTGAAGAGTTCCTGCCAAAAGACTTTACATTGACAGAGATTATCTCCATCAAAACACATTTAGCGTCTCCTGAATAGCAGTTATGTATCTTCAAACTAAATCCACATATTGCAAAAAGTACATGACATTAAAACAAGCCATTACTCACATACAGAATCTCAGCAGTTTAGTGGGGTGCAGATTTGCCATATTGGCACCAAGATGTTCAGTTACTATGGATATTGGGCTGATTGAATAGGAGGACTGCTTTGAGGCTGATAAGCATAACCAGGTGCATCTTCAAGTATTAGTTACGGATGCTAATGCAGCATGCAAAATGGATGGCAGATCATGATAAGACTGCTTTTTTCGGGCAGTGTTTATCAAGAACTGCTTTTGATGAAGGACATGTTGAAATGTAGCTATTGACTCTAGAGTCTGAATGAAATTTACGCCTTTCATTAAGATGCAATGAGTTTATTATTCTACATTTTCTGTTCATTTATCTTACACAAGTTTTCAGTTGATTGTTTGAAATCTTTATAAAACAAACACCATTAAGCAAGCTTGAGAGTTTGTTGGAATGTTTCCACTTTGATAGTGAGCTGTGTAAGAGCTAATCTCAGAGGTAGCTTTTCTACATGTCCTTTAGACCTTTCAGCAGAACAGATTGCAAGGACTTGACTTTAACAAGATCACACCTGCAGAAGCAAAACTCAAGATTTTTGTTTTACAAATCATCCTTTGATTAAAATGGCTGCAAATAGTTGTCTTGAACTGAGGTCTTGAAGCTGCTCTTCACCTGATTAGCTCCTTTTGAGTTCATAATGTGCAACTTCAGCCTTTTGGTGTAGACCCTTTTAGAATAGTACAAAGTGTGGTAGGTTGAAGGCAACAAACTAATTTTCATTTTGAAGAACGATTTTGCAACATATGACAAATATGACATATGTTGCATTTGACCACTTTCTAAATGGCATCGTGTAATCAAGAACGATTTTGCTTGTCACCAGAGTGTTGCCATGGTGACACAAACTAATATGATGCACTAATGGTTGGTTCTAACACTGCAATCTGCAGGACAAAGTGACACAGAGTAGTTGTGTAAGTACAACTTCAAGCTTTCATGTATCTAGTCACATTTGTTAAAGCATTTTATATTTCCCTACCAGTACTTTTTTTTTCAATCTTATACCAACTGCTTCAAACGCATGTTATTGATCAGCTGGTAAGCAGTCTGTAGATGGTGTTACATCTGTCTAGTCGAGGCATTCCGTTTGTATTTTCCAAAGAAGTTGCTGTATGTGAAATGAAATAACCATTTTCTCAAACTCATTTCTCTCCTGCCATGATTCTTCTCATTAACTACACAAAGTCCAAACACTCTAGTATATATGAGGATGTGTATTAGTGGACAAGATCACACATATGTTCTCTTCATCATATAGTTTTGTTTTGTAGTTTGACCATTTGACCTTTAACCAGGCTCTTAGATTCTCTCAGGATACATTTGTTTTCTCTGTAAATATCATCTCCTCAGAAACAACTACTGATGAAGCTGCAACTTGAATCATAATCATCTCCACTAATGATGGTAGCCTAATTTGTGTAAGAGTTTTTAATCCGATTCTCATTCATAATGGTTGTTTTATCTGCTATTTGAAAAAGATGTTTATTGCCTTTAGTCAGTTTGTATTGTTAAAAAGGAATGAAATTTGCTACTTGTTTGGTAAATAGTGGACTTTATCAGTAAATTCGCTGTTAACAATGTTGTGAATATTTACTCTGATCTTACCTTAGATCTTACCCATACTAGCTGGCATTTAAAGGTCGTATCAAACTATGTTTTTGAAGGATCATTTCTGGACCAGAATATCCCACATTGACGTAACACCATTTTCAAATTCTGGATTTCACAGGCTGAGCTACAGTTACAGTTTACATTCTGTGTACACACTTGTTTGATAATGCATGTTTCATGATATCCAGCCCACAATGTAAGATTCTTGGTGAATTTTGATGTAGTTACATACAACACACCCTACTGACTAACGACAGTTGTACATAACTTACAAGAGGGACTTGAAGTCATCATGCTGTGAGTATCTGTTGCTGAAAATATGCTCATTTTTCCATTTTATTCTTCAAAATATCAGGCAATCTGCAACTGAACCTGACGTCATTGGCAAGACAAAAGACAGTATTTCCAGAATTTTCCAAACATGTAAGAACGTGTAGTTTTACGTTCCACAAACCAAATAGCCATTGTCTCTCAGATGTGATCTAAATAGTCATGACTGAGTGTTTTACAAGCTAGGAATCTGATGAGCCATACCTGTTTGTGTAATTCCATTTAGATTAAATTGCAATTACTTTGGTGGAATCAGATGTCAACACGCTCCAATGTAATGTTAACATAAAAAGTATGATAGACTCAAAGACAAGAGTCGTTTTGTGTTCTGTAATGAAATTATTTGAGGTAAATGTTTGAAGGCAGGAAAAAAGCAACCTTTTTCAACTTTTACAGTAGCTGTGGCAGCCGGGCAGATATGATGTTTATTTTACTTCCTGCGTGGGTACTTTATGACCTATTTGGAAATTACCTTGCTCTTAGAAGCTCTACCCATAAAGTCCGAAGACAGATATTCTATGACATCATTCCTTCATGGAACAGGAGGAAAGAGCTGATACTGGCACGTGGAGGAATATCTGGCATTTGTTTCACAGTTTGTTTGAGCATAACCTGTTACATGTTGCTCATCTGATGTATTGCTGGAGAGGCAAGAGAGTGAAACTGGTTACATTTGGATATAATTCTGATGAACTATGTGAAAGTTTGTTATTGGTATCTTTTGTATAGTATCTCATACAGTAGTTTTAATAGGAGAAGTACTCAGGACCCATTCAGGATCAGAGCTATTGTGTCAGATGAGGCATGATCTTCTCAGTGCAGCAGACGCAGCCCGTTTCTGAACCACATTATTTCCCCTCCTTCCCAGCCATCTCTGCAAGGCTAAAGTCTTAATTGATAGTTTTCTCAGGTTCAGAATCTCTTTTCAATTTATATGGGTTTATTTCTTACCATCAAAATTGTATATAGTCAGAGATGAATCATTAGTCCAGGTTTCTGTGAGTCATTAATGTGATTTTACTGGGTGATGATTCCGGCATTATTTGATTGATAAAAGAGTCATAGGGAAAGGTCATTGGAAAAAAATTAATTAAAAAAATACATATCTTAAAACATCTTGTTCTTCAGTTAATGACTTTGTTTATTCTGTATTTCAAATATACTATTTCACTTTCATCTTCAGATAATCTTTAGTAATATCAACTTCATCCTGTTGTCCAGTTATTTGCAAAATCTATTTCAGCAATAACTTTTATAAAAATGTCAGGTTCTCCATTTATTTATAAAAACTAGTCATCCAAGATGGAGTTACTTACCACAAGTAAGGGGGGTTTGAATGTCTGTTGTCAAGGCTATTTGTACACAAAGCGTCCTTTCAGGAAGAAAATATGGTGAATGTGCACCAAAGAATTGGATGGAACATTCCACTAAATAAAATATGCTGAGACAATTATTATAGTGCTTTTGCAGATGATAGTGGGTTTTTTTCCTATGCTTTTTTTTCACCTGCAACTTTTCCATTTAGGCTGTCTCTATACAAAGCTACAGGTGTGAATGGTTCCTAGGCAGTTGTTGTCATGGAGTTGAGACATGTGGAAGATAATCAATTATGGGTAATTAGGGACATAACAGAGTCATAACATACCTGCAAAACCCTACTCTGTTGTCATGAAATGCCATGCTACTCAACATAGTCACCTTAACACCACTCCCACCAACAGAATTCAAAGTTATCTTGAATCTCCTGTTACTTCAAGAGTAACTTTTACCATTTGATGGCAGATAGTTTTGGTTGGCTATTCAGTTGTCCTTCCTACTGCTTGGTAATTTCAGAACCTGTGAAGGCGACTATGCTTGTCATAAGAGGCGACTATCGGGACAGGGTCTGCCTCGCTGACTTGGTTGACACATGTCATCGGTTCTCAATTGCGCAGATCGATGTTCATGTTGTTGATCAATGGATTGTCTGGTCCAGACTGGATTATTTACAGACCGCAGCCATAAAGCTGGAATATTGCTGAGTGTGGCATAAAACTAAACTCACTCACTCACTCACTCACTGGTGATTTCAGGGATTGTGCATGCAGGTCAAGAGGTGCTTGTTATAGCCATTATGTTAATGCTTGTTAGTGATCAGTAAACTGAAAACACATACTAGTAACCCTTTGTTTTGAACACTGCATTCAATACTTTCCACCAAAGCCCACGCCCAAATCCAGTCCAAAACTCAGCACAGTCTCAACCTAAACCTCAACCTAAATATAAACTTGTAACCCCTAACCTCACTGCCTACTCCCCAAACTCCATTTTCCTTTTGGAGCACCCATCCTAGTGCAAGGGCATCAAAGAACTAGTTTATCAGTATTATTTGGAATATATGGCATATATCATATTTGATGGACGGAATGTCCTTAACAACCTTTATGAGTGTGCACCTTATGTTGAACATCTGGGAACATTGTGTTCCATCCTCCAGCCAGTAAGAGGAACAGGAAATATAAAATGTCACTATGAAGCAGTAGGACTGATTAGGTGGACCTCAAATGGATATTGGTATACTGTTGAGTTATGTTAGCTTCAGGTGTTTTCACACCTGTCAATGAATGCGAACAGTTGGTGGCTCTGGGAATTGTGACAGATGCTAATTATATGCATTGTGTATTCACAATCTATATTGTGAATTGACCTTTGTATGGAGAAGTGCTGTTTGTATTGTTAAGGTGCAAGATCTCGTCCTGTCACAATGTAGGTTAGGTTCTGTGAGTGTTTGGAGCTGGGGTTATGTTTTAGACTAATACAATCACAACCCACCTTTGTAGTGGTATGTGTGGGATCTGGGTTGCAGATCACTGTTTCACCTTGTGTAGTTGTTACTTCTTAGCCCTTGAAAATAATCCTTGCAATTCAACTTCCTTTAAATTCTGGATACACGTTTTTTTTGTTGTTTTAACATGTCATGATAAGCACTTAGTTTGAGCAAGTCAGCAGTGGCCGTCCTGGGTATTGTAGAAGGAGCATGACTGACGACCATCGAGTAAGTAGTGAATGAGTGAGTTTAGTTTTTTGCCACACACAGCAATTTATGGCAGCTGTCTGTAAATAATCGACTCTGGACCAGACAGTCCAGTGATTAACAGCATGAGCATAGACCTGCACAATTGGGAACCAATGACATGTGTCAACCAAGTCAGCAAACATGACCACCTGATCCTGTTAGTTGCCTCTTTCGACAAGCATAGTTGCCTTTTATGGCAAGCATGGGGTGCTGTTGACCTATTCTACCCCAGATCTTCATGGGTTTCAAGTAAATAAGTTTAATGAGTTATGATATGGGCCATGAGAGAGTAATGGGCCAATTTCCTCCACAACTGCATTTGCACCAGCAGTAGCAACTGCGTCAGCAACTTCTCTGCACTGTGCCCATCAGCCACAATGTATTGCAGCTTCTTCAACTTTTGTGCACCTTAGCGCCTTCCATTACATGAGAAATCACTGGGATATAATTAGTATTTAAGAATTCATGAGCAGGCAACAGGGCTTCACCTTACAATAGCACTGCTCATCAGACACATGTGTTGCCGACTTCCACTGGAGTTTTTCTATCCTAGTTTCTCAACAAGGAGGATGAAGCTTCTCGCCCGCTCTACGATAACCTGACCCACTGTGCTTGCACTAACTACCGAAAGGCTAACAATAGATACTTTGAACCTCCGCTCTCCCATCAGGTGTCAGACGAGCATTTGTGTAGTCAGTCCTTTGTAGGTGAAGCTTGAAATTAAAGGTTCGCTTGTCAGTTAGGTTAGACAAGGCTGAGTCGCACGAGTAACAAGAGATTACAGGTCTGGTTTGGGGGCTTCCTTCCTTCCATTTCTGTACCTTGTAAGATATTGAACAGTTCATGATTTATTTTTTTTTGACGTCTCATCAACAGTGCAGAGAAATATATCAGGCAAATGAAATACAGGTTTGTTATTTCAGATCTTTCACATATAATTCAGTCTTTTATGATATATCTCATTAAAGAATTGGTAAATATTTGGACACTGTGGAACTTCCTGTACTTGGTGATGCTTCTCATTTACCTGTTCTTGTATATTTTCACTGTTCAACAGTATGTAAATCATGCACTATGACCCAATATGTTGCAGTGCAGCAGGACTTTTTATTCAAATACGGTATATCCCAATACACTTTACGACTGTAATGTGGTGCAATATTACCTGTTATACTGCAGTGCAATACAACCCAAAATATCCCAGTACTTTACAGTACTCCTAGTACTACATGGTACTCCCAGTAGTATACCAAATAAAAAATCACTGCTATTGCATTATAACCTTAAATAACACAGTACAAATGCAGCATTCGATACCCAAACATTACACTGTCCCATATATTGCTTTCACAGCACAATGTTCAAAAGTTAGTGCACACCATTCTGATTCATTGCTTGATGATGCAGGACGAACTTGCTGCCAACTCAGATGGAATAGTTATCTTATCTCCAAGCAGCAGTCTAATTGCTCCTGTCTGAGAAGCTCACTCCGCTCACCAATCAGTCTGTGATTAACCCTATAAACACCTCATTTGCTTCACAGAAGGAGATAGTCATGATTTAGACTGACCACAGTGTTACCCAACCCAGGAGGAACACAAGTGGTGTGCTAGTCGCCATGCATATACCTGTATCTAGCCTGTCAACCATGTATTTCCTGTTCAGGTCCTGACACTATAATGATTGAAAGGGACCACAGTGTTACCCAACCCAGGAGGAACACAAATGGTGTGCTAGTCACCATGTATTTATCTGTATCTATCCTGTCAACCATGTGTTTCTTCTTGTCCGTGTCCGTCAATGCTTTCTTGATACTATCTTGTCAGTTAATGTATCTTTGTTTGTCTAACTATGTCTTCTGTTTGTATTTGTTTGAAATTCTTATCCAATTTTTCAGCCTTGTTTACAGAGCAATTCTAGAGTTCTGCCTGACATACCTTTAGCACTGCTGATTGTGTCATTGAAGCTATATGATCAGTTTGGTTTTTATGCAAATATAGATATTTATTCACAGAAGACAAGCTTCTAGGTAGATAAACCCTTTATTTATTTGAGTTTAGAAAAGCATGATTCTGGTTGCCTGTTCCAGGATTTGTTATATTTAATAACAGTCGGTGTCTGTCATTTGAATTCTGATTTTACTTACACAGATCTGGACACAGACCCAATTACTAAGAAAATGAATGACATACTGGGTAAATCCTGAGGACATCAATATGGGAAATGTTAATATTTTTATGATGCCCAGTGTTGATTACTGAAAGAATTGCCTTATTTTTCACAAAAAGTATTCAAAATTTACTGGTGCAAGCAAGGTCAGTTGCACGATTGAGATTCTAACAGCATTGCTTGCCACCAGTGTTTGACTGTTTGTTTTGACTGGGGTCTGGGTAATTGACTATGGCCACTCTGTCCAGCGTTTAATCCATTTCCACCTCTCACCAAGCTTTTGATAGGTTGAGCCAGTGGGTCTGTGCTAACTCAAGCCACATCAGATCAATTTCCTTTCACAACTGGCCTCCCGTATTTTAAAGATGAATGGACTTTTCGTTTGATATTTGATATTGGTAGGGTCACCATATTGCATGCTTATTGACGTTTTCAGCTGACAAAGGTCATGAGATAAGTAAGTGAGGAATCTTGTTTGGGATGTATGTCTTGGAGGCCGTGGAGGAATGTACCTCTTGGAGGCTGTGGAAGGGATGGCCATCCTTTAGAAGGAGGAGTCTTGTTTTGTTTAGTATCTAGTTTGATGGTTTGCTACATTCATGGGCCTAGATTTTCAAAGCTCTCATAGCACTAAGATTGTCCTAAGTGCCATACATTAACATTAACTAACAACTATCTTAGCACTAAGAGAGCTTTGAAAATCTAAGCCATGGTATCTTGCTGAACTACTTCTCCTGTGAGTGTCTACTCAATAGCAGGGTATTCCTCTCTTTTGTCTTATACCAACTTTGATGTTTGTATGAAGCATCCATGGTTCAACCTGTTTCCCTGTTTTTCAGTATTAAACAGTGTTTCTTGAAATTTACAACATGGTTTTGTAAGCATCATTATGTTTTTATGTTCTCTATATGTTAATGCAAAGTGCTTGTAATGTCATCAAATGACTATATTGTGTTTAAAACATTTTGGTGACCTTTTCTCATTGTTGAACATATGAACTAAATACATCCAATGGCAATTCATATCGGACAACCTGCTGGTCAAGAGTATTGCCCTGTATTGCCATACAGTCTTGATTAATAAGTTACAGTAAGCAAGGAGTCATTCTACTTTGTTCTTGGAAATTTCAGGTTTTTCCTTCCTAGTGATGAACATGTGTCTCATATGGATTTTCCGTTTCTGATTTCAAATTATGAAGCGTTGTTCCTATGATATCATCGTGTGTCGCTCCTAGTTTAATTGGAACACATTTACATATACCAACTGCTGCCTTTTGCAGGGGAAAAAAGTGGCTAATCTCTAGGTTGAAAATTGTTATGACCTTTAGCGTTTATGGCCAGAAGCATTCTCAGGATTCTTGTAGTTCTAGTTTCAGTTTTCATTCATGAATCATAACTCAGTCATTTGGTTGATTTGGTTAACAAACAACTGTACAATGGACGTTGTGTTTGGCTTACAAGAAATATTAAACTGATTTGAAACCTTTGAATGAAATGTAAATGTGATTAATATGGAAATATTAAGGTTAAATCCATAGAAGGCCAGATCAAGTTTGTGTCTTATTTTACAGATTTTTGTCCTCAAACCAGGAGGGAATGAAAATAAAAGCACCTGTCAAAGTAATGTTCCTTCTGAAAAGTAAAAGTATTTTACCTCTTGCATATGGGGCAAAAAAAGAAAGAAAAAAAAACAATCAAAAAAAGAAATGGGTAAGTTTTGGCCAATAAAAACATAAGGATTTTATTTTTTGAGCATGGAAACTTGATTTTATTTTCGGTTCTTATTCTTGAAAAAAATATGACGGAAGGATCTGCAAAACAAGAAATAAAATTGGTCTGTCTAAGGTTTATTAGAATGTTCATATTTCCAATTTGTTCGCCAGGAAGTTTTGTTGGTTTTTTTTGTTCAGAATCTGTAATTGTGAAAAATTGGAGGAACACATTTCATTTTCTAGAATACCCAAATATCTAGTCATTGAAAACGTCTTTAAAGAAACTCTGGATTGAATTTTTTTTATCTAATTCAGTTTGTTTTGTTTGTTTTGGAGGTTGTTTTTTTTCAGTATGTGCTAGCTGCAATATGGTTGCAATATTGCCAGTCTGATGTAAAACTCACTCAGTATGCTCCAACTGTTCTTATGCAAAAAATTAGTAATATTGTTCTTAGTCCTCCCTTGTTTCATATAGAAGCAACATATCATTTATGAACATAAACTGAAACCGTTTAGTTTGATCTTGGGACAGATAAAGCAAGATTTCTTTATATTGCACAAAAATAAGAATACATACATTGTATCTTTCTTTAGGTTGATCTTCAATTTATCTGGACAAGTGTTCTTGAAGCTGTGTCAAAGACCGACCAGTAATCACCTCAATCTTAGATTAATTTGTCTCAGCAGACAGTCTATCAAGACTTTATTGGTGAACACTAGAACCATAAGTAACTAGATTGGCAGTTTATGGTGGTGTAATAAAATGGAGGGTTACCCCTCGTCCATGCTCCCAATGGACAGGCAGGGTTCTCAGTGGCTGGCTCAGGTGGGCGCTGCTGGAAAATCAGTAAATCCATCAGGACTGGGTTGTAGTGTTATAAACTGGTGCTATTGCTCTCATAACATTCGTAATAGAGGTCGGCAGCTTGCAGCTGCCCAGTCACTGACCACTACACAGTTAGATACATTAATGAATTTGATATCAGAACCTGAGTCTTGGTGCTTGATTGGAGCAGAGGTTTGGACTTTAGCTCCAGTGTTTTTTTCTGAGAAAATGTTTAGTAACAGCATTCCTCTATATCAGGAATATGTATTTAAAAAGTGCTCTATGGTTTATATTTTCCACTTTGAGTATTTACTATTAATATCATAGTGCATTTCAAATCATGCATTAAATTCCCAATGGTACCATTATTCTATTTAGTTGCACAAGAAGACAACAGAATACATGTGACCATTTCTTGCCGATGAAATATGTTACACAGTCTTCTATGTCTACTCTTCCATGCGTCTACCCACTGGGACCTAGATTACCAGCACACTTCACACGTACATCACCACCTCTCACCTTGCTATGTTGTCTCTAAGTACTTACCAATTTCCACCCGCAGTACCTATCACTGACTACTATGTGAGGACCAATACAATCTGTTTCTGGATCCAACATTTTCCTACGTCACTGTTGGCTCTATATTGTATATGTAGCCATATATTCCAGAATGTTTTCTTTCCAGCACCCACATATTCACAACACCTACCTCCACCGGGGACATCTTTTCTCAGACATTGCTCTGAACCCACACAACATCCAAATTAAACCACCTTCCTTTGAGTATTCACATAATCTCCTGCCTCACCTGAAGCACATTTCCCTTACCACTCAAAAAACACCCCACTTCGACCACCTCCTTCTGTGCATCCATACAAGATCCCACCCCACCTGAACCACATTGCCCTTATCATTAAAAAAACACGCCACCTAGACCAAACCTGAACCTTATCATCCAGAGAACATCCCACCTAGACCACCTCCCTTTGTGTAGCCCAACCAACCTGAACCACCTTCCCCTTGCTCCCATACAACACCCTGGCCACTTGTACGACCTTTACTCTCACCCCCACCTCACCTGGACATTCCTCTCCCAGGACCCCCTTCTGCCAGGTCCCCAGCCCACTATCTAACACTGCCTCATTACTAAATCCAGGTAAGATTTGGCCCATGCTGTGGAGCTTGCCTGATCTCTACAGTAGTCTTATCAAGGTCATTACTCCCAACAGGTAACATTTACAGTGTACCTGATGACCTTTCCTGTGTCTGTATCCCTCACTTGTGAACACCATGTGATATGGTTGACATATAGATACATGGAGGCTAACCCTAGATCACTGTTTCAGTCTGGGCCTTTGTTTATTGGCCCGGTGCAAGAAGTTTCATCAATCTGATTGCAGTAATTGTGTTGTCTGACTAAATGCTTCAGTCGTTGTTCGGGACAGTGATAAGCACCCTCTGTGGAATGCATACAGACAAATAATTGACAATGTTCACTTTCAAACTTTCTCGTATTGATTTGGTGTTTCATAGTGGTATGGCTTAAGATCCTTACTTCTACAGATTCTTGGTCTTTGTATGATTGTTTAAAAGTTAATCATGTCTGATGGCATTGGTAAGATGCCAGAACTGTGCCTCTCCAGTCACTACTGACAAGCTGTTGAAGTTGGGTGAAGGATTCTTTAAACATACTGTGTAGCTAATAGATGTGGAATAGGATCTGATTTGTGAACAAAACTATTCTTTTTCTATTGAAATCTGTAAAGTGGTAGGAAATGACATATTACTATGGCGGTTTACCGGTTAACACTTACATATTTTACTTAGTGGTAGATGTACATAGGTAGACACAAAGACTCTGCTTCGTACATAATAACCATATGGAGAATGAAACCCAGAGCATTGCCATGACAAGTGAATCCTGTAACTGCAGGGCTAAACCACTGGCACACATTGCATTACGTAAATGGAGAATTTATCACTACAAAATGTCAAACATTGTTAAATTTTTAAAACAAATCCTGCTTGTCACATTGACTGAATATGTTTTGAACACGAAAAATCAAATTCCAATAGTGTTCCATATTGACTGAATGGAAAGCATAAATATTTGACAGATGAAAATAGCATGGCAGCTTTGAGGTAATATTTGTCTTTGTGAAGATCCCATTTACTAAATTGATTCCTTTATGAAGCCACACTTTGTTCGATGGTGGAGAGCATGTGATACACCACCGATGGTGTTCAGCTGTCTGTCCTTTGGAGATTCATCACAGATCAATTCATGTCTCATCGTTCTGTTTTGTTTGATTTCTAAAGCTTGTAATAGGGCAAGACATTTTCATTTTCAGTTGTGAAAACATCAGGATGTATCATATGATAAGAGCTTTTAGATGTTGTAAATATGAATTTCCTGAAACCTACATTACTAGCATCAGGAGCACAACTTCCCCAAACAAACCTGAGTAGGCAGTGACTGGTGACATTAAAAGAACATACTGCAGTCATCTTGTAAATGATGGACTATCCCAGACCATGGCCAGGGAATCCGTACAGTATACACCGATCTTGTATTGAGCTGAAGCTTGATGTCAGTTCAAACCGTTTGTGAATGTGTAAAACTACTAATAATTTGTTCTTAGAAAGTAGTACATCTTGTCCTAAGCTTTGTGAATGTATGGAATTGTTTAAGATTGCTAATTTCCAGAGGAAAGGTGTGTTGTTATGGAAATCAATTTTGTTCAGCTTCAACTATCACAGAATAAGAGGAGATTGAACCAGTTTCCCAAAAGTGACATCACAGCCAGCCATTATCCCATGAATATGAAATGGTTTATACGTTACCATGGCTTGCTTCTTCTAGATAACACCCAGGAGTGCCGGACTAGTCCCAAAATACCCAAAAGTGATTGAATTCTTCAGACTTATGTATATACCAATATACAAAAAGGTGTTACTGATAGGAATATGTTACACCTTCAGAAATGTTTGCTGTAATAACTGCAAATAACTAATGTATAATATATACTGAACAGCAAAAGAAATGCAACATTTAGGGTGGGGTTGGGGCATGGGGGTGTCAAGTTTTTAAATAGGAGACATAAACATGAATGCTTACTTTTATTAAATTGCAATTTGGGGGAAAATAGTATTTCTTTTGCTGTTCAGTATGGTACATGGTGTTGTCACAGCTTTGTAGGGTCTTGCTGTACTGAATAATTCATGGCAGTGGTTTGCAGTTCCAGTCAAATAAAGTTATTGTTGCAGTGACTCCTGATTAAGTGTGAACCAAATGGATTATTGATTTGCTTTCAATTACTTTATGGTAATTATCAAATACAGTTAGTTGCACTCTACTGGCAGCTCTTTTTACACGTATGGATACATCCATGGACAGTGCTGTTGGGGATATTTGAGAAATGTGTCATCGAGCATGGTATTTTAACTGCTACTTATCACAGCTGGATCAACGTGTGGCCAAATCAATGTTTATGAGTTCCAAGCATGTTTTTTTATGTGTATTGAAAAGTTGAATGTAAGAATAGCTTAACATAGATGCAATCATGTTATGTAAAGATCTGATTGCATGATTTAGTTTGTTTTGGTGATTTTTTAAATGTTGTGGATTTTGAACCCTCTTCCTAATTAGATTGTCTGAAGACAATTCCGATGAAGTGGGAAAGAAACACATGGAGCATGATTTACAGATAACCAGCAACAGGAGTAAGAAACAGTAGAATTACCTACAGCAGCACGTCTTTGATATTGATCATGGTGCTACATCATGAAGAGGTAGTCATGGTATGGTTCCACAGTTCCAGTACTATAACTTGTACATGCAGTTTCATGTACAGTGGATTGTACAAAGCACATGCATATCTGTTCGGACTTGTAGTCTCAATATCCCTGCTTTCATAGTTTGATTCAACACTTTATCACTGACAGAGTTGCCTTGCACTAAGGTTGCCATTTGAAACCAGATCAGAACTTCTACCTTTACCAACCAGCTCTGCCGTGACTTCAGCTTTGCTTACAATAGTTAAACACTTGTTAAGGTTGCCATTTGATCAGAACTTCTACCATTGTAGTTAACAACCTGATTTGACACGTCAGCTTTGTCATAACCTTGTTATATGTCATTGATTTGCTGGAGTTTGCCATTTGGAACCAAATCAAGGAATATTACACAGCATATACACCCTAATTGTTACAGATCTGCAACCTTCTACACTTAACCAGATCAGGACATATTGCATGGCATTTATACAATACAGGTTCCTGTACCGCTTTACCATTAGCTACAGCCTCACACTAAGATTACCATGTGAAGCCAAGTCAGAACTATAACACAGCACTTACACCCTAACTGTTACAGCTATGTTGTAACCTCCACTTAACAAGATCAGGACAGATTGCATGGCACTTACACAGTGAATGTTCCTTTGCTGCTTTGCCATTGTCTACAGCCTCACACTGAGATTACTATGTGAAACCGAATCAGGAAATTTTACACAACACTTACACCATAATGGTTACAGCTCTGTAACCCGATTGTTTTGATACATGATAACACCTGCCCCTTGTATGATTGCTAAACACCCCAAAGGTCATATACGGTGGCAGACATGACCCTCAGCCCCTCCAGAACACAGGGTGGCGCTCCAGTCGGCCAGTCAGGTTATTTTTGCAGGAGGCCATCAAAGACATTTTGTGTAATGATAACACAGCTGAGGGAGAATCCCAGCGAAATGCAAACTGGCAAAATTCATCCCAGGTGATGTAAACTAAAGGGTTTGTTTTCTGTTTGCAGGAATGCTCCTGTTTGTTCCTGGGTTTACCTTCTTAAGGTTTTGGCCTAATTATTTCCTTCCTGGCTGGTGGCCTGACTGTAATCAACTTCATTATAAATTTATCCCAGCATAATCGAAGAGTAAATTAGCTGGTATACAATTAACTTACAACCTTACTGCACGAAGATGCATAGTCTGATGTAGTGAATTTCTTTTGAGTGTTATGACAAGTTAGATATGTGTGTGCGACAAGTGGTTTTATTCCAGTCCCCTATCAAATAATCATAATTAACAATCTGTGCAAAAATGTGTCTGTACTTTGTTTCTGAAGGTGTAGTAGTATGTGAATCTCAAATTGATTATTGATTAATCTTCCCCTGGATATGAGAAATGAACAGTATGAACCTCTTCAGTAACTAGATCTTTTCTACAGTATGTTTTAAAATATCTGTCTTTTATTACAATTTTTCTGAAAGTCACCCACTGGTTGTAATTACACTTTGAGAAGTCAGATTTTAGTAAAAGTTTGGTGATAAGTTACCGTATGATTTGTTACAGAGCATCAGCAACTTTGTATCCTGTATACAAGCAAAGAATGGAGAATCCTGTGGGATGCAAAAATAATGTCTGTTTGAATCATCAAATTATATAAGTTATCAGTGATTGCATGATCAGGTTGTCACTGTGTGACTTTCTTCAGTCTAGTGAGTGAGTGAGTTTAATTTTACACCGCACTCAGCAATATTTATCTTAAGTCGAGTACATGCTTCTGATTAGGTGGAGCAAACAAGTGCTTGACAGTCAAGTGGAGCATACCACTAGTCTGATACCGCAATATTTATGACTTAAGAGATTTTATTGCTCACACCATTTCAAACTATATAGATCTATGTAATCCCTGCTCATATTGATGGTGTTGTGTTTCAAAGTGCATGGATTATCATTTGAATGTATTACATGCTCTCATATCCCATCATAACAAATACTCTTGCTTGAGAAGTTGTCGCCAATCCCGAGTTTAATTATGACGTGTTTAAAATAGGTAGTTACATTCCGTATCGCCTACTTCTAGATTTCTGTTCTTCAAGAAAAGTGTACTATCATCATGAGTCCAGTAAAGTGTTAAGAGGAAAGGAAGTATGGAAGTAACTGCAGACATCCTCAAAATGACAATGTCTCTCTCCCTAAGTATAAAGAAAAATCAATTGATCAAGCTGTGACAACATTATGAAAATATTGAACATGTCTCACAAAGGCGACACACCTTTGTTGAAAGCTGGGACAGGCAGGACAGGGCCATAAGGGAGATAACCTAAGAAGCTGACACTTTTTGTCATGGCATACATTCCTGGCAAAGTGACAGCCAATATTTTCAAGATCCACAAAAACTGAAAATGAATTCAATACAAAATTAGGGGTTAGGATTGCACAGAGGAAGGCATGTAATACAATTATGGGTGGGAATAGGTAGAACATCATCCCACAGTGATCCGACTTACCTAGTCACTATAATTGCATTGGTATTCCACTAGAGTACTCCTCGATTAAAACAGAAGATGAACACTCTATATAATCCTTAAAGAGGGGAAGCAACACACGTGGAGAAGAGATACTTGCAGATGGAACTCCCAAACACGCAATCTGTCGTATGATTCCTCACTTGAAAACTTTATGAATGCACAGGTAAATGGACTGAATCTGTCAATCAATAATCACTAACTGGATTCGATGCTGTGTCACAGGTACTGAACTCTCCCTGGAGCTCTTCAGAACACATACACAGAAGCACACACACATACGCAGCACGCACACCGTATATGCTGTAGATAGGCCAGCTGCCTCTAGATCTATCTATCTAACTACCAGCAAAAAGTCTAGGTGTATGTATGTACTAGGCCGGCTTCAGAGGTGGCAGCAGCTAGCCCAGGACTCGGTAGGATGGTTCTTGGTAATAATAGCTTGTAGAGGCACACTGACGGTGGCAGGCATTGAGAGACTGCTTCTGCCTCATGGCTGAGAGGACCACTGGAGTTATGAAGAACATATGATGGTCGTTGGCACTGTTGGTTGTTACGGTAGATTCATCAGTGACACTTTGAGAAGTGCTAGGCTGTCAAGCATAGTCAGTGACTGCCATTGGTACAGTCATCAGTAGCAGCAGCAGCAACAGCAGCAGCACAGCACTGGCAACAGTATTTGTTGGAACAATTAGGCAACGGCCCAAGTATAGTGACGGTGGTGATCATTTTCTCAGTGCTGCCCCTACTCATTTCCAGGCTGACAGAGCTCGAGAAATGGATGTGGTTACTGTGCCTCTGACATTTGTAACACGTCAAGTGAGACTAGTCATATAGGTACTAGTATTCATGACTTATGTATCACATGGTAAAAGGACTTCCTAAATCTGATTATTTACAGACCGCTGCCATATAGCCGGAATATTGCTGAGTGCAGTGTAAAACTAAACTCACTTACTGAGTCATATAGTGACTAGTATCACTGATGGTTCTATCACACAGTAGAGGAACTAGTCATATAGTTACTAGTATCACTGACAGTGGTATCACACGATAGAGGAACTAGTCATATAGTTACTAGTATCACTGACAGTGGTATCACATGGTATGGTAGAGGAACTAGTCATATAGTTACTAGTATCACTGACATTGGTATCACATGGTAGAGGAACTAGTCATATAGTTACTAGTATCACTGACAGTGGTATCACATGGTAGAGGAACTAGTCATATAGTTACTAGTATCACCGACATTGGTATCACATGGTAGAGGAACTAGTCATATAGTTACTAGTATCACTGACAGTGGTATCACATGGTAGAGGATCTAGTCATATAGTTACTAGTATCACTGACATTGGTATCACATGGTAGAGGAACTAGTCATATAGTTACTAGTATCACTGACAGTCGTATCACATGGTAGAGGAACTAGTCATATAGTTACTAGTATCACTGACAGTCGTATCACATGGTAGAGGAACTAGTCATATAGTTACTAGTATCACTGACAGTCGTATCACATGGTAGAGGAACTAGTCATATAGTTACTAGTATCACTGACATTGGTGTCACATGGTAGAGGAGTTAGTCATATAGTTACTAGTATCACTGACATTGGTATCACACGATAGAGGGACTAGTCGTAGAGGTACTAGTATCACTGACATTGGTATCACATGATAGAGGGACTTGTCATAGAGGTACTAGTATCACAGATGGTTGTATCACACATTAGAGGAACTAGTCATGTAGTTACTAGTATCACAGACGGTTGTATCACACGGTACAGGAACTAGTCATGTGATTACTAGTATCACTGACATTGGTGTCACATGGTAGAGGGACTAGTCATAGAGGTACTAGTATCAGTGACAGTGGTATCACATGGTAGAGGGACTGTACATAGTTACTAGTATCACTGACAGTGGTATCACACAGTAGAGGAACTAGTCGTGTAGTTACTAGTATCACAGACAGTTGTATCACACGGTAGAAGAACTAGTCATCATTATACTAGTATCAGTGAAGTGGTATCATATGGTAGAGGGACTGTATATAGGTACTAGTATCACAGACAGTTGTATCACATGGTAGAGAAACTAGTCATCATTATACTACTATCAATGATAGTTGAAAAAACATTGTAAGGAAACTAGTCATGTAGTTACTTGCTTGTATCACAGCCACAAGAAATACATTAAAGAGCAAGACGGTAAGTCATATTGTCAATATTATTACTGACAGTCACTTCATAGAATGACTAGTATTTATGCTAGTATCACTCAGCGGACAGTAGAAACTCCTCATAGTGAGTGACTTGTCTTGTAATTGCTTGTATTCTCAGGTATTGCTGGTGACAGTTACATGCTGTATTAATGAGTATTAGTAGCATATAGACAACAATCATGAGTATCTAATGTCCTTTTAATATTTATACAGTATGTATTTCTAGCTTCCTCTTTAATTACTGTACAACCTTAAATGCTATGTCTACTACAAGTGAAATCAGTATGAGTGGATACAGTATTGAAAAATATGAATATCTCTGCCCCTGTAAATATTGATAGTTCATTGATCAGTTTTGTTGATTGAAGTTAGAGACAAGCAATGGCGGGGTATGCTGTCATTTGTAAGTACTCAGTATTGGAGAGTGTTACAACAGCATTGACGCCAAGTGCAACATGAGAACATGACCTACAACAGCTGAGGCACTTTAATGCTCGTGATAAAGTAAAACATGACATTTCAGTCGCTTGTTAATCAATGGCAGGATCAGCTTGTTGATTAGACAGACATGCCACAAGATCAAAATAAGTGAGAAAGATGTACTTGCTTGCATATGACAAACAAGATTTGGCACAAGGGAACATGAAACAAACCATTAAAGTGAATGTGATGATATTGATATGGCACCAGTGCCACCAATACTAGTGGAAACATTGCCAACATACCTGTTTTAATTCATACTACAAAAAGATGGCTGTAACATCCTTCTTCTTGGGAGGCAGATATGTTTGGTAAAATGGCAGCTGGATGTGTAGCAGATGGTGTTGACAGTCTCATTGCCTGTGACACAGAGGTGTGACTTGATTCCAGGTCTCTCAAGCACACCTTCTGTTGCTGATATGCAACTCAATGTTTCATTAGGATACTGAGATTTAGTGTATACTCAATGAAAAAGTTGCACTGAAGGACAGGGTGTTGATTATTTTTCTTGATCATGGGATTTATAAGACAGATGGACTGTTATGTCAGAGTCTATTTTAAGACACAATTTTCCCCTCTGTATGGCAGAGACTATCAACTTCTTTCAAAAAATTTCCCGGTCCCCCAAAATATTGCAGGAACCTGTTCAAATCTTTATCATGGTTCCCTAATTGTAAAGATCATATTAGAGTGAATGTAGAAATTTTGCCACAGTCAGCATGTGAAATCCCAAACAGCACATCTTTTTCATTAAGTGACTTTGTTCAAAATGTGCTTGTCTATTAAGCAGTCAATGGGTACCCAGAAGGATGAAGTGAAAATGTCTCTGTTGTCCTCCTGATATGAAGCTTTTTGGTTGCTATGATCCTCAGTAAGCTGAGAAAGAAATCGAGTCTTGTTAATTGCAAAGAGTAAAGATGGTTTTAGCACTTTTGAGCCTGGTTCCAAGAATGGAGCAGAGTGCATTACAAGCTTTCATTATTTTATTTACTATCATAACAACCACACCTGCCATCTATCACTCAGCAGACCTCCCAATCTTCAGTTCAAGACTGACCCGTGAAGATCCATGGTAGAATAGGTCTTCAGCAACCCATGCTTGCCATAAAGGCGACTATGCTTGTGATTAATGGGAGTGGGTGGTAAGGTTCGCCGACTTTGTTAACACGTCATCGGTTCCCAGTTGTGCAGATCGATGCTCATACTGTTGATCATTTGTTTGGTCCAGATTGGATTATTTACAGACTGTTGTCATATAGCTGGAATATTGCTGAGTGTGACGTAAAAGTAAACTCACTCAGTTCAGGTCAGTGTTTTGCCACTCATCTGGGACAAATTCTTTTCTGGATTATGCTACCAAATGCTGGTTTGTTCGGTTCAGTTAGAAGGATGCTGACAAGGAGCTGTGTTGTACAGACCCCCTTCACTCATAGACTGTCTGCAAACTTAGGCAGTGGTCATTGATTCACAGACTTTAACCAATTCACAAAGCTAGTAGTTAAATGATAGTTTGCCTGTAGCGTTGGTAACAGAGGGTTAAGCTTCCAATATGCATGTGGCTGCAAGCGATGTTTGTTTGCAGAGTGTATGCTGTAGATTATCACTAATTGCCAGTCGTTCTACATTAAGTGCGTCTGATGCATGATCCACACATGAAGGAGACAGGCAACCGGATACAAACTTTACGTCACTATAGCGTGTTTACAACAATGTTTTTCTGAAGGATTGTTTATTTTTGTCACAAGAAGCTTACTTTTGCGTCAGTATTTCCTTTAAATATCTTACATATTATGCACTAAAAATGGGCATGTTGCCTCCATGTAGGTAGTGCTGTGCTCATGTCTCTTAATAACCCATTTCGAGGGCATATATTTGCAATTGATCATTGTAAATCCTTTTGACACATTGACTGTTTAAACAGACAGTATCAGGTAGTGGTCCTTGACTCCAACAAATTGAGAGTCAGTTTTTGCCTGCTTTGATAGAATCAATTCACAAACAGATTCCCTGTTGAGTTGCTGTTCGTGTATCTGTTACTATGGCAACAGACAAATATATCTGTTGCAACATTACTGCAGCAGTAAACTTTTTGTTGTTGAGACTGACAATGATGTCTGTATGGTTTATCAGTTACCATGGTAATTCATGCAGAAAGACATTTTTCTGAACAGTATTCATTGAAACAATTATGTGTGTACCTTTGCATTTTTTTTTTCATTTGCTCAGTATTGTTTCTAGGGTCACAGTAAGAAATGGATGAAGTCTATGTACTATCTGACCTATTTTTTCAGATACCAAAGATGATATATCCTCAGTTGCCATGGTTACTTTAACAGTTTCAGTAATACTTCCTCATTGGACAGCTTCTTTGTCATCAACAAATCCTTTGGCCAAGCATCACAGACTCAGTTCCACTTAACTTTGTCAGACCAAGCAGGCATCCCTTTCTGGTTAAATGTGACATCCATAGACCACACACTTCAACTTGACATCCACACATTCCAACATGACATCCCCAAACCATGCATCACAGCCTCCAACTTTACATTTACATACACACAAGCATGACATCCCCCAAACCAAGCATCACAACCTCCAGCGTGACATCCACATTCACACTCACATGACATCTTGAGGTCAAGTGTCACAGTCTTCAGCATGACATCTACACATTCCAGCATGTTATCCCCAAGTCCAGCATCACAGGCACCAACATGACATACACACTCAACCGACATGACATCCCCAAACCAAACATCACAGCCTCCAGATGCATGCTGCTCATGTGTATAGTGTGTTTAGGAACTATGATCCCCCACTAAGAAGGTGTGTTTGGGAGATTTGTCCCCTGATTAAGGTTCACATACACTCCTAATAACCATGAAAAAAGAGGAAGAAATGTGACAAACTTGACATCCACATATTCCAACATATACCCAAGTCGAGCATCACAGCCACCAACATGACATGGCCCCTGAGGCCACCTTCCAGCAGCTACATCTATGGCTGTTGTTTGGAGGCCACCTGGTGTAAAGATATGCAAGGTTTACACAGTCTTGTACCGCTGCAAATAGACACTAGGTAGATCAAGTGTATACGTATCCCCTGCTCTACACACTTGTGTTCAGTGGTAAGCTTTGGGAGTAAAGTATGATCAACTCACACAATGTGTTTCTACAGTGGAAGCTGTCAAAACCAGCATCTGACCAGTCCGCAAGTTGTTGCAAGTTGTCAACACTGGCATAAAATCTCAGTCCCGTCTGTGGCTTGTACATTTATCATCAGCTCTATTATGTCTGATTATTTCTTCAGTCCCGATGAGTGCCGATTTAGACAGCCTCCACTGTATTTGCCATTCCATGGCGTTTTAACTTTTATAGTTTTTGTTGATGACACCCATGTCCATAATTTGGAACGTGATAGTTTTCCCTTAGTTTTTCTGATTTACTGACCCCTTCTGAACTCTTCAAACTGTCAAGTTTACGATTATCCAATAAGCCTCCTGTTGAGGTGTTGCAGAGTGCTTGTTTATAGGGACTTGCTGAAGTAGCTACAACATTCTATAATGTATAAATCCATATGTTTGTGTTCTTCATATTTCATGCTATGTCATAACCAACTGATACAGCCAACTTTACCTCCATTGTAACAGCTGTGCCGACTTGCCTACAGTGGCCATGTTTGAATCTAACTGACTGGTCAGGTGTGCTGACCTTTAATTGGTTGAAGGTTCTTAAAAGGGACTCTCCTACAGTGGCCATGCTTGAATCTAACCTATTGGTCATTGGTGGTATCCAGAACACACTTTCCTGCAACGGACAAGCTTGGATTGGAAATGTCCACCCTTTTGGAAGCTTCATTTGGACAGATTATATTTGGCAACTTTGGGGTGCCAATTATCTCCATGCCATGGCGTCATCCACTGGATATGGGTCCTCTGTGCCAGACCTGACCTCGTGTTGTTCAGCAGACAGTCATCATCTCATTCCCCTACCACAAACTGAATTTAATGACAGTGTTCTTAGTGTTTATTTTGTGTTGCATGTTCCATTTAGCACTGGGCAATATGAATATGGCTTAGAAATGTTCTGTTCTAGCCTAGACAATCCAGCCTATCCCAGCAATCAGTCATGTCATCGAGTCTGACCATCTTACCTGGAATGTTTAATTCCATGTGAATATGGCTTGTAAATGTTCTGTTCTTGCCCAGACAATCTATCCTACCCCAGCAATTAGCCATGTCATCAAGTCTGACCATTCTGTTCACCCAGAATCTTCATGACACTTATGTTTCTCGAAACTCAAAGCTGCTCAGGATTTACTACCACTATTAAACCAAGGGTAAATATCTTACAAACAGCATTTTGACAAATGTTTTTAAAAAGTGATAATTCTCCTGTAGTAACAGGTGGTTTGACAGATTTATGGTGAAATGGTTCCCTTCATCCATAGGAAAAACAAAAATGCTAGCGTCAGATGTATATTCACTGTATAGATGTATTCAGTGGCATTTCTCTTGTTATCTATAGGCCATGTTGAGTCAGCCTTTCTTGATAGAAACAACTTCAGTTAATAATACAATAAAGGTACAGAAACAAGAGCGCAATTGATGAGTCACCTGTCCTCCTAGGGGAAATTTCAGGTGGGCCTCTTTGGAAATCAAGATGTCTGTTCGAATAATTTCTGGTTGGAGAACTCCATCAGAGATTGGTTAGTGCTTGCATGTTTTGTGTATGTTGGTAATTTTCAAGATGAATGGAGTTAGTCAGATGTAGGTTGCATGATGATGAGTTCCTTGATCACATCTGGATATGCTGTGAAATGGCGGCTTGGATGGAAGAGTGGATTGAAGCAGTTTGATAAATTATCTCCCTTGGTAAAACAAGGATTTGCTGCTTCACTATGACAGTGGTGCTTGGATTGTTGCATAAACCCTGTCAAGATTCACCAAGGTTGTAAACATCTATTGTAAAGCTGACACAGTGATAAGACGGAAATATTGCTTCATTAGACCAACTTGTTTTCAAGTAGTGTTGATTTCAGTAGGTTAATTTACAGATGTGTCATATTATTGTCAGCATAAACATGCTCTTTTTAAATAAAGATATTCTTGAAGTTTCAGGTTGAAATATTGGTCTTCAGTAACCCATGCTTGTTGTAAGAGGTAACTAACGGGATCGGGCGGTCAGACTTAATTAACACGTGTCATCAGTTCCCAATTGCGCAGATCAATGCTCATGCTGTTGATCACTGTATTGTCTGGTCCAGACTCGATTATTTACAGACAGCTGCCATATAGCAGGAATATTGCTATTTGCAGCGTAAAACTAAACTAAACTCATGAATGAATGAATGAATGAATGAATGAATGAATGAATGAATGAAAACATGGTTATATATCTCCTATAACTTAAAAATAAAGTTTCTTGCTTTAAGAAATAAATCTGGAGACCACATGAAGTTTCATACAATAAATAAAACCCAATTGACTTCCATGAGTGACTTTGAACACTGTAATGAGTTTTATGTTGTGAAAATCTATAGGGATCGACAGATCAGGGTATATAGGTTGACAGATGGCATGTCTTCTCATCCACATTTCTTGGATGTTTTCTCATGATTTTGAACACCGGTATGCCTGTTCCAGATCATGTGATATGGAGGCAGTTAAGGGATGGACAGAGCCAGTAGGTTGTTAATCAGTGAATGGTGGGAATATAGGGGGTGCTTTCTTTTACACTCCAGGGTAGTTATTTTACATGTATCACAGGTCCAATATAACCTAGTTAATGACAACCACTAGTATTGAACCCTGCCACTTGATAAGACTGGAACGTCTAAAGAAGGGGAACAAATACAATAAGCAAATCAGTGTAAGTGCATAAACCCCAGCCTTTATGTACAAAAATAGTGTTTGTGCCATCAACTCTATTACTGTAGGAATTCCTGCACAGAGTACTATGAAGGTAGATGTAACAGTGTTCACATGCTCTACAGACATGTTGTCTCCAGACTTTCATGTGGGCGATGTACACACTGTATTACCTACTTCATGGAAACAAGTATTAAACAAGCTGTCTAGGTAAAATGACATAACAAATAGGTTGATGGCTCCACATGGAAATGTTGGAATTTGGACGGTGGCACGTTGTGCCCCCCTTCCTGATGTCATGATGGTTTTATGGAATGGCATCCGTATTGCCCAACTATAAGATAGCTTTGTGAATCCCAGAATTACCTTGTACATTAAGCTGTAAGATGCTTTTGTGAATTTCCCTGGTACTACTTAACAATTTAAAAGCTTTGTTTCACAGCTGAAGTACAACCGCAGTGCAAGATGACTCACTCTAGTTGCCCCAGTATTGCCCAACAATTTAAATACTTTTGTGACACACCCCAAGTATAACCAAACAGCAAGATAGCTCACACAAATGGCCAAAGTATGACTAAACTGTAAGATGGTGCATTGCAAATGGCCCCGTTATCAGCTAACTATTTGAATGCTTTGTGACACAACTCAAGTACAACCCAGCAGCTGGACGACTATGAAAATGGCCCTAGTGATATTGCTGTTGTCTGGACCAGGAGACGCTAGTGTTATTGGAATGTTTCCAGCAAGGACAAATATTATGGTACCCTGAGACAGGAATGTGTACAATTCAGCACATACCAAAGATTTGGTAAATTCTCTCTTGCTGATGGAAAAGATGGTGTGTCCTTGACCTGTGTATTGCTACAACAGTGAATCTTGCATCATTTCTGGGTAGAGATATGCACAGTGATAACAGTGCAACAGTGTTGGACCTGTCCATTATGGCAGCTCTAGCATGCATAATGGATCATCATGCACAGTGACTAATTGGATGAGGTTTCCCCAAGTCTTGCATCATTTTCTAGGTACCAATGTACACAGTAATAATGCTGCCACAGACGTTAGAGCTGTCCATTATAGAGGTGCTAGTTTGTCCCTGACATGCTGATTTGGTAGATTAATGTCATCCTAACCCAGTTGTGTAGATAATTGCTCATGCTTTCAATCACTGGATTGCCTTGTAATGATCATCATTTGCAGACTGCATCATATTGCTGAATGAGATGTCAAGAACAAACAGCCACACAAACAACATGGTGGATCACCCATATTGTGGGCTTGATTGTGGAAAACAGCTTGGCTGGGTTTCTTTAGAAAGTGAATTCAGAATTCAGTATGTTAGCTTGTTGCAATAATGTCTTACTTATTAAAGCCATTAGGTATTACTAGAGTATATCCATTTAAATAGCTGGTTATGATGAAGGAGATAATTACATTGCATATACTAATGAACTGCTTTGGTTTCCCAATAAGTTCAAGGTGAGCTACAGAGTAGCAGCCTCATGTAGTCATTGATCATTCACCTTACTCACAGTTAGTGTCCTGGTTGTTTTTCCCATTGTTTTGGCTGGACGCTGGCAGTTTCACATATTTACTTCACACAGTTGTGTCATTTTGCCATTTGAAGATGTATTAACCCTACATCATTGATGTTCAGGGTAAAATTGTGTGATTCATGAAGATGTGCAATGATCAGAGTTCAGTCTTGACAGATCCTGCAGTAATCAGGACAGAAGCAAGAACTGCTGAGCTCACCCCCAGAACAACTGCCCAGTTAGTGCCAGTCTGTCATCGGTGTGATGAAAAAAATATCCCCAGCCAGAGTTCAGACTTGAAAGAAGGGCTTGATTTGAGTTGTTTATGGTTTGCTTACAACCACAGATAGATGCCTTGCAGTCTTCTACAATACTGGCCACATTCCCGGTTACAGCAGTGTTGAAATTACCTTCCACTGGATAGGGAGCCATCCTCCTCCAGGATAATGGATGTTACTTCATGCTTGATGTTCATGGTTCAACATAACTGTTTACTTTCTTACATTTACCATCACATTTTTGAGGCTGCATTTTTGTTAAAAGTTGTCTGATGCTGTGGAAAAATTTCCACTTCTGCTGGTGCTTGTGCTGTTTCCTTCTGTCTTGTGTGAACATGTTCTGGCTGTTTAGAATTGCTATATTTCCTTTCCTCAGGGCCAAGGGACTCATGTCTTAACTTTGAAGCAAGAGTCATTCCAGTCAGAAACAGTAACTTGATGCATTCATAGAAATGTCATGAACATCATTCCACGTTAATTTGCATTTGATTTACATTTAACAATATAGTCACTGTTGAAACCAGACAGTGACAGACTCTCTTTGCATGACTGCCATTAGGACTGAAATGAATATACCCAATACAGCCCACTTAAGTGTAGTATATGTGTCAAGTTTCTGGGATCCTCTTTATTATTTTACATGAACATAATTTAAGAACTGCTTTCCTCTGTAAACTATTTTAATTACAGAAACCAGATGTTAGTCACAATTTTAAATAAAAGGTATCTATTTTCACGATGAGATAAGATTTCAGTTCAAGTAGAAACTGTTTATTCTACAAGTGCAGATGATGCCCAGTTACAACATGACACAAAGGGGTGTTTTAGATGACAAGGAGGCACATTCTTGTTGCGTTTTATCAGATATGTTATGCATGAAATATATGTATTCCAATTGTAGATACAATAACAGATGATTCAGATTAGTTCTGGATACTTTTTGGTAAATCATATTTAGAATTGTTCATTCAAGAGCAGAATGAATATTCTTGATATTTTCAGTATCATATGGACAAGTGTCCACATCACTGCTTCCGACCCTATGGCTATGTCGATAGTAGTTCTGAAGTAGTTGTTTCCGTATTATTTTACACATAGGAAAATAGTTCTGTGTAAGAAAATCACCAGTAACAATTATATTGTTCTGATAAGCATAATATCCGACAAGAAAGCCTACAGTGTTTGTCTTGGATGCCAGTTTCAACTTTCTGGAAATTCATCAAAAGGAATTTCCTTACTTATGCTTCAAAGTTCATGCCATTTAATCATGATGAGTTAATTTGAGTCACTTGTACACAGATCTGTTTGACATTTCACCAAACATGTTTATCTGCAGATAATATTTGTACAGTAAAGGAATATAAATAAGTGTTTCTATTACTTTCACTTCAACAGCTGTTTGAAGACATTTAGGTTGGGTTTCGCGGTGGTATTTTCTAACCTAACACATGATGATCCCCAACATACAGCATTACAACTAGTCCTGAAATGGGACTGGTCCAATGTTAGACTTGCTCCTGGGTGGTACAGAATAATAGGTCAATGAATGTAGAGTACTAGTAATTCCTTTCTTGAAATAGTCAGGTCAGGATAAAGATTTAGGTATGCTAGTTTTTCATGGCGACAAATTGTCTTATCATTCATGTCATCAGGGAAATATGATTTAAACCAATGCATTTGGTCAGGAGATGTTGTGTAAGTCTGGCCCAATGTGCTGGGTGTATGGTAAATGGATAAGTCTAGGAAAATACTTCAGACATTCTTGGGTGCCTATTGGTCTGTATGATCATCTGTTTCTGGATAGATAATACTGGGAGCTTGGTGTTATGAATTATGGGGTTGGACGTTGGTGGAACAACTGTCAGAACATGGTATATTGGAACCACAACATGATATAAAGTGAATGAGTTTAGTTTTACAGTGCTTTGAGCAATGTTTCAGCAACATCACAGCGGGGGATACCAGAAATGGGCTTCAGACGCTGCACCCATGTAGGGAATCAAACCCGGGTCTTTTGCAGTGCATGATGAGTGAGCGCTTTAACCTCTAAGCAACCCCATTGCTGCCGTGCCTCTCCACCCCTCCTCTGTGATATAAAGATGACTTATAGCAATATTACTATGGGTCATAAAATACTAGTGTTTTTTTCCAGAATATTGAATCCCCAAAATGGTGGTGTTCATTGTACTAAGATGGGTACAGTTGTCAAGAAACGATGATTGTCTCAAATGTATGACTTCTTGGTTGTATGTAGGTGAACAAGCAAACCTTTGCCATTTGTGTTAGTAATGTTATATTTATTATGTTATTAGGGCAATCAGTGTGATTAACATGGCACTCTTTTAGTAACGCCCCCTGCCATGATAAGAGAGCCCAGGGTAATTGTCCCTCTTGCATTTGGGATACGTACATCATATTTGTATGTGAAGTGTTATAAGTTATGGCAAATTGTACTTGTGTTCTTATTTATTGTTAACTGATTTCAATGTGCTTTCTGTTTGTAAAGTAAAGACTTAGTGAACTGCACATCATCTGAACCTGTTGATGTGGATTGTTGCTCATGTTATCAATCACTAGATTGTCTGACTGATTATTCACATCATCATAAATCAAAAGTGTTGCTGAGTCAGCTTTAAACAACAAGATCATGAATCTGAAATGTTCCTGATATCAGCTTTAAACAACAAACAAGATCACTCTTTGGGGAGAAGCGCAAGGGAATAAGAAGCCATTATCTTGCCTTGCATGAAGACACATTATCCAACATGTGCAGCTTGTCATTGACTCTGTTGCCCCCTATTATCAGTAGAGTTTGAATCACCAACAAATAAAGTATACAATAATGGTTTCCAGGGACTGAAAGGGGAAACATCTACAGAAGATGGGGTCGTGATCACAACTACTTTTGTATCTAGGTAACAATTTCCTCGTCATCGATGATCTACCTGGGTCTTCAAGAAGTGGGAACACCCAGTGCACAGGCCCTGTGGGGTATGTCTCTCAGGAACTTTATCGCTTGCAACTCTAGAATGTCTTCCTAAAACTATGGTTAGGCAAACACTGTTTTGAGCTGCGATGACCCTTCTGTTTCATGTTAACCCTTGATGTGCCAACTGGGGTCTTGCAACCATCTCCGGGGCAGGTGTGTCCACCCATCTAGGTGGTTAAACCATTTGTTCACAGATTGCTGTTGTTTTAACATTTCTCATCTCTAAGTTGATGCCATTGTAAAGGGTTTCTCGAACTCACACTGTGTCAGTGAAAGGTAACACAAATATATATTTTCCTCTTTCTCCGTTTGTGATGAGACTTTGAGAAATAATTACTGTTTTTGATTCGCTGTTGTCTGGTGGTTGTCGGTGCTGTGCGCCTTTGTTTGATGATTTCTGGTCGAGAATGTGAAGTGTTTTTAACCTAATGGCTGGTGATGTGTACTTGCACAGGTGACATTAAGTTTATCTAGTGCTCCATCAGTGATTAACACCACCTGGACAGGTGAAAAACTAGTTACCTTGCAATACAAGAAACTAAAATGAAGTCATTCAAATGAATAACAGTGACATAATTACATGAAATCTCCTTTGTACAACTTATGTCTATGGATAGGTTTATGAATCACTATCCAAATGTGAGAGTGCTAGGACAGTGTATGTGAACGAACAACAAACATATGGTAAAAGTGCATAGATGGTAAAAGTGCAGGGATGACAACAGATAAATCGGTTTTCAGCTGAAAACTTAATATTGTGGTCCCGGGGTAGAATAGGCCATCAGCAACCCACGCTTGCCATAAAAGGTGACTATGCTTGTCGTAAGAGGCGACTAACGGGATCGTGTGGTCAGGCTCGCTGACTTGGTTGGCACATGTCATCGGTTCCCAAGTGCGCAGATCGATGCTCATGTTGCTGATCACTGGATTGTCTGGTCCAGACTTGATTATTTACAGACCGCCGCCATATAGCTGGAATATTGCTGAGTGCAGCGTAAAACTAAACTCACTCACTCACTCACTTTACATTGTGTTTTCAAATGGGGATTCAGACATTTCACATAATTGATCAGTTTGAAATAAAATCGGCGGAAATCTACTGATCTGTGGGAAATTGCCATCCCTGAAAGTGAAAGAAAAATGGGTTAATCATTCCAAATTTAGTCTCATGGCGCATGAAAAGATTTTTAATTGGAGGATTCCTCTTGAAAATGTCCGAAAAACGCATTTTCATTGAAAATATACCACATTTAAAGACACTGACTTACATGCGAACTATGTGTCAGTGTTTTTTTATTCCTACAAATATATGAATTACAAATTAGCTCTTTTGATTCTCATTGAGGATATTTCATAATGCCTCTTGCTTTAACCTCCAAGCTGGTTCTATATGCCTCATTCATGTAATGATTGATAAAATTAATAATGCTGTACCAAATGAATGTTACTGTGTTACTTTGCCTTTAATTTGCCCTTTAGTGACTTGAAAATGCCTTGAAAAGGTTTTGAATTTGTTGAGAAAAGTGTGCCAGCTCTGATGACACTGCTGTGAGTCATGTACCTTGACTCTGTTGTGCCAATGGGGATTTTATGTCAAAGTTGGTCCTTAGCAACCTGTCACATGTGGTATCAGGTGGCCACGGTGGTAAACTCAGTCATGTGTCACTATATGCAGACACTGTGGATCGCCGAGCACAATATCAGACCCAGACTTAATAATCAGTTCAGGCAAATAACAGACATTGAATTTTCAAAATTTACAGAACCTTTTGTGACAAAGGAAAATATTGTTAGATGATGACAGTGAGCTCTTTGCATCTATTTGTTAAAGTATTTGCTGTCATAATAAATTGAAAAAGACTTATTTGTAACTGGACACTGAAGGGTGACAGTTGTTCAAGTAATTTAAGGTCTTAGTTTTTAAATGTGAAAGATAGGAATCCTTACAACACATTTTCGAACTCAGCAACCCCTGTGGTTATTCTGCTCACATTGATCCTCTCAGTTCAAACAGTTTATGCTTCTGAAGAATTATTAAAAGTGTATACACCATTACCATATGGCCATGCAGGTAATAAACAGAGGCTGGTGCCGGTAGCAATCAGGCTGGATGATGTGTACAGACTGAGGCAGACAAACTCCAGCTCTGGAATAAAGCCATCATTTGATGTTACCAGAATATTTCGTTTTTTGCTGCAGATAGTCTTTATTTTGTGGGATTTGGGTTAGGGGAGATGTCTGGATTATTCACAAGTGACGGTTATGGAAGAAAGTAGTCTTTTCATCAATATCACATAGATTCCAGTTTACGAATGGTACATAGCATTCAGTTGATTAAGTAGACTAAGAGCCTGGACTTGATGACTTGGTTGATGGTATTTTAGTTGAAAACTTAGTAAATGTTATTTAACAGATGAAGCATATGGTTTTTACAGACATATGTTGAATGTTGGTATTTAGTAAACACTGTCCTTGCAACAGTATAAAAACAATTTGTTAAGTTAAATATAATCGTTCACTTAAATATAATCGTTCACTTACACTGTTACTGTTGTCTGTTATTCCCCAAGCTGGAGAGACACCAAGTAAACTTGGAATCCTAAAAGTTAAGAGCTCAACTGTGCACTTTTAATCCCCCTTCTAAGACTGGAGAGACATCAGGTCTCCTTTATCAGTGGATGTGGTGTAAACTAGAGGTTTAAACGGGAACTGTGCACTTTTAGTCACCCTCCCAGACTGGAGAGACATCAGGTCTCACCTATCAGTGAAGGGGAACTGTGTAGGTTTAGCCCCCCTCTCAGGCTGGAGAGACACAAGGTCTCCTGTATCAGTGCAAATGGTGTAAACATAGTCTGGAGGTTTAAAGGGGAACTGTGCACTTTTAGTCACCCTCCCAGACTGGAGAGACATCAGGTCTCCTGTATCATTGCAAATGGTGTAAACTGTGCACTTGTAATACAAGTTGGAGAGTACCTTATAATCACTAGCAATAGACTCTGGAGGTTTAAGGGGGAACCATCTACTGCTAGTTTACCCTAACTGCAAATTTATCATATCATAAAACTATTTTTATCTGATAACTTTATCACTTTAGTATTTGTATCAGTCATAATATTTACTCAGTAACCTTCATTTAGAGGATAGTGTTGTGAACTCAGTCTGTCTGAAGTCTCGTAAGGTGGGTTGTGCTTCCAAGTGTAACGTTACAACCCAGACAAAGTGTGTTTGCCAAACTGTTTTCAACAAGTACAGAGTTGGTAAGAAACAAAATAAATGTGGGCAATGAACATACAGCCTTTCACCATGTCGACTTTACAATCGTTCAGAAACTATGAATCATGTCCAAGTGGCATAATTAGAGTTATTTTCAGATAGTGTTCCCCTAGAGCAACAGCCGCCATGGTAGAAATAGAATCCTGGACCCAGATACAGAGCATCTACAGTTTATATATCCTGTGTTTGAGATTGTAGTCACCAACAGGTGGCGTGTGCATCATCTGAGATGTGGACCCTTTGATGTGTTAGTTGTCAGAGAAATGACAGACCGTATTGTATATTTCCTCAGGTCCTCCTTCCCAAGGAGAGCCACTTAACCTGTCTGTCTCTCCGCTTCACATTGCCAAGGGTTAGGCAAGGGTAGACAGCTTGAAGGAGGGAAAAGGGATTTAAAAAAATAGACAATGGAAAAGCATTATTGAAGTAGCATATTAAACACATTGACGTACACAATCATCCTGTATCAACTTAACCACTGTTACGACATCTGGTCATCATCATAACATTGCCCTCATTGTCGTTGTTGTCATCATCGTTATTATCGTCATCGTCATGATGTAAATGGACATCATTTTCTGACAAAATATTCAGCCATCATCGTTATCATAGCTGTCAAGATGTGCCCTCATCACAGTCAAAGATACACAGTTCTTCAGTCTCATGATATATGGGATCATCTTTGAAAAAGAAATTCCTATGTATATGTTTATCAGCCATATGTGGCCTACAGATCATGTCTGACAGACAAAAACAGCCAATTTCCATGCTTGCATCCATAGGCAATCCCTTTCAGTATGCCACTTATGCTTAACAAAATTTCTCCCACCAGTGCTTCCCAAAGTTTCTTCCCTAAATTTTCAAAATGGGTTGCACCATGCTGTGTTAGGAAAGTGCCACTTGGATGATGGAGGGGTGAGCTGAGTGGCTTTTGACCCAGGGGAAAGTTTGGTGGCAGCTGCTTAGCATTTCCTATAGGTTGTGGAAACAAAGATAGGTTTACTCACACTATAGGCTAATCCGAAATTTATACTGGCTAATAGAAAGCTGCTGCTGATAGAGGGGGAAAAGGAAAATTGGGGTGAGCAAAATCTACATTTACTGTGAACCTGAAACCCATAGCGTAAAATTGACCAAGATTTGCAAGTTTGGTGATGATATTTCACCCTGGTGTTTATGGTGAGCTGAGGGCAACATGTTGGAAAAGGTAGAAAACCAGGCTGGAACATGGATCAGGTTTTCTTTGGTTAACTAATGAAGTATGAATGAAGATATGGGGTCTGGGGTCGCTGTTTACGAAATCGGATAGTTAGGTGAGTTTAGTTTCACGCCGCTTTTAGCAATATTCCATCAATATCTTGATGGGGGATACCAGAAAATGGGCTTCACACATTGTACCCATATGAGGAATCGAACCCAGGTCTTTGGTGTGACAAGCGAACGCTTTAACCACTAGGCTATCCCACCACCCCACTGGATAGGTGAGTTAGTGTGGTATGTTGTGATCAAAGGTTTTTCAAGGTGTTTGCTCTACACTGGCATTGTCTTCACCCAGCTTATCATGTTACATGTAATGTCCAATTAACATGACGGAACTCAGTTTGAACAGGACTTGTCCTCTAGTGCGAAACTGCTAAAAATTGTGGTGTATAAGTAATGTTGCCTGAACTTGACTGAAACATCTTGCAGAATGAGTATTTATGTAATGTCGTTTTGGGAGTGCAATTGAATAATATTTTCTGTCATTATTTTACTAAATGTCTATGCAAATCTCAGTCAATCAGGTGTCTAGTTTCCTAGATTTCATGTTTGAAAACAACAAAGCAGAAGGGTTCTTCTGAAAGGCGAGTAGGGTTCTGATGGGTTTCCCTTCTGTTCTGTTCTGGAAACTAATTAGATGTGTCTTCATCTCAACGAGTTTTAAGATCTTTTAGTAAACATGGTAACTTCATCAAAGAAACATCTGTTTCTATTTCTGTATTTCACAAAAAACCTAAATAAATTAAATGTACATTAGAAATGAAATCCTATCTTCTAATTAGAAAGGTAGGTAACTTAACTTGATGGAAATGTAATGTTGAAATCTGACCTGGTCTGAACACAGCTAATTTGTGGCTGAGAGGATATGAAGATGCACAGGAAATTAATTAAGCTGTCTCCAAAAGGGAATGATTACCAAACGTGTGTAGCTGCTTCAGAGTACATAATTTGAATAACTTGAGCCTAAAGAGAATTCTCCACCCCATCCTACTAGAAACAACATGATTCTGTTTTCAGAAATCAGCAGGATGCAGGGTAATAATGCCCTACTTCATAAACTGAACTGAGTTATTCAATATTGAGGATGTCTTTAATTAAGTTTGGAACATCATCTTGTCAGGGGAATGAACTTCACTGATGGTTTTAATATTGCTTTGGAATTAAACCTGAAGCATGGAGAAGATTTGGTACAATGTCAGTTTGTAATTCATGTTGGTAGGGTAGACAGGTTCATATCCATGAGTGAGTGAGTTGGTTTGAACCTGCTTTGATTAATAATCCTGTCAGGTGACCACTTGTGATATGTGGATATGTGCTTTCTAATGATGGCCACCCATAAGCTATCCATTGATCACTGTGGTAAGACCTGAATGCATCATGGACAGGACCAAACTTTCTAGAAACTGTTGGACCAACCAGATGTAGATATTGGAAATACTCCTCCCTGTAACATGGAGTGGTTAGTGATGGCTTCCTGTAAGCTATCCATTGATCACTATGGTAAGGCCTGAATGTATCAAGGATACACATGCAAACTCTATTGACAGAATTATCATGCAGCCTCATTGGCTTAAGGGCCTTTTTTCTGTAACACAAAATCAACAAGTCATGTTTGGCAGATTGTTTTTACAAGGCTAATGGTTCTTTGATTTTCAGAAATTGCTGAGTGCTTTAAGAGATATGTAGCAGAGCTGAGTAACTTTTTACTGGAATTTGTTTCTAGACTAAAATATCTTGTAGATGGATATGTATATGGTAAATGAACTGACCTGTGTGACCTTACCCCTAGTTTTACATGTATTTGATGAAAACTTGGTCCACAAGTGTGCATTTGTGCATAGAAATTAGAAACCCTGTTCCTTTGCCACTAACAGATGTAGGCGTTTTGAACTCGTCACAGGCAATAGATATGAGGGAAGCATGTTTTATCAGAAGTTTTTTCTTTTCTTTTCTTTACTTTTCTTTTCTTTTGTTTTTCTTTTCTTTTCTGTTTTTGATTGTGGAATAAAAATTTGTGGTTGTATAAAGTAAGATGTTTACGTTGTGGATGTAAAATGTGTACAGTACTTATGGTTAAGGGAGAATGTCTGACATGCAGGATTGGGAGTACATTTTGATGCAGTTTATCTGATTAAGGGTTTGTATTTCTCACTCTTCAAAAGCAAAGTAAACACGCATCTGTTTAGCCAAGCCTACTGAATCTCACTGTATAGATGTGGAACTCAAAGCACTTTAGAGCAGTGCTTATCTGATCTTAGCACTATATAAATGTTTCCATGTATGTATATATGTATATTTGAGAATGTACTCTTCTGTTATGTTCATCTACAAGAATATTAGATACCTTGTTTCTGTTTCTAAATATAGAAATATCTTGGGTCTGAAGCTCTTCCCATGGAGAGCCAAGTCTGATCATTCTGATATCAGTGTTTTCTATGCAGAAAAATATTGTATACCTTGTTTTGGTTTCTAAATATGAAAGGGTCTTGGATCTGAAGCTGTTCTCATGGATAGCCAAGTCTGATTATTTTGATGTTGGTGTTTTCTATGTACAAGAATATTAGATACCTTTTTTTTGTTTGTAAATATGAAAGGCTCTTCGGTCTGAAGCAGTTCTCATGGATAGCCAAGTGTGATTATTCTGATATCGGCGTTTTCTATTTACGAGAATATTAGATACCTTGTTTCTGTTCCTAAATATGAAAGGAACTTGGTTCTAAGAAGTGTCACTGGAACATTACAGAACTTCAGAAACTTTTCCTTTTAAAGTTATGACAGAGATGGCCCTTGACTTATATTTTGAAGCAGCATGTGTTTCCTTGCTTGATGACTGTTCTCTCCTCAGTGGAGGATGTGACAGCACATCCTGGAGATACATGACATATGCCAGTGCACGATGAAGCATTTGGCAGCCTGCCCTACAAGGTGGGCTGAGTATAGATCACGTCACATCCTCGTCCACATTCCACAGTGATAGCAACATAGGTGGTCACAGGCAGTTGTTAACAGTTCCTGGATCTTCCTCAACCATGTAACAGTAGATATTTAGAGACAACAGGATGATGTGATTGGTTCAGATCTGTGTATATCACCTGGTTTGTTTACAGGAGCATATAGTTATCACATGAAAATAACGGTAGTAATTAAACACTTTTACTTAGTGAAACACAAGGACAAAGTGTGTGAGAATGTTACATAGTAACACAACTGAAACACCAAAGGGATCATCTGTTTATCGACAAGGGTCCTTTCAAAATGTCCTGAAATACTTCTCACACCAGTTAAAGCTGTGGAATAAAACATATGTCAAAAAATCTCAGTGTTTACTGTCACAGTGGTGAAAATTTCAGGAGTGAGTGAGTGAGTTGAGTTTTACGCCGCACTCAGCAATATTACAGCTATATGGCGGCGGTCTGTAAATAATCGAGTCTGGACCAGACAATCCAGTGATCAACAACATGAGCATCGATCTGCGCAATTGGGAACCGATGACATGCGTCAACCAAGTCAGCGAGCCTGACCACCCGATCCCATTAGTCGCCTCTTACGACAAGCTGAGTCGCCTTTTATGGCAAGCATGGGTTGCTGAAGGCCTATTCTACCCCGGGACCTTCACGGGTTCAAAATTTCAGGAAAGGTTGTACATGAAGGGTCACCTTTTAGGCACAAGGATTAATCTAAACTATGTCCAAATAATATTGTCAGAGTTGTCAGAACTATAAGATATGGGAGTACAAGTCACATGTGGAATCTTTCTGAACTTTTGGCTTAAACCTGAAGAATTCCTTGATGATAACCTCCACACTAATATCAAACTATCTAAATTAATTATCATGTTCAGACTGCCCTAAAATAATCAAATAGTAAATCACTTTTTATGACTTGCAAAAAAGATAAATCTGCACTTAATGCTTTAAACAGCAGGATATATCCTTTGCTGAATTTCTCACATTATTGAAGGACATATGCTATATCGAAAGGTTTTTTGCAATGAAAAATAAAAAACGTAGTTGTTTTACTAGGAAATGGCAACAGTTAAAAACAATACTCTGACTTTTAGTTTAGCACATATACAGTTTAACATACTCTAACTAATATTCCCACCACCATATTTCCATGTAGCTTCTATGTGTCTATATATGTTGTTGTTGAATATTGTCATGCATCCGGCGGCAGGGCCCCTGCATGGATCCTCTTCTTCCTTTCCTTCAGCATTCTTACAATAGCTGTCCATTCATTATTTCTGTTTGTCATGACTTCTTTCAAGTCGCTGATGGAGCCAAAATTGCATATGGTTGAGAGTTCTTTGCAGTCAAAGAGGATATGTTCTATAGTTTCTGGGTCTAGAGTGCATAATGGACACACATCACTGTCTGTCAGATGAAGTTTGAACAGATGGCTTTCACAAGGGTAGTGGCCAAGTTTGATCCTGGATATGAGAACTTGATCTTGCCTGGAGAGAGATTTGTAACTCAGTGGATTTGGGTAGTCTTGTCATTTGTAGTATGAACGACCTTTCACTTCATTTGCCCAGTTATTCTTCCACAGGTGTTTGGTGCTGTGGTTAAGTTTGTTTTTAAGGGAGGAAACTGTGGGTATGTGCTTGTTGACCATTCATTGATGCAGTTTTGGCATCAATGAATCTGCTATTTTGTTTCCTTGAATGCCTATATGGTTGGGGATCCACTGAAGAGTGATGCTGTCCTGTATATCAGAGAGGTCAGTAATTGCCTTGGTTTGATGATAATATTCTGATTGAGTGTAAGAGGACAGGGCTTGAAGTGATGATTTGGAGTCTGACAGGGTGACATATCTTTTTCTAGGTGAATCGTTTCTCGATTGAACAACCTGGATCTCGTGTAGCGCTCTTTCAATTGCAGAAAGTTCAGCAGAGAGTATGGAGCATGTTGGAAGTGGAATGTTGATTTTGCTTGAAGTGTACTGTAGACAGACGCCAGCTCCTGCATTTCCAGTTGATGGATCTAGTGAACCATCAGTGAAAATCTTGAAATGGTCTTCATAGCTTTCATGTATGACTTCCAGCGAGAGCTGATGTAAGTAACCTGGAATTTCAGCCTTTGTGGCATTACAAGGCAGACAATGATGGAAGGTGGACTCCAATCCCAGGGAGGTGTTTTGTTGATGACTGCAGTTTTGATTGGTCTTATGTCAGATTTCTTTGGAAGTTTGATCTTCCTCTTGCAGAGGAGTGCAGATGACCTCTGGTAGAAGCTTTTCGGGTCCTTTATATCCACCTTGACGTGACATGGTGAACCAGCTGGCATGAAATGTTGCTTAATTCGTTTGATCCCAATTATTGTTTCTGCATAAAGATCAAGAGGAAGAATGTCAGCCTCAATCTCCATGACAGGAACTGATGTTGATGTCATGGCTCCTGTTATCCATCTCAGAGCCACATTCTGTATTTTGCAGAACTTATTCAGTTGGGTATTTGAGCAAGAGGACCAAATCTCCATGGCATATGCCATTTTGCTTCGGATGTAAGCCAGGTAAAAAGTTCTTAATATGTGTCTATATACATACACCCTCATAATATGTATACAGATTTGTACAAACTTGATGATGTGAATGCCAACACGTCATTCTTCTACCTGTATATGCAGCTCGAAATGGAATAAAAAAAGATAATTAAAAAAAAAAGAAGAAAAAAATATCATTTCCCACTTTATTTAAACATTCCAAACAGTTACTTTTTTGGTTCATTTCCCAACCCAACCATATGGGCACTACCCAATACTGATCCCCTCTGTCATCTGTTTGTAATTTTCTTGATTTACTCATATTCCACCCCAGACGAAGATCTGGTTCCCTCTGTTCCCCAATACATAATTTCCTTGTTTTGTTCACATCCCACCCCAGCCATATGGGTACTACCCAAGATCTGGTCCCTTCTATTCCCCAATCCGAGATCTGGTTCCCACTGTTCCCTTCTGTTTACCAGTCCAGGATCTGTCAACATCTTCAGTATGTCTATAGTGTTGCCTCACAACCAGGCAGAACTTACGAAAGGTTGATGTGTTTCATTTCATGTTGGAGGGTTGTGTTAAACTCATTAACCTCAATTGCTTTGAGGAAACCTTCTTTCAGCACTGTTGATCTGTTGGCTGACAAAAGTTACTGCTACTATGCAGAGGATTTATGCTGGAGCTCCATCTGACTGAAATAACTAACAGTTCAGGAAGCCAAGTGGTTTTCAGCTTAATGTCTTTGGATGGTGTGCAGAGATTTACAAAGTGGTCACACACATGTATGTGACTTAAATCAAGTGAAAATTCTGTTATTCAGTAAGAAATAACTTGCCCCAAACCTTACTGTATATTTGCCAGCTGACACTGAACAAGTTGGCTCAGTTATGATTCATCTCACTGTTGTATGGATAAGATTTGCTTGTGGCTCAAATAGAAAAGTCGCACTGTCAAACATGGAATAGTTCTCTCCAGGGTTATATGTGATCAATTTCATTCCATCTTGGAAATGGAAAGAAATCGTCATACATTGGATAAGAAGTTGTGGCCATGACTACTCATCATTGCTGTTGTGCTATTATTCTGTTTCCTTGTATAGCATTTGGTCACCTTCAGTGTCCAACCCCATGACTTTTGTGCTGTAGCAAGGATCATTTCAATATGTTTGTTGTCAACAGTCCACACTCTGCAATATCCCAGCTTGGTGACAGGATCTTGTAAGTTATCGAGTCTAGACCAGACAATCCAGTGAGCGACATTGTGAAATCATGATGTGTATCATCTGTGCCATCGACCACCCGATCCCATGTGACTGTGTTGATCTTTAACTGTTATATTGTCCCTCCTAGTCATCAAGATATTTAGTCTCAAGAATCAAGCCTTTGAAGATGGTTCAACAATAGACATCAGTGAGTCTCTTTGTAGTACACTAAATATATACTGACGTCCTTCTTCAGCTGCGGTTTAATGATTTGTTGCTTCAGAAAGGGTTATTTACTTTGCATATACTTGATATAGACCGATGTTCCAGCCATTAGATCCTGCTCAATGAATGCAGACATTCCACTGTGAGGTGTTGGCAAATCAGGACCTTCAGGTATTGTGCCTCATTAAGATAAGATGGACAAGGATATAGGCCCTAGTCATGCCAGCCAAGTCCTGGTGAATCATACTGCCAGTATTTCTGATAAATGTATTGCAGTTCCATGTAATGCTAGCACCATCCTTGCCTCCATCTGGACCTGATAGCCGTTGGAAGATGCATTATGTCTTCTTGTGATAGCATGCCATTGGTTTTCATTTTCTTATCTTTCCCTTAAAATGTCTGTCATTGATTTCTGTGTAGTGACTAGGAAGAAAATTCACAGGTGCACTGTAAGAATCTGGATTTAAACATGACACTTCACAAGTCAAAATTTAGATTATGTTTAAATATACGAACAGTTTCAGCGGATATGAACCCTCAAGAAGTGATAAGTGCCCTGTGCATGCAGATGGTCCCTCTTAAAGAGAATTACTTTAGGGATCGGATGCTAGAAAGATAATACCAAATCATGGCTTGCCGCTAATGTTGTAAGATGTATTGTTGCTTGTAGTCCTTTGCTCTTGCAATAAGTCACAGGAACTAAAATTCTTCAACAAGCTCTTGTACTATATAATTCAAAAAACATTTCAGTCCATACAGTCTGTTCCAGATATCCTGTTGACGTTAATTGTTTTCAGAAACATGCTGACCCATTTGAAATTTGAAAGAAAAACCCTGAAACCAGATTTTAGTTTGAAATTGAGTCCAGCTTTATGTATGTTACATCTATCCATTTGTGTTGCAGAACTGTGACACTGTCACTTCTTTTGTATCAGTCCCACTTATGATTTGTATCTCATGCTCAGTTTATTCTTGTTTTACTGTGACATGGTGGTCGGCAGAAAATATATGCACAACCGCAAGTATGCATGCATGCATGGATGCACACACTGACGCACAGACACTCACCACTACATGTACACAGATATTGTTTAACAAAATACCTCTGTTGCATCACGTTATATCACTCCAGTAGGACCTACTCATTTTATTGCAGCGTGAAACTAAACTCACTCACTCATTCATTTTATGCACAGGTTTATTATATGTTGTTGACAAGCAATTATTCTTCTCTTTATTCTCTGTTTAGCAAATCAATCTGACTCAGGTTACTTCTAATTACATCTTTGCTATGGTAAGTTGGCTTGACATACATTGTGATGATTTATGTAACTTTAGTAACCTGTACTTACACTTAGGGAACAGGCCCCAAACTGGTGATAGGCAGCTTGACTAGAGGCCAGGATCATACAATCATCTGGTTATGGGAAAATGATTACAGGAGTCTTGACAGTAATACTGTAAAGAGCTTTAGAGTAGCCTGTAAATGTCTTCTCAAGACAACATGCCTTATTTTCCTGAATGTTTGTTGTGAATTTAAGAGACAATTACCTTTGTGTGCATTTACTTTTCCAATAGTTGTCACTGTGAATGTCTGGGGTGGCAGTTGCTTAATTTGTTGTTTCAAGCATAATTAAAAAAAAGAATGCCCAATTCTTTCTTGTTCTTGTAAATTTGTTAGTCTACAGTAGGAGGTATATTATGTACATCATAGGTTAAGAGAGCTCAGGATAGACAATCAGTTTAGCAAGGCCTCTCAGGATTGAAGTGACCAGTTGCAAACATTAAAGGCCACGTGCCCACAAATTGTTGCTAACATGATCTAGCAACTTTTGAAGTATGCATACAAGGAGCAGCTGTGATGTTTACGGCATGAACGCCAAGTTTGTGGCAAGTGGTGGCGTATGAAGACAGATGACCATAAGAGGAAGGCAGAAACTGTCCAGATGTCTTCATATGCTGTTGTTGTGCAGGAAACATGCATTGATTGATGGGACCTAGTCAGCTACAGCAATGTCTCTGACCACTGCTTCCTGGGGAGGAGTGCTGCTCCTCAAGGCATTCCTTCATCAAGGGAGGGTAGGTCAAGTCATCTCCAGCCTCCAGTCTTCTTTGTGCCCAGTTCATGCCTTTGTAATGACCTCTTCAACACATTGCTGTTGGCCAGTATCCTTTGTAGAATATGGCTTTGAAAACAGTTGGCGATGTTCACCTGTCATGGCTGAGTGACTGTTGGCAGAGATGTGTCTTTTGTGGGAATTCAAATATTTTGAATACTCTCTGAAATGTGAAGAATGAGATCACAGAAGATACATGAAGTGTTACTGTTGTGTGGCATTAGGTAACAAACATTTACTTTTTTGTGTGAATTATGAAGGTTTCAGTTGTCACTTGTAAAACAGGACGTTCCTTTCAAGAAACCTGCTTTCACTACTTTTAAGTGATCCATTCATTTAATTTTCCAAATTTTGAATATTACTTTTGTCATCTGAGTTTGTTGCAGCAGATGATTAAGCCTGAGAGTTCTTTTACCTAAGTATATTTTTTAGTCGGTGAGGAAAGAACGACTTAGTGTGACTATCTTTGAAGGAGTAGATCTCATCACTTGCAGTGCTTTGAATTCTATATCATAGAATTAAATGATATCAGAGGATTTGAATTTACATGGCATTTTTCACTCCATGTGAATACCACAGCGTGTTAGAACATGCTCTGTAGATCCATAGTACATATAACAGTAATAAGTCATGTTGCCATATATTACAGTTCACACAAGGGCTGATGGCTAGGATATATTGATATTTGAGTTTTTGATGCAGTTTCATTCAGCTTTTCTTTATCACTTCTTTGATAAACAAGTACAACTGGAAAAAGATGGAACAGTTTCATTCCAACTTTTTACTTTGAGGAAGGTGAGCTGCAGTCCCCATGGTTCTGTATCTTCTTTATCAATCCCACCTTGGGTGATACATGATTCTTGTGCCATGGTGTTTTAAGATAACTCAGTACTACTTTCCTGGCACACGCATTATGGTGTACTTCTGTATAACCCTGAGTTAGTGTATGATTGATCAGAGCCATCTGGAATATGTACAGTGTCAGTTGCACCAGTAATTAACCATCTATTACTGTATGAGAAATGGACCAAGTTTATATCAGTGTTGAAACAGACCCGAAGACCCTTGAATTTGAGACCCATTAAGATCATGGGGTAGAATAGGTCTTCAGCAACTCATGCTTGCCACAAAAGGCAACTATGTTTTTCGCAAGAGATGACCAACGGGATTGGGTGGTCAGGCTCGCTGACTTGGTTGACATGTCATCGGTTCCCAGTTGTGCAGATTGATGTTCGTGCTGTGGATAACTGGATTGTCTGGTCCAGGTTCAAATACTTACAGACCACCGCCTTATAGCTGGAATAGAGTGCAGCTTAAAATTAACCTCACTCACTCACTTGAATTTGAAGGTGCCATCAAATCCTAGCTTCAAATACTTTAGAGCAGAAAATACAAATCATTATATCATTGATGGGATCTGCTTTGGGTGTTAAAAGATACAAGTTACTGCCTTTCTGTCTAAGTTGATCTCGTAGTTAGTGGAAAATTGTTGATGTGGTCACATGTAGATGGCAGCAATATTATTGTTAGTGTCAGTATGCAAAGTAGAAGAAATCAATGATTTTCTTAATTCTTTATTGTTATAAAAACATGAAAATGTATATGACAAAGACAGTGTGGAAAGCTTCACTTAAATGAAAATCATTTCAGGGATTCTTCAACAGGTGAACTGAAAGGATGGCATTTTGTTTTTCATCATAAGTACATCCCTTCTTCTTTCTGTTAGCATTAGCACTGCCTATATTGGAAGGTTCTGCTTTGCCCTGCTTTGTTTCCACTAGTGCTACACCATGTTGATCCCTGTTTGTTCTGCGCAGTCAAGGAGCAGGGCTAAGTCATATACTGCATGATGTTCTCTGAAACAGACTATTTTACATGAGTATACAAGTATGCTTTGTCAGTCTTCAACATCTGTAGATCTATATATTTGTGTAATGCTGGCTTGTCTAGCTGCCGGAATACACATACTTACACAGAAGTAACGAGTGAAAAAAGGGTGAGAATATGCTGAGTAAACTCCGACCAGTACTACAGTTGAGTAATTAGGGCGCCATTTGGAGTTCCGTGAACCACATCTCGTTAACTGATGGCAGTGAAACACAGCAAATATTTTGCACATATGTTCTGACAATTGTTAGAATTCTTTCCACAACACATCTGCATGTATGTCTTTATCTATCAGATCAACTGAGAACTCATATTTTGCAGAAATTTGTAATTTTTTCACCATGATTTTGGGAATGAGAGCTTGTGCCCAACTCCTACTTACCTGACCACAACTAGAAGAAAATGACAACAATCATGTTGTTTTGAGGTACACTTTGTACAACTTAAATTTGAGGACACAACTTGTAACGCACATTACAGTGTTCATGAATGGTGTTTTGAAGTAACAGGGCATTGGGTCCTGTAAGTTCCAGACATCTGTCTGACCTCTTGAAAATTCACGGCACCCACAGAATATAATTAAACACATGTTTCAGATTGAACATTTCTTGTAATTAGCACTGGAATTATGAACATTATATAATAATAAACAGAAGATTTATAAACAGCAAACAAGTGTCACATGCCACAAATAACAACTTCAAAGTTCTTGTGAAATATTCAGACACTTGGGCTGACAGGTTGGTGACTTCTACCTGACCGTTGGCGAATCAGCCGGATTCAGACGCTATTCGTGAACACTGCCATTATTGAAGATCTTGAAGAGTGTCATTAATGTTTATCCACCTTGTGAACCAAACACCAGAGTTGTGTGCCATTACTTCATGACCATAACATCTGTGGAAGCTTAATTCCAATGACCCATGAAGGTCCCGGGTTAGAATATACCTTCAGCAACCCATGAAGGTCCCGGGGTAGAATAGGCCTTCAGCAACCCATGCTTGCCATAAAAGGCGACTATGCTTGTCGTAAGGGTCGACTAATGGGATCAACTAACGGGATCGGGTGGTCAGGCTCGCTGACTTGACACGTCATTGGTTCCCAGTTGCGCAGATTGATGTTCATGATATTGATCACTGGATTGTCTGGTCCAAACTCAATTATTTACAGACCATGTGGCTGTGAGTGTGGCATAAAACAACTCACTCACTCACTTAATTCCAACAGAGATGAAACAATGAATCAACAGAGATGTTTGTATGTGTAATTCAACAAAAAGAATCAGGTCTAATTTACACACACATGCAAGTGTAAATTGAATTAAGCAAGGAATCCGCGTATGGCAAAACTCCCAAGACACATTCAATACATAATTACGCTTAAGTGTTCGTGGCATATTAGAAAACAGATCCCCAATCTTTTGGCCACATACATGAGCAGCATGTACACGCCAGCACCTGCGCTGGTATCTCTCATGTAATCCAGCTTGGCTGCAGTTTGTCAGTCAATTTACTGGAAATTGGACATGCAGTAGATTAAATGAGATTTGACCAAGATTTTGTCAAGAGCTGCTGACCTCTATTGTGTGAAAGGAAATACTTTTTTTAGAGCCATGACCTGTTCATATTAAAACAGCTTTGTCTTTCTGCAAAGTGACTTCTACGAACCTTGGCACCAGTAGTGTTGGATGGGTTCACCATTGGCGCCAATGATGGTGGATGTGTTGGACACCTGTTTCCAGGCAGGAGTATGGTTACAGCACACAAACCTAATATGCTTGTATGGGAAGGGTTAGACGAGAATAATGACGACACGTAAGATGTGTTTCAGGAGAACTTTCCCATCAGAAACAGATGGCTCAATCCTTCTATCTCAGGGATTTGAATTTTCACCATATTGAAGAGGAGCGGATGGTTAGCCTAGTGGTTAAAGTGTATGATCGTCACGCCGATGACCCATGTTCGATTCCCCACATGGGTACAACATATTGAGTCCATTTTGGTGTCTCCCACCATGATATTGCTGCAGTATTGTGAAAAGGGCGTAAAACTAAGCTCACTCATTCACCAAATTAGTAGATACAATCTTCAGTGTCAGTGAATATATAGTATTTAAGATCATTCAGAGAAAAATCGACCACTTGTCCTAAGCACATGTTTAGTACAAAGCTCTTTAGCCTGGTAGGTTTAGCTATTAGTATTAACATGTAACACCAGACAGAAACAGTTCTGGTAGCAGTACAGTTAAAACAATCGCTTATCATGGCAAAGACCATCATACAGCTGGAACACTGCTTAAAACTATCAGTGTGCAATCGAATTTACTTTTAGACATATATATTACATGCTCTTCCAGAATGATTTTGGAAAACTGGATTTTTTTTCTTTTCTTTTTGTAGTTCATGTAGGTGCAGCAATCCTTGTCTCAAGAAGGACTCGCAGCTTTAATGTTTCAACATAAATTATTTTCTTTGATGGTGTTGCAGGGATTGACTTGCAATTTTCTTGCATCAGTTCCCATAAAATTGCACTAAAATTTATCTTCAGCTATTTAAAATCGCACCCTGTTCACCTGTAAAATTAGAAATAATGAAGCATTTATATCTCTTGTACTGGTAAGGGTTTAGTCATTATTTTGTTCTGTCAAACATATTCCCATTGCTTTGTACTTATTTTAAATCCTCGAAACATAACTTCCTATATGGAACTTAGAATGTAGTTACACACGGCTGTACAAAATGAGCTGCGCTGCAAGGGGTATGATAATCTCTGAACCTCGCAATATTGTGTTGTCTATGCACTGTGCGACACTGTAGGGAGTTGGCTTCTGACACCTACCAAGAAGTGTCTCATAAGGAGACCGTCTAATTCGATACTAAAGTTTTTAAAGACTACAAATGAAAATGAAGAAACAGCTGAAATTGTTGACCTTTGTGAAAACTAGAAAACAGACACCAATGGTGATGCTTGTAGATCTACAGAGTTTTAATTCATTGCAATTCATGATCGGTTGTCTTGAAGTTAGTTAAATACACATGACAATGTCCTATTTGTCTTTTATTCCTTTTCTTACGAACGATCATAAACAGTAAAATCTTATAAGATTTAATGTCTTTTTTTTGGTCCCATGTAAGATTTTATCTCATATCTTTTCTTAGCCAGGTACGTGCCTGTGTAGGTTTCAGAGTCTTCTTATTATAAGCACAAAACAGTGTTAAATACTGAAACATGTTGAGTTGGTGGATGCACCAACAGGAGGAAGATACTTACGTTATGTTTTTATTAACAGTCTATTTCAGTATTTTAAAGTCTCAAATTTGTATGTTTTCTGCATGTCCTCCACTGTGTATTGCACACCCTCATCATGTAAACATGAAATATTCGTAAAACACATATAAACATACAGTATCCCTGATAAAAGTATCTGCATGTAGCAACATGCAACAAGATGGTCCTATAATGGTCAAAGTCAAGCATTATCAGTACCTCTGTACTCATATCCAGACATAACAGTTTCAAAATGACCCAAGAGACTAGCAGGGAGGAGGATGTTTTTCTGAACACTGCATTGCCAGGTGGTATGTTTCTGACTGCTCGGTGCTCCGATTTGACGTAGTGAGACCTGACCTGGCATTTTGTACAAGGTAATGTTGTGATGCACGCATGTCCCATGTGGGATGCTGCAACGGCCGTATAATCCAGCCAAGACGGTGGTGGTGAGGGTTGCCAATTCCTGTACTCCAGGACACCATATCAGTCTACTGGTGGTAACATGGTACTGGGTTAAAGCTGGATCCAGGGAGAGACATATCCCATGCTGGCTGGGTTTGGTTGATGTACACTTAGGGAATGGGGAAACTGAATAGGAAGGACCTATTGTTCAGGGGTTATAGTTAATGTACCTTTGAACTTTTGATAGGGATAATCTAATATGTCAGATATGAAAGTGCACATAAAAACATTTTCACTCGCTCGCTCACACACTCACTCACTCTGACTCACACCTTTGCTGACGTTTGACTTCAGTTTGATGATCCCTTGCTGGTATAAGGAGGTGAAGAGAGAGTGAACGCTTGATCTTCTCTCCAACAGGTTGCAGAGCCTTTCCACATTACTGGCTAATAACTAACAGTGGCCACATATGATATTTATCTGTACACACCTCCTTATTTCATCTCTGTCAGCATCCATAATACTGTATTACGTCTGTGAGCAAGCGGGTACACGTGCCTGGCAGATCCGTTAGTCATACAGACAGCCGGGCTACACAGCACACACCTGTCTGTTGTTAAGGCTCTGTCTCCCAGAGCATTGCACTCTCTGTTCTCCACTGTCTGGGGTATTCACTCCATGTAGAGTGCCCCTCATCCTCAGCTATAGCAAGGAGTATTTCTGAAAAAAAGATGTCAGGATTATAGTGATATTTTATTGTTTTGTTGCAACATTTGGTATTCACTCCATGTAGAACCAGAGTTATAGAAAGGGTTGTGTCTGTAGAAGAATATCATGATCCTAGTGAGATTTGATTGTTGTATTGGCTTCAATTCCAGTTTTGACTTTAATTCTTGTGGAATGTCCTTTGATCATCATAACATCTGCAGTGCAGCTGTTCCCAAATAAAAACATAACACACAAATCTGAGATAAATAACAATATTGTCACATAATAACCTTAATATGTAATGGCATCTGAAAATATGCTTTATCAGTCCAGTTTGTTGAAAGCACCATATCTGTCCAGAGTATCTCAGAATCCCTTATATTTGTGGTAAATATTACTTCATCAAGCCTTTAGAAATGGCTAAATTCCCTTCAATAGGTACAATGTAGAGAGAACATCTCTTCAATACAGGTACAGTGTAGAGAGAACATCCCTTCAATACAGGTAAAATGTAGAGCCCATCTTCTCAATACAGGTACAATGTAGAGTGAAAATTAGGAGATAAACATCATGTGTTGACCAATTTCCGAGTGTTATTGAGTGTTTGAAGCATGGGAATGCATTTGGAACCGACGGTGTCATGATGTTTATCGATATTGTAAACACAAAAGTAAACCAAAGGGTTTTACTGTCTGCACTCATTTACATCGAGTACGGGTACAGCAGTGAAGTGTCATCAGCAGGCCGTTTCAGCTGGTTCCCATGGTAGTGTCTGGAGTTGCTCATTTGTGACGTCATTCTGACTTTACGTCACAATATGATTTGAATGACGTCACCACTGGTGATGACGCAACAATACAATTGTTTGCAAGGTCAATACGCATTGAATAGTCTTGCAGTTTCCGGGAATCTAATACCATTTGATCATGTTTTTCAACCAATCAGATTACAGAACACAGTGACTTTTGGTTTACAATAGCCCTTCACCAACCCCTGCTTGCCATAAAATGCTTGTCGTAAGAGGCAACTGAAGGGATTGGGTGGTCAGGCTCGCTGACTTGGCTTACAAATGTCATCAGTTCCCAGTTGCGCAGATCGATGCTCATGTAGTACGTCACTGGATTGTCTGGTCCAGACTCGATTATTTACAGACCACCACCATATAGCGGGAATATTGCTGAGTGCGGCATTAAACTAAAATCACTCACTCACTTTTTAACTACACAAAATTTTGAAAAGGTAGTTTGGTAAAACAGGATGCCAGTGTGATAAATGACTGCCTGCAAGTCTAACACTACATCAGTTTCTGGCTTCACCTAGTTGGCACAGTGTTTGCCTTCTTGAAATAAAACTCTAAAGTCAAACATTCTTTGAGAGCATGTTTGGTATAACCTAGTGAAATATATGACCTATGTAATAAACACCTGGGCCTAGATTTTCGAAGCTCTCTTAGTGTTAAGAGGTGATCTTAAGTGCCACTTATGACTAAGTTATGACTATCTTAGTGCTAAGAGAGCTTCGAAAATCCCGGTCCAAGCTTTTATGTGATGCATAAACATGTCTCCAGTATGCATGAATGAAGGGAATGGATGCAGAAAAAATGTTCTGTGTTCTGAAAAGTGCACAATCCTGTTCACTGTAACCACAGTGCGTTAAAAGCAGCTGTCTGTTCTTTCATCCATCAGGCTTGACCACTGTCCACGTGACCTTTACCTCATTCCAGGCAGTAACGTAATTATGTAACCATACAGACATCGTCATTACTTTACAGTCCTCCATATTGCCTCCAACAACCCTGAAAATTTGCTTTAGGATCCTTTGTACCTTCACTTTTGAAAGTCGGGGTATTACTTTGAATAGCATTGTGTGCAATATGCCACAGTGATATCTTGGATTAGCTATTCTGTTTAATTCCTTCCTTTCTAGATAAACACTGGTACATTTTGATCATGAAATCCTGTCTGAGCCCATCTAGGCTATCCTGTAGTGATACGTGTCAGACATCGGCCAGGTTTATTGAACTATTTCAGTAAGATGCATGGAGATTGCCGTCTTCCTGTGAAATAATGCCACGGCTTGCATCATTGATTTGTTAACCTTTGGCTCAAATTCAAGTGTACATTTAGAATACATCAACATTCTTCAGCAGAGAATCTATTTCATCAAAATGTCTTACTTCAAGGCTAATTCCCCACTGAACATGTTCTTTTCCTTCTCGCCCCATGCCAAGGTGCCTCTGCTGACAGACAGAACTAATTACTGTTTGTTGGCTTACACTGCTGCCAAGTGTTCCAGATTACTTGACAAGTCTCGGGGTGTGCCTACTTTTTATTACTCTTTCATTATGTGACAGGTCTGCCACCCCACTTCAAGGTTTCATGATCCTGAATCGACTGGGCCTCAACAACCTCATCGAGCCAATCACCAAGGATTTAGAGTTCCAGGTGCAGGATCCCTTCCTCCTCTACAGAAATGCCAAAAGTAAGTTTTTGTTTTACTCATATACAATGTCAGACTACAGATGATGAGTTTGATGAAGACTCACGTTCCACTGTACCCAATGTCATGGATCATTATTCATGGTTTCAGATTTGGGTTTTTCTGGTCCAGACTGAATAAATAACAGGTCGCTGTGATACCCGATGCTATTGAACACTAACCCACTTATCAAATAGAAATGTAGAAGTTTGTGAATTTATGAATGTTTTCTGTGATCATATGATAGATCTACTGACCTCTTCATTGAGGCTATAAACATCACTTTATTGCAGAATGTGTACAGTCGGACAAATTTGGTGATGTTGGGGTCTGTAAATACAATAAACAGTTTCTGTAAATACAAAAAAAACAGTTTAAACCCTGGTGTTATTTCTGGCAGTCATGTTGGAATTTAGAACTGTGATGATAAAGTAATTGATCGATACTATATGTGAGTGTGTGAGTTTAGTTTTACGCCACACTCAGCAGTATTCCAGCTATATGGCAGCGGACTGTCACCAGACAATCCACTGATCAACAGCATGAGCATTGATCTGCACAACTGGGAACCGATGACATGTGTCAAGCAAGTCAGCGAGCCTGACCACCTGATCCCGTTAGTCGCCTCTTCCGACAAGCATAGTTGTCTTTTATGGCAAGCATGGGTTGCTGAAGACCTATTCTACCCCGGGACCTTCACGGCTACGATACGATATGTATCACAATTGCTTGGAACAATAGGATTCACTTTGATGCATATGAGGATATGCCATCTTTGGTTACATTCTTGATGGCAAGTAACAGCATAAATTTTGTCATTACCATTTTTGTGTGAAATTACTGATTTTAAGGTCAACAATACAAGAAAAAGTATCTATATATTTATTGTCTGATAAGGTATCATAATTTTCGATACTATGATGCGTCGTCACAGGTCTATTCTAGTATTGACCATTCCTAGACATAAGACAAGCATTGACGTGACTGTTATGATGTCAGACTCTTAGGTACAACCAGAAATGTCATGTCTGTCTGTTAGGCGCATGTTTTATTCTTACTGTGACTTAATGTGACTCATGTTCATGAGCCTCAGCATCACTGATCGAAATAATTTTTCAGCTCAACCTGACAACTGGGCTGGTGACCCATAAATGTTACCTGCCCATGTTGAAAGTTGCCTGCCCACCTTTAAGTAACCCTCTCTTTGATTGGTTCTTATTGAACCATGTTTCTCCATTCATAGTGTAGCTTACTAAGCCAGCCAGTTTTAGTGTCCTATTGCTATCTTCACTGGCTGAAGAGGTGTCCATGTATAATTATCGAATATGTTCGTAGCTTTCATTCATCTTTCTTAAATCAAAATATGACATGACAAATAAAATGGAATGATCGTGCTGAGAGCAAACTGAAAGTAGGTCAACCTACAAAATTTCAACCAGACAAGAGAGTGGAGAGAATTTCCAGGCTGCCTGACTCAAAAGTTACCTGCCACGGGCAGTGGGGCAGGCCGTTATTTCGATCACTGCTCACCGGTCAGCTAGAGTATGTGCTGCTCTAAAGAAGTTGAAGAACATCCATTTCCTTCAGTGACAAGACAGTGGAGGAGAACATGTAGAAAATGATCCAGAAATGTGTCAGTTACCATGCTCAAGTTTCACACCATTGTTAATGACACACCATTTAGATAATTCACCGGAAAGAAAAGCTTAAAGTGACAGTGTGCAGTTGTACCTGATATGTTCAGGCTTGTAACTGACTTCAGATTATTTCTACTCCGTCTTCATATGTTGTGAATTAAACATGTGCTGTAGATCTTTACAGTATAACACCCACTGATGATGAACATGTATGAAGCACCAAGTAAACCTTTACAGACTGAGCATACTGTATCAGTTTTCACTTCAGTTGTCACAAAAACATTATATGAAAAACTCAGCACAGCTTTACAGTATCCTGTAGACAAAGGTTTCTATAACTCTGTTCACCTCAATGTATTAAAACCCCATTAGCTCTTCACAGTATCACCCCAACATGATTCTGTATCAGTGTACCCACTGATCTTCACAAACATGTTGTGTCAAAAGACCAGTAGATCTTCACAGTGTTCCCACACAATTCTGTATGGATGTCCCTATTGATCTTCACAAAAGTGTTGTATCAAAAACCCAGTAGATCTTCACAGTATCACCCCATACAATTCTGTGTCAATTGCCCCTTTGATCTTCACAAAGGTTGTATTAATAGCCCAGTAGATCTTCACAGTATCACCCTACACGATTTTGTATCATGTCCCCATTGATCTTCACAAACATGTATCAAAAGCCTAGTAAATCTTAACAAACATGTTATATTTAAGGCAGAGTAGTTCCTCACAATATCCCCAGTGTCCCCACTGATCCTCAAAAGCATGTTGTCGTAAAACATTACAATATCCCACAGATAATGATTTAGATAATGAGTCTTCATACAAAAAGCCTGGGTAAGCTTTAATGCCCCTTTACTGGTTCGTCATTATGTTCATCAAATGACTTCATGTCTGTACTGTCAAGGTGGTCTTGCAAGTACTTAAATTTCAAGATGAGCAGCAAATCCTCAAGGCTCAACTTCTTAATGGGAAGAGCTTCTGTTATCATTACTCATTAGATAGCATCTTTTTCAGTCTTATGTTTAATTTGTGGGGCATAGATACCTATCATTCAAACATAAACGACACTCAGCAGTGTAGAGTAATGGGACAGTTACAAGCTGTGGCAGTAGGGAACTGTTACACGCATGAGGACCATCAAGGAGGACATATCTCCACTTTATCACTTTCACTTAAACCCTTCACACCATCCAAAGGTGCAGACACACCAGTACAATTTCCTCATCAGGGTCTGCATATTTGGTAGATATATGTCTGACAAATGTATATGTTCTTGTTATGTTTTGAAGGCAACAACTTGGACTTAGATTCCCATGAGTACAAGTTCGTGTCCAGAATAAGACATCCAGTTTTCAGGGATTTTCCATTTAAAACAAAGGATAATTTTTTTCTTGATATGATTCACTGGATCGTCCAGTCTTTTACTCTCAGGTCCTAGCTGGAATACCTCTCTGTTAATTATTAATTAAAGGTCACATGCAACGTAAAAAACAACTTTGCAGATTCTGATACCTTGCGGTATGCACTTACCAAAACAAATCATCAAAAATGCCAATTCAACCTATAAACGCGATGAAAAAAAAGCCCGCGAGTTCAAACGATTTGTTGATTGTGGTAAGCAGCCTCTGTCACAGAGAAAGCTCAATGTCTGATTTATTGACACCTACATGTCTGCCAGCCTGTCTGCTTTCGACAATATGCAATAAACAGCTTCAATCATTGACCACACACAATTTGAACTTCACACCTATCAGGCTATATGCCATAAACAAAATAAACTGATTTATGACTTGTGCACCCGTGTCCTGTCTCTGCCACATTATATAACTAGGCAGGTGTGATACTTGTATACATGACGTGTTTTTATGTCTGTGGGTTGCAAACAAACTAAGTGTACATTTATTTTTCTCGGATGACTGGATCTGTCGGAAACTGGTGCAAACTCTTGTCAGTTTCAAGTCCTGCTTTATACTTGGACGAATGACAGTTTCCAGCCACGCAGTAGTTCACCATCTCTGCAGAGATGATTTTTTATTGAATCGACCGCAAATTCAGAGAACATGTATCTACAAAACCCAACATCTCTATATACATTATTTATGGATAACAACTTCTTCTAGTGCATATGATTTGTTTGACAACAATATATGAATCCATACTGAAACGATGCAGCAAGTACAATAAAAGAAGTTGTTAGCCATAAAGAATCTTACTTTCTTGTGACTCACCATACTTCAAATATGCTCATCAAACAGATCATTTTTCTGTACACACAATGAGCCCTCAGCGTATCACCAAATGAACCAGCCAATCAGAAGCCGTCGTTACACTTGAGTGCACCCCCACCCGCTATGACTGGGTTCGGTCTCCCAAAGACTTGTTTCGAGGGAAGTGAGCCCAAGAACAAAATATTCCACTTTTGAATCGCTATTGTACCTTTATAATTTTGTTTATTTATTTTTTACAAGCAACAATGTATACTATATGTCATGAATAATTGCATGGTTGCATGTGACCTTTAATAATATGTTTATAAGGTGGAGGATATCAATAATATCTTCACATGTTATTTAATGTTGCACTTAATCAGCTCAGTATGATGAGACTTGTTTGTAATCAAGTGTGGTATCATGTGGCCTCAGTGGAGAAAAAATAAAGTAACCTTTGAGAAATGGTAACAAAATAACAAAACAATATCTTGATTGATAGATTATTACTAACAGCTCTTGTTCCACTCAGTGGCTTTATTTGGAATGGATGACAGTTACGTCATAGTAAGGAATGCCTCAAAATTAAGCTTGTGACATGAATCTATATTTTCCTCACCATTATTAGCGTACCATGATAACATTATCAAAAACTATATAGATTAAACTGTCCATAAGCATCCTGTTTCTCCATGCTCTTGTTTGATGTAGAATTAGCTAAAGTTGCTGGATGTTACAAAATTAAGCTTATGACATGAGCCTTATGATAAACGTAGCTGTAATGGCCCCTCTGAGATAATGTAAGCAAGTGATTTTTTATCGTCAAGACTACTTGAGCAGGTCCCTACTCAGAGCCAACATGAAAGAACACTTACTTCTCAATTGACTAGATTTTGTTACATCTCTCAAAGCTTTCTTGATTACTTTCCCTATCATCATCATCCTCGATCAGATCAGTATCAAGTCACATGTAGGGGTGAAAGACGGAACTAGATGATGATCATGCACCAGGGTGAACGTCTGGGAGAAACCTAGCTCTCCAGTTATTACTAACCCTTTCTTTGATGGAACTGAGTATGTCTTTGGTGTTGAAACGTTGTTACAGGAGTGTGCCCCATCTATTGCTGTAATTATCACAGTTGCCTGAATCTTGGGATCGTGATAATCTGTCGGATCCAACATAAACATGACAACATTGGGTAGTACAAATTGTAGATTTATAGCAAAATGTCTTTTTATTGATAAAATGGTGGTCTAGATAGCACTGGAAATGAAGTATGTTTCTTTCAAGAGAGTTACCCCCACCCCCACCCCCCCATGGACACTGTATTATCAGTTTTTGTGGAGATGGTGATCTAAAGCTGAAAAAAATATATATAATGGAAGATAGTTTTTTCCAATAAATTACAATGATAAATCATTGCCCTTCCATGGCGTCATTGAATTCTGGAGATTACAATGAGCTCATAAGTTGGACAATGTTCTTTTTTAGAGATGAGTGGGTTAATTCACTTAGATCTAGATGGCAGGTAAGATAAGCGCAATGGCCAAATGATCACCTCAGTTAGTGGGCAGATAATGGTGCCTCCTAGTTGAATAAAATGTGAAAATATTTTAGGATACCAAACGTTGCCACTCTGTTCATGAAATGGATTAGTTAGGTTTTGGTGAGGTGTCATTACATAAATACAGGTAAACCTGTACAGATACAAACAGCTACACCTCATTGTACAAATGATATAATTCGATATTATAGCGCCACCGTCTTGTACTCAATTCACCTGACCTTGATCTAAACATGACTAATGCCATGTATGATGCCAATTCATGTTTCCTGCTTTACCTTTGGCTACAAGATTGATCCCATTTTTAGATATGAGAAGCATCAAACCCAATGGTACTTGAATGACTTGAATCAAACATGCTGAGCCAGCCGATTTGTTTCAGCGAACTCCCCCTTTAATTGTGGTGAGTAATTCAGCCAGTGTGCCTTGGTTTTGTTGTATGCATGTGTTACACAGTTGTTGTTCATGTTACAGATATCTACGGCATCTGGTTCTACGAGAAGGATGAGTGTGCCAGGATCGGAAATCTCATGAACAAGTAAGTCACCAGCAACAACCGCTGCAACCACCATCAGCGCCACAGCCAATCAGACGACATCAGATCAGTTAGATTGTTCATACCACAGTATATATTTAGGAGTATCATGTAATGAAAAGTGCTTGATTCGTAACATGGCTGCACATTTGTTGAAATACGGTTTAACTTAGCACTGCTTGTGTTTACACAATTTCAGCTAGACATTTCTATTAGGACCCATTCAGGTCTCAATGGAATTTGGATAAGGATGTTACAATACAGAATTTTCTGTAAAGACCGAAGGCCCTTGCGGTGCTTTCATTTTCAGCAGAAAACCTGAATATATTTTCCAGGATGACTTTAGGCCTTCAAAGGGATTTCCATGTTTTTTACCTCAGTGAAGCTTCCATTAGGTTATGTTTTCAGTCAGACTTTGAGTAGCCAACTGAATAAAGTACTAGTAAATAGACAAATGCATCAGCCTTATGAGAATAAGGTCAGATGGCTGACTCACTCTTAGTTAGCTATAGCAATGGCAGAGAAGGGTCAACAGATCCAGTTCTAATCCTAGAAATTGTAATGCTGGTTTGTAAGCACCATATTGCTGCGCTGTCATGGGATTTCTTTCCACATCAAGTTGATACCTTATGTCTGCCATCATGTGGTTGGAATGTTGCTGAGTGTGGCGTTAAACAACAAACAAATCCAAATGATTCTCTGTGATATATCAAGATACTGTTCCAAGCAGTGTTGACCCTCCTACTCACTCACGTCAAATATGACAGCATGTGTGCCATGTACTTTTGAAATGTCAGAACCTCTCTGACCAGTTTGACACCAACACGAAGGATGTTTGAAACCCCCATGCGGTAGATATGAGTTATTATTCCCTGTTCGCCTGCTGCTAAGCAATGACCTTCATGATCAGAACTGTGGGTATATTATTGTTGAGCACAAACACAAACATAGACCTTGTTACATGCTCTGTATGTGTGTTGGCAGTCCTTATTGTTTAGAACAGTGGATAATAAGACTTCTGGGGTTCACCAGGCTTCATATATGGTTGGATATGATGGACAGGACTTCGTGGTCGAGGGATACCAGAAGCTGGAGTGGTATGATGAACAGGGCTTTGTAGTTGATGGATACAGAGATATATGTAACTGGTTGAATATGATTGGCAGGGCTTTGTAGGTGGTGGATACCAGGAGCTGGATGGATATGATGGGTGGGGCTTGGTAGGTGGTGGATACCAGGAACTGAATGGATATGATGGGCGGGGCTTGGTAGGTGGTGGATACCAGGAGCTGGATGGATATGATGGGCGGGGCTTGGTAGGTGGTGGATACCAGGAGCTGGATGTATATGTTAGGTGGTGCTTGGTAGGTGGTGGATACCAGGAGCTGGATGGATATGTTTGGCGGGGCTTGGTAGGTGGTGGATACCAGGAACTGGATGGATATGTTTGGCGGGGCTTGGTAGGTGGTGGATACCAGGAGCTGGATGGATATGATGGGCGGGGCTTGGTAGGTGGTGGATACCAGGAGCTGGATGTATATGTTAGGTGGTGCTTGGTAGGTGGTGGATACCAGGAGCTGGATGGATATGATGGGCGGGGCTTGGTAGGTGGTGGATACCAGGAGCTGGATGTATATGTTAGGTGGTGCTTGGTAGGTGGTGGATACCAGGAGCTGGATGGATATGTTTGGCGGGGCTTGGTAGGTGGTGGATACCAGGAACTGGATGGATATGTTTGGCGGGGCTTGGTAGGTGGTGGATACCAGGAGCTGGATGGATATGATGGGCGGGGCTTGGTAGGTGGTGGATACCAGGAGCTGGATGTATATGTTAGGTGGTGCTTGGTAGGTGGTGGATACCAGGAGCTGGATGGATATGATGGGCGGGGCTTGGTAGGTGGTGGATACCAGGAGCTGGATGTATATGTTAGGTGGTGCTTGGTAGGTGGTGGATACCAGGAGCTGGATGGATATGTTTGGCGGGGCTTGGTAGGTGGTGGATACCAGGAACTGGATGGATATGTTTGGCGGGGCTTGGTAGGTGGTGGATACCAGGAGCTGGATGGATATGATGGGCGGGGCTTGGTAGGTGGTGGATACCAGGAGCTGGATGTATATGTTAGGTGGTGCTTGGTAGGTGGTGGATACCAGGAACTGGATGGATATGTTTGGCGGGGCTTGGTAGGTGGTGGATACCAGGAACTGGATGGATATGTTTGGCGGGGCTTGGTAGGTGGTGGATACCAGGAGCTGGATGGATATGATGGAGAGGGCTTTGTAGTTGGTGGATATGGAGATGTATTGAACTGGTTGGATGTGATGGGCAGGGCTTTGTAGTTGAGGGATACCAGGAGTTGGATTCATATAATAGGACTTTGCAGTCGAGGGATACTAGGAGCTGGATGGATATGATAGTCAGGGCTTTGTAGCGGAGGGATACTAGGAGCTTAATGGATATGATGGGCAGGGTTTTGCAGCTGTGGATACCAGGAGCTGGATGCATATGATGGTCATGACTTTTCAGTCAGGGATATCAGGAGTTGGGTGGATATGATGGTTGTGTTGGAAGGGCAGGGCTTTGTACTTGGCGGATATAGAGATACTAAGAGGTGGATGCACATGATGAGTGATGGTGATGGTTGCTTTATCACAGGCCATGGTATTTGTGTATTAACGAGTACTTTTGTTTACAAGATCTGTGTAAATGTTAGTATTGATTTCACAAGGTATTTGGGTTAATGATACCCTGAGTGTTAGTGTGGATGTGCTGAAAACATCACAAGGACGTTTGCATGTGTAGTTCATCTGTACCCACATACCTTATTAACCCTTGTCAAAGTCAACCATTTCAAAGTGATCTCATTAACTACCAAGACCCGTCATAACAGATTTGTTAAAATTCTTTTTTCTAAGGTTAAATACTTGTGATAATGTTATCCACTGAGGAGAGAAAAGTCCAAATTCAGTAAGGACTTGTCATCTGTCTGCATGACGTATATTGTATTTGGGTAACAGTGCAGATTCCATGCACAAGAATGGATGGTAGTCAGTTGGTTGAATTTTCATCTTCTGTTCCTTATCATGGAGTGTGACAAGTTTCTTTAAGCCTTAATATATCATGGCAGACTCACTGTATATAGCACACACATTCTATAACATTCACTGTGGATAAAACTCACCATGGATAACACCCACCATCAGTGACATTCACAATGGATAACACTTACTGTGGACAACACTCAACATTAATAACATTCGCTGTGGATAAAACTCACCATGACTTACACACACCATCAATAACATTTACTGCTGATGACAATCAGTGTGGATAACGCCCAATATCAATAACATTCATTGTGGATAAAACTCATGAATAACATCCACTATGGCCATGAATAACATCCACTATCAATAACATTCACAATGGATACCACTGACTGCGTAACACCCACCATTAATAACATTCTCTATGGATAACACTAACGATGGATAACATTCACTGTGGATAACACCTGCCATGGATAAAGTGCACTGTGGTTAAGACGCACCATGGATAATGCCTATCATAGATTACACCCTTAATTGATATCTCCACCATGGACATACCACCCACCATGGAGGATGACGCCCATTGTGAATAACACTCACCATGGATATGGCTTACCATGAAACACATCCCACCACTGATATCTCACCATGGACAACAGCCACCATAAATAGCACTCACCATGGAGGATAACAGTTGACGCCCCAATCCTGGTTTCTCTCCTAGATCGACCAAGGGTAATACATATATTCCCATCTGTGTTTAGGCTTTGCTCCTGTATGAAACTGTTTTGTCTGAATGAAACTGACATATTGTTCAATGTGGTGTAAATCCCACCTCACTCCTTCCAGTAAGGCAGCACATGTGTGCAGAGTTGTGTCCCTTGGGTGGTGGATTGAATTCTGGTACATCCTCTTTTTTCCCTAAGTTTGTCATACCTGCCTTCATGTTTTACCTAATGGCCCATGATGTAACCTGAGTACTTTTTAAAGCAGGTTTAAACACAAGTCACTCACTCGCTCCAGTGGGTATTACTATAGACATGCATAGTTAGCAGTATTTCATATGTCAGGGCTTCATTTAAACATATACAGCTGTCATTGGTGCAACCTAAAGCTGCAAAATAACCTTACAATTATACAAAGTTGCACCCAATGCATGTTGATATTTTGTTCAAAGGAGACAGACATCAGCTTGAAAACAAAATGATGAGAAAGAGCAGTGGCCATTTTGAATACACGATCAAACTAGGAATGGTTCTATATACTGAGCTGCAGGTGCAGCCTGTTTTTGTCTGGTGCAACAAAGTTATTTGGTAAGGTTCCACATTTCAATTACTTAAGTCGAGTCCTTTGTGTTATGTGTCAATGTGTCTTCATTTGTCAATTGAGAAGTATGGTATGAAAGTGGCTACAGAACTTTTGCCTCTGTTTTCACATGGGAAAGGTGTTTCTGCCATTATTGTATTTTTAGTGTCTGTGGTCTGTCATCGGAAATGTGGCCTAATGGCAAGGTATAGCGTGAAGCAAAGCTTTCTGAATATTGTTTACTGTACCAGTTAAATGATCTGTTGAGCAGGGCTAAAACAGATGCTTCCTGTGCTTTTCACAGAATATCGTAACACTCCTTTAATGCTGAAAATATTTCTCCGTATTTCATAGTTGTGTCAAAACCTGCATCATTTCTTCATTGAATCGGGTTGAATTCATCTTGAACTGGTAGCCAAATATAGCGTTACATTGTTCCAACAACCTCAACAAAATCAGAACTTTAGTTTCATTCATCGTTAGGGATAGTCGTGTTAACTGACACACAACATCCTGCTGTGCACAGGGCCAGGATTTGCTGACAGGATTCCAAGATGATGACCTCTTGCCATCCATTGCTTGTTGGGTTTTTTCCAGAATGATTTCCAGCATCACTCTTTCTTTCCTCATACACAACCATGCTATGATATCAAGATCAACTTGTGAAACATACAAAGTATAAATATCTTTCATATCCATACTTTATTAACTCAGTATTGTATATATCCATTTATAATTGTTGTTGCTCTGTATTTCTCTTGACCTGCAAGTAGTGTTTATAAACAGTTCCCTGTCTATTGTATAATTGTTTTGTATTCCACATGTCCTGCAAGTGCTGTGTAAGTGTTTTGTATTCCATATATCCTGCAAGTGGTGTTTGTGTTCAGTGCCTTACCAATTGTATAATTGTTTTGTATTCCCTATAACCTGCAAATTGTGTATATATTCAGTGCCCAACTTATTGTATAGTTGTTTTGTATTCCTCCATAACATGCAATGTATTTCCCCATGACCTGCAAGTGGTGTTTATATTCAGTGACCAAGCTATCATATAATTATTTTGTATTTCTCCTAACCCACAAGTTGTGATTATATTCAGTGACCAACCTATTGTATAACTGTTTTGTATTCGGTATAGCCTGCAATTTGTGTTTATAGTCAGTCCCCATCCAGCTGTATAATTGTTTTCTATTCCCTGTAACCTGCAAGTAGTGTTTATATTCAGTGCCTTGCCTATTGTATAGTTGTTTTGTATTCCCTTTACCCTACAAATGGTGTTTACATTCAGTGCCCAATCTATTGTATAATTGTTTTGTATTCCCTATAACCTGCAAGAGGTGTTTATATTCAGTGCCTTACCTGTTGTATTACTGTTTTGTACATCCTCTCACCTGCAAGCTTTGATGACTGAAGCAAGGGTTACAAGATAAGTGCTTCACATTATGGATGATCCCTTCGAAGACACAGTGTCTGGTGTAGAGAATGGTGCACTTATTGTACTTATTGCTCTGATGTTATGCATTCAATAATTCAATAACTTTGTTTTGATTTATCAAAAAAGATGAAACCAAATCAAATCTTAAACGATTAAGAGTACATAGAATATGTTCCTTTATGTCCCTACAAATTAAATGAAATAAAATATTGACCTTCTAGGATGCTTTTCATTAGTATGAGAATACTTCTTAAAATCATGGTTAATGGATTTTGAACGGTTATGTCATGCAACTGTTGGGAGGAGGGGGGGATGGGAGGCACCAGGTATAGTCAACCTTGGGGGTGGTGGGAGGCATCTGGAGGAGGGTGGATGTGAGGCACCAGGTATTGTCAACCTTGGGGGTGGTGGGAAGCACCTGCAGGAGGATGGAAGTGAGGCACCAGGTGTAGTCAGTCTAGGGTGTTGAGGGAGGCACCTGGAGGAGGGTGGATGGGAGGCACCACATATAGTCAACCTTAGGGTGAGTGGGAAGCACCCGGAGGAGGGTGGATGGGAGGCACCACGTATAGTCAACCTTAGGGGAAGTGGGAAGCACCTGGAGGAGGGTGGATGGGAAGTACAACGTATAGTCAACCTTGGGGGTGGTGGGAAGCACCTGGAGGAGGGTGGATGGGAGGCACCACGTATAGTCAACCTTGAGGGTGGTTGGAGGCATCTAGAGGAGGGTGAGGTGGGAGACACTAGGTGAGTCAACCTTGGGGTTGGTGGGAAGCACATTGAGGAATGTGAGATGGGAGGCACGAAGTGTAGTCAACCTTGGGGTGGTGGGAGGTACCTGGAGGAGGGTGGATGAGAGGCACCTGGAGGAGGGTGGATGGGAGGCATTGACTGCGGTGGCAGTGGCATGTATGACAGCCAACCTGAGATTGTACCAACCAACCTACGAGGTCAATTACGAGGTCAATTACGAGACCACAGTTCACTCTGTACCAGTATCTCAGCCCTCTGTAAACCTCAGCTGGAGCTCATTAAGAGCTCTTCCCTGAGATGTTCCAGGCAATAGGATGTGTTGTCCCTTTGTAGTCTGGCTATGTAAAGTGGTTTGTGGCTTGAGAACTGTTCTTTTAGTATTTGTAGTATTTGTAACAGACCTGATGAGGTAACACAGGAATACAACTCAGATCATTGATATGGAGTTCTTGAACCGGATATTTTTAGTTGATAAATAGGTTATTGCTGGTGACTGGATTGTTCCTGGAGCAAAAGGAGGGTTTGCTGATGAGTGGTTTTGTTCAATTGTTTGGGATTATTTGGTACCTTAAGTACCAGTCAAAAAGCTCAGCACAATAGTTGGTATTGTGCTTGGCATTAAAGAATAACATAAGGACTGGATTCAGCATACCTACCTGAAGTTGTGTGAGTGGAGGCATATTTTACATGCAAGCATGCCTGCACACACACACTCAATGGGTAACAGACAGAGATACTGTCTAGGTCGATGTGCAATACATGTACTGGTAGATCTTCCCCTCTGGATGTCTAATAGACAGAGGTGCTATCTAGCTTGAGTTGTATTGTGTAGCTCAATATGTAATAGACAGAGATACTGTCTAGGTTAAAGTGTAAACGACAGAGATATTGCCTAGCTTGAAGTGTAAGAGACAGATGTACTGTCTAGCTCAATATGAAATAGACAAATGTACTGTCTAGCTAGATGTGTAAGAGACAGGTAGTGTCTAGCTCAAGGTGTACAGACAGAGATACTGTCTAGCTTGATGTGTAATAGACAGATGTACTGTCAAGCTAGATGTATAACAGACAGAGCTACTGTCTAGTTTGATGTGTAATAGACAGAAAAACTGTCTAGCTTGAAGTGTAATAGACAGTGGTACTGTCTAGCTCAGTATGTAATAGACAGATGTACTGTCTAGCTTGATGTGTACCAGACAGATATACTGCCCAGCTTGATGTGTAATAGACAGAGATACTATCTAGCTTGAAGTGCAATAGACAGTGGTACTGTCTAGCTTGAAGTTTAACAGACAGATGTACAGTCTAGCTTGATGTTTAAAACAGTAGTACTGTCTAGCTAGATATGTAATAGAGAGATGCACTGTCTAGCTCAAGATGTAACAGATAGAGGTACTGTTTAACTTTAGGTATAGCAGACAGAGGTACTGTCTAGCTTGATATGTAATAGACAGAGGTAGCTTGAGATGTAATAGATGTACTTATGCTCTGGACACAAGGTCTGTGATATACTCATCGCAACTTGGGAAGAAAATGTCTTGAAGGCATTAGTAGCTCCATGTCCATCAGAAAACAGCAACCATTGCCACACTTCTTCTCATCAGTGAGTTACCTAAACAAGACGTGTACAAGTGGCAACAGGTTGTCTGTTTATTTACCTGGGAACATTCCAGAAGATGTCCATATACCCTAATCTCTACCTATCTTGACATTTTGCTAAGTATAAGTGCCATGGCATTAGTAACCTTTGTATGCTTTTAGTAGTGTTCATCACGTCAGGTGGAAGGTTGAATGAACCCCTAACACTAGTGAAACACTTCCAGAACTGAACATGCTAGATGGGGCAGTCCTCCAGAAGACCATTGGAAGGTACAGTTGGATGAATGCTATGAACCACCCAGAGATCAGCTTCTGTAACAAAGCTGTTTGCCTTCTTGGCAGAAATCTGACCTTTAATCACATTATACTTATATAAGGGTGTGAGTGTGTCCTCTATCATCACATATGAGATCTGAGTTTGATGCAGTGTGTGTGCGACTCACTTACTCATGCACATACTCACTCACTCACTCACTCACTCACTCACTCACTCACTCACTCACTCAGGTTTGATTTCAACTGTCATTTTCCACCTTACTACATGAAGACAAACTTACTGTTGGTAACCGTAGGGAACCCTTTTGCTTAAAGATTACTGTCAGTGGTGATATCCTAAAAGACACAACACTCAGCCACCAACATCATCACCATCACCAACATCATTACCAAACACAAACACCACCAAAGTCAACATTACCTAGTGAGTATCACCTGTGACCATCACCAAACACAAACATCACCAGTATCACCACCATCACCAAACACAAACATCACCACAACCACCAACACCACCAACATCACAAAGAGGTCAGCCCCCTGCCTTGAAACTAACTCAGCACCATGGTGACTTGAACAGAACACAGTGTACTGCCTTGAAACTAACTCAGCACCATGGACACTTGAACAGAATATAGTGTACTGCCTCGAAACTAACTCAGCACAAGGACACTTGAACAGAACAGAATGTACTAATAAATAAGCTGGAATTTTGACTTGGAAATATTGATACTGTAATTAGTGAGTTGATTAGTCATGTACTGCTTTTATTGGACGGCATTTTCAATAGTCTTTCAGTTATATCATGGTTTCTGTTTATTGCAGTTTGTCAATAAAAAGCAAAAGAATTCAATTCTCAACTCAATATTTCATGTTAAGGGAATTTACACTGCTTAGACAGCTCCTTTTTTACCTCCAGATTGACCTGACCTTATAGACTGCACTCGACCTTCTTGACCTTTTAGTTCTAAAACTAGTTTGAACTCAAATAAGCATATTTTGATGCTCTATTAATATACTGTTTTGAGGGGAATCTTTCGTGTTTAGTTTTATGATGATTACAAAATGAGATGGCAGGGGTGCATATCAACTCCAGTCTAAATTTACTTCATCCTAGCAGGCAAAGATAACGTCCCTGCATCTTACAGATGTTAGCAGGTTCATCGTGCATGTATTTCACAACAATATGTTAGATGTACAGGAAAATTATCTTGAGATACCGGAACTCTCTAGAGATTATACACAGTATTTAACCTTCAGCCACCAATTTTGATTAACTTCAATTTCGTGAAGTCTATTAACATGTCATGCTGTTGAACCTGTTGCCAGGGTGAGTCTTTACTCGTGGTAGCGGGCTGTTTTAGTTAATATGCATGACATGCACCTGTTCCAGATGCCAGAGCATTGTGAAAAACACAAAGAATTCCATGATGAACGCATTATGGAGAAAGTGATAATTATGAAGATAAAGTAAAGAGTGTGTTGAAAGAAAGTTGGAACCGAAACTGATTTGCATTTGTGGTGGCAAGATAACTAATTTAGTGCGTAAAAATAAATCCAGCAAAGATTATGTTGATTGTGTTTGTGTACGTGACGTCAGAGATGGTATTTCCTTTCAATTTTTATGAACCATATTACAATCTCCACTCAGGTGGCATCTGCCGGACATATATTACATGGTGCATCTGCTGTCACTATCACAACATGTACATCTCCTTCTGAGGCAGTGCCATGGCCGAATGGTTAATGCATTCCCCCGTAACGATGTCCTCACTGATACTGCTGAAATATTGCTAATATGTATTCAGTAGCGGACCTGCCATTAGGCATTTTAGGCACATGACTACACACATTTCTTTGTGGTATGTTTTGGATTTAATTTTATGAGAGTAGTCCCACTTTCTACAAAAGGCAGACAACTCATGCTACTTTGACGCCAACATAGTGTCTAGCATGTCAAAAATTCTTCAGACTACGCTTTCTTTTCTTATTCATCCATTTTGGTGTCATTTGTTCAAATCATGTTTATAATTAAAGTAATCAGGAGCTATCATGGGTTTTTTTTGTTGTTTTTTGTTGGATAAAAAGTGAATGAGTTGGTACATGGCATTTAATCGCCAAATAGAATATGACCTCTCCTGAAATAGCTATTTTGTCATTGCATAAATATGTTATTAAATATCTGTTAGAGTACATAACAAGTATACGACTTTCGTGTTTTGTTTTGTTATATTCCTATCCCTGTGTTTTAAAGAAACTTGCAGCCTCTGGTGGTCATCAAGGATGAGTTAATGGATCAAGCATTCAGGTCAGCCTTCGAAATAATTGCCAGTCCAGGACAGCAGTTTCAAATACCTGCAGGCCTTCAGTACTTTACGTGTCATTTTTTTTCAGCTGGAATCTTTCCTCCTTTTTTTTCTTTATTAACATTCAGGAATGATCTATCATGTTACGACAACTTACAGTTTAACTTCCGTTTATTTCAGAGCTTCGCTCAAAGGAATATCAACACCAGTCTTTAACAAATTAAAATTCTCTGTGCCAGGCTTCGTTATTGCTATTCTATTATGTTTTTATTGGTTTGAAATTAACAAAATGGACCTGCAGATTTCTTTTGGGGCCTGTAGACTTTAGAGCCTGCAGGCAACAACAGGCCCTGATGGCCAACTAGCAAATTTCGCATTGAAAACACAGGTTCAAGTTGACTTGTTTGTAATGCGAAGCGTACCTTGATGTCATCCACACCTTCGCATGTCAAGGGAGTTATCTCACTATAAGTTCCGGTTTGCACCCTTGTCCATCTAGATACAGAGGGTTACATGCTCCGGAAATCCAACCATCATCCAAAATCTGCACAGCAGTATCCAGGTTGTTTTTTGACTGAATTTTGATTTTGATTGGACTGTGCATAAAATTGTTAATCCAACCAACATAATATTCCGTCTTTCAAGGTTTGTTCACCTCACCTCACCTCATCTCATCTCACCTCACCTCACCTCACCTCACCTCACCTCACCTCACCTCACCTCACCTTGTTCAGCAAGAATGGAAAGGGGACTCTTATATCTAAGTATAGCTTTATAGTTAATTTGCTTGCCTTGAGAAGATGGGTCACATCTCACAATATCAGTCACAGTCTTGTTTCGTCCAGGTTTAGTAGTTTACATGTTCAGTCTGGCATCTGGAGGACAGCTGCATGTGTCATTTGCACAGACCATGATGCTTTGTAAACCGTGCTTTGTTGTCACCTTTTTCATTTTCATAAAGCTTTGATGGATTAGATTGTGGAGAGTGTTGTATGTAATTGGTTACTGTAATAATATGCAGGTTCCATTTATGTTGTACATTATTGAAGATATTGATTTATTGAAAACAGATTTGTACATATTAAATTTCAGTTTGCATTATTTGGCCACAAAACTAAAATGCCTCACAAAAAGATCAGCTGTTTGGTATATATTTATTTTAATGTTGTCTTATGGGAATGTGTTCAAAACGTTTTGTGGGCTAATTAGTAAAATGTACCGAGTGTTCATTACATTGAACATTTTTCCAAACATTGATTCCTAAATTAAATCAAAACAGTTTTTGCTGAAACACCATACCAAACATAACGGTGTACATTTTATGTATGTTTTCTTGTTCATGCATAGTTGTGAAGTAGAGTTATCTCCCTTGTGGAGCTCTCCCAGAAAACTAGGATTCAGGTGATGTCTCAGCTGTTTCTACTTCCTCGTGATGTCAGCTGTCAGATTTAGTGTTATTTTCTCTCAGCTTTTTCTTCTGCTTTCTCCAACTGGGGTGCATTTGTTTCAACTTGACCCAAGTTGTTTGAATGCCACTCCTACAGAAGGCAATGCTTTATGTAATTTTTCTTTCCTTTTTCAAAAAGTGTTCTGTCAAAATATTCGAGGCAGGTAAATTGCCTAAATCTGTTTGCATGAGCAAAGAATGTTTAAGAAAGAAAACCTTCTGTGCAAGAACTGTACTGCTATAGCCAGTTTCAGAGGTTCTTCATAATCTTGTGATTATAGGTCTGTTTCACACGGTATATACAGGAAATGTTTGAGACCCGTGCCCTGGACAAATCCAGATTGTATACCATACCCACAATCTACCTGACCTTAATGTTGATGCCCTTGTTTTGTGCCCTTCATAATTCATACCTGCTCACATGCTCTGTTTCTGACAGTGATTACATGCTCTGTTTCTGTCAGTGCTTACATGCTCTGTTTCTGTCAGTGATTACGTTCTTTCTGTCAATGATTACATGCTCTTTTTGTCAGTGATTTATGCCAATAACATGCCCCTGGAATATTGCTAAAAGTTACATTAAACAATGATCATATCGTGTAATCATAGATCATATCATATTTTATTACCTACGACAGGGAACATCCTATCTGGGTTGATATTTTTCATACCATGCCCCAGGGCAAAATATCACTTGTCATGGTGACCTGACATCATGAACAATGCCATGACATCAACGTTCTACGATGCCATGACTTCAGTGTTCACTCATGAATAGATATTGGTATATCCCTCGCTCTCGCTAGGGAAATACCAACATTTAAGCACTTGTATGATGACATGGACGCTCATGTAATATCCTCTATATGTGCTGTAACACATTCTTAAAATTTTCCAGGTGAATACAGGTGTAATGAAATTGAGGTTATCACAAACCATTGTACATACTCCTGAGAAAAGACTGTGAAAACTTTAAAGCAGACTGTTTTTTTCTACCATTGTAGATGAGAACTTGCAGAATGGACATGGCAGTTGTAGAGAGGGTGTACTGACATATAGCTGTCAAGATAAACAGTTGAAAATGTGCTGTTTGCTTGGCCATTGGTTAACTGATTTATACCTCTACACTGTAACATTGCTCTAACAAAACAGCAAACGTCAACACCTGTAAGTGGCTTACTGTTTTCACATCTTCAGATCAAAGAGTGGTTCGCAGATTTCTAACCTGATTTTTTTCAGTCTGAAACTCTCTTTCATCCCCTTACCTATTTCATTGAGACCAGTCTTCAAAATTCAGTATGAACATCAAGGTTTTGTCATAATCAAATGCTGATATTTGAGTTCCCCAGATTCCATCGCTGATAAAGACAGGCTTGAAGAAACACTTCAAGGCTTAGCCAATGCACTGGTAGTATGGTTATCTCACTTTGCAGGATTACCTCCCCTGAGCAGTCAGGATAGGCTTGGCATGGATTATCATACAAGGTCCATCCAGTCCTCCCGACTTTGCAGCCAGTCCTGGCATTGTTAACTTCACTTGTCCTCAGCACAACTGAATAGTCTCGTGGACGACTAGTGGGTATGTCAAAGGCTTTGACCGTTGGTTTCAGTCGCAGTCATCCACATGAAGGGACTTTCTTTACACATTGAGTGGACAACCTAATTTCATCTCACAACCCATGCTTGCCATAAAAGGCGACTATGCGGGATCAGGTGGTCAGGGTCGCGGACTTGATTGACACGTCATTGGCACAGATCGATGCTCATGTTGTTGGTCACTTGATTGTCTGGTCCAGACTTGATCATTTACAGGCCTCTGCCATATAGCTGGAATATTGATGAGTGCAGTGTAAAATTAAACTCACTCACTCACTTCAAACAGTACTGAAGTCCACTGTGCCCACCAGTGAACCTATGTTGCGGCAAATTGTCAATCCCCAGATTTTAGATTCTGACGGATGTTCCAATTTTCTTTGAAGCGCTGTAGGTTTTATGAATGCCATGTTTTCCTGTAGTCTTTATGCCTCCATTGCTGATAAATGACTTTCAACCTTTGACCAACCGGTATTTTTCCACATGCTGACTCAAGATGCAGATGCAAAGCCTTATCAAATTCTTTTCATCATCTACACTGAGAAAGTTTAATCTTCAGTATAACACATGTTACATCATCTAACTCAACCACTTTACTTTCATCTTAAGATCAGGGGAATTCTTCCTGCAGATTTGAGCTACTACACTTCAAGGATGCATGTTTAAAAAGGAATCATCTGTTTGTTAAGGTCACAGTTTCAGACTCATAAATCCTTGTAGTGTCCCGATTGTCAAAGGTACTATATGGGTTGTAAGTCAGATGCATGCATTATTGTCATAGGGTCTATGTGGGTGGTCAATCAGATGCTTTGGTTCTGCTTGTTTCATACCTCATTCCAATTTCCTGAAGGGTAACAATCTTGCCATGATGGTATCTGCGATGCTGACAGAGTTTTCTTGACTGGTTTATGAACTATGGAGTGGTGAAAATAGGTTATCTCAACATGAAAGCAAGCACATTCCATCAGACAACCCATGATTACGAAGGAGCACATGGATGTGGGTTATTGTTCATCAGTCTTGCCACATGTTGTTTTCAGGCAATTTGGGTGTGTTCTTCAGCGGTATATTCTTGTGTCTCTATGGGCATTTTGTCTTCAGGTGTGATGTCAGTGTTCTTGCATCATCATACATCACGATTATGTTCATGTTCCACTGTGTTTCGGGGATGTTGTCTTCAAGACACATACCAATGTACTTGTGTCATCATATACGAGGGGATATCAAAAAGTTTTGAGCTTTGCATATTTATACTTGACAATGTAAATTAGTGTCCAAGCTACATATAGGATCACATAGCTGGATGCATTTCTTCAATTGGCACTGCCTTGTAGAAGAGATATACCCCCTAGTGAATGTGAGAAATATACAAGGTTGAATATAGAGCAGTAATAAAGTTTCTTGTCCTGGAGGGCAACACAGCCAAGCAGGTTGAAGAGTGACTCACTCCTGTTTACAAGGAGTCTTCCCCTTCTGCTGCAACCATCAAACGTTGGGTGAAAGAGTTTCAGCGAGGAAGAGAGAGCTTAGATGATGACCCCCGTCCAGGACGACCCTCAACCAGTACCACCCTAGCAAACATTGACACTGTGCATCAACTAGTGATGGGAAATCGTTGTATCACCCTGCACGAGTTAGAAGATGCAACCAGGCTCTCATATGGATCCAGGGGGATTCAGTAATCAGCAATTGGCAAACCAGATGGGAGAAGTGTGTGAAGTTGGAAGGGCACTATGTTGAAAAATAAAGCAGTATGAATTCCAAAATCTTGCTTTTTCAGGGTGAGGCTCAAAACTTTTTGATATCCCCTGGTATCAGGGTTGTCTCATGCTCTACTGTGTTTGGGGGATGAAGTCTTCAAGAAACATACCAATGTACTTGTGTCATCCTACATCAGGGTTGTCTTCATATTGTACTGTGTTTGGGGCATGTCTTCAAGAAACTTGGCTATGTATTTTTTGTCTTCAGACAAGTAGGTCTTGTTCTTGTGTTCTAGCCTAGCATTCATAGGTGCTTCCATTAGAGAAGCAGGTTGTTATAACAGGTTGTCATCAGTTTCAGGATCTTGTTACATACATGGGTTGTCCTTGTATTTTCCACCATTTTAGTGTTCCATGGCACAGTAAGTGTCAAGCACATAGTGCAATTTGTGAACAAAAACTAACAGAAGAGAACTGGATGATAGTATGGCATTACACTCACATTGGCAATGCGATCAACCACTTTGTGTACCTTACCAAAATCAATCCAGGTTGTTTACAGGCCTTTGCGTCATAACTGTGTTGTTGCTAAGTATGACATTCATTTTTTCAATATTGTATCCTTAGGGATGGCGAGATGGCCTAGTGGTTAATGAGTTCACTCATGACATTGAGCCCAGGTTCAAGTCCCTGTATGTGGAATGTATTATTCATGGTGACTCAGTATTATATTTGGCACATGGAGCTGGTTCAAGGTCATTAATGTCATGAGAACCGTGTGAATTGGATGTTGATGTCACCAGATAGGAAGTGAATAATGTTGCTATGACTCTAAATCAGTACAATGCAGTGTACACCTCCACCCAGTGTTAATACAGATTTTACATAGATGTCAAGTCCAAGTACTTTCTGGTTATGGTGCCTCCAGTGCACTGAATATTTCATGTCTCCACACAGCAGGTGAAGTCCTATAGGTCAACACATAACTGATCACTGAGTTGAACAGCTGTCTCTGGCCATTAATATCACAAGAGTTTTGTGCATGCTAGATGACATATGATGTGATGAGGTAGTTCATTTAACAGCCTGCAATCAAATTGTTTGCCTTGTTTAGGTGCAGTCATTAAAAAACTTATGTGGAAAATCAGAAAAAAAATGATCAGGATAAGGCAGAGTTGTTGCTGACAGTTATACATTTGTAGGAATTTGTCTCTTTGTGGTTGACTGAATCGTCACTGGCAGACTGTTCCAACCATTATTGCAGCTTACTTATTATGGGCTTTAGCTCAAGAAAATTATAGCAGTGGTGCCCAATCCTCAAAGTGTACTACTCTCTCTCAGTCCTATGATAAACAATGAATTATTTTGAGGGCATGAACACCTTGTGGATGGGGACCCAGGTTTGTGAACTTGAATAAGGATTTTCTCATCAACTGCTGTCTGGACTGTTGTATCCATCAGGGCAGCGGGGCAAATACCCAGGCTACACAAGGCCAGCCCTGGAGGGAATTGCTGCAATGTTATCATATCCTCCATCTTGGTTTATGTTCACAAGTGTAGGTACTGACTACTTGTAGGTATGTGATGGTATACCGATACCAGCATCTTTTCACACACTTACAGTCTGAAGGGAGTCACCTACAGCCATTGGTCTGTAGGGACTCACCAACAGGGATTTATCTGAGGGGTCTCACCTACAGATGTTGATCTGAGGTGACTCACCTACAGGCATTGGTCTGAGTTTACTCACCATCAAGGAATTTGTCTTAGGGGACTTACCAACAGGCAATGGTCTGAGGGGAGTGACCTATAGGCATTGGTCTGAGGGGACTCACCAACAGGCATTGGTCTGAGGGGACTCACCAACAGGCATTGGTCTGAGGGGACTCACCAACAGGCATTGGTCTGAGGGCAGTCTACTGGAGGCATTGGTATGAAGGAGAATAACCAGAGTTTCTTGTTTTTCAGGTTTCTTCATGTAGCTGTGAGCAAGGCAGACCAGAGCATCAAGGTTCCAGCTCCAGTTCAGAAGGCGACAGAACCAGTTGACCTTACCAAACAAATGATTGGTCGAGACAAGCCACCTGGGACCCAGCCAGGTGAAGGGCAGGTTGACATAATGCAGATGTTGACCAAGGCTCAGAGTGAATATGTCAAGGTAAATAATCAGGAATGTAAGAAGTTGAAGCATCCATTGTTTGACCTACTAGTGAACTATATCAGTAGTTCACAAACACCTGTTGTAATGTCAAAGCAATAATCAAAATTCATTATTTCATTATTCACAACTAGTTACAAGGCAAATGACAATTTTTATTAAGCAAACAGTCGAGTTTCAAACCAGCTTTGTGTTGATCAGAAGTGATTGCTCCAGAGTTGGTTGAATACAAAATATCAACTACAATAGTTGACAATATATAATACCATACAGTAGTGTAAGGATCTGTTTCAGTGCCACAGTGAGGGTAGCCCCAATATGCTTCTGTTATTAGTGTCAGGTATTATTTGTCATCTTAAACATAAACATACATATGCACCTAGTACCACACACACCACCACCACAGTAGCTCTCTTAGTTGTTATTATACGATCTCTTGGAAATGTGGAAGTGTAGGAACTGTTGGTATTGTAAGATGTCCTGGAAGTGTAGGGGCTGATTGAACTGTAGGATGTGTTGGAGGTGGAGGTAGTCTTAGAAGTGTAGGTGTTCTATGAACTGTAGGATGTGTTGGATGTGAAGGAAGACTTTGAAGTAAAAGATGTGTTGGAAGTGTAGGTTTTCTATGTACTGTAGGATGTCTTGTAGATGGAGAAAGTTTTGAAAGTGTAGGATCTGTTGGAAATGTAAGATGTTCTGGAAATGAAGGAACTGTATGAACTGTAGGATGTGTTAGAGGTGGAGGAAGTCTTGAAATTATAAGATGTCTTGGAAGTGTAGGTGTTCTATGAACTGTAGGATGTGTTGGAGGTGATAGAAGTCTTTAAAATGTTGGATCTCTTGGAAGTGTAGACGTTCTATGAACTGTAGGATGTGTTGGAGGTGGAGGAAGTCTTGGAAGTGTGAGATGTGTTGGAAGTGTAGACGTTCTATGAACTGTAGGATTTGTAGGAAGTGGAGGAAGTCTTGGAAGTGTAGGATCTGTTGGAAGTGTAAAATGCATTGAAATAGTAGGAGCTGTATGAACTGTAGAATGTGTTGGAGGTGGGAGAGACTTTGGAAATGTAGGTGTTCTATGAACTGTAGAATGTGTGAAAGTGGGAGAAGTCTTGGAAGTGTAAGATGTCTTGGTGCACTAGGAACTGTATGATGTGTTGGAAGTGTTGAAGTGTAGGAACTTTTTAAGTGTGGATGTATAGGATCACTTGGAAGGGTTGGAGCTTTTGGAAGTGTAATAAGTTTTGGAAGTGTAGGATCTCTTGGAAGTGTAAGATGGCTTTGAGGTTGAGGATCTCTGAGAAGTGTTGGATCCCTTGAAAATGAAGGATCTCTTGGAAGTGAAGGATCTCCAGGCTTTGCATCTGAAGTATTATGGAGTCCTGAAGTCATGATTGTTGCTCAGTTACTGGCAATTATTAGCTTCTCTCAATTCAAATGGTTCCATTATCGTCGACAGGCCAAAGGAGCTCCAGGCCCTACTAAGGAGGAGAAGCCCCGCCCTATGACTGACCACATTACCACTGCCACCCCAACCAGCAATGTCAACCTTGTTCGTCCCACGCCAGTCAAGTTCAGCTTGGATGGGTCTCCATCAGAAGGTGAGGTCTTTGATAAGTCGTACACTCTCATTTAATATTCTGTTGTTGGAGTTGTTAGGGTCTTCATCAGAAGGTGAGGTCCGATAGATCTAATACTGTTATCTGTGATTCTGTTGTTGGAATTGTATAGTTCTTGCACCAGTTAGAGAGTTTCTGTGGCATTGTTGTGGTCATTACAACCCTTCGGTCACAGAATTAAGTAATCATGCTCACTGACTGCAGTTGGAGCATATCATCACAGTTGGTGCTTATGGTGTAATCACTGTCTGATCCATCATACAGGCAGCCATCATATGGTGGGAATATTGAGTGTAGCATTTAACAACAAACAAACGTTGTACTGACTGACAGTGTTATAACACACAGCACTTGGTCCAAACACCGGTCACCTCTGATGTAATGAACATAAATACTGCATCGTTTACACTTTGGAGGTATCTGTAACACAACTCCTGTTGTTGCCACAGAAATAGAGTCAACAAACAACAGCAGCTGTAATTACTGTAACGTGAAAGGTTCCAGCTGCATCGGATTCATAATTAATTTGCTTCTTAAGTAGAGTCAGTTCACGATAATGTTATATATTGAATGTTTTGTTTTGCTATTGCAAGGTTAATAAGTGTACACATTTATGTCATACTGATTTTTTATGGAGGTGCCATCTTCCTGGTAAAGGAATAATTTTTTTTTTTTAACTTATGCATAGCGGTATATTGCTTTGATTCTCTTTCAAATCATAATCAGATCTTTCTATTTTTTGCAACAAATTTGTCAACTGTTTACTTTAGAAATATTTCATTAATTGATACTGTTTGTCTAACAATTAATACTGGATAGGGCTGAGTATTTTCAGTACACTGCAGTACTTAGTTCTCTGTCATGTATGTTGCAATATGCAACACTTATTAATTAGTTTTGTTGGGCAAAGATATTAACAATTGAAATATTGCCGACACTTTGGGTCAGCATCTCTGATCACCCAGTCCTGTTGCTGAAGATCACTTCTGATCCAGATTTTCACTGGTCTTTTGAAATAGATATTCAGAGCAACTGGAATGATAATCTAATGCCAAACTGATTTGAGATACAAATGGCTAACTCTTACATGCAAGGACTGTGAAAGTGACTTGAAATATAACAACGAAAGTCACCAACTTTGATGTTGGGAGCTGCCTGCACAAGAGGTGTGCAAGAAACTAGATCTAAGGGAAGCTACTCTTGGTGGTTTGAGATTCACTTCAAATCACTCCTGATTTTATTTCAGGATTATGTTTTAATCCTCTAGAAGGCTAAATCTTTTGCTGTACCACCCACAAAGTTTTGTTTGTATTAGCTTCATGTGCTAGCAGCTTTGTAGTGATGAAAAATAGAATGTGTGTAAGTTAGTCCAAAATAATGAAGACACTCAGCTAAATACATTTGTTGTTTGACTGGTATTTTTTAAGTTGGTTAGTGGTAATAAGAAAGTGGGCTGCTCTATGGATGTTGTCTATGCCCATCTTTGAGTGGGATGAGAGGTTTGTACCCCTGGCAGTGTCCTGAACTTGATCTCGAACATGACGCAAACCCTATTTCACAACAGTCTGCTTATTTGTTAGTTCTAATTGTATGCCATATCCTTCCCCTTCAGAAATGCCTACCATCGTGTCAGGTAACCTATCCCAGCCTTCATCTGATTCTTCAGGACCAATGACACTGGAGGCATTGTTCCGTAAGGCCAGTATTAGCCAACAGCGAGGAGGAATGGTTGATGCCTCTACCGCTGAACTCCCAGATGTTACCAAGCCTTCAGTGTTACAAAGGTAGATCGTTTTCAAAATAGGATCATGGTGATAATAGTCTTTCGGGTAAGTGTGTATTTACCATAAGGCCAGTGTAGGAGTCGTAAGCAGTTAAACTTGAAAGTGTTCAAATTAATCTGTATATCTCTAAAGTGAAGATCATGTTATTGAGTCAAGATCCTCACAATGACTGTGTTGTGCTATAGGTCAATCTCCATGGTGGAGACAGAATCTCATAAGGACAAGCTTCCTCCAATGCTGCAGAAACTCATCTCAACAGGACAGACTGTTGAGGAGATTGAACGACAGCAAATTAGCCACAACATCCATGAAAGACCAAGATCAGAAGGATGTGACTCCTTGAAGCCCGATGGCACCTCCCCCATCCCCATGCAGGACCCCCTCCATAACAAGCCCCTCATGGCAGGGCTTCATCAGCTGCTGGTCCCCAGGGCCAAGCCCCTGCCCCCTGGGGGTGCAGCACAGCCAGGTGCCAAGGCAGGTGATGTCACCATGTCTGGTGATGCTCCTCTTCTGAAACCCAGTGACATTGAGCAGGGAGGGGCTGGACTTGCTCATAGTGTATCCATGCTGCCATCTACTATGGTAAGAACACCTGCATACTGTGGACAGCGGCTTCTCCCTCTTTGAAGACATGCTGTGATTTAACTGAAACGCTTTCAAAGGCACCATGCAATGGAATTTTGCAGAATTGTAGTTTGTGTCTCTGTTGAAATTTTTAACTGTTTCCATCCTGGTGCAATGACACTATTTAAAACAAATATGAACCCTATCATACAGAAACTGTGATGTATCAGAATTTTAGTTTTCTGTTTACATAGTTAAACTATTTGGATAAGTTAAGATTATTAAAACCGATCATCCATGTCCAGAAGTCTTTTTAAAAGGAAGTAACTCTGAGCACTTCATGATTCTCATTCATTGTTATCTGTGACATTGCATGATAAACTGAACAGTTTGTTCAGTTTTATGCCAAAGTAACTACTGACCAGAAACTGTACAATACATTGTCTTTTTGACATCTTCCATGAAAGCTGTTGAGTAGCTCTGTGGTCATGTTGCGGAGCATTGCAAAAAGGCACCTTAAAACCCACTTCACTCACCACATCTTATCATATCATCAAAGTATGAACTGCCACACAATGCTCCATTTGATTAAACTTAGTTTATCAGTAACTGCGATATTTAATGACTGTTAAATGTAGTTAGGGAAGCAGTATTTGTACAGGTTCAGTAACAACTGTGTATCTTGCATCATCATTGTAGATGTCCGGTGATGTTGGTATACTCCCATCCTCATCGGTGTCATGTCCCGATGTGCTCCTGTCTCCTATGGCGTTCTCATCATCACATGAAAAGAGGAAAAGTCCCCCTCTCCCTACCACCCCCACCACACAGCAGCCAGTGGGTAGGTGCACCAGTACGTCTTATACATTACAGCTAAAGATACAGTATTATACCATATCTCCGATTAATAGTATCATACCATCTATATCACTTCATAGTATACTACACAGGATATATCATATATCACATCAGGCTATATCACATCCATTATATCAAACTGTTGTATCAAACGGGACTACATCATGCTATGTTTTATCATCATATGATGATATAACATTCCAGGTAGGGTATGTCCAACTACAGTATATCCTGGAGGGATATGCTGTACCAGGATTTATCATGGATGTTTAATGCCAGGCAGTGTATGTCCAAACTGAGCATATGATACAAGGTTGTATCACACTAGGTTATATCGTTCCACAAAGGGTATGTAACACAGGGCTCTGTCACACCTGTACTCATCAAAGCATTGGCACATCACATGAGACTGTATTACACAATGGATATTTAAGTAAATCATTTGAATACTTGTATGCTTGTTTCAGCTCTAGACCGCACCCAGAGTGACAGCTCAGAACCGGAACAGTCAGTTGCCATCACTCACTCACCTCTCACCAAAGATCAGTTACAACAAGCTCTGCTTTATCTCATTAAGGTATGAATTGTGTGTCTGGTTTCAGAAGGATCATCCCACAAGTAGCATAGATTAGTGGGAGACCTTCATCTGCTGTCCTTGTCAATATCGTGGACAAAATCTCCTTTTTCATGTCCGATATGTCCTATAAAATAGGGTATTGGTTAGCCAAGTGAGTAAAGTGTTTTATCATCCGGCCTAAGGACCAGGTTCTATTCCAAACTTTTTAGACAACATTGTGTTTTTGCTGTAATATTGCTAAAGGTTCTTTGGTCATCCATTGGCTTCAAGCTTTGCACTGCATGGGTAGAGTTTCCTCCCTTGGTTGGCATGACGTACCCTTGACAGGTACAGACCGCCGTCATATGGCTGGAATATTGCTGAATGCGGCATAAAACCAAACTCACTCTCTCAGGATATAGTACAAAGGATTTAACATGGTAGGATACATTTGACCAGTGTATATCACTTCAGGATATAGTACACCAGGTTGTGTAAAACTGGGCTGCATCACACATGGTCATATCCAAGTTTATTGATTTAAAATAATCCACTAGTCATGGTTTAAGTAGTGATTCATCCAAATTACTTGACTATTTCTGTCAGCAGTTTTCTATTCTCACATTTGTGTCACCATGGTAGATATTCATGAAGTAAGTCTTTATTTCATCCTCACTCACTCAAGGATTGTTTTGTTTCAGAATGACAACTCTTTTGTGTCAACCGTTCATGAGGCGTATCTGAAGAGCTTCAAGACTTTGGCAGGACATAAGTCGTAGCAGGAGACCCATTCCCTCTTGTGTTCCTGCACTTAGAGACTCTCCTTCTGGACATATGGAGGAGGGCATCACAGAGGAGAATATCTCTACACAAAGGCCAATGTTATATATGGACTGAGGAGAATGATGCAGGATTTTATGAGTGGCTACCATGATGTACAATGAGAGAACACATCGCTTGGCTGATTTACAATGAGCAATGGCCTGTGACAATACTGTATATACTGCTTGTGCAATATATCTTCTCATAGTCAAAGATTGTATGTCAGATTTACCTGAAAGCCACGTAAGCCAAGCTTTCAGAGATACATTTACTGGTGTTTCTTTTCAAGGTGTATTGTTCCCTGCCACAGTGGTGGTACAGTCTTGCTGACAATGTCCTAGTCCAGTGTTGCTCAATATTCCACAGTCAGTCATATTTAAACCGTGTTTCTATGTCATAATGACATGTCAAGTATAGATTTTCATTCATGAACAATTTCACACTGAGATGGCTGTTAGATTGAGCTCATTATTGTATGTAAAGTTGTTGCCTGTTGAATATTTTAAAACTATATGACATATAAGTTATGCTTGACATTTTGGAATGATTCCAATCTTAATTTGGGAGCCCTGTCACCACGAATAACTCTCTCATATAAATGGAATCAGAACATAACTTTATTCCTAACTTTTTGTGTTAAATATTCCTTTCATTGTCTGAAGGCTGTAATAATGTCATTTTTCCTCTCATTAGATTGAAAATGTCATCATTTCAGCACCTAACATACAGTAATTAGTGAACTGGTCATTCAGATAGCTTACAAGTGTCCTAACTTTCTAAAGTGTTTGAAGGATGTATTATGACTTCCAAGAGCCAAAACCTGCAATGTGTTCAGCCTAGGGCTGTGACCAGAACACACTCCTCATTATTCTCAAAACCAGGACCCACACATCAATAATAAATACCAGGGCCCACCCACCCCAATTTTCAACACCTACCCCTACACTCAACACCAGGACCCACCCTACCCCACCCCCACAAAAAAATAAATGCCAAAAGACACCAAAACCTGCAGAATCTCAGAGAACATCTTTTAAATAAATTAAAAACAAAAACCTGGTGATGTTGGATTAGATCCAAATATGGGAGTGTTTTATGTGTTTTCTACCCTATGTGGAGTCAAGGTGGTAGTGATGTTGTCACAGCTGTCACCAGTTCATTGTTTTTCATACAGTGTTTCATTGTTTCAGGCTAGCTATTGTGTATGCCACTATAATTGTGTATTATTTCATTGTACAAGCTGTCATGTTCAGTGCAAGCTGTCATGTTCAATGACAGAGACAGACAGCATAGACATATCTGTTATTTTGATATTTGTCCATGAAGGATGCTGTTTTTGTATCTGTTAAACCCGGTCAAATTTGTAACTTTCATGAAAGAACTGACTGCTAATCATTTATAGTTTTCTTTTATTCACTTATCAGTACTGTCAATTCTCAAATACTGGCCTAGTCCAAAGTGTGTCCATTTGCACGGAACCTATTTCTTGCAAAAGGCCAGTATATCAGATGCCTGTCAGTCATTATGAAGGTACCAACAATGAAACTTGTGCACTATATCAGATACCTGTCAGTCATATTGAGGGTACCAACTCTGACACTTGTGCAGTGTATCAGATACCTGTCAGTCATATTGAGGGTACCAGCATTGATACTTATGCAGTGTATGAGATACCTTAGGGTACCATATTGAGGGTACCAACATTGATACCCATGCAATGTATGAGATACCAGTCAGTCATATTGAGGATGCCAACGTTGATACTTGTGCAGTATATCAGATACCTGTCATACAGACTGAGGTCATAAGCATTGATACCTGTGCAGTGTATGAGATACCTGACAGTCATATTAAGGGTACCAGCATTGATACTTGTGCAGTATATCAGATACCCATCATGCAGATTGAGGTAACCACCATTGATACCTGTCAGGCAAATTGAGGGTACCAACATCAATATTTGTGCAGTATATCAGGTACCTGTTAGTCGTATTGAGAGCAGTATCCTTGGTCCGTGCAACTGAAGATCTAAATGATAGTGTAAAGTGTAACTAGAATTGAAAGAACAGAGAAGCACTTTTTCTGAGAAAACTCTTCGCCAAGAACCAATCACAGATTCATGTGTTGGTTGCCCTCTATGATCAGTATTACATGCTGTGTATAACCTGATGCTACATGTTGCCATGCCTGTTGCCACGCCCTTTACACATCAGACAGTGTCATACTTTAACAGTCTTACCATATCGATGTTATCTAAAACACATACTCAGTCGATCAATATGATCTCATGGATGTAATGCATACTGTCACTATTTATTCATCACATACTGTGAATATTCATGATATTCAGCCCCTACTGTGTATATTCATGGTATTTATGTCAAGAACTCATGTGGACACTCCTGTCTACTCCAGCGTCATCCTCCTCATTGTCATCCACCTCTGATACCCAGGATAGGGTTCCCTGATACCCAGTTAGATTCACAAATACCCAGGTTAGTCTCTGACAGTCAGTTCAAACTACACAGAGAGTTTGCTCCTTTGTGTGGAGCCCGTTCTAGTAATGGATAGCATTTAACAGTAGATTACTCTACAGCATTACTCTTGGAGTTAGCAGACTAAACTATTTGCTAGGACTGAACGTGTTCAACCAAGTCTCCCTGTAACATAAAATATATACACTGAGAGAAACAAAAAAGGAAAACAGGAAAATCCGGTGTTGTTAATATTTTCGAGTGTTCAGTACCAGCAGTGAATATTGGAAAGGAAGTTCAACTTGTGTTCCCTCAGCATATTATCAGTGACTAGTGCTTTGACTAGTTTCATGTTCTCTTCTTCTCTTGAGTATTTTTTAATTCTGTTCTTGCTTGGGAAACATTCATTCCTTGGATTGTATTTTTCAAGTTTTAGGAGAATATTACTTGAATTTAGGCTTTTGGTGGTTGAGTACACATCCACTTACCTGACCTTTAGAATTCTTAGGGTAGATTAATGAACTCATTTATATTTTGGGTCTGATTTTTTAGCTTCTGATTCTGATATCGAATTTCCGACTTATAGTCAGTCATATCCGGTAAATTCAGGCTTCAGGTGGTTTGAGAATGGCTTTTTGGTCTCATGTGAATAGCATAGTTATTCTTTGCTCATGACAATGTGAATATTTCTATTGTAGTTCAAGGCTATCAGGGGTAGAATAGGCCTTCAGCAACCCATGCTTGCCATAAAAGGCGACTCAGCTTGTCGTAAGAGGCGACTAACGGGATCGGGTGGTCAGACTCGCTGACTTGGTTGACGCGTGTCATCGGTTCCCAATTGCGCAGATCGATGCTCATGTTGTTGATCACTGGATTGTCTGGTCCAGACTTGATTATTTACAGACCGCCGCCATATAGCTGTAATATTGCTGAGTGCGGCGTAAAACTAAACTCACTCACTCACTCAAGGCTGTCAGTGGAGGTAGTTGTTGTAGTACTGAAATGATTCCTCCTGGGTATTAGAGGTGGCGAGTTACATTGTCATTTCATCAGCATGTCGGTGCCAAAGTGGAGCTCGCTGCATTGTGTAAGCAAACAGTGTACATTTTGTGTTTATTTTTGTGTGATATTGTACAGATCGAAGTTGTGATACTGTCAAATCAAACCAGTGTCTTTAAATTCTTCATGGTATTGTGATTCTGCCTGAATGGCAGATGATTATGATGGCCCTTTGTTTTATTTCTGAATTTGTTTGCAGTGATGATATTATTTTGCAAAGAAAGCAGCAGTTTTAGTTGTTCTTAACTTAAGTACAGACGTCCATTGAGCTTTTAAAGATAAAACACTGCCCATTTTGAACATGTGGATTTTGCATTTGTGGTGATGTATTTAAAGACCATATTCTGAGTTTATGTGATGGAGGTGTTATTGACACACAGGGTTGAAGGGAAAAGAATATCAAGTTGTAGGCTTATTGTGAGAATCAGCTAACCAGATTGTGGTATCCAGATTTAAAAAATAATATTGTAAAATTTTCATCAATCCAAACTCACAGTATGATAAGAATTAAGAAAATCTTATTTCTAAGACTGCAGGTGGAATTGTGGTTGGTGTTCAGATAGCAACATGAAGGGGTGGACATGGAGTACAATGTTTACTCCACAATAAAAAGAAGATGTAACCCAGAAAAATCTCTATGTTCATCAAATAGCATCTTCCAAAATGCCTGTTAAGCATATAACATGTAGGGGTGCTCGTGCAGTGTTAGCACTAAGACTTTGGACAAGTCAGAGCAATGGAAAAGAAAGATCAATGTCACGTTTCCAGGTGAACACTTTTCTGTACGATATTGTCTTGGATTAATAATGCATAAAAATTTTACCTCATGCTCCTCCAACCTTCCCACAGGTCAGAGTTTGTCTTTGATGTTTATCAGATCCATGAGAATCCTGAAGTGATTATGTCTGTGAGTTTTGTCAGGATACCTAGCTTCAAGCCTGTAGACTGTATGTCCCATGACATGATACAAGTGCTTATGTCTTTCATTGATAGGATTTTCACCTCATATTTTACTTCACAGAAGAACCACTAAAATTTACATTTTAATGTTTTCAGTAAAGTGCTGTATTACATTTTATGTTGTGGAATTCATTTTATAATGTCTCTCTTACAGTTTTGCTTGATACAGATGATTTATTTATTGAATAACATTTCATTGTTGAACTTTTGGTTGCCATGGTTAACTGTAACATCGTGACTTCAGTTTGTTTCCTATATTTTGTCCAGTCCTGTACATTGTGTAAGATGGAAACAAATACTTAATGATGTTTCATAGCACTTTCTTATAGTTTCAATTGTTCATTCAAGATTCCATGAACTGATGTTTATGACAGTGCAATTTGACTTAGAACTGATTGCGTTCTTTGAATAGTTCCATATCAGTCAGTTAGAAAGTACATTGTATCTATTTCCAAATGACACAGTATTGGCTGTCATTAGGATGTGGAGTTTTTGGATAGGCTGTAGTCATCACGGCATGCACATACTTAAATTTTACCTGAACTTAATTCTCTCAGTGAACACAATAGTAAACGATAGAATAAACAAAATGAATGTTGTATCTTGTGTTGTCTTGTTTTGAGGTGGATGAAAGAACTGGCTAACTTGACTCAAGTTTTATCTCACCAAGGGGTCTGCTGTATAAAGATGACTCTTGACCAGATAGTCCAGTGAATGACATTATGAGATGCTGAGAACCAGTTTGGGATATGTTTGTTTGTTGGTTAATTTCTCAATGGGCAATATTTCAGCTATATGACGGCAATCTGTAAACATCTAGATGAGTCTTGACCAGAAAATACAGTGAATGAAATTATGAGATTCTGAGAACCAATTTGGGTTATGTTTGTTTGTTGGTTAATTCCTCACTGGGCAATATTCCAGCTATATGACGACAATCTGTAAACAGTTGAGTCTTGACCAGACAATCCAGTGAATGACATCATGGGATTCTGAGAACAATTTTGGGGTACGTATGTATGTGTTGAATTCCTCACTTGGCAATATTCCAGCTATAAGGAAAGCAGGATGCCTTAACAGTTGAGTCTTGACCAGACAGCCCAGTGAATGATATCATGACCTTCAAAGAACACAGTTGGGATATGATGACCAATGCATTGACCAAGTCAAAGATTCTGAAAACTCACTCCAGTGAATGGCATTTCAAGCCGAGCATGGGTTAGCGCAGACACATTTTGTCTCAGGTCTTACCCAGGAAAGATATAATTACTGACCCATCCAACTGGAATTAATTACAAAATCAGTCTGTCAAAGTTCAAGCTTTTATTGCACATATAAAATATTTGAATAGCTATAATATCAGCAAGGCAAATAATTGAAAGATTGGGTGGTATATGCAAACTGCTGAAAGAAGTTTGATTCACAAAATATATAAGGTCTGCTTCAAATATTCGATACTCAAGATGGATCATCTAGTGGGCTGCATAACATGGAACTTGGGAATGCACATAATTACAGTGAAAGGAGGTATATGGAATCTGTAAAAGGAATCTTATTCAAATTTGGTGACATCATATATATAATAACAGGAATTGCTTCCTGTTAGGTCTTTAATGGTGTTTGTTTTTTTAACAGATTGTATGTTCATTGAAGATGCATCCCGAGATGAATATCACATTTGATCCTGATTTTGAAGTTCTTCCAAGACATCACTGGCTTAGGTAACAGCCAGCTTGAAAATGTTTGAGTGGCATGAGCTGAACTGGATTACAATGTCCACTGCTTAAAAAGACTAAAAATAGTTTGTACCACCAGTATTCATCATCTGACCTATCAGTTTTAAGGTGACTGAAAAATCATGGTACAATGCACTTCCATTTATTTTTCAGCCTACTGACCAAATGTTTCACTATCAGTATCCATAACTGCCCCTAAAAATATAAAATGTTTAACAGAGTGCTGACAGATATTACACATACAAAGATTGCTGGGAAGTTTATTTCATATACCCCTTAACTCACCATTTTTTTTTCAGAGGTTTAAAAACTAGAAACAATCCTAATATGATAGATTACAAGGAGTCCATTACAAATTTTGTTAATACAACTGACCCAGGAAACCCCAAATCAGAAGGTGGACATGAAGCATGTGCACAAATGCGAACAATGTGCTGTGCCATCTACATAGTTTTTGGTACACAAGGCTGTTCTTCTCTGTGCAATCCTCCCTCGTAACAAATAGTGAAATGTGTCAAATGACCCTGGGCCCTGTTTCACAAAGTTCTCGTAACTTTTCTCATGGCATTTGTGCCTAATATACTGCAATATAGGAAATATGAATGCTACGAGAAAAATTATGAGATCTTAGGCTTACAAGATCTTTGTGAAACGGGGCCCAGGGTTTTCCACAATACAGTCTTAGGGCTTTAACAATTGCCCTGCTTAACATTCACTTAAGAGAGTTACACTTCAGGTACCACTGAAACCATTAAGAATACAAAAACCCTGAAATCTTATTGCAGTGAGATCAAGTGGCAAGTGGATCAACACATATATGCAGATTATATTCGAATAGAAAAAGCTTGAAAAGTGCTGAAGCAGCATAAATTATTCACTGGCCATTGTAAAAAGTTTGTGAGCTGTACACACACACACTAATGTTATAAAAGTACAACATGCTAACTCAGAGAAAAGATATAAGGGCACTTTCTGACCCACAGGAATGGAAAACTGTGCAGCTACAGACAATAATGGCATGGTCACGTGATTGGAAACCAGCTTTCTTTTCTTCAAAAACTTGCAGTTTGTTTCCTTTTGCTGTGATTAGTGGTTAATGTAAGTGAAAAAGAGAATGCATTACTCACTCTAGTCTTTGACCAAAGACAAACTTCACCAGGTCCAAAAAGTCATTATGACATAATCTACATCTGATAATTAGACTGCATCTACAACAGCTCATATTCAAATATTGGCAAAAAGTTTACAGAAATCTCGAGCTTCAAATATGCATTTAGTGATAAATCCAAAACAAACAAGTGCTGTACTGAAAAGATGGTAAGGAGACATCAGATAATGCCCCAAACAAATCCTGTATGGTTACTCATGTATAGAATAAAGGAGGAGGCCAAAATGAACGATTAACATACTTATTCCCTAACCATCTTATTAGGAGATACAACCCTCTGTGAAAATAGTAGTTTACCATCATAGTCTTTGACATCAAACAGTTGAGTACAGTTAACTTGTCTCATTATCTTATTCTTGGTTGTTTAAACAGGATATCTTAGGATGACAACTGCCTAAACCCAGGCTGAACCAGACAATCAAGTGATCCATGTTATTAGCAACAGTCTATGCTGTTCAGATTGTAAACATGCCTGATCATGCAATATTTGATGTCCCATGTCTGACAAGCATAAATAGCATACCTGGTAGGTCAAAAGTTGGAAACAGCAGTGCAGACACTTAGCACATCAAAAACGTTTTGCATTATCCTATAATAAAGAAATCTTATAACTGTAGTTGGTACTGTGCATCGTCTTTTTTATTGCATTTATGAAAATATCCTTCAAATTTCCTGCATCACATAAGCAAGATAAGATATGCATGTTTGACAACTGACATTGTATTGGTAAGTTCAGTGTGTCTCCAGCTGTGTTTGTTAGTATCCTTGCTTGAGGAAGTAATACAGTGTTCCTTCCTCATACCTTGACCTAATTTTTCTATGCTCTTTTAGCGCTAAGATTGTTGTAAGGTAATGTTAATGAATGGCACTTATGACCATCTTAGCGCTAAGAGAGATTCGAAAATCTAGGCCCTTGTTTTCAGTCCCCAAAAAGGTCAGTCTCTCATTGACATTCATTCCCAAAACAATGTTTAATTCTACCTTGTCTCAAGTGCTATAATTATTCAAGAGAGTGTGGGCAAAGCAGCTATTCACAAAGAGGGGCTGCTTCCATAAAGCGATCTGACCACTTGGTGTTTGCAGTGAGTATAGTTTTACGCCACTTTAAGCAGTTTTCCAGCAATATCAGTTCACGAAACACCAGAAATGGGCTTCACACATTTCACCCATGTGGAGAATTGGACCCGGGTTTTCAGCATGAAAAGCAAATGCTTTAACCACTAGGCTACCCCGAAACCCCCTTCTATATTGAGCATGGTATAAAACAGAATTGGAGCATGAATTGACACTTTACAATGACAGTTGTTTCCCATGATTCATACCAAGCTTATAGTTGCAGTGTAGACATATTGTGTCTGAACAATGGAGACAATTCATGATTAGCAAGGGTTAAGATATAATGAAAAATACAAATACATACATTGTCAGTAATAGTAATGTACATCTTTCTCAGAAAAAACATTCACTGATAAATTCTATGGTTAAAAAAGAGTATAAATGGTGTTGTTGATATTCTTGTGAAATACTGGTAGGTGGAAAATTCAAAAAGATATTTCAGAATTCTTTTTGTTCTTCAAAAGCTCTTTTGAATGTTATGCTAGCGGTCACAGGCACATCATCAGTATTTCAGCCATATTGTGATGCACTTAATTTTTATTATACTGTTCCATTAATCACTGATAAAGGATATTGGATTCAGATCCATAAAGCTTTCGTAAGGTTACAACCTATCATAAGTCTCTACTTCATCCAAGCTTACAAATGACGTTGAGCTACAAACACTTTGCAGATAGGGTCCCAGGAATTGAAGCAAAGACTTCTTCCAAACATTGGCGTATGCCAAACTGCAAAGCTAAACGTTAAGAGGTTGTTTATCATCTTGAAATCCAAAGCCATGTTACATTGCTTGTTTGACAAGGTAATGTCCAACGTTTGCAAGTTAGTTCTCAGTGGAGGTGTCATCTGGGGACATTTGAAGAGAGATATATTGAGATATGTAGCATTTTATAGTTGTGTAGGACCGCCACATCTGGTACAAAAAACAAGGAAACACATATAGTCATATTTATTTTCTGTGGAATTTTTATTATTTTGAGACTGTGAAGTATTTGTCTGAAATAACAAACGATCTGTAACAAAGAGATATTCATCTGGTCATGGTACTTCTAAAACTTTTCACACATGAATCGAAATCAGTCTAGATGTAATTGATTGAAAAGATCCATGAAGGAATACTGTTCAATAAAATGAAAACAGACCCTGTATATCCCCACTGTTCTGAAACTGCTGCCGGTTCCAAGGTATCCATGGCAACAAGAGTCAATGACATCAACAGTGAACTACAGGAGGCATGTTGAAGAACTCCCATTTACAATTCAGATCTATTACAAATTAAGATCATAGTTAGATCCTTACTGAAGACAAAGTTGATTACCCAAGCAGATTTGTTTAAATTACTGATAAAACTAACTAAAACTTCCATATGTCTGTAAAGATGATCAGATTATAAACGTCATCTATCAAGCAATAACTATGGTAGTCTACATGGAAACTCACTTGTCCTTATTGAATTCACTTGTCTTGGCTAGGCCAAGTGGAGCTGTGACAACTTAGACCCTGAATAATGTCACAAGTAGCTACCTTGGTTCAAACTATTGCAGGGGTGGTGGGATAGCTGTGTGGTTGAAGTGTTCTTGTCACTCTGAAGACATGGGTTTGATTCCCGACATGGGGACAATGTGTGAAGCCCATTTCTAGTGTCCACAGCCGTGACATATCTGGAATATTACTAAAAGCTGAGCAAAACCAAACTCACTGACTCAAACAATTGCACAAAGACAACTTTAAATAGTTTAGCCTACTCCTTGTGCTATTTAACCATACTATACTTGCTTACAGCAGGGCTTGATTTACGATATCTTCACCTACCAGGTGCAACTTGAAATAAAAACCTAATGGCACCAGCCAAATTTAGGTTGCACTGCTTTCTATGCAATATGTAGATGCAATTATTTTGATATTTTATTCATAAGTATACCCACTAAAAAACTGACTTGCACCTGGTGCAAGTTAGACTAATGACTAGGTTGCACTTTGTAACAGTGGGTTGCACCAGTGCAAGTAACAGAACACCAAATCAAGCCCTGTTACACCATGTGGTATTACACATCAGAGTACTTTCATGAATTTGATTATAGATAAAAATACTCCTTTGATTGGACAAACTGATCACATTAGCATGCTAACAAGGTTGTAAAAAATACATCACATTTATGCCAGTACACAGAAAGCTTTGTGTAATATGCCAGCTATTATACATGTAGTTCATTGCCTTGAATATTCATCAATAAATAATACAGAGTGTGCCTCTATGTACATCAGGTTATAAAAGGGGCTGAAGCCCGTTTCACAAAGCAATTATAGCGCTACGACAGTCAGAAGTCCACTATTACAATCACCTTAGCGCTACGATTGCTATTTGAAACGGGGGCCCTGATGTGGGCTTACTTTGTGTCAACTTCAGTGACACAGAAATGTCATGTATCACGATATGTACCATGATACAGAGGTACAAACTCAGCTCAGCTCTGTAACCCAGCATTAAAAGGTCAGTCTTGTCACCATGTGCATAGATAAAATGCATCACGACTTTTAGCTCACTTAAAAGTGGCTGCAAAACAATAAATCTCAATAAATAGTGGCCAATTCCTTTTGCTGTTTCACAGACAAGTTAATTTTCATCAGTTTGGCAAAAAATACAGAAAAAAAAACATAAATAAAACGTGACTGAAGCACATGCTGTATAGTGTGTCCCATTTACATTGCCTAAAGCATGAGACTTTGTTCGAAATTTGCCTCCGATCCCCTAGCAGTCAATGGGTACCTGGTAGAACATGGAAGTCAAATGAGGTTACTGGCAGTGTGGGACATATACTCAGAGATCACAATGATGAACCTAATGAAAGCAGAGTCATACTGAACCCAATGGTCCCATTTGGGGATGAGCTTGAGAAGTGGCGCAGCTCAACTGTTAAATCTAGACTTATCATGAAAAATCAAGCATTTTCTAGGGATACTTGAGCAGCTAAAATTACCATATTTAAATGAATATTTACCAAAATTATTTCAAACATTCTAAATTTATAACATATTTGTCTTTTCTCAAAAATCAAATCAGAGAGCAACTTCTGCATTTGAAAATTAGAGTAATTCTGTCAAAACCATAGTGGCTGGCATCTCTGCATACTCCTCAGGGAGGTGAAAATGAATATGAGAGCACGCTTATCAAAAGACACAGGAATTAATCCAACACTATGAACAGTCATTGGTGAATGTAATCCATAACTGGACTTTTTTTTAACTATTATGACCATTAATTTTTCTTAAATTCTACACAAAAATACAATGAAAGCTGCTGTGAATTACACCATTCTTCTATTCTCTTCTAACTGAAGTTAACCTCAAATCAACTTTGACAATGTTTTCTATTTCTGTACTGTCCCCAAAAAGATATATAAAACAAGAAATGACACTGGCTATCCATTAGGTTATGTTGTAAAAGATAACAAGGTCCAAAATCATGGATTAAATTAAATAATTCAAATGCCAGACAAGGTATAATATTGCAAATTTTGAAAATACTGCAGAAACAAATTCATTTGAGTCCAAGCTGTTGGTCTGAAATGCATCCTGAAATTAATGCCTAGAGGCCTGCTTCATTTGAAATAGGATGGTAACCACTGACATAGTTCAAAGATTTGCTACAATGCCAGTCAAGGTCAATGAGCGGTATCATGTTTTCACCAGACTGTTGCATGGTACTATTTCACCACATGGGGGAATTTTGCTTATTGTTATAAGATTATTACAAGTTTCTAAAAATCAAAACAGTTGGCGACTGTCACAATAATTATCAGGCAGAATTATCTAAATTTAGCTCTAAATTATATTTTTTATAGTGAGCTTTTTGCATATACTGCACTGTTGAAGCGCATGATTTGAGCCTGCATGAACATGTCCAGACAGAACATGTTCCATATTATTAATGCAAGCAAGGGACACACTAATATTCTGCTAAAACAAAAAGATTGCATTTATTTCATACTTTCCAGTATTTAACCGTACATTACAAGATAGCACAACCAAATCTTTATTGAGTATACTGCAATACCCAGTATAGGACACTAGGACATAAAACCCTCTCCTTGTTCACGAAGATAAGCAGCTTTTAAGTCTTTCAAATTCTGTTTCAACATGGCGACTTCATCCCACCTCTCAGCTTTTGTTGCCTGCTGAATATATCCATGAATAATCTTAATTTGTGTCACCATAGGATCATCATCTTTGTCAACATTGGGCACAACTTCAGTTGGCTTCCAGCCTCTCCCAACACTATCCTGTGAATCTGAACGTTTATGTCCCAGCTGTTTTACACTCTCTGTTGGCGATTTCACCCCTGGCTCGTCTTGACGTCTCTCCTTCTCTTGAGCCTCCATGGCTGCTTGTCGCTCAGCTGCAATTTTGCGCTGAATTTCCTCTTTCCTTCTCCCTTGCAATCTTTTATATTCTTCCTCTGTCGGAAGGGCCTGCAGGCCCAGCAGATTGTCCTGCATAAAGTTACTGGCATAGACTCGTATTGCTTTTTGAAGATACAGTTGTTTTGGATTGGGCTGGGGGTCATCATTCAGGTTCAGAACTAGAATCTTCTTGCTGAAGAAGATATGACAAAAATGCAATTTTTATGATAAAATTCATATTTAATACATATCATGACTCATGCTTATTGCTTATCTCTCTTCTCCTTTCAAGGTTAAGTGGAGACTGGGATGCTACTTGTGGGTGAGTGATATTATGATCCCTTCAGGGAATTGAAAAGAATGCAAGTTTCCACTTAATTGTCAAAATGAGAACGAAGATAAGCAATAAGCACAAGTCGGGATAAGGAAAAAATCACAATAACTGATGGCACACATAAAAGAGAAATAGCATGCAACACAAATGCAACCCACAGACTCAACAGTACCTACTGTTAGATGGTTTTATTTTGATAGAATGAGGCAAGACGTGCTGTTCTTCGTGGTTTCTCGAAGACTTACTGATGGAAATCCAAACTAGTCCAAGTCTTTACCTCAATCAACATTCCATACTACTGAGCAACAGAAGTAAAAGAAATGGTAGGAAAATAGAAGTTAACGGATGCATACAAAATAACAAACCTTAGGTCAGAAATAACATCAGCTTGTATATTTGTAACATGACATTGTATATGTGTGTAGTTATTTGCATTTGAACAGATTCTGAATTGTGACTAACTGATAAAATTAATAGACTACAAGCCCAAATTGTGGTTACTGACTTTATTAATATCTACATCATATTCTTGATAAAGATGATTATCATAATTAACTAAATTTATAACAATCAACAAATCTACCTGAGTTGATCCACCACTTCATATTGTCGGGTCAGCTTGGTCCGTAGAATTTGAGCTTGTCTGTAGTTATACACAGTCTCACCAGTGCTGAAATAGAAGTGAGTGAGATGGTTTCACATTATTTGAAAAGTATTTCAGTAATAGCCAAGTGTGACAGCTAAGTGTGGAAGAAAAACCTGCTCTATGTGGGTCTCAAAACATTAACCACTTTGCAGTAAATCCCAACACGTTATGATGCTAATAAAAATTAACCATGTCATTTTCTCCATAGGATCAAAGGATCCTGGCATGCCTAAGGGACACAACTCTGCACACCAACCTTGTGTATTCAATGTGCAAAACAGTCATCCAATGAAATTGCATTTATACCATGAACCCTAAGTCTCCAATGCCCAAAACAGCCATCCAAATTCTATTTATGTACATGAACCCCAAGGATTCAGTGCCAAATCCATTTAAATCACATTCCTGACATGAGTCCTGTGTTGGTGATAAGAGAGATGAAGCAGAGCATGTCACTTCCTCAATGCAGCTATGCATCATCATAATAAATAGAGATATAATACACACGATAATGGTACCTGTGACACTGCAGTTTTTAACTAGTGTGGCACATCTTAAAGGTCACATGCAATGTAAAAAACAACTTTGCAGATTCTGATACCTTTCCGTATGCAGTAACCGAATCAAAAAATGCCAATTCAACCTATAAAGTTGAAAAAAAAAAACGCGATGAAAAAAAGCCCATGAAATCGGAGTTCAAATGATTCACTAAATTTCCCCAGTGTTGGGTGAAAAAGTGGTTTCAACAGCTGTGCTGTGCTGTGTTGCGCCCACAACACTTGAGCAGTGAATAGTTTCACAGAGCTTGAAACAGTATGAGGTTGTGAGCACAAACAAGTAAATAACCTACTTGTTACATAAAAATACTTGTTGATCGTGGTAAGCAGATTCTGTCACAGAGGAACCTCAATGTCTGGTTTATTGACACCTATATGTCTGCCTGGCTGTCTGCTAAAGACAATACGCAATCCACAGCTCACTGACCACATGCAATTTGAACTTAACACCTATAAGGCTATTCGCCATAAACAAAATAAATTGATTTATGACTTGTGCACCCGAGGCCTGTCTGTGCCACATTATGTAATTAGGCAGGTGTGATACTTGTAAACATGACATGTTTTTATGTCTGTGGGTTGCAAACAAACTACATTCATTTTTCTCAGATGACTGGATCTGATGGAAACTGGTGCAAACTCTTCTCAGTTTCAAGACCTGCTTTGTACTTGGACGAATGACAGTTTCCAGGCATGCAGTAGTTCACTATTTCTGAGATGATTTATGGATAACAACTTCAACTATGACTGGGTTCGGTCTCCCAAGGTCTTCTTTTCGGGGGAAGTATGCCTTAGCACAAAATATTGCACTTTTGAATCGGGATTGCATGCTTATAATTTTGTTTATTTGTTTTTTTACAAGCAGCAATCTATATTATATGTCATGAATAAGTGATAATTGTGTTTATTATGTTTAATTTTTTGGTTGCATGTGACCTTTGATAGTAGATAAAGCACACAACTGTTTACCTGAGAGAATCTACCATTGGAAGGTATCTCGTTAGTAACTCTTCAGCCTCCTGAATGCATGTCTTCATTTTCTGTTAAAAGCAAACACTTTCATTAAATTTTCAACTACATCTGCATCACAAATATTTACAAAAATATGCATGTGTAAGAAGATTGCTCTCACTCACTCAACTTTTCCAATATATAATTTGAAATATGCATTAGTATTCACTTGATCATGTCAAGCTGAACACCTGTAGTGATTGAACAGTCTACACTACTGGGATAAACAGACTTGCATCATCCAAGGCAGGATTACCTGAGTCTGTTAGTCACCTCCAATGACAAGTATTTGTTACAAAAAACCTACCATATATCACCTCATATAAAATAAATGACCCCCTTTATAAACCTACATAATCAACGCTGATTTAATATACCCATTTCAAACGCTGACCTGAACAAATCATTTTACCTTTGCATACATTGTATTTGCACTTAAAATGAGTTTGTTTTCCAGTTTTTTTCTTTGTAAAAATAGATGATCTCCCTGGAGCCCCTCAAAATTCAGGTGCCTAATTTATACACCATGATATATGGGATTCAAACACGTATCATCTTGGAAGTGAGGAATTCATGAAACATACATCATATAGCTGCATAAGTGGTGTTTTAGTGTTGCGTTGTTCCGTCATCTGGTCTCGTCTCTCCAGGAGACGCCTACAAGTGTCACACACTCGCATGTGTCTCTCACCCTCTGGACCCATCAGAGAGTTAAGACTGCTATTACTGCCTGACCGACGCAGGAAACCTGGACCTTGGAAGCTAAACGCAGGGTTCACCAGCTTCTCTGTGAAGTAAACATCAACACTGTGCTAAGAAAGGATTCTGCATTTTTAGGCTAAAGGAATTCTACTGAAAGGAGTTGAAACCTACATTCTGAACAAAAATTCAGGCTACATCAGGAGACACCAGACTTCACACACTAAGATGCCAGATTAACTTTCTAATCAGTCAGAAAACATTTAAGCTTCTAAGAATGAGTGACCAAAGTATTCAGACAAACATTCTCAAGTAATGTAGCTCAAAAACAAACATAATAGAAGAAATCCAATGTAGTTCTAACATACTGATGGACATTTTTGTACTTTACTAAGAAAGTGTAATCCCCAATATGACATATGTTACATTTTAAACACTACGTGTATAGTGAACATGACAGTAAATAAATAAAGCCAAATGGTTTTAGACTGCTGACATTTGACTATGTAAAGAAACTATGCATCTTCACTTTGAGTGGATGGTTGGAGTTTGCTTATGGTCCACCTGACACAACCTTCCTCATCAAATCGTGACATAGACCGCTTCATATCTGAGCAAAATACCAAACTATAACAATGAACACATTAATGATTATGAATAACACAATACTAAGGTCATGTGTGAATCTTACAGTTGAATATCTATACATTTCTCTGTTATTTCAATCACTTTTCATTACATTTTGCGATTACTGAGTTGGTTCAGTTTTATGCAGCTTCCGGTAATATCATGGCGAGGGAAACCAGAAACCATCACTGTACCCATGTGGGGAATCGACCCAGGCCTTTGCATGAAGAGTGAACACTTTAACCACTAAGCTACCCAACCATCCCCCATTTTGTAAGGGGTCAGGGAAATTTGAATGTATTTGAATACATACGAGCATATGAAAATGTGAGGAACTGGGAGCAACTTTCACACATGATTCCTCCACAGATACGGCAGTGATGGCGGCGCCGACGAAGAGAGAAGGACCTCTCACAGCAGAGGCAGGCAGGAACCTCACTATCTGGGATCCAAGGTACCACAGACTTTTCGAAAGCTGCAATGTAAATTACTTGTCACTGTCTACAGGCTGAAATGAAATCACTGTAAGAAATATTCTCAAACAAAAGTATAATGATGTAATTTTTAAAGGAAAATTGATGTTTTATATTTATCCCAACTCATGCCTATTATGCTTATCTCCTTCTATACTAATGATAGTTGAACACTTAAATCCCTTTATTCACCCAGGAGTTGCCTAACTTGAACCCTTTCCCAACAATACAGTCATAAGAGGCATGAGTCAGAATAAGGGAAAATAAAGAGCTTTTATACCAGTGCTTTTACACCAAAAAGACTTGAACAATGATGAAAATGACAAAAGATCATAATGAATTCAGTTTTGTTTGCATGAATGAAACTAAACTTTGTGCATTTCAACTATTAATAGGAGACAGAAATGTTACATGATTAGGAATGATTGCTGGCATGAATGAGTTCCCGAATTAATAATGGTGGCAAATCTCTACTGACTTAGGAGATAAACATCACGTGTTGGCCAATTTCCGGGTGTTATTGAGTATTTGAAGCACGGGAATGCATTTGGAACCGACGGCGTCAGCAGGAGGTTTCAAATGAAACATTCCCGTGCTTCAAATACTCAATAACACCCGGAAATTGGCCAACACGTGATGTTTATCGACATTGTAAACACAAAAGTAAACCAAGGGTTTTACTGTCTGCACTCGTTTACATCGAGTACGGGTACAGCAGTGAAGTGTCATCAGCAGGCCGTTTCAGCTGGTTCCCATGGTAGTGTCTGGAGTTGCTCATTTGTGACGTCATTCCGACTTTACGTCACAATATGATTTGAATGACGTCACCACTGTTGATGACTCACCAAAACAATTGTTTGCGAGGTCAATACGCAGTGAATAGTCTCGCAGTTTCCGGGAATCTAATACCATTTGATCATGTTTTTCAACCAATCAGATTACAGAACACGGTGACTTTTGGTTTACAATACCCATTCAACTGTCACATACGATGCACTACACTATCACTAGTGCAGGAGCTAAAGGTCGATAAACTGGTAGATCCTTATAACAATTAGGAAATTCTAAACACTATATCGAGAATACACTTACATAATGATCTCAGTAACCCAGTCACAGCACTGAGATAATGTTTGGAGTACAACAAACAAAATAAACAATCACATCATATCATGTGTCCATGAAACTTCAATTCAATCAGCTCTAAAAGAAGATGGAAGACACACACTTGTACTAACAGTTCCCAAATAAAATGATGTAAAAGCTTAAACCACAATAACTATTAACTCTTAGGGAAGCCTCAAGTTTCTTAATTTCAGGAGCTAATACGTTCAATTCCAAAACTGACTTTAGCTACTTACACAAAATTAATTTTACACTTTAGTTCAAAGTAGAAAGAAGATAATGCCAGGTAAAGTCTTTGAAAATTTCAGATGTCAAATTTCCTGTACATCAATAGACTATACAGGAATTTTAGACATAAAATATATAATGGTTCCAAGGTTTATTGAGATCTGCCCCAGAAACAGAAAACAGAAACAGACAACATACATGCTGATTGCTTTATCAGACCAGTCATGTTTTTTAAATGCAAGGATTAAAGTGAGTGAGTGACTGAGTTTAGTTTTACTCCGCACTCAACAATATTCCAGCTACATGGCGGCTGTCTGTAGATAATCAAGTCTGGACCAGACAATCCAGTGATCAACAACACAAGCATCGATCTGCACAATTGGGAACCGATGACATGTGTCAACAAATTCAGCGAGCACAGTCGCCTTCTATGGCAAGCCTGGGTTACTGCAGGCCTATTCTACCCCAGAAATTTCATGGGTCGCAAGGATTAAAAGGGATGAGATTGAGCTACTGGAGATAGAATGGGGGGACTGGTGTATTAGTACCAGTACCTCACACACACAACATGCTTCATTGATTACTTAAGGATGTTTCCTTTGATTTTAGACAACAAATGCTGAAATGCATAATTAGTAACTGATAAATATTTCAATCTTCATTTCAACAACAGTAGCAACAGCACAAAAGCTAAACTCAAACAATCCAACTGTGCACAGTCATGCATAACACATTACATACCTCTTCGTTTGTGCCTATCTGTCCACCCTAAGACTAAAGAAAGGAAGAAAATAAGAATCTAACAAGTTGTAACACACATAAAATGCACTCTCGTTGCATGCTGTTTTCAGGACCATTTTCCATCATTTTCAAAGTTACTATATGTAAGACACAAGATACTACTGAAAAGATATTGCACTGATCTCTCCTTTCACTAGTAATCAACCCACAGCTCTCTTCATCATAAACCCAGGAAGCACTGTATGGTCATCATGGGACAGACATGGCAAGAAAAAGGGAGGCTACTTGTGGGTGAGTGATTTTATGTTTCTTCATTGAACTAAGGTATTCTATGTGACCGTCACAAAGAGAAGAGAGATAAGCAATAAAGGATGAGTCAGGATAAGCAAAAATTAACATTCTAATAGTTGTGTATTAGTATGACTGTTTGTTCACGGCTCAATTCAAAATGCTGTGTTGGAAAAGTCCAGTCACAACATATTTTAAGTCAGTCTATCGCCAAAATGATGTGATTCATTGACCTAAAACAAACTCACTACATATAATGCAAAACATACAAAACAAAGATGAATTCAGACATAATAATTGCATAACATCGCAAACTGTTTATGGTAAAGGAGAAATAGAGACGCATCACTCCATACTGTGATATCAAAGCATTGTAAAGTCTGCATGATGTTTAATGAAAAAAAACTGTCAATTACAAGTTGAATGAAATACACCAGATATTATCTAGTTTATTAAACATTTGCATTCTAACACAAACAACTATCAGGTATCGTTCTAGATTCAAGAGGAAGCTTTTACCTACGAGTGGCAAAAAATAAGTACTATTGTATTATGAATACAAGCATTCTCATGCTTTAACTATAAAAGTTCAGGGCCAAAGTGTGCTTTATTACACTATACATGGTGGTAGAACGAACTGTATTTCTTCAGACAAACCTATTGACATGTAGGATTATTTCACCAAAATGGAGACCAAACATATGGGCCCAGACACACTGCACCCATGTAACAAAAGGAAGAGATTTGGAGTGAAACGTAGCCATTCTAAGAACTTGCCAACCACACCTGTCCTTCTGGTCAAAGTGAAAAACAAATAATAGACTACACAGATCAGAATTAGGAAGTATTTCACTGGCCCTATCCAATGCTAAGCATGGGAACATATTTTTGTAAGTAATAAAACCTAACTTACAAAACACACAAAATATCAATAAACATATCACTGCTTCACACAGAAATTTCAGAGCAAAGTAGTTGAGGACAACATGACACCATCTCTCGAGTCAATCTTGGTGGGAGGCAGAAATGTGTTTCAAGGGCATCATTTTTGAAAGATTACTTCATCCTCATCAAACAGCATGAGAAAGAGAGCACATTTTTCTGCGTATTACAATGTCTCAGTCTGTGGAATACCTTTTCGTTTATTTGGCTCCAGTGGTGAATCTGGTCCAATGAGTTTGTCCAATCGGATTAGCAGCTTGTTGGTTTCCACGACGAAATGGTCCACTCGTGCATCACGAACTGCTTTGAAGGCGTCAATGTGGCTACGGCTAGCACCTGAATAACATTTCTAATGATATTTAGAAATACTCAGTTTGTACACTGAATTATGCGATTCCTGTTTGCTACAAAAATTTGTTCAAAATTTGCAATCAAATCGCACATTAACACATCTGTAGTGTTTCTTCGTGGCATTTTTAACAGGTCACAGCACCCTGCCATTTGTTATGCACCTTGTCCTTCTTTTAGACAACAATTGTACTTGGAAATCTCTCATAACATGCCTTTTTTCGAGTAAGGGTGCCCCTTTTGAAATTCTGTAGCTTGACCTTTTTTATCCCTTGGCAAACACTAATTTACCATTTAGTTCAGCTTAAACTGTGCCAGGCAGCACAATGAGATAAAAACCAATATACAAGAGAGCATATGTGAGCAAACAGTGAAGATAACAGCAAAAGTTACCAAAACAACTTCGTGAGAAAGAATGGTCCCAAAAAGTATTAATGAAATACATGGCATTACATTCCTTTACAACGTGAAAAAGGTTGTTTGGCATATAATAACATGTAAGGTTACCTGAAGCATATAACATCATAGTATGCCTACCCAATTGCCCCATGACATATCCAGAAATCTGAAGACATGCCCTGTATACCAGTTGAATCCCACGGCATGTCATGCTTATTCAGTGAATCCCACAATGCATAATGTCAACTGACAGGATCCTTGGCATACCCTGCCTCCTGTGATCACATGACATATGCCTTTTGAAGGGATTCACGACATATTACACTTATAGAAGGGATCCATTACATAACATGCCTATTCCAACCTTATTACAAGTGGCTTTCATAGGGTTCCATGACAGATCATGCTTATCCAAGGGATCCATTACTTAACATGCCTATCATGGAAATCCTTGGCACATGTGGAATGGTGGAGTAGCGTAACGGTTAAAGCACTGGCTTTTCATGCCGAAGACCCGGGTTCAATTCACCATGTGGGTACAATATGTAAAACCCATTTCCAGTGTCCCCTGCCATGATGATGCGGGAATATTGCAAAAAGCGGCATAAAACCGAACTCACCCAGTCACTCACTTGATACATATCTGTCCCTAGGATCTCATGATACATCATGCTCATTAAGCAGATCCATGGCATATATTGGTTCTGCAGATGATCCATGATATATTCTATCTATGTACCAGATCCAATAACAAACACTGGCTATCCAGCATATCCTGCCTTTTGATGAGACATAATGACATACACCTGTGCCATACACAAAAAGTCAAGCTGTTTGGTGCTTTATGAGGACACACTATTGACACTGCTATTTCACCATTTGTAACCCCTGTTCTATTAAACTGGCCCTCAAAATGGTAGCGAAGTCTCAACTATTTTTCACTGACCTAGTTCCTGGGGCTCCCACCATGAACTATCGGAATCAAATGGTAAGAGAGACAGATAAGAGTTTCCTCCACTTTGATTTTCAACTGAGCTGGAATATTCATTTTCCTTTTCTCCAAGAATCTTCTTCTTCGCCTTATCAAAGAATCCTGTAACATAATAAAACACAAACAAATAATGATTAATAAATATAGTATTTATGTAGCTCCAACCTCCTAATGGACTCTGTGCATTTCTCTCACAGATATTGGATGGGAAAGTACACATTAAAAGAAAGCTTTTTTAAAAAAGAAATCTAAGGTGATCATAAATCACTATGGTAACCTTAGTGCAATGTTAAAGAATTAGAGTTAAGGTTAACCTCAGTAAAGGTAGCTTCATGAAAGGAACCCTAGGAAAAATTAGAGCTTGACATAAGAGCGGACAGAATGTCTAAAAGTTTCATATGAGTTTCATGGAGAATTCCCAAACAAGATAATAATAAGATCTGAGGCCCTTTTTCAGCAATTTTGTACAATTATCTATTTATTTCAGATGACAAACAGTAAGGAAAAATTAAGATACATACCCTTCAGCTGTTGAAATACTGCTTTATCCTCTGATGAATGTGCCTGCTCAAAGTGGTCCTGCAGTTGAGTGACCGTCCCGAAATCCTTCATGCACATAGGGCACAGGAAGCCCTCCTTGATGTCTGTAGCTGCCGACATGGCCGCCATGTTTCTACAGGCACTGCAACACATGGGGCAAGGACAGGGTCAAGACAATAGGACGAGTTTATAACAGTATTAACACAATCAGAGGGAGACACCTGAAGGTAAATCCAACCAGTCCACTTACGGATCAAACTCAAGGCTTCAACATCATCAACATTGGTACTTCATGTGCTTAGCATGATTACAATGCCCAGACTGTGTATCCTGCAGTACTGTATCCTCTAATGTGTGGTGAGGAAGCCTAGTGGTTAAAGCGTTTGCTTGTCATGCCGAGGACCCCGGTTCCATTCCCCACATGGGTACAATGTACAAAGCCCTTTTCTGGTGTTCCTTACCACAGTATTGTTGGAATATTGCTAAAAGCAGCATAAAACCAGACTCACTCACTTGATTGTAATGTAAGTGTCTGGATCTCAACTAAAATTACACAACAAACCAACACATCTAGCCAACAAAGAAACAATCAAACAAACAGGAAATCATTCAGAATGTTTTTATTTAAGCGACCATGGAGATAAATGTTGTACAAACCAATAAATCTTGAATTGAGGTATACCACCTGCCTATTTTCAGTTTGCCAGGTCTGCTCCGTGTTATCTGATTTATGACAAGTTTAGTACAAGCTGTTGAGTAATAAATGTCTGTGTAAATACAAGGTGTATTTCTTCTGACTAATGACCCTCACATATTCTACAGTTGGACAGGCCTGTATCAGTGTAATATAACTAAGTACTATGTATAACAATATATAATGAAAATACCCATCCGGTAACCTGATCCCCCTGTGTGACCCTAACTATGCACCTGTAGGTGTCAAAAGCTGAGTATAAAATGGTTCATGGGGAATTGTTTTACCTAGCTCTGTAAAAAATTATTTAGATATATGCATAAAACATTCTGATAGTCAATACATTGAAGTTAAAGAAACTTCACCTTTACACAGATATGCATACAAGTAACAAAGAGTAACGATGTAGCGAGAAACTAAAACAAACAATAGTCACTTGTTGTGGAACTATTGAGGCATAGTGATGTTTGGCAGGTCCAAGCAGTGCTGTGTGTACCAAATCCAACTCAGTATCCATTTGACTGAGGAAACCCCCATACCCAACCTGGCGTGTGAGTATCTTTTGAGAGAGAGATCACATTTTCATATTTTGATTAATGTTAAGTAGAGAATCAAACTCAAATTGCTGCCTTGGAGCTCAGCTCGGCTAATGAGTTAATATAATTAAGATGTGTCAAGCAAACAATAAAGGATAAATGGTGCAGACTCACTATCTGCCATTTCCTCAGTAAAACTCAAATTTGATGAAAGAGAATAAAAAGGAATATACAGAGATGAATCAAGTTGCGTCGGATTTATTTGTTGTCTCTAACCCTGACATAATCCTTGTATCACCACTAAGTCTGAGGATTGTGTTTGATCTCAAAGGTGTATGTAACCCAAATGAGTGAGGGAGTGATTTTATTTTTACATGGCACTCAGCAATATTCCAGCTATATGGCAGAGGTCTGTAAACAATCGACCCATGAAGGTCCCGGGGTAGAATAGGCTTCAGCAACCCATGCTTACCACTAAAGGTCGGGTGGTCAGACTCACTGACTTGGTTGACACATGTCATTGATTCCATTGTGCAAATAGATGCTCATGTTGTTGGTCACTGCATTATCTGGTCCAGACTCGATTATTTACAGACCACCACCCTATAGCTGGAATAATGCTGAGTGCGGCGTGACACTAAACTCACTCACTGTAAACAATAAAGTCTGGGCCAGACAATCTGGTGGAGGAGCACTGATCTGCACAACTGGAAATCGATGACATGTGTCAACCAAGTCACTGACCATCTGATCCCCTTAGTTACCTCTTATGTCAAGCATAGTACCTTGGATTTTTTATGGGTATTCAACCCAAATGAATGAAGAGTAATGCTTGATCAGAAGCAGAATATATGGGATAACGATACAGTTAGATGTAACATTCCCATTTCCCAACCCTAACACACACAACTAACTCATGCTAACATGAAAGAAGAAAGTAGTACACAAGATTTGCGAAGGAATGCCTCAGAACCTAGTCTGAGCTAGTGTTTGCTATGGTAAGCTGTGCTATGGTAAGCTGTTCCTGGTATACTGCACACTTGCAATACTCTCTCCCTCCCTCCCTCCCTCCAAAACTCAAACCCTTGACCTATTTGGGAATGTTGCACTAGTGCTGATAATGTCCCAGTTGAAAATGTATCCACTCCTAGTTGAAAATGCCCTAATCTAACTACTCACCAAGATGTATCTCTTGCCCTCTCACATAAATACTGATGTTTTGAAGACGATATCAACGTCTCATTCTGATATTTGCAAAGCATAATTTGTAATTAACATCTACACTATTTACCAACCATTTCGGTGACTGCAATCTGTTTAATGAATCACTCGTGTCAACTGTCAAAATTCATCAATTGTTTCCCTTGAAGACAATGTATATCGACTTCTGTTACTGCTTCTCGAATTACATTACAATCGATCACACTCATCATTCATACTCTGTAGCTTATTTTACATGAACAGTGATGAATCTGAACGATACCTGAAAGAGTCAAGTCAACATCTCTAACATTTCACTCATCAACCCCAGGAGTCTCGTTTCTGGAGGCGTCGCCTGCAAATGTTTTCCTACTAGAAACAGTAAATTATAGTGTAACGTGTTGCATATTTTATCAATAACTACATGGACACAGCAAATGATATATGGCTTAAGTACAAAATTTATATTAAGGCACCTGTCCTATTTATATCCAATCATGTTAGCTAAAGTCATATTAGTCGGGACTACGTATGGGGCCGAACCTGTTCACAGTTCACTTCCGGTGTTCTGGCCGAGCAGAACGTTGTCATCATGGGGGGAACCGGCAGCACGAGACGTTTAGTCGTGGAAGAAATTGATGGCGATGGTGTTGTCAAGGTATGGTGATAAAACAGACTATATTGTAGTGCATGCATTTTAAGTTGTGGCTGAGCAAGACCTCATTGTCGAAAATTGAAGGTTTGTCATTGGGGCATCTGCTATGACCTACCGAAGGCTTCCACACGACTCAAGAGAATTACCAGTAGTGGCAGTACATGGAGATAAGACGCAAACAGACGTTGTATTATTTAAAAGAAAGGAATTGTAATTGTGCAGACCGTTGACAGATGATGCAGTTGAGAAATATTGCCTCAGCTACAGTGATGGCTACTCATGATGAGGTTTACAATTCGTCTTGCCAGGTTGGTCATTAGCCATACATCGCCGAGGCATACATGATTACATCAGTGTTTCCGATGTTAGTCAGTCATCATTGGGAAAACATTATGCCGAAATACGATAGATTCATTTGGAATTGGGGAGGAGATGTTTTACCTCTTAACTCAATATTTCAAATAATCGCAATCAAAACTAAAATATATTATTATATATAAACCATCAGACTGTATTGAAAGCTTAAAATGCTCATTTTTACCTCTTTCATTTTCTTCCATTTACAATGAATTTGCACTAAATGTACATAGTCAGACATTGTTCAGGTTACATAAGCCACAGAAGATGGGAAACAGATTGAGTGTCAAATCATATGAAGTTGTGAATCCTGTACCTGTCTGTCTTGAGCAAAGAGATGAATTACTTTTATCATTTCATACATGCCTTTGTCATTGTGAAATAAATAAATAACATACAAAACAATGTGAAATTTTGGCAGTGGGCAAACATGGTAATATGACTTCAAAATGAAATAATTTTTGCTCATTTTTCTTACAAAGTAATTTTGCAGACACAATATTACCATGATTACCGTTCATGACCCATAAAAAGCCAGTGACGATGCCTTCAGAAATGAGTAATTAGGTATAAAACCCTGCTGTGACAACATCCAGTAATATCTGAAGCGGTGTGTTCAACACGTTAACCTAGATCATACACATGATATAGATTGCCATTAATTTTTTCAGATATCAGAATCTGTCGTACGAAGACTGAAAGGAGAATCTGAGTCTGAGGGAGCCTCTAGCAGTCAATCTAGTAAGAGTCATTACTACTTTACAAGCTACTGCAATGAACACTTTGTATTACTATGGTAACAGCATCAACAATAGCCTTTTTTGCAGTATTATGTGTTAGTGTTTATCTTAATATTCTGTGCCAGATCAGCATACTTGACTGAAGTGATTATGTGAATCATGATCTTCCTATGAATAATTGAGGATTGATTCAGTAAATTACAACAATAATGCATGCCAGTAATATCTTAGAGACAAATAAATGAGAATTGGGTGATCTAGTAAGTCACTGACTGGTGTGTCAGTGTCATTGTTGTTGCTCATGATTTCAACCACTGGATTGTGCCAGGAATGGATTACATCCATGTTGCAGATTTAGAAAACGTGTTACATTGATAGTATTGTTTATATGGAAATTAGTGTTATTTAAATGGAGCTTGACTTTAGCATTGTCATTTTAGGTCAGTTTAAGTAAGTCATAATCTATTGCTATTTTCATGAAAATGACTTTGAGATACAGTCAACAGAAAGTTTAGTACATAACTTTAATTTAACATAAACATGCAGCAATATCCTGATTATTGTTTGTTGATCATATTCCCAACCACTTATTGAATAAATTACTTTTAATGATTTTCACTGTGAAACAATGTTTTTTCTTTTCTTTTCAGAGAGTGGACCACGTCCAGAGGTATGTCAGCCATACATATTTATGCAGTGTGCTTTATGGGTTCAAGGTTGGACTAAGTACCCACAAGCTCATTCTAAACAAAATTTAATTCCTTACATTTTTATGCTATGTGAAACTCATTTCTGGTGTCCCTCACTATTGCCAGAATAGTACAAACAAATAGTTAAACCGACCCATTTAAGAAATAGTTTGAATCAAGGTTAGTGATGGAATGAAAATATTTAACTCGTCACAGGAAGGTTGCTTAGAAATGATTTGCTGATGCAAGAGCAAACTGGTCTTTATGTGACAAGATACCTAAACCTTGCAGAAATGTTCTCCGTAAAGTATACTATAGAAGAGAAGAGTGCCACACTGCAATGTATCATCATGATCATGTGACTAAAGCTTTGAGAGCCCCAACTTTCACTTCAAATTTGATCAGGATCATGAGTCATAGCACTTACCATTGTCAATAACTTAGGGGTTTTTTTAAAGCTTGACATTTATTTATTTGGATTCAGATTCAATTTACATGTATCAGGAAGCTTATCACAACTTATCCTGTAGATCAATGCTTATGAAGTTCATCACTGGATTGTCTGGTCCAGATTCAATTATTTACAGCCACCATATTGCTGACTATTCCCGAGTGCAGCATTAAACAACAAACAAAAACATCTTGTCCTTGCTGTATCTTATCATTCCTAACTCATACAGTGATAAGTTGTCTGGGCTGATGATGGTGTCCTCTGTGTTGCAGAGGGTGTACATGCCGCCACCTCCCCCTCCGCAGTTTGGTCAAGCCAGGATAGACTCCAAGAAAGCAGTTCAGGAAGTAGAGAACTTCTACCAACAGAAGCTTAGACAGCTAGAGGAAAGAGTAAGTTATAGATCCTGTACAAATTTGGGCAAATGTGTCAGCAAGCTTATGTGATTCAAGCTAATGTACAGAGTTGCTTCCCTTGGATGTAATTGAAAGTAATGACTGGGTTGACTATCAGCTCCCATTATGTTAATGCCTGCATCACTTTTGGTTTTCTGCCATTATAAGCTGACATGCTGCATTAAGTCTTACTCCATCTGATGCAAATGTCTCTCAAGCTTTCTGACATCTAGTTCATTTACTTTAATTTAGTTATCATTCTTTCAGTCTATTCCAGATATAACACCAGCCCTGAATGTTGGTTTCATGGAAAATGATCTTAGGTTATGTTTCCAGCATTCAGAATTCTAACATTTTTTATCTCAATCAAGCATAAATTGTAGTTGAATTTCAAGTCAAACAGACCAACATTTTTCTTGAAGACTTACTTGATCATTGCTTTGTTTTTCTTTAGAATGCAACACTACAGAAAATAACAAATGAGCAGTTTGCCAAGGCAGTCCAGGAGGTTGAACAGAAGTTTTTGTAAGTCATTCTGAGAACTATGTTGACTCCTATCATTATAGATATGTGGGGTGGTGGGGTTGCCAAGTGGTTAAAGTAATATCTCATCAAACAAGTCGATTCGATTTCCCATGTGACTACAATGTGTGAAGTCAATTTCTGGTCTTCCACTATGATATTGCTGGGATGTTGCTAAAAGCAGCACAAAACTATGCAAACTCACTCCAATGAATAAGGAATTTGCATGAAATTCGCATCCCTTCACACCATGGGATGACTAGAATACACAAGAATACTATGCTGCCCCTTCTCTGTTCATTCACCTGCTGACAGTCAGTAAAATGTACCTGAATCAGACACCCATTATAAACTGTCATCATATCTCAGTGAATGGGCACTATTAAACTGACACAAGTTTAGAAGAAGCCTCCACATGTGCATGCATGTCACATTGTGCTGAAATAATCTCGAGGCAAACCCCATTTAACCTCCTCTCCCTTCAGTTTGTCTGTATCATTACAATGATTATCATCATGTCATTGTTGGGATGCTTCTCTTACTACAGGAAGCAGACTGGTTCCCCTGTGTGTCAGGATCTGCAGAGTCGAGTATACAACTGTTACGTGGACAACCCTAAATATACACTTAGATGTTCAGCAGATGTCAGAGCATTTTCATTATGTGTAGAGAAAGCTAGACAGGTAGGCAATGATAGGGTGTATTCATATTCCTTCTACTGACTTGAAACCCGGCCTATGATGCTCGAGGGAGGAGTGCAACGAAAGAGACAACCACGTGTGCGAGAAAGGATGGAGATGACAGAGCACAGGTTAATGAATCAGCACTTGTTGATTCATTAACCTGTGCTGTGTCATCTCCATCCTTGGAAAATGATCTTAGGTTATGTTTCCAGCATTCAGAATTCTAACATTTCTTATCTCAATCAAGCACTTAGTCGGCACTTGTGCACATGCTTCTCGAACACCTGGCTGTCCCATTCTCTGCACTCCTCTCTTGTAACAAATGGTGAACGGTGTCAGTATTGTATTGATAGTTTGTTGAACAACTTTTTAGCTTTTAGGACATAAATTCTGCAAAAACCTCACAGTGTTGGTCTGACGTTTTGATAAACATTAGTGTTTCATTGAGCATTTAATGTTGATTAGTTTTCAAGTTAAACTGCAGTTCGTCAGTCCACTTTTCTGTGGGAGTCTCATGGTAACTTGGTGGTCTTGAACTGTTGGGTTAGCTAAATGGTTAATGCATTCCCATGTCAACATCAAGGAACCAGGTTTGAGTCCCCACATGGGTACAACTGCGCGAAGTCCATTTCTGGTGTCCCCTGCTGTGATATTGTTGGAATATTGCTCATATTGCTGAGTAAAGCTAAACTCGCTCGCTTGCCCCACACAAACGGTAACTAGCGTAAGGCTATTGTAAGTCCATACCACGTGTGGTTGTACCAGCAGCCACTCATAAACACAAATGTATCACTCTGTCAGTTAAACATCTTTAACACGTTATTGAAACCCAAAGTAATGTCATTTCACTCTTTTACATCTCTTTTTGTAATTTGAAAGTTTGTATTCTTCTCTTTTCAGAATGCCTTAGCAAGGAAGGGCTGATGCAGCAATCATGAGTGCTTATTTGTTAAGATCTGTGTGTGTGCTTTGTTAAAGCCTAGGTCTCAAAGGTTCTACTATTTTCGAATTCACGTTGAGAATACTACATTGATGGTTCATCCATTAACAAACACACTGCTTCAAGTGTGGAGACCTGGACCTGGGATCTTTGAATACAAGGATGTTATGTATCACAGAATAAATTGTGCCTGGTACATTAAAGAAGTACTCTGAATGTAGTGATACCTGATACCTGTAAATATTTGTTATTCATCATAAAAGGTTTGTGTCATTATATCAAATACAAGGGAATCCATCTTTTGTTGTTTTTTTTTAATCACAACTTCAATCCCATGGAGATTCTACGTTAGAATGATGGTGTGACTCACTGGATCAGCTAGTAACGTGTGGCCATGATACTAAATGGATCTTTGCTCACTATGTCAATCACCAGAAGTCTAGAAGAGAAACAAGACTTGTCATACAGCAGGAAGTACTTTGAAAGAAAAGTGACAAGACAGATCAGTACTGGACAGATAGCAAATGAAGAATAATCCAGGTCGATTGTATGTAATACTTGTAAGACTTTGCCAGAATTCTATGGCAGGGTAGCTTTCAGGCTGGTCTGTGAGATCCAGATAATCAGGATGGAATGATCCAGCATGTAACCTGGCAACTATTGGTCAGTGACATGCATTCAGCTTGCTTCTCCAGACTACCTTCTCCATGGGTATTCCAAGTCAGAATGGCTACCCATCCACACATGCTGGATTAAGAAATGACTTACTGGAAAAGATGTTCAAACCCTTGGGTTTTGTCTGCTGCTTGCCACGATCTCCTGATTTCATGGAGCTGTGCCAAACAATATTTCTCCAGTTTCTGGTGTAGATTATTTGTTTATAGGATATTTCTTGAACCTGTGGTAGTCTAGACTTGCATGTGCTTCCTTCAGTATATTTGTTTCAGGGTCTGTATAACAGACTGGCCTGTGCAATGTGGTTTAGCACTGTCGTCCATGAAGACTGCATTTGAGTTCAGATAATGATCATAAGATGTATTACACCAAAAGGCGATGCATCATAGTCCATTCACATTCTGTCTGATGTCACAGGGTCAAGTTTACAATCATGTGAGCACCAAGACACTATTCATACAACCAGACTTTCAGTTCTGCATGTGCAGTGTTTTTGCAGGGCCAAACAGCTTGCCCATCAGCCATGAACGAAAAAAGTCAGCACACAAATTCCAAATGCTGCTGAGGTGATAACACAAAATGTTGTCTAAGCCTATACCCAGCTGATTTTAGGTGATTTCTGTCGGAGAAAGACAATGTAAAAGTCACTCTCAGTTTAACAGGCCACTTTGACGTGCATCAACGGTTGTCTGGTCGGGGTTTTTTGTTTTACGCTGGACTCGGTAATCTTCCAGCTAAATGGTGACCGTCTGTAAATAAGCAAGTCCCTACCAGCCAACCCAGTGATTAACAGCATGAGCATCAATCCAAGTAATTTGTATACGATGACATGAGTCAACGCACCTGACCATGCGAACCTGTTAGTCCTCCTACGATGAGCATGTTTTACCAAGATCAACTCTAACCCGGATTTACTGGATTACCGGATTTTTCGATTGATGTGAAGGATGAAGTCTTTTGATTCTGAAAAGGGATGTAAATATACTTGCGATTATGGCTTTGCTCGTGTTTCCTGACCATTCCTCTGATCGTTAATGGATGGAAACCAGGTTTTCTTGCATTAGCCCTTGTTGACATGCCAATAGCTAGACTGATAGTAGATATCTGTTTGCAGTTGTCAGTTGAGGGCCCCCATTTATACTTCTCAACAAAGAAATCAATTGAATTTCCAAGTTATCGAGCAGTAAAACAGTTTACTGAAACCTGACGATTGTTTAATGACTGGTACACTTACTGCGTGTCTTTGATCGAAGCTCCTCCACAACCACAATCGATGTGTGGTACGTCTAAATGGTAAATATCATCAATCTAACAAACATAATTATGTTGTGACTATAACTGTACGGGTTTAAAAAACAAAGATATTGCTATACTTGCATCCATGTGTACACTTAAGAATTCATGTTGTTCAACCAATAACATGAACACATTTTAATTGATATTTCACGGATCATGGATCACCTTCGGTATCTATACAGGATAGGTGCTGTGCAAATTTCCATTAGGATATTTTGGAAAATTATCACAATTTACATGTCATGAAATTTCCGAAACTTGTTCAAGCAAGTCGTAAAAGGCGTCAGGATCGGGTGGTCAGGCCGTCTGACTTGGTTGACTCAGGTCATCGTATCCCAGTTGTGTAGGTCGATCCTCATGCTGCGGCTCTATCGTCTGGTCCAGACTCGATTATTTACAGACCGCCGCCACATTGCTGGAATTAATACTGAGTACGGCATGAAACAAAACTCACTCACGCTATATTTGTAATGTAGTGCTGGCTATTCAATGAAGAATAACTCTTCATGTGACTTGCCAACTAGAACTCATGACAACCATTTCACCTGCCTCACACAAGACGTCGTGAACACCCCTTTAATCACGGTAAGTCAAAACATGTATAGCTCCGGATGCCATAATGTGACCTGTTCGTCATATATCTCGCACTCAGCCACCATATCTCCTGCTTCACTTACTTCCTGCTATAGCTTGCAGAATTTCCCTGATTTGCAGGTCCGCAGCTAGACTGTCTCTGGAAGTATGCTATGATGTTATAGAATCACATAACTAAAAAGGCAACTGAAAATGACACCAGCGAGACTGTAGACTCAGAATGCATAAAGAAATGGTGTTTTTGAGAATATTGGATTCATGTAGCCGAGGCAAATACAAAAATGCAAATACACGTATACTGTTTCTTTCCAAAATGTCATCTTTCCACAACGTGATTGCAAACGTGGCAATTTAAAATATTTCAATGGCTTTAGAAGCGTTTGACGAAATATTCGCCAAAACGGCACTAAGGAAACATGCAAAGCAAATTGAACTTACAGGTACACAGAAACGCATACAGTATCAATCACTACAAAAAGGCAAACGTTGTGTTTAATTTTGTCATTCGTTTTTGTCTGGAAAACCCAAAATCATCATGCCACGACTGACTGCTGCCAATCAAAACATCCCCATAGCACGTCTCGAAGCTTGGGAGTCTCATTCCGCAGTTGCCCAAACAATTAGACTTCATCAGAGCGTCATGTCTCGTCTTTGGCATTGTTTTCTGCAGATCTATTCCGCCCAAGATGGCCCGAGAAGCGACCCTTGAAGAGTTACCACCCAAGCTCAGGACCGATACATCTGAGTTGCTCACTTGCATCATCGTTTTGCCACAGTCGTGGAGATTGGTGGGGAGAATTTCCGACCAAACTGTCAAGAATCGATTGCACGAAGCGGAGATTCGACCAAGAAGGTCAGCTGTCGACCCTGTTTTAAGAGATTTCCATCGACACAATTCCTTGCGGTGGTATCGTAGAGTCCGGAACTGGCTCCTTAAAAACTGAAGACGATTTTGATTCACTGGTGAATCACGATTTCCTATTCACTGGCGAGATGGAAGACAGCGTGTTTGCCCCTCGGAGAAATGAACGTTTTCCCCTAACTGCATTCGAGAGGTCGACAGATTCGGTAGTCACAGTGTCGTGGTGTGGGGTGAGATATCCAGCTCACAACCATCTGATTTAGTGGTGTTCGGGGGAATTTGACAGCAAATCGGTACAGCGACAAAGTCCTTGCAGGTCACATGCATCCAATTTTGGACCAACAGGGGGAGTTGTTCCGGCGTGAAAACCCTACTTTGGATGCAGCACACGTCAAGTCTCACGGTCCGCTACCTTTCGACAGTGTCTTCCCATTGCCTTCCCGATCACCAGATCTAAACCCAACAGATCATTTATAATATGAACTTGATCGTCAACGTCAAAACACGCCCTAGACACTTCCACAGCTGGCCATAGCATTGCAGAAAGAGCGGGGAAGAATTCGACAGGAACTAATCCAGTCTGTCCGAGAAGGTGCCGGTTGTGATCATACAAGCATATTGACTTTGGCGCCAACTGGTGGACTCATGTAAACAGTAACACAAGAACAAATATTGTGGTATTGACGAAATATGCGTCTATAAACGTGTGAATTTTCACCGCTTTACCATTGAAATGACATGAAAAAATTGCTCTTGAACTAACACAATAAATTCTTCTCGAATTGGCTAATGCCTTTCTTTCTTACCTTTCTATATTTTTCAGATACAAACGCCCAGGAATTGGTTTGCAATAAGCAGATCAAATGTGACAAAGATCACTAGGCACGATAAATACCATTTGACATTACAACCCGTGTGATTTATAAATTCGCAACAACTGTATACACTGAATTACGTAGATATCTCACACCTGGGGCCATACTGGCTGGAATCACATACTGAGTGAGTTTCATTCTGCACGCAACAATTGACATTCCAGCAATATGGTGGCCTTGGCAGGAATCACATAACATATGCCGTCTAAAACCGAATATGTGTTTAAGTTAGACTAACGCTTAGTCCCTGAATGTGTAGAATTTGGATGGAATCAAATACTACCTCTTGAACTGATAAGGATTGTGTTCTCATCTCGTGCTTTCTTTTAAAATAAGCAAACACACAGTGATATAGCTAAAATATGGTCCCAAACCATTTAAAGGCTCAGCGCACCAATAATGATCATGATGAGCATTTCAGTCAGTACTGCTTACGCAAGGTATAACCTAACACGGTTATAACATCGTATTACGTATGTAAATGACTCGTGAAGATTCAGGCTAAAATTGATCTTCAGCAAACCCATGCTTAAATTGTCATAGGAGGCGACTAACGAGATCCGGTGGTCAGGCTCGCTGACTTGGATGGCACGTGTCATCGTATCCCAGTTGCGTAGATACTCGTGCTGTTGATCACTGGGTTGCCTGGTCGAGATTTCTAGGTACAACGAGGACTGGCCGGTATAATGTGTCTGAGCGGTGTATTCACGCTAACTGCCCCATGATATGTCGGTGAGGTAGCACAATAAAACCAGGGCTAGTACAAGCAGCCACACATGCACGTCTTCACATGAGGGACGATAACCCCATTTCACCTCACTTAATTCACGACTTGTGAAGCAACAAAGAGAGTAGAGCAAGTCTATGTAAAATTCTTTTACGAAGGGACGTTACTCTTGATGTGTTCTGTTTGAACCAATCAGTGAAAGGGCACTGTGCAAATGGCCGCGAAACATTTAAAATTGCGCCCAGCTATGTGAGAAGGACCTTCTAACCTGCATGTCATATCTAATAACTTTTGTTTGTCATTTCCTAGAATGCCCGACGTTTAAACAGGAATCTGTTTGAGGATAAGAAGCATATGATGGCGGATGGTGACCATGATGTCCGTGTAGCATGCCTGTCCGGGATCTTGGATTTGCAACGTGTTTGTCAAAGAGAAAACCTGCAGTTTTCACCCGAAACAAACAAGTTCCTCGTTTACCAGACTTTGAAAAAGGTCGGACCATGGACAGCGCAAAAGCTCATAAGCAAACGTAAGTATATTTGTTGTGCACCCAAATAAAGACCTATCATCTCACGCCAGTGATTTTGAGCTTAGTAGATACGTACAACCGCAGTGGTCGATCAACGTTAGCCCCTGATCACAGGCCCAGTGACCACCATACTAAACTGTGACATTGACTTAGAAATGTGAATATGTGAGCTATAAACTCCCCATTTCTTTTTCATGACAATACATTTGTGGATCTATGACATATGACACCGCGGCAATATGTGACTTTATCAATTATTCAATGTATACGTTATATTTAGAATGATTTTTACATGAACATTGTGAAGTTATAATTTTCAATCAAATTTATAATCAAGAATGGCCTTGAATCTCTTCACCTGAACATTACATCAGTCATGGTTGGATGACCTAACAGTGATTGGTGAACAAGTCTTTCATTTGATTAACTAGCTACTAGTGACCAGTTATCGCCATAACCTGGCTGTAGCACTTGTGAAGACAGTTTGATTTTCACACTCGTAGCCTATCGCTTTAGTGATGTGCCAGTGTGTGAAATACTGTGAAAGTACAAATCTCAAGCACAACAGACGGTTGTTGGCAATATCTGGTACGTGCGATAACTGTTCGCTATCCAGTACTTACTTGGGTAAGACTTTGGATAAAAATGGCCATTGACATTCCATGTGTAGAGATCTGAAGTCTCATCCATAGCTGGTCATGTCAGGAAAACTTGCTAAGCAGCAAATTACTTTTTTAATGATCATCATGTTATAATTCTAGTTGTGCCTGAGCAAAATGCCTCGTTCAAAACATAAGATAATGCCCCAGAAATATATTGCTGTAGATATTTTACTCATTCTGTCCTTTCTGAACTACCTGAGGTAGATGTGTTTTGGTGGCATCATTTGTTAGCTTCTAAAGGTCCAATTTTCTCACTAAGAGTCTTAAATAAGTTACGAAATGTTTAAGAGATCTCATGCATCCATCATTTTTTATGTTGATTTCTCTTCATTCACATGATACAATTAATGGAGGTGATATAGGCCTTTATTCTGGAAGGTATCAGAATGCAGAATATCATTTAAATAAATTAGTTTATTACTTTCACTTACTACTTATCCCCCAACACCTGCCTGTAGCACTTGCACAGATAGTTTGACCTGTACTTCATAGTATTTCACGCATTGACATATCACATTGGCAATAGGCTATGATAGTTAAAATTAAACCTGTCTGCGCAAGCACTACAGCCAGGTGTTGGCGATAACAGTCTCAGTAAACTTATCCTCACTACTTTTCATTACACTCCACTACTGAGTCTAACAAAACCTTATGGGAGGTGGTGTCAGGTAAACTTTGAGATTGACCAATCAGAACACAGCTTACCAAATCGCGAAAGTCCACATTCACACATACCTTTTGAACTTTTTATCTCGAGAAGATTCGTACCCTAACGATTCCGAATGCTATTTACCGTACGCTTACTTCCGGGTGATGCACATGGCGTACGTACAACCATGACAGCGGTGAGTAAACAGTCGCTGAAAATATTGTTTTGGGCAATATTCAAGGATGTTATCTTATGGTTATTAGCTAATGGGAACCATGTGAACAGACACCCCAAAGTGTATATACTGCAGGTCAAATAACTGTGTTATATGCTGAATTTTGTTTGTGGGGAGATCTGTGTCTGTGACCTGAGTATTTTGAAAGTCCCCCCCGATCCCTAAATAGTAGCCATTGTCTGATTGGTTTAATCTGTTTAACTGTCTCACATTTGATTGGATGGTCAAATGGTCGCTCAAAGGTTACGTAATGCGACCTTCTACTAGGTTTTGTTAGACTCAGTGCTGGATTGTAACAAAATACACTGAGGCTAAGTTAACTTAGACTGTGGCAATAACTGATTGATATCTTGGAATATATTGTAGCACCACCTTTCCTTCTCTTCTCTCCTCCCTCCCTCTTCCCCCCCCCTCCCCCATTGCCGTAGTACACAGGAAAGCATCATTTCCATGATCCTCTATGTCTCCAGGGTAAGCCACAGGCCCTCGTCATTGTGAGGATTGCAGACTAAAAATATATATGTATAAAGTTTGAGATGACCCTGACTTGAAACACTTCACAGTACAATATATCTAGACAAGGCTGTACACTTCTGTGTACACCATCCACCCGCCAGATTGTTACGCTGTCATCATTTGCACTCGATTAAGACTTCATCTAAACATATTCATATGGGATAGACCTATCAATCACCATCCAAGATACCTACCAGTTCTTTATTGTTATTTCTACAAGTCAATTGAATCCAATTTTGACCCTCAACTAAACAGTCTTGACACAAATGGACAATTTCACTGACAATAAGGCAGCTTAAAGGGTGTGTGATCAAAGCAAACCCCGTCGGGAATACATACTGATGAATCTCCACTATACCATGGATGCATCTATGTCCCGATGAATGTATGACCTCCCTTGGCTGGCTCCATATTCTCACAGTAGCCAATCAGCTAAGCAGCTGTTGCAACTGAGCTTGCCAGTGACAACAAAGATAGCAGTCACCGCTACAAAGGTTTGAACTTATTTTCAAGGTCACCAGGATTCTTGTTAACCCAGTATCTCATAAACAGGTATACCCAATCTCTTCAAGTTTGGTGACAACCTACATTTGTGGGTTATGCAGACACAAAACATGATTTTGCTGACTTTGACCTTATTTTCAAGGTCACCATGAAGATCATATCAGCGTAGGTACTGACAAAAAATATGCACTATGTGGTGGGGATAATTTAGCAAGTAAATCTGATACATCCCACAGCAATGTTGTACGTTCTTAGAATCAGTTGCAGATGTATTTATCTGACGAAATATGTTGTTTAATGACCTTTTTACACAAGAATAGCAATGTTGTGGTGCATATAAATTAAGATTACAAATACACCATTCAATTCCAATCAGCACTCTAAATGTACTCCTGAGGTGTCCCAGTACTTATGTATTGAAAAAATAGGGAATATATACTCCTGATGTTGAAAAAGTATCTGGAGCCCTGCACACACTAAAACGGTAGTTCCAAAATCGTTTGTGTTTGATTATGAGAAAATATGAAAGATTGCTTGTTCGTTTGATCACTACTACCAATCATGAAGTATTTAACGTAATGGAACAAATTGTAAACAAACCCTCTATTCTGAAATCAGAACAAACTGTTTTTATGGAAGCCACATGTATTCTTTTAAATGATTATATATACTTCAGCAACTTTTATGTGAGCATGTGAAAAGATATATTTAGATATGGACCTGACCGCATCACAGATCACTGTGTCATTTTGACAACAGGAACTTGAGGAAGTGGAACCATAGAACCAGTGACACTGTAAACAAAGGATAACCAGTTATAAGGGAAACAGTTTTCTATGCTTAGGATACTTCCTTCATGGAAGTAAACTAGTCTGGGTCAAACTTCTCTAGATAATAGATTCTTACATAATGTAACATATAATAAACACATGCAAGATGCCTTGAATGACTGTCAGATGTAACTAAACATTACGATGTGTTGAGCTCTGGCATTGGTTGGTTTGAACTCTGGGATGGAGAGTGTAGTATTTATTTGGTTCTTGGCCCGTTTCACAAACTCTTGTAAGCCTAAGATCTTGTTACTTTCTGGTAGCATTCTTACAGTGTTACAATATTGAAGATAAGAATGCTATGGGAAACGTTATGAGATATAAGGCTTAGAGGAGTTTTGTGATATTGGCCCAGGATTTCAGGTAACCATGGGAAACTGCATAGTCCTAAATATAGGTTCCTGAGATCCAACAGTCACCATGACAACTGAGGAGTCAGAGCGTTTTGTTTGTATAAAATGGAATTTTATAGCTATAGTTAAGTTCTTTCAATTGCATTTCATATCAAGATGTTACATTCAGGGTTCCTGATAACGGTTGTATTGGCATATGTATGGATAAAAATATACACAATACACTAGGAAAAAAGTGTAGAAAAAGTAGCAGAAACATACCACAGCAATGGTGAACAGTCTTAGAATCATTTACAGAAGCATTTATCTTAAAAAGTATTGTTTTATTGTTTATTGACCTGTTTATACAAGAGTAGCAATGTTATGGTTCATGTATGAAATGAAACACAAGATTACTGATTCACCTTTAAATTCCATTCCTATTTTGAAAAAAAAGCAAGGAGTTTAAAAACAATCTGGAGCTATGCGAACAATCTAGAAATACCTACAGGCGATCTTGAATTGTCACAAAAGGCAAAGAAGACCTTGAAGTCATCACTGATATGAAGCGATAGATTTCTATAAACAGGCTCAGAGAATAACACAGATTTCTGTAGATTCGAATAGTTCAACTGAACTTAACTAGTGTTAGCAACATTTGTCAGATTGTCTTGTTATTTGTATCAATTCACAAAAATTAAAGACAAAAATATGTGGTTCTGAAAAATGTATTTGCAAACTTCACTCCTGTAAAGGATGACTAGTATTTTAGGGGCATCAGTTTCCTGAAGTCTTTATAAGATAAAATCAGTGATGACTTTGAACAACCTTGTATTCCTTATCAGATGTAAAGTTGATGAGAGATAACACCTATCTTGTGAAACATATTGTTAATGCAAACAAGTATTCCCAAATTGCGTGTTCCCAAATTTGTGTTCAGCTACAAGAAAACATGATCATATTGTTTAGTCATTTAGTCACTGCGACCAATCCTTGATTATTTCAGTCAATCAGACTCCTACTATGCTCACCAACAAGTAGTGGCGCAGATGCTGGTATACTTGGCCCAACCATGATAACTTACAAAATGAAACTTCATATGACATTAGACTCTTGAAGATCCAGGATAGAATAGATCTTCAGCAACCATAGAAGGTGACTATGCTTGTCGTAAGAGGTGACTAAAGGGATTGGGTAGTCAGGCTCACTGACTTCGTTGACACGTCATCGGTTCCCAGTTGTGGAGATTGATGGTCATGCTGTTGATCACTGGATTGTTTGGTTCAGACTTCATAATTTTCATACCGCCGCCATATTGCTGGAATAGTGCTGGGTGGGGCATAAAACTAAACTAAGTCAATAACTGTTATGACATTACAGAGATAGAAATGCATTTTTATTTTTTTTCGAAGGTTGCTATTGGGCACTAAACAGATGATTTAGGTGTGCATAGGTCAAATTAAGTGTGTCTATGCATTTGAATGACCTAATTAAACTTAAAACATCATACAAGTTACGTAATTTGTTTAATAAGTCAGTAAACATCTAAACATGTGTGCTGGATTTCCTGAAGACTGTCATGACTACAAGAAAACTTCAGTTGCCATTAATCCCAGACCCATACACTGTCCAACAAACTATGTTACCATCCCAAACCAGATCTACTGTTGATGTGTTAGGTCATTTAAAATTATCCTTATTTTAACTTATGAGATTGGGAGTGCCACGTTTTGAATCATCGAGTTGGTCAAATTTATGGCTTTTTCCAGTAAATGAATAGTGAGTTATATTTTGGTGGCATGTTGAAATGTATCATGCATGGTATTTCAATATTTAACATCAAGCTCTGTTTCAATCCTTGGGTCAATACATACAGGTGTCATAATGGTTCACTAGGCGACCATATCACCTAAACTGATATAAAATCATTATTTGTTTCGTCAGAATTAAGATTTTGAAAATTTCATAATTCCTAGAATTCATAGTTATTCTTGAGAGTGTGGCATTTGATAATGAATAGTATGCAACTAAGCATTTAAAGTTCCATGTATCAGTCAAATATTGTATAATTCTATTTTAACACAAGTTTGGAAGTTAGTAATGCCCATTTGGAAAATGCTTCACAACAAAGAGTTTCACATCGACTCACAGACATGGTTGTGTCAGATGCAGTGATTTTTTCTTTTTTTTTCAAATGACATGACATGTAAAAATGAACTATCTATCTAAACCCTCATTATGTTTTGTGATGTTGCTGAAGACACTATCATCTTCTATTTATGAGTATATATGTAAACATCTCTGATTCTACCAAACCAAGTGAGCTGAGCTTCTTGCATCTCACCATGATGGCACCAGAAGGCCCACGAGCTCGCTGATTTGTTGACACACTTCATAGCGTAGATCAATGCTCGTGCTGTTGATCTCTGGATTGTCTGGTCCGCACAGTGTCCGAAATTAACTTTTTAATGAAATAGCAAGTACTTGCTACCTGGTTTGAAAATAGGTTGCCAAATCTGTTACCTTGTAGCAGCATTATTTCCTACTAATTAAAATACATTATATAATCAGTATAATCAGTTCATAGCATGTTAAATACCTCTGCATACTGGTATTTATCCAGTTATGCAAAAGTAATACCTTTACTTGAGTTAGCAGATGATGTTTTGTCGCTGTTACGCTTCAGGAAATGATGAATGTCTATTATCAAACAAATGAAGCAGTAATGTTGTACTTCTGTACATGGGCACTGAGCTGACTGGTTCTTTGTTGCAATCAGTGAGTGAGTGAGTTTAGTTTTACGTCGCACTCAGCAATATTCCAGCTATATGGCGACGGTCTGTAAATAATCGAGTCTGGACCAGACAATCCAGTGATCAACAACATGAGCATCGACCTGCGCAATTGGGAACCGATGACATGTGTCAACCAAGTCAGCTAGTCTGACCACCCGATCCCGTTAGTCGCCTCTTACGACAAGCATAGTCACCTTTTATGGCAAGCATGGGTTGCTGAAGGCCTATTCTACCCCGGGACCTTCACGGGTCTTGTTGCAATCAAGCAAGTATTGCGATGTGTAAGTGTCCAAGAAAAGCTATGATGAGCTTTTTTTTTTTTTTTACCTTTTTTTTAAAAAATTTTTAATACCATGATCGGTAAGTTTACAAGTGAAAGTGCACAAGTGGAGAGCTTTACCTTGAAAATGGCAGCTAATTGATGAACATTAGTTGTTTAACTTAATAATATCAGGTAGCAAGTTGTCGCTACTGTGTTTTGTTTTGGTTTTTAGGGGGAGGTTTTTATCAGGTAGGAAAATGGGATTTTGAATAGCAAATTGGCTACCTCAAAGCATAAATCTTGAACCCTGCCACATTTGATTGTATACTGACTGCTGTTGTAGCTGGAATATTGCGGAGTGCAGCGTTAAACAATAAACCATCCAAACTGTATAATGTTTTGTATGTTGACCTGATCATGCCTGTACTCTTCTGCCTTATTAGAACTGGAAGCTGAAACATCTGGGTGCCTTTTCTCATTCATTGTTGAAATGTAATGTGTTTGGTATGAACTGTTCACTATTATTAGAACAAAACTAATCTGCACATACTATACAGAAAATGGATTTTACAAAGCATTTGCTAATTGCTTGCAAAATAATGTATGCTTCCAAATTGACCAAATCTTTGCCAAACAAAAAATGATTCATCTTGATTAATCTAAATTCTGGTGTTTGTATTTTAATGAAGAAAAAAATGTTTAAATTTGTCATAATTGGAAATGACTAGGAAAATAAAAACATTTTTCACCTGCTCATTATCTTGACAAGGTGTCCGACAGGGGTTAAAAAATTACATCACTGGACGCCCAGGACAAGTCAGTTTTCATTTCATGCAATCAAACAATTGTATATTACTTGTCCATGGGCTGCTACATAATTTCTTCTTTCAGAACTGCAAAAAAAACTTGGATTTCATTTCATATCTGATCAAAATGTACCTATTAAATATCGCAGTGATAACAATAGACTGACAGCTGGTCTCTGAAATGAACATGTTTTACTTAAAAAAACATTCATAGTGAAAAAAAATAATATAATGAAATGGAGCCCTGAGACGTTCTTTTTTTTCCTGAGGCTATGGAAATCTAGACTTGCCACATTTTCTAGACTTGCATGGGCTCTCTTGGATATATATATACTTCAGGGTCTGTACAACAGACTATGATAACAAAGTAGGGTTATTTTTTCTTGGCTATTTATCACTTTTCGATAAATAGCCCAGTAAGCATTATCATCAAATACCATGTAGATATATTATTCTTTCATAGTTACATCATCATGATTATGTAATAAAATCAGGGCAAATGGAAAATTAGTCAGGACAAGTTCCCAGTGGCAAGTGGCTTTTAAAAGAAATGTTGAACCCCTGTGAAAACAGACATTTTGGTGTGACTGTAGCCATGGTTACTGGTGTGGTTGTTATTTCAGTGGTGGAACGTGGAGACCTTCAGTGGGAGACAGATGAGGACTTTGAAGTGGAAACAGTCATTGATCACTGTAATGAAGATGTAAGTAGTCCCTGGAATAGTAATCTTTTTGTCTGGTCCTGATGTAGGCTCCAAGTTCGTGTACAGTTCAGGCTCAGGGAACAAAGAAACAAAGAGGGTACATCAACACATGAACCCTGAGAGACCAGTAAACAACTTGTTTATCTTATCAATTTTTATTTTGAACTGTTTGAAGCATGGGTGTCAGACCATAGCCATTGCTAGATTCTGCAGACAAGAAAAACTGATTTAGAGTTATCTCCCTTCCATCCATTTGCATTCGCAACAGTAATTTTTGTACATCAAACATGATTCTATGTTTTTCGAACTAAAGAATTACTACCACCAAATGAATTTGACATTCTCAGGAGGGTACATAGAAATGAATTTTTTTAAACACAGTAAATCAAAAACATTAACAGGTCTGAATTTGGTTATGATTTCAGTGACCTATTTGAATTGTTACCAATTGTTACAGGGAGTTGACTTCTACCTGATCAAGTGGAAGGGATGGAGCAACAGCCACAACTCCTGGGAGCCTGCTGAGAATCTGCAGTGTTCAGAACTCATCAAGGAGTTCCATTCCTTGCCTCCAAGCAGACTCGGAGGGAAGAGACGACTTTCCGACATTTCCAGTGGAGGTGACATCAAGCTGAACAAGAAGCGCAGAGTAGATGAGATCTTCGCCAAACTGGTAAAATCCCCAATCCGGGAGATGATCTCCCCTCTCCACCTGCTGTCCCTGTCCAGCCCTAAGAAGGGCAAGCAGCCCCAGTACAAAGGTCTCATCACCGGAGACGACCAGAAGATCAGGAAGGTTAACACCGGAACGTCTTACACGAACCCACGAACAAAGGGCTATAAGCAGAAGAGGCTGGAGGTTCAGAAGGCTTTAAAGGAATGGGAGAAGCATCTGAACAGTATCAGTACTGATCCAGCTCCCATTAGTGTGGAGAACAATATCGACCTGGAGGGGCCACCCGAGAACTTTGAATACATTAACGACTATCGTGAGGGTGAGGGAATCACCATTCCCCAGGATCCGCTCGTCGGATGTGAATGTGAGGACTGCTGGGATACTCGCAAGACTTGCTGTCCAGCTGCATGTGGCGCGGAGTTTGCGTACTATAAGTATAAGCGGGTGAGGGTTCTCAAAGGGACCCCCATTTATGAGTGTAACAAGCGCTGCAATTGTGGACCTGATTGTCCCAATAGAGTTGTTCAGCATGGTCGGCAGTGTAAAGTGTGTGTGTTCAGAACTCACAATGGCAGAGGTTGGGGCGTAAAGGCACTTCAGAAGATCAAAAAGGGAACATTCGTCATGGAATATGTGGGAGAGGTAAGTGACAGTTTGCACACATTTTTCGGCCCCTTTTGAATCCCTGTTAGAATAGGTGCCCTACTAACTCTGTCATGAGAGGGTGATAGTGGATTGAATGACGCGGTAACGTCATACTTCATTGGCACTGGATGCAGTTGGTTGAGGTATTGTTGAGAGTTAAGTTAAATAAAAAACATGCACTGTTCTGGAAAGTTCTGAGCTTTTGGTTTGGTTGTGATTGTATGGTGATAAGCAAATGTGAAGCATATCTTGTTGCAGTGTCATAAAATGTTGGGTTTTTTTTAGCAGCACACTGTTTTCAGTGATTACGAAAATTTGGGTCAGCAGGACCTAGCATCAGCATAAAAATTGACAATGGATGCAACGAAATAGTCTAGCGTTTCCAAAAAGGGTCGCAGAAAAAGTCCAAATACATTTTAATCAAGTAAAATATGTTTTTCAAGTAACAAGTTCTATCACTAAGTCCGCTACAAGCTGGGTTATGATATCATTTGCTGTTTAATTAATGTGATGATCATGACACAAAGTACAAAAATGTCTGGGACCTCCAATTTGTAGTCCAGGACCCCTGAAAATTGAAAATATGACTCCCGGGGCTCTCAAGTCAAATACAGGACTCAAGGTAATTCCTTGCAGATGATGTACATCAGAGGCATGGTCTAGATGCTCGAGACGCATCCAAAGAGTCAAACAACCCTTACAGTGCTAAATAACAACATTACTTGACTTTCATCATCAAAATGAGCAAGAGATATTTCTTTAGCCATTCTTGAATTTATTGTGAAAGATTTGCGGTTTGTCCAAAATGATGGGCTTAGGAACACGTTGAGTTTTTAGGAAACATGATGAGAATTTATTACTTGGTCCCCAGCGATTCGACTGATCAGGATTTGACAGTATTTCTCAGGTGCAGCCTTGCCCATGTTATATGAAGAAAGACCTTTCCTGTGCTGAGAATGTTTCACTGACAACTGATGGATCAACTAGCATATGTGGACAGACTCTTGTTTTTAAAGAAGAATTTGAAAGTTTGAAACCGTGATGAAAAGGGAACTATTATTTGCCTTCATCACACTATTTGAGTAAAATCAGTGTTATGTGAAATGTTGCCATTTGCCAATTATGTTAACCTATATTTCAACTTGAGTCACTAAGTTATCTGCTGACAGATTTATTTGTGATACTTTCATAGAGACAAAAGATTATTGTCCTCTTTGAATCTGTTGGGTCTGTTGCTTGTTCAGTGCACTGGATATATATATATTTTTTTAAATCTTCACGTTAAAACTAAAACTATACACACAGCAAGTGTTTTCTGTTGAAACTGAAAGATTACCATTTGTCAAAACTGTGACTGAGCCACAGAGCCAGTTTATATTATTTAATTTGTGTGTTATTCTACATACAAAGTTTTGAGGATCACAGTGTCTGCAAACCACAGTTTTGTAGTAAATAGAACTAAATCCTGTGTGAATGTGTTGGCTTGTTGTGGAACGTTCATGAAGTCATCATGACAACTTGACGATACTGACTTGAAAGTAAAAGGAACCAACAGCTTAACACATGTTATTGTTTGAGTAATTTAATGTAAAGGAAGTCGGTAGAAAATGGCAATTTATCTGAAATTTGAATTTTGTCAGAACCATTGCAATAGTCAGGGATGGCAATTTTACCTGATTTCTGCCGATTTTATTTCAAACTAATTAATTTTGTGAATCATCTGAACCCCCATTCAGTGACACAATATTAAGTTTTCAGCTGAAAACCGATTTTCCTGTTGCCACCCCTAAATAGTTACTGCAATACTAGCTTGCAGTAGTCGATTGACATCTTGATACTAGCATGCAGTAGTCGATTGACATTTTGATACTAGCATGCAATAGTCGATTGACATCTTGATACTAGCATGCAATAATCGATTGACATCTTGATACTAGCATGCAATAGTCGATTGATATCTTGATACTAGCATGCAATAGTCGATTGATATCTTGATACTAGTATGCAATAGTCTGTTCCTTAGACCCCAGTAGTCACCCCTAGAAACTACTTCCACTTGTTTTTATTTCAAATGAACTATAGATTCATTTAGGAAATGGCTTCAAAGGAGAAAATTCAAGGAGAAAGAACTATTGCAATAGTTGATCACAAGAAACTATCACTATCGCAATGATTGTTCCACCCTCAATAGCCACGCAAGTTCTAACCAGACAATCTCTTTTGAGCCAAACTTTTTCCAGATGTAAGCAAAATACATCTTGCCATTGTCAGAGCCATGGCATGCAGTCTAACATTTGTATCTTTAATGTAATATTTGTGTACTTTGCGGTTACTTTTGCTAAAATGAGTATTCCATTTCTGAAGACCATTTTTGGTATCCCTTGCCTTGATATTGCTGGAATTTTGCTAAAGTCGGCTTAAAGCCAGATTTTCACTCACATGACCCTCAAGGGAGACTTGCAACTAGATATATATGGTCTCTTATTTAGTCACGTATTTGTCGATGTATTTAAAATTATGGTTAGTGGGTCAAACTTGGTTACATAGTTGATAGAATTTCAGCATTTCCCTAATAGGTTATATAAATAACATCAGTGCTTTGTCTGGTTCATCCTCGATATCTCCATAGTACATGTTGCATCTACGGCTCGACCCAACGATTACATTACCTACCTTGGCTTGCTTTTTGTCCAATCAGGTGTCTATGCTAAGAAGTTGAGCATACCAATCACAACTCGCTTTTGCTTCTTAACAATGTGTTTGAAACTCCTATAAAAAGACAGGAAGCCAACAGGGCTGATAACTAAGAAATGTTGCAAGCCCCGTTAACATGTAACCAGCCCTGTGTTAAATATAGGAAACTGAGATATGGTGTTAAAAGAAAGTCATTAATGAATTACTTGTAGTGAGGTAAATTTAAACATTGTGCTAAAGCAAAGTTAATAAAACAATGACTTGGTGGTCACTGTTATTTCATTTAGTGTCACGGCCATCAGAACATCATCATTCATTGGCTGAAAGCATTCTCTAGACTAGTGACATTTAGTGTTAGATAAATAGATAGGTTGATGTGTGGAAGTTACAGTTTGATTGATCATGAAATATACAGACATCATCTAGTTGCCACGACTGTAAATTAGTTTCAAAATATTTCCCGTAGTCAATGACATGGTCAAATATATACCCTTTGAAAATGTATTGGCGCACAGGGCCAACTATAAAATAAAGTTGTAAGCCCGCCATGTAACAAGCAAACCACCAGGCAGATGCTATTTCATACACTGTTCTTAAATTATCAAACCGATGAAACTTAGCAACACAAACCATGCAGAGGTTCTCTGAAAGATGTATGAGTTCTTGCCTAAAAGTTTTAGACCTGTCAATTTGTGAGTATAATTTTCCCCAAAATGTAAGTTACACTATTACACAATCCTCACAGCTGCGACTGCCATCTTTGTTGACATGGGCAAGCTCTTTTGTAAAGGTGGCCTAGCTGATTCGCAGCTGAGAATGAGGAGTCAGCAAAGGAAGGTAATAAAATTATCAGTCCAAGCTGTACATGCATCCATAATATAGTGGAGACTTATTGGAATATATACCATGGAATATTGCTTAATGCAATGTACAAATACAATCAACCCTATCAAATATGAATCGAGGGATCTTCAAAGTCTTTTAGTTTTCAGTATGAAGTATGACAAGGGCCATCAGGCATTGGTGATGAAAAAAAGACACTGGGATGCAACTGGTGCATGATGACCTTACTTTGACATAAATTTCTCTTCTTCAGGTTATAACCAATGAAGAAGCAGAACGCCGAGGAAAGATTTATGATGCCGAATGTCGGACATATTTGTTTGACCTGGACTATAACGATGGAGACTGTCCCTACACTGTGGATGCTGGTTACTATGGCAATGTTTCACATTTTGTAAACCATTCTGTGAGTACTTTTCATCATCATCAATGTATTTTTCATGGCTAGACCTTGACCCAAGCTGTAGGTGTAAGAATTTGAAGTGGTTGCATAAGATTGGTTTTGGTATCCCATGCTTGTTGTAAGAGGCAACTAACAGAATCGACTGGTCAGTTTCACAGACTTGGTTGACATGCCATTGTATCCCTTTGGCATAGATTGATTCTTATGCTGTTAATCACTTGATTGTCAGGTCCAAACTGGGTTATTTACAGACCACCTTTACTCAAACATTCTCCAATATATTATACAGTCAAACCCTGTTTACCCGGACGTTTTGGTTTCACTCAAAAATCGTCTGGATAGGGAGACATCCAGTTAACTGGATCAAACATCCAAAACGTGAAAATTAAGTGAAAGCAAAAAATATACCGATAATATATGGAAGGCGGAATGTAGGTTACCATTTGTCAAGTTGTCTCGGACGTAATCGTGTAGCGTGTGGAGCTTCAGATGGTAAGTTAGATGAAAAACATAAATCGATGACACAAAGTTTCTATTTTGCCAATTGCATAATGTTATGTTAATTTTAAATGCCCTAAAACATACGACATCGTATTGAATTTATGCTGTCTGCAGAAAGTAAATTTCCGGACGGGATCACATGACTTAGATCATGTGGCAGGCTATTTTTAACTTGCATCGCGACAGATATCAGGGGTCGATTTATAAGTTTTATATACAGTACAATTACCGTGTAGTTTCCCTTAATCCTACTTAACATGTGTTTTCGTTACTGATGAGATGTTCTCACACACGCCAAATCCTAATGAACAACCCAAGTGACTCGCGTCACTAGTGTTTTGATGGCTAATTAATCAATTCACACCAAATGCCTTCTGATAGATTAAGAAATCACATAGTCAGGCGGTAAACGGTATTGACGTGACACACATGCACGTTGCACAGATCTCTCCGTCTGGATAACTGGATCATTTTTCAATGGAAATGTATGGGAATGGTTTGAAAATTCACCGTCCGGGTCCGGAAGCGAGGTTTCCGGTTAAGCGAGTACAATTAATGAATGCAAGTTTGGTTTCACATAAAAATCGGGGTTTCCGGATATGTGGGGTCTGGGTAAACGGGGTTCGACTGTACTTCCAACATTATTTAGTATCATGCATACTATTTTCAGTGTGACCCGAATCTAGAGGTGTTTGGAGTATGGATAAACACCCTTGACCCTAGACTGCCAAGGATTGCCCTCTTTTCAAAAAAAGATATCTTGAAAGGGGAGGAGCTGACTTTTGATTATATGATGACAGGTAAGTGTTTCTTATATATTGTATTGTTTTTGGCATGTGTACAACATGATGATCCTACATGTATTCAGGGTCAGATTTTCTACTCTGTACAGTGTACTTATTGTTCTCCCCATATTTCAAGTTTTACAGAACCATACGCCTCAGTTAAATACACAAAGTGCATGATGTAGACCACCAGTTGCTTGACTTTGATTTTTGTGAAAGCTGCAGTGCCTTAGTGACCAGGCTGTGAATTTGTTGTTTTCATATCACAGGGAATTATCTGATCTGTTTGCTTATATTTTAATACTAGATCATATTGTAATTCTTCACTCAACCATTTGGCAGTGTTCTGTGAGCAGTGAAGACCATCCAGTGATTGACTTGAACCTCAGTGCACATATCTCTGAAATGTCAGTGTATATTTTCATATATTGCAGCTATACAGCCTTGTAATTTTGTACATTAATTATGCTTCTTCCAAGTTTTTAAAACAAAGATGCTTTCACTGTTTGCTTCAGGGGACACAACACTGCAAACTGTCAACCAAGTTTCAGAATCCGTGATGCCTCCCTTGTCAGCCGTTGATCAGATCCCCCAGTCAGATGACACAACCAGTGAATACTCCTACACCTCTCAGGACCCTGACTCTAGCTCAACATCCACTCCCAGATCCCCACCAAAATCTGGACCTGGAAGCACTCCTTCAAAACCTAGTGGAGGAAGATCTCCATCCAAATCTGAAAGCAGGTCCTCATCCAAGGAAGGAAAATCCCCTGCCAAGTCAAATAAGGACCAGTCGCTAGCTAAACTGGATCCAACCCTGTCTTCAAGGTCCGGAAGCTCCAAATCTCCAACAAAGAGTAGAAGTGAAGCAGCTGAGAATAACGTTGATGGTGATGACACTAAGTCTGATATTTCTGATACTCCCAACCCTGTCCGTCGGCAGTACCGGATGGTGTGCCAGTGTGGGACTGCAAATTGCCGAAAGTACCTGTTTTAGTCCTTTGTCCTCATCTTGTCCATCTTGCTGACTGGGATAATAACAAGGGGGAGTCAGCTAGATTTCTCCTCTGTTCTCCTCAGGGAAATGTGGGTTCCTCTTGTATGCCCTGTGCTCTTATGCAAGAGACTCTTCTGGATCTCTTTTGCAAAATGAAAATGCTTTTGATTATGCAGTATTAATCATACACTTTGTCCGGATTTCTGATTGGTGAGATGCATGAAGAATATCTGAATGAACTTTGTTGGCTGTGTGAACATTTTAAAGAATTTGGTGTTTATATAGTTGTAATTATTGAACTTTGAAGACCAAGCCTTGATAGAGGTCTCTGATTAGACGAAACATAACCCTGAACTAAACTGTTAAAATTATGTGTCATCAATGTGTTTGTGTCAGAATAAGTTTTCAGAATGGGAAGGAACTTTGTGAAGAGAAGATAATTACTGTCAATGTCATGCCAGCCAGTTTGATAAATTCAATTCATTTCATTACAATGCTTCATCATTTATTCTAATTTCCTTAAGGGTTTACATGCAGAATATTGATTGATGTTGGAGGTGTCATTACCCATTTTGTTTACCAGGGGTTAAAAAATCCTGTTGTCTGACACCTGGGACAAGTCAGTTTTCATTTGCAGTCACTGTCTCTGTCATTGGGTCTAAATTAGAGTGCCATGATCAACTTGAAGTGTTTTGACTTTGACATGCTTGCTACTCGTTGTTTGGAACAATCTTTTTCAATTATTCTAAGAAATTTGATAAAAAAAATTTTTTATTATTGAAAGGATGGCTCTAGGTGAATCTTGTTTTACAAGTCCTGTGAGTGTGTAGGTAGTTCGGCTGGAATGAGTTACTTTAGGATTTTCTGACATTTATCATCAGTTTTAATAAATTTCAACAGTTATCCCTCACTGTAACACGAGTCTTGGGATCCAAGAATGATACCACCCCACCTTTTTTATGGGAGAGGATTACATCACTGTTTAGGTGAATCCGCAGTATCATGCGGGATGACAGTGTTGAGAACTAACTGCAAAATGCTGGAATTCAATTGGGACCACCCTTGATTGTGACTTGTCCTCTGTACATTAAGTTTCTTTGGCTATAGAACTGTCTTGAATTTTGAAAGCTCATATGTTAATGTTATGTTCAATGACAATTGTAGGCTGACAGAAAAATCTGTTTACCACAGTAATGATCTACATACAAAATGTTATCTAATTATCACTTACTCTTCATGGAAAATATGCATCCCGTGAATTTTTTTGTATGATATTTATTTTACTACCTTTCATCTTTGTGCCAATGGTGTTTTATTTGGCTATCGATATTGATTATAGAACTCAGTAATCGTATAATGATTATGAATCAATTATGGAGAAGTAACGGAGCCAAAAAGTCGAAAAGAAATCACATCACTCATTAGTGGTGACGTGTGTGTTTGGATTATAAACAAAGCACTGCCATGAACATGGTTTAGAATCAGCCAATGAATAAAGACCCACATTTGTGCATTTTCTTAGTAAATGAAAAATTTGTTTTGTTACAAAAGTTTACGTTTAATGATATCAATGACTCAGTTTTCATATCAGTGAAGATTAATAATTTTTCCCATCGGTGTCGTTTCTGGTTATTGATCTGGCATTGTGTGTTCATTATAACACTTTATAAATGTTAAAGCACTTGAACAAATAAGGCTTGTTTCATGAATTAAGTTATTAGCCTGTGCCCTACTCAAAAATAGAGCGTCTGATTATTTACAATCCAATTGGAAAATTAGGAACAAACCAACCAAATGCAAGGCTGAACACAACATTGTCCACAGTAAACTTATAACTCATTAGGTAAAATTAATGTTCTGGAGGAGGTGAGGTAGTTCAGTGGTTAAGACATTCACTCGTCACACTGAAGACCTGAATTCTATTCTCAACATGGGTACAATGTGTGAAGCCCATTTCTTGTGCCACTCTGCCGTGATACTGCTGGAATATTGCTAAAACCAACTTTAAACCATACTCACTAATGTTCTGGAGAATGCAACTAAGCATGGCCTTGTGTCACAAATATCAGCTGTTACAATGCAAGGACATGCTAACTAACTCCCATGCTAATTGTTCAGCTGAATATGAGGAAATCTGGTTAAACAGGCATCTGCTAACCCAGAGCCTTCTGATAATCCTTTTGGATTTATTTATCCACCCAACTCTTTGGGGGGTCTAAAATCACCTGCACTCATGCCCCAATCATGAAGTTATAATTTCTTTTCCGACTTTTTGTATAGCATGTATAAAGATTGATCATGTACGGTTTCTGAAACAGTAATTTGGGTTGAAAAAGGTTTAACTACATGAAATCAGTGAAATTTGTTGTGTAATTGAATAAATGTGATAATAACAACTGTGCATTCCAGGTTTAATTGTTTCGGATGAAATCAAGAGATCAATACAAGTTTAATTGCAGTTTTATGTTTGTTCAGTCACTGTTAGTGTAATGAAATATAACAGCCCATGTGTCAAAGTGTGGTTTCATATTGAAGTTTTGTGTTTCAAACTTTTATTTGGTATTCTTTCAATGTCAAACTTCTGTCCTAAGGAGATATGCTGTGTATTAAATGAAAGAGAAGCTTGTTTGAAAGTTGATGTTGATGATTATATGAAACATAGGTTAGAGCCATTTCTGAATTGGCTGGAGAGACTAATAAAATTGAGCTTACAGGTTATTTAAGTACTCAATAGTAGTTCTTGTTTAAAGAATGTATAATTATTATAAGTAAACCAACAGTGGTTTTCAGGCAACATGAGCTGTATTTCTAATTGTATCAGGATTTACCAATCTCTATGCACTTTTCCACTTCCTCAATTCCCATGACTGTTAAATACGTGTTAAAAACATGTTAAAATCGTGTTCTTCGCAAAGTTTGAATCTTCAGAGTCTATATATACGAAGACTATGAAATATCAATTTGTTAACTTGTTACTATGTTGTACTTGTAGGCCAATCACAGGTATTATAATATACCAGCCTTCATTTATATGTTTCAGATATTATGTGTTACAGAATGATCAGTATCTTTAGCCTTACTGGTATTCTCAGATTGACGTGGGAAAACTGTTGAAAAGGACTGCTTGTCGATGAATGTGTAGAGTTATCTCTCTTGAATGAAGGTGTTTCAGCCGGTGAAACTATTTGATTCCCCTTATTTCTGGTGTCCCCTACTGTGATATTGCTGGAGTATTGCTAAAAACTAAGTTGAACCTTACTCACCCTTTTGCAAATTTGAAAGGCTTCAAGTTGTCTTCTCTCATGTCAACCTCACTGGAACGATTCAGTAGTCATTAGATCCAGCAGGTAAGGGTTTTCTGTGTCAGTAATGCCTTTAGTAGGGGGATTTCACTCCTCCATATGCTTCTTGTGGACTTTCTTGTCGGCCAATCAAGATTGAGGCGTCTAAAATTTTAACATAGGCAAAGGTGTTCATGACATGGATATTAAAGAAAGAGAAAAAAAGGTATTTTAATCAGATTGTCTTTGTCAGATTACCACACATCCAGGAACACTCAGTTATCAGCATTTGATAAATAAATATTGTAAATAAACACCTACTTTTGGATGTGAAAGAAGTTATTTTTACAAAAGATTTGTAGATGAATTTGAAAAGTTGAAAAAATATACATGATTAAATGATTTTTTTTTTTTGATTTTTTTTTAATGGTGACTAAAAATACATTTTACATGGTGTTTTAATGCAGTGAGCCATGGGAATAAATATTTTTAGATGTTTTTACTGTTTTCAGGTTGTACAGTTTGTAAAACCTGTGAGAGTGCCATAACTTGTATGTTGTCAGTCTGATAGCCTTGGCATTCATCCTCTGCTTTATAAATGTTGAATGCGGCGACAGATCCCCGCTGTGTTGGAGAGTTTTTGCATGTGAATGTAGTAATGATGAATTCATCAGGAAAGTCATTTTATCTGTTTATTTGTTATTCCTGTTGTTTGTGTGGTCTCAGATGCACTGATCAAAACCATCAAGTTCCGTTGAATCATTTGTCACATTTCTTTTATTTGTTTTTCAGGGGCACATGAAGGCATATTACATTCACGCTTTCTAAATCTTAAAACCGAAATGTTAACCATAGAAATAAACATGCAGTATCCTAATTCTTTGTGACTTGTACAAAGTACCTAAAATATCATGGCCATGGATAGCAAAAAGATATCCAACATATTCTACGCATGATTTGCTAAGGTGCAAACGAATCATCTTTAGGCGAGATTTTGGTGGACGTTAATCAGTGTTGAGTAGTATAATGTATATCCTTGACAATGAGCCGTGTTTGAAGTAATTTCAGATTTATAAGAGTACAGTGACCAGTTTAAACTGAAGATTTGATTGTGGCGTTTGGTAATCTGTGAATGCATACTGAGTTCGGAAGTTTGCCCAGTAAAGTATAACATCTATGAGCTCATTAATGGATTTATGATATTTGCATGCAGAATGTTCCAGTCTATAAGATAATGGACTCGCAGCTGTTATGGACACTGATAAACACCAAGCTATGTAACTCCCAGAAAGTGTAGCCAGACCACAGGGCTGGTTAGATGTACAGCTCAACAGCCTTAACCAAAACTTAATACTTGTGTAAATTTTATCCTGACTATCAAGCAGGTGACTTTGCGAATCTGGCAGTCCATGTTAAAAAATAACCTGTCTTGGGTGGTCGGGCCAGCAGGTATTTTGAATGCTGTAAACACACAGTTTAACAAATGTGCAAATGCAATGCAGTCAGATGTCTCACTTTCTAATTACGTAACAAACTTAATAGCAGACGTCAGATTATGAGGGTCAGTAGAAAAGTAGTTGGTCTCATCTCGAAACTGATTCAGATGGAGCTGATTTACGTTATATTTCTCTATGTTTTCTGTCAACTTCAAACAAATTGGATTGCTATTTTGCTGCCTCACAATCATGAAAAGGCTGAAACTACAATTGCTTGTTCAAATGATCACCCTTTATGTTTACTGAAAGAGCTTGTTTGGGAGACACTTAGTCACTTACTAATCAAACTAGCTAAATGTACTGAATGGTCAAACAAGTGTCAAGTGTCATATTGTCAATCGTGTCATCTTGAAGATCAAGACACAATGTGTTTTGAAGACTAATATGGGGGTATCCTTAAAAACTAGCCCCTGTCTAAATATAAATCAAGCAGTCCAAATCTTTGAATGTTCACTACAATAGGAAATCATCAATACTGTACTGAATATATTTCTTTGTAAATGTTATGCCCAGTGTGTTGCAATGACTAATATCTTCTTTACACCTGCCATAAAAGGCGACCATACTTGTCGTAAGCGTCGACAAACGGGATCAGGTGGTCAGGCTTGCATACTTGGTTGACACTTGTCATCTGTTCCCAGTTGTGCAGATCAATGCTAATGCTGTAGATAACTGGATTGTCTGCACCATGTTTGATTATTTACAGACAACCACCATATAGCTGGAATATTGCTGAGTGCGGCGTAAAACAACTCAATCACTCACTCTTTACACAAGACAGTTGGAACAGGCTGTACTTGTCAGGCTTGGAGGCCTACAGGTACACTGCTTGGGACTCATTTCTGGTGTCCCTTTCCAGGTTATCCTGGAGTAGTTGAACACATGTAAAACTACTCGCTGAAGTCTTAGACGTTTGTACACTTATTGTGAAGTGTTGGACAGCTTCCCTGAATCCATGGCAGTTGATATCACTGTTGAAGAATTTTGTCAACAGTTGAAGAGATTACGTGTATAATGTTTCTTATCCCTTGAAGCAAAGTTGCAATGGCTTCGAGAAATATGCACTTCTATCTTCTTCCTAGCTCCCTAGGGCAATGCTACAAACAACACAAGTTTGTTGACTATTATTGTCTGTACATAAGTGCTTCAAAGTTAGTTTACAGTTTCAAATTTGATGTTTTTTATGGTGTTTGTACTGTGGCAGGGTCTTGAATGAAATACACAGCTTTGTTGACTATCCAGGTTTGAAGAACAAAATATATATTGTCTTATCTCCTATATATGCATTTCATTTGTAAGACTGTTTTGGAAGTTTCCTAAAATGTTGAATTTACTATTTTAATAAAGATTGTGGAGTAAAAGATTGTTTTCTTTCTTTCAAACAATTGTTGGGTATGCTCTGCTCAAGCAACCTTGTGGTTGGAGGCGTGGCTGTTTGCTGAATGCATTTTCTCACTCACTCCTGCTCCTGTTGTAAGAGGTGACTAAGGGGCATTAAATGAGAAACAGGGCATTATACAAGAAACAAACATTCCCTGAACCTATTTTTGAGCACCCAGGTGTTCATGAAGAGAAGTGAGATCTGTAGCTCTGTGTCAATGTACCCAGTAGAAAAAGAGTGAGAAAGTTTTATGCTGCACTCAGCAATATTCTAGCTAAATGAAGTCCGAACTGTACATTACAGTTATCAACACCATGATCATCAATCTATGTAAATGGGAGTGAGTTGAAATTTAACATCACATCAGCAATATTGCAGCCATATTCGGACAAGGATTTGAATAATGAATATAGGCAAATTGTAAAACCCAATCGTCAAAGGACAGTAAAATAACATCATTTGGAACCAGTGGCATGTGTCCACTGAGTCAGCGACCTTGATCTCGTTAGATGACTTCTGTGACAAGCATGGGTTACTTAAGATCAAATCTAACCCGAATCTTTAAAGGTAACGTAACATGGAGGCATTAAGATAGGTAACTGATACAGCACCAGGTGTGTGCATTATTATGACAGATTAGGGACAACAGGTTGCCCAGCCAGTAACTTTCATCCCATAGCTGGCTGGATGGTTGGTTGTTTAACACCACACTGCAGTACCTCAGGTATATGGCAATGATCTGTGTATAATCGAGTTGTGATATGTGAAGCCCAGTTCTAACCAGCATCTGCAAGCAGAAACATGGGATATGTAGTCTTAGATGCCGGAATTTGCTGTGAATGGTTCCATGATTCAGCCATTTGTCAGGAACCGATGTACTCCACCTTTGCCCAGGTTGTGTTACAGGTCTGTGTACATTCGTTAAAGCAACAGTTTTAACTTTACATGATAAAAGAATGAAAATTATTAGGACAGTGACATGATCAAATAGCTCAAATATGCTAAAAAAATTATTGATATTTTTCTATAACATTTTGTGCAAGAAAAAGATGTTTTGAGACTTTAAAAGCAGTTCCTGTATATAACACAACAGTTTATTGGTCTCATCTGTATATTATCACAAAAACACTTCATTGATGTTAGAGGCAATAGGGCTGACCAAATTAGTCTAACAGCAGTTTGCATTGCTGGTTTTTGTTTTTCAAATTTGAACATTAATATAGCATGATACTTATGAAATTATAAAGTTTTAAACTTTTTTATGAGGGATAGATCAGTATCATTCACAAGTAATTATTGAATACACGCCATCTTCATCATTACGACCTCAAACTTCATGCTGCGTATAACGTATAATTTTATTGTTTAAAACAGTTAAAAACCGATTTGCTCTCAAGGAAGGGCGGGTAACTCTATCCTACTTAATCAGTTGCACCTGCCGAGAGGCCAAACAAGCAGACATGTGACCTGTTTCGCTTTCGTGTCATTGTAGACTATGATGGTTAGTCACCGTATTTTGGGGTTGTATCCGCAAATGTGTTTGTCAAATGGCCAAGTCGGGTGGTAAAACGATTTCTTTGAAGAGCTACTCGGATCTGCTCGATCAAGAGGAAGTAGTGACTGTCAGTGGAACTGGAGATTTTGCCGTGGGTAGGTTCAATATTTTTTGTTTACAAAATCGTCGAATTACGCGGAAATGACAGCATCACGACCCAGACTGTCGTCAGCGTGCTGAATGCCAACCTCGTAAATAATACTAACGACACATGTGCCATGTTTGATTAGTGTGACACCTGATATCGATTTATAGAGTACACTTACCAGTGCTGATTTCACCTGTCATTAAGGAGATGCTCACTTACCTGATAACCGCAATATGGATGCTAGACAGGTGTGTTATTTTGTGGGGAGGTTTATAGTCGTTCTAAATACTATAACTGAGAATTTTTTCATAATTAAGTTAAGTTTGCAAATTTTATAAAGTCACAAATTATTTAACTTTTGGTCAGAATTAACAAAATTAAGATAAGACACACCATCATAATTAGGACATTTGTCAGTTCAAGTGAATAAGCACTATGTTTGTGTGCATCAAACCATTTCATGTTAGTTAATTAGCTGAAACATACAATGATGACTTCGTCACTATTTGGTTAAATAATAAAAATTCACAATGTTTTTAATATTTGGGATTCTTTCACCTGGCCTAAAAAACTCAGGGCATTCTGAAAGTTATCTGTTTATGATAACATTATTCCTAATACTTTGACATTATTGTTCACTGGTGGAATAACACTGACATATATTCTCCTCTACCTATCTATTATCCTATAAGGCTTTACCCTTGTGAACATCACACAATGGAGATGAAGGAGGAAGTGAAAATCATATTACAGTTTTGACATGTCAAATGGGTCATTTTCGCTTTGAAATTAGAACATTATGACAAATGATAGTTTCAAACGATGTGTACATCCCCTTGAAAAACTGACCAACAAAACCAGTGTCATTAGCATGCTTCTTTTGCATATACAAAGATTAGAGTTTATTATATTTTTATTGTTATAGTTGACATGCTTGAAAAATCATAACAATGACAATTGTTACAAGGACAGTGTGTCAGTATCTGTAGTTATAATATAGAGAGTTATTAGTTATTCAAGGCCACGATACATAAATTATGAGATGCTCATCCTGTATTACTGACATTACATTTGATGATGATGATGATGATGATGATGATGATGATGATGATGATGTGTGAAGCCCATTTCTGGTCTACCCAACTGTAATATTGCTGGAACATTGCTAAAAGCAGCGTAATAATTAATTGTCCGTGACCAATTACTGGAAGAATTTGTATGAAATATAGCTGAAAATATACATGATGGTCCATAGTTTACTGTGTATAAGGCACATTTATATAAAGCATGTTTGTCAGTTAGCTTCTGATACATTTTTTAATAGAGAATTGTATGGTTTGCAAGTGCAAATGTTGAAAATTATGTTTGGGACATCTTTAGTTTCATGAATGATCACATTATCTAATCTCTCAAAAGTCAAAAGACAAGCTGGTATCACACAGTTCAGTAAATTTCCATTAGAAGTCTTGCGTTGAAGTGCTGTAATGAAAGGTTTCTTGAACTGAACTGAACTAGAAACTGCAATATCATTGTTATTTATGATTTATCTAAATACTTACACTCAGGGAGTGGGGGGTAGCCTAGTGGTTAAAGAATATGCTTGTCACGTTGAAGACACAGGTTTGATTTCCCACATGGGTACAGTGTGTGAAACCCATTTCTGGTGTCATTGCTGTGACATTGCTGGAATATTGCTAAGGCCACCTAAAACTGTACTCACTCACTCACTCACTCAAGCTCAAGTTTTAGCTGTCAAGTAAAGGCAAGCTTCTGTACCTCCGTTGCTCTGGTTAAGATTATTTTAACCACATGACTTGGTTGACACATGTCATTGGTTCCCAATTGCACATGCTGATGATGGTGCTGTTGATCACTTGATTGTTTGGTCCATACTCAATTATTTACACACCGCCGCCATATAGCTGGACTATTGCTGAGTTCAGCATAAAACTAAACTCACTTGCTCTTATATTGTTCCCAATTTTAGAAATCTGTTTGTCAATCTAAGAGACCTATATGCATATGTATAATTAATGATATAACAGGCAAGGTTTTGTTTAATAAGATTCATTGTTTTTTAAGAAAAAACAGTTCACTGTACCCCCGTGTATAGTTTAATATAGTGCAAGTTTGCCCCAGTAACTATTATAATTAAAGTATGAGGACATTAAGAGGAAAGTATGAGTGAGTGAGTGAGTGAGTTTAGTTTTACGTCGCACTCAGCAATATTCCAGCTATATGGCGACGGCCTGTAAATAATCGAGTCTGGACCAGACAATCCAGTGATCAGCAACATGAGCATTGATCTGACCACCCGATCCCGTTAGTTGCCTCTTACGACAAGCATAGTCACAGGAAAGTATGAGGGCAAGGGAGCTGAGCAGATTGTATTTCTTTTCTAAGATGCCAATTTTAATACATACAGGAATTCATTTCGTCAGACATGAGAATTTTTCAAACATATTGTGTTGAACTATGAGGCATTTCAGTAGAGGTCTGGACATTCATAGACTTGAAAAGATTGCTGTCCACAATGATGTTTACTTGTGCCCATCAGGGTGGGTGTGCCCACAAGAGCGACAGTTGCGGTCCACCTTGTAACTTGTGATGGTCATTTTGACAGCTGCTAAATAAGAAGTAGTTATACTATTGAAAGCTTGCATCATCTCCTTTCTTTGGGCTTATTATCATGCCAAACACTGCGTGAATAACCTTAGATATTTAACTGAAATATTGCTGAGAATGACTTAAGCAACCTCACAAACACATAATTTTTTTGTTTCATACTGTGAATTACACATGTTCAGTTTTCATTGTTTCGAGATTGTTTTTCTTAAAGACTAGCTTCATAATCAGCATAAATTTGTATTTTTCAAGTTTCTATTTTAAAAGTGCCCTTTAGGCACCTTAATGCAGTTTAACTGTACCATTATATATGTACTCTGCAGTTTAGACAAGAAATCTCCAACCCTGGTACATATAGTGAAAATGTCACTAATGTCACCCATGGTAGTTGAATTGATGTCCATGTTCAGCATTTTGACTCCTGAGAGGCTGTTTGATCTTCAGTCATGACTCACCTCCAAAGGCAGTCATGTAGCCTAGTTGTAAAAGCGTTTGTTCATCATACAAAAGACCCAGGTTTGATTCCCTATATGTGTACGGTGTGTGACACCACCTTGACATTGCTGGAATATTGCTAAAAGGGGCCTAAAACCCAACTCACTCACTCACTCACTCACTGAAGTGTCTCCATTGACTTTTTGAGAAGTATTCCCGTATTCACTCAGCAATTCCTGGGTACCTCACTACAAGACACTAAGAGAAGATAATGTGACTGCTAAACTAGAATGTATACTGTCCAAAGAGCCAGGAATGAATTGTTGTCATAGTGACCTGGTGATAATATGATTAATAATATAATATATTGCACTCAGCAATATTCCAGCTCTATGGCGTCGTTCTGTAAATAATCAAATCTGGACAAGGCAATCCAGTGATCAACAGCATGAGCATCGATGTACACTCTTGGGATATGATGACGTGTCAACCATGACAGCGAACCACTCGATCCCACTAGTCATTTCTTTTGACAACCATGGGTTACCGAAAACCATTCTCTAACCTGGATCTTCCTGGGTCAGTCATAATATAGTGACTAATAATAGCTTTGATAGAATGGTGTTTTTTAAACAGATATCGTTTGAGGATCATATAATGTGTGGATTTTCTTATCTTTCTGTCTTGATGCCCTTGTTAGACACTCAGCCTATCTACCACTGTCTGGGCCACACAAACCCAGACATCGGTCACCATGATCCAGCTAATTAAGAAAAGGCTATACCTCACTTAGTACCATTGCTGAATTGTCACATCTTGCTGTGGGTAATCATGCAGAATGGTTAGAATGCCACATAAATATTTTTTCAATTTTCATTATATTCTATTTACATATTTGCTGTGGGTGTTTTGCATTTATGATAGATTTGTGAATATTTTAACAAAGTTTCAAGGACTCTTTGTACAGTGACAAACACCAGATGTGATTCACATGAGGCGTGAATATTTAATACATGTATGGTAAGTTACGAAGGAATACAAAATTTTAGATGTCTACATGTATTTTGGGATCTTAAAATTATGTAAATTGAGGCAAATGAAATAATCTTTATCTTTTACACTGTTCACTGTATTCTATTCCCTGTGAGTGAGTGAGTATGGTTTTACGAAGCTCATAGCAATATTCCAGCAACATCATGGTTCACCAGAAATGGGCTTCATACATTGTACTTATGTGGGGAATTGAACCCAGAGCTTGTGTGTGACAAGCCAACACTTTAACCACCAGGCTACACCACTACCCTGAATTACTTTTTCAAAAACAACTGGATTGATGTACCATACTCACACAGAATGCAACAAGCACCCTCGTGACATGTACTATGACTGAAAATATGCATCAAAGACCTTATTTCCTCATATTTATTTTTCAAGTCAGCTGTACAAAAAGGTATAACAGTGCCCAGTTACTATTATCAGAAAGGTATCCTTAAATCCTTAAATCAGCTACAACAAGCACCCTCGTGACATGTACTATGACTGAAAATATGCATCAAAGACCTTATTTCCTCATACTTATTTTTCATGCTCAAGTCAGCTGTACAAAAAGGTATAACAGTGCCCAGTTACTATTATCAGAAAGGTATCCTTAAATCAATGTTTGAAACGAGTTTGTTCACCCAGCAAGCAATCTCTGAAATCAGTTTGTGTATGCTCTTGATAAGGGCCTCCTGTGTTTAAATTAAACACATTACATCGTCACTGTCAATTTATCGGGACCTTGAGTGCAGCGAGTATGTTAATTGTAAACATTTGGATAGCAATAACTAAATACATGTACTATATAATGTATTCTCAAAACTAAAACCTGTCAGATGCAATAATACTGACAGGTGCCTATACAACTGCAGAGTGTCGCAGAAAAATGAATAAATATTGTAAGTAGCCATCTTTCAATAAACCGTTATTGCAGAGTATACATTTATGCATTTACATTTTCATTGACTTTTTGACCAAGTTCATGGACTGTTCACTTTGCCAAAACTCCACCTGAAGACTACCAAGGTGGACTGCTGGAGGGCTGCTCAATAGACACATAACAGCAGTTTACCCAATATTTAATGCCTCAGAGGGTCAGTGGGGTAGCCCAGTGGTTAAAGCATTTGCTTGTCACACCAAAGACTCAGGTTCAATTCCCCCACATGGGTGCAAGGTGTGCTACCCATTTCAGGTGTCCCTGGCCATGTTGTTGCTGACATATTGCCTCAGAGTACATACTGTTCACTAGTAACACAGTGGTCATAGCAACATTACTAGCTGCCAGAAGGGCTGGCCTTTAAATCTATTCTCATTAAGATTCTTGTAGCACTGACTGTCCCAGTAAATACATGTAGACACATGCACCTGATATTTAGGTTGCAAATGTGTTTGCTTAAGCACTGCGAGTTAAAGGGACCCAAGAACCCATTTAGCATGGATGACGTTATTGCTTTATGCAGAGAGGCAGTTGGATATTCATGTATTTAGCAACCATTCAGGCTGCAACTTAAAACATTGGTTAACTGATGTAAACATTATGGATACACACACTGCAAAAACTATGTTAGTTTGTTACACATTCGATGATTCGGGTTACCATAGTAACCGTGGTAACAGTAGGTGGCAGTCTGTAAATGATCACGTTGGGACTAGACACTCCAGTGGTGAACAGTTTGAGCATTGATGTACGGGATACGAGGACATGTATCAACCAAGTCGGCAAGCCTGACTTCCCTGTGCTGTTGGTCACCCTTTACGACAAGCATGGTTTGCAACATCATGTTTGTTTAACATGTTACGCACAACTGAGGTGAAGGGATAACAAATCACCTGAAACATAAAGGTAACACTGCAATAAAGTAATTGTTGAAGTTTCATCCAAATATATTTAAAATGAGGTGGGAAGTTACTGATATAGAATTTTTTACAACCAATTCACAAGCGTACCACTGTAAGTAGATGTTACCAACGTGATATGTATATTTATTTGGTGTATTTCATTAAATAAGTAGAGATATGGTTAATAAGCATGATTTTCATTGTCAAGTTGTTTTTATCTAAATTTAGCATTATACACTCAGCTGGAATTACCTGTCAGTAAATGATATTTCAGGCAAACAAGCACTCCTGTTTATCTTGTAATTGTTTTAAAAAACTTAGGGCGAAAGAATATATTTAATATTCAAAATGTGGTTGACAGGTGAAATAGAAAGTGTTTTTCTTTTTGTGGACTGAAAGTGAAAATATAAATATCTTTCCTAAATATACTCTTCCTGTTGGTAATGTTTCTCGTCATGAACAGATTGTGGTCTTGACTTAAAACAGTAAAACGATCTAAACCAAAATGTTGTACCACAATAGACACAATCATCTATAAAAGTATTTTGCTTCTTGACTTGTTAGAGAAAATAGAATGACGAAAATGTTGTTTTCACTAACTGGGGATAACTTATCTGTCTGTGAATAGAAAATGCTCAGTGGTGCCCTTGTTTGGCCATACCTGCCATACCTTAGGTACACCATCAATCTGAATTATATTTGTATGATAAGAAAAACCTGGTCAGCTATGACTCATTCATACTCAGTTTGTCATAAACACTCGTATCCATACCATGTTTAGTCCTGTCTTTGAATATAGATATCACTGGCATTCTCTGTCATGTCATAATATTGTAAGTCATGTTTAAGCGGCATGTCTGTGTTTTATCAGATAACCCAAAAGGAAATCCTTTGCTTACAAAGTTGGTGTATCAATATATTTCCTGCCCGACTTGTAGCTCCATGTTTTTTCTGTCACTATCTGTGTGATAATCCCGTACATCTTACATGCAGTGACTGTCCCATTGTGTATGATGGCTGGAACTAGAGGAAGATGCAATGTTAATGAATATGTTACAGATATGTGTGTAACATATATGTTACTTGTCAAACACAGAAGGCGAAGAAAATTAATCAAAAATAGAGATATTGGGCTCCATAATTTTGGTGTAACACAATGTGAGGTTGGACCAGTGCTCATTTGAACAAACCCGGTTGCAGTAAAAATTACTGCTAAAACAAATACAGCATAACCACAAATACCTGGATCTCCGATATCCAGAAATATCTTGATTTTCACTGAAAGATAAACACATTAATAAGTTTCAACTATTATTTCAGTTTAGAAAATAAGCACTTGCTTGTGATAGCTTGTAGCTATCATCTAGTAGCAACATTAGTGTTTGGAATTGGTTTAAATCTGTTGGTTTAAAAACAATTGATGATTGGTTCATTACATCTGATCAATCATCAAAAATAATTGATTAGCTTCATTTATCAAATTCTCTTGGTTATGTTTGTAAATGAAAAACAATAGGGGGAAAACGTGTATTTCTTTCAGGGTTTTTCTTCCAAATTGCACAAAATGCTTCACAGATTTCACATCTTTAACTGATTACTTGTATGTTGAGAACATAAATTTCCTGGAGTCTTTAAGACAAATTCACTTATGACTTGGAACAAGCTTGTAGTGCGTATGAAATGTAACAGACAAGACCAACCTTGTGAAAAAAGTTGTTAATACAAACATGTATTCCAAAACTGTTTGTGTTTGATTATGAGAAAATATGATCACTTGTTTGGTTGTTTAGTTGCCGCAACCAATTATTATTTAAATTGATTAGACCACCACTATACAACACTGGACTGTAAAATGCGTTCTTGTTAACTTGTCTGTTGAAGTGTTGGTGTTCCTTTCATTTAAATGTGGCATCTTTCAAAAATATATGTTTAAAAAATAAATATTGTAAAGAACTTTGTTTCCCCATAAGAATATAAACTTTTTGATATATTTTAAAAATTGGATGGCTGATTTTCCACTAAGTTGCATTGAAGTAATAGAAAAGCTAAGTCATGTCTTTGTTTTCGGAGAAGGGTTGACAGGCCAGATAATGTTACCGTATATCACACAGTGTGAAGCTTCTGTATTCTTTTTAAAGGTTGACCTTAATTGTATAACCAATACAGAACACTGTAAATCCTTGATAGTCTCACCCAGCTGTTTTTGATGCCTGGGTAAAAATATTGTCTAAGCAGCAGATTTCTCCACAGTGCAGCTGGTTTGTAACATTGACGTGGCCAAACATGGTAAAACATGTCTCAAGCAAATCCCTACTCCCTAACATGCAAGCAAACACTGTCCAGATGTCAAACCCTTTGCCCTTTGAAATGGAGGTCACAGGTCACACCCTTGTTTCCAGAAATAAAATATTTACATGTGTGACCTTGAGTCTCTCACATGCTGACTTCTGTCTTGGGGTGCCAAATTGTTGACGTCTTTGAAACCACATGTCCTGTGAGTGGACGTTTTGTTAATATTGTCAATAAGAATTGCTCGTGAACCTTTTATCATGCTTACAGAAAATTATTTGTTTTAACAGTTGTATGATCTCAATAATTTCAGTTTTAAAAATATTATTACCTCTTCAGTGGTTGATTTTAAGCAGGCCTACCATGTGACACATGTTATATCAGAGACCAATATAATATATTATGTAGTCTCGAGTTATATTTAGGAGATAAACCTAGTATGTTTGAAATTAATGGCGACTAAATTTCTGTTGAACCAAACGCAAAGCATTTCTAATCCAAAACTTTTGAATTGCCTATGTGGAAAATAGCAGAGTCTGTGTCAGAATCCATGGAGTTGTTGTTATGATCCACCATCACAGCGATTCACCTGAAGTAGTCCTCACAATAACATTTATTAATGCGGCCTGAAAACCAGATGAGCGTCGATCCAGAATTGATTATGCCTGATTTTTCTTAACAACCAAACAGAATCTAGTATTTTCTTGATTCATGATAGAATTGAGATTACGTAACACTTTCTCAGTGAAGTACAGATTCCAGTACTTTTGTTGGATGCCATCGGGTGCACCCTGAGGGTGTGGGTTCAAATCCCAGATTTGACTCAAACAAATGAAATACTTCCCGGTTGCTGACTACCGATTCTAACCTGAATCTTCACGGGTAGACTTCAGCTGTGAAGAGTGTCCAAATATCAATATTTCTAGAAAATGTAGAGCAACTTCCTGTAATTATCTACCAAATTAGCTTGTTTTCTTTATTTTTTCACATCAATGTTTGAAATTCAGCTCTATTTTAGTGCCGCTATCTTATCACCATGTCTGTGGCAAGTTCAGTTTAAAATATAGAAGTTATGACTGATAATTGAGTGTTTGCAGTTCACTGTGACAGAGAAGCCTGTCTGCAGCAAGTGATAAACCTATAAACATGTGAGTTATGATCACCTGAGAACTGCAGTCATTTTGTGGAACAGACCAGTGGCTGTTAGCTCATGTCAGGGAAAGTGATAGGTTGCTAATACAGCAGTGAAAGAGAGAAATCTCGATATACATCACATGCTGGTACCACAGATGTCATTGTCAACAAAACGGCGATGGTGGAATCAATACATGTTTATGTTGTATGGACTGAGGTTTTATGACTGAGCGAGTTTGTTTAGTTTTATGCTGCACTCAGCAATATTCCAGCTATATAAATTAATCGAGTCTGGACCAGACAATCCAGACAATCCAGATCAACAACATGAGCATCGATCTGCGCAATTTGAAACCGATGACATGTGTCAACCAAGTCAGCAATCCTGACCACCCGATCCTGTTAGTCGCCTCTTACGACAAGCATAGTCGCCTTTTATGGCAAGCATGAGTTGCTGAAGGCCTGTTCTACCCCAGCACCTTCAGGGGTTGCTGAAGGCCTGTTCTACCCTGGGACCTTCAGGGGTTGCTGAAGGCCTGTTCTACCCCAGCACCTTCAGGGGTTGCTGAAGGCCTGTTCTACCCCGGGACCTTCACGGGTTGCTGAAGGCCTGTTCTACCCTGGGACCTTCAGGGGTTGCTGAACGCCTGTTCTACCCAGGGACCTTCAGGGGTTGCTGAAGGCCTGTTCTACCCCGGACCTTCACAGGTCAGGTCTCATGAACATGTCAAATCTGAACCTGAGCCTTGGATTTTAATAGTTCAGAATTATGGGATGTCTTGATAGAGTGATGTTATCTTTATTCATTAGAATCAGAACCTTGACAAACAGGTCAAGCGAGTGAGTGATGTTTTACACTATTTTCAACATTGTTACAAGCAGGCTTCACAAATTCACTGCATGCAGTGAAGTGAACTCAGACCTTCAGTTTGTGTTTGTTTATTTGTTTAACGCTGCATTCATACATTTTACACCTATTGTGCTGTGGTATGTAAGTAATCAAGTCTTGACCAGACAATCCATTGATCAACATCATGAGCATCCATCTACATGAGTGAGATATGATGACATACCGGTATGTCAACCAATACCGTTAGTCACCTAGCATAACATGCCTGGTTTGCCAAATGTCAGCTTTTAGCCAGATCTTCATTGGTTATTAGTGTGATGAGCCATACTTGCTCTAATCTGTAGTATGACCCAAACACTGTTTGGTAATAATAATTGGAAAATTTATTTGTTCATTCATAACTTTAATGACAGCAACTGGTTCCAGTCTAGTCTTCATGTCCTGCTGTGTTTATCTCAAGGAAATGACTGTTGTTTGATGAGTAGGAAGGAAGGAAGATGACATTTTGAATAGCTTTGTTGGTGTGAAGTTTTGATCAAGGATATATGTCGAGAACAAGGCAAGTCATGATGACGAACACAGCTGTAGCCAGTGAGCAAATCTGATTGTTTCTATTACACGCCACAAAGAGTCTAGCTCAATGATTTTTTAAATAAGTACCAAAAACAAAACAGTTTCTTACTTGTTATTAATTGAAAAACAGAGGGTATTTAATTTATTATTTGTCAATGTATAGCACACAACCTTTGTTGTCGAAAATAGATACTATAAAATTGCATGGTAGGTATTATACAAATTTCACCACATTTCTGGTGTTTCTAGAGCACTCGCTTACAGTAAGACAATAAAACATGTGAACATGTCATCCCACCAGTGGTGACGCCTTGGTTTGTTTTCATCCCACATTTTATAGTAAGTAACCCATGAAGATCAGGGTTAGAACCTGGTCTTCAGCAACCCATGTGGTGACTAACGGGATCAGGTGGTCAGACTTGCTGACTTGGTTGACATATCATTGTATCATATTTGTGTTGATTGATGCAGATGCTATTAATTACTGGATTGGCTGGTCCAGATGGAAATATTTGCAGATTACTGCCATACAGGTGGAATATTGCTGAGTGTGGTGTTAATGAACAAAAGAACATTCAACTGTACTTCAGTTTGCTCGTGACCCGTGAAGGTCCCGAGGTAGAACAGGTCTTCAGCAACCCATGCTTGCCATGAAAGGCGACTATGCTTGTTGTAAGAGGCGACTAACGGGATTGGGTGGTCAGACTCGCTGACTTGGTTGACACATGTCATCGGTTCCCAATTTCGCAGATCGATGCTCATGTTGTTAATCACTGGATTGTCTGGTCCAGACTCGATTATTTACAGACTGCCGGCATATAGATGGACTATTGCTGAGTGCGGCTTAAAACTAAACTCACACACTCACTATGCTGGTCCTACACAATGATGCTTACAGACCAAGAAACTGAACAAGGGTGAATCAATGAAATGAAACATCTTCACATATCTCAAAATAAAATTCACAGATTATAATTAAATGATTGCTTCCATTACAACATCATACTTAGATTTTGGTGATACAGATATTCAAGGACATATCAGGAATCCATTTTCAAAAATGCATATTAAACCCATTTTTGCAGGTTTAAATGCAGAGGACCAGGTATTTTCCTGTAAGACAGACAACAAAAGGTGCCATGAGATTTGCGTCCCCTTGTTCAAGTTGACGATATGGCCAACAGAAGGTGTGACCTTGACACCGGTGAACCGTGACCTTGTGTGCACCATCAATAATGAAGAAGTGGTTTCAGAGACGAATCTTGTTACTGGTAAGTCAGTGTGTTCACTTTGTTGTGGACCATCCTGGATTGGTTGACAGACTGGGAATGTTAATTTGTTAAAATACACAGTTCCTCAAAATTTACTCAAGCACACTCATCACTTAAACAGTAGGTACTGTTAAAGCTGTTGTAATGTCATTTTGTAGTGAGTAACATTTTAGATGTTTAAAGCAGTGATATGAAACAGAAACTCAAGCAAACAGGAAAGTCTGAAGTAATGCATGTCCTAACTTAAGTGACAAAAAACAAAGTGTTGGTATTGGGTTGACAAGGCTCATATTGTAACTTGTGTGAACTTGGATGTCAAGCTTGATTATAGTTCTTCAGAGTGCCAAAGGGATTGGAAAAATTAATACTGCTAATTGCAGTCTCGTGTGCACTGAGGCGACCAGTCTGAATTATGTAAGGATGACAGGTGTTACAAGTGTCATTATGTCATGACCTATGGTAACCATGGTAACAGATATTGTGTTCTTTCAGGTGTGCAGATAGAGATTGGGGATAAGGTTATTCAGTACATGGAGGGACCTGTGCCCCGACCTCGACGCCACCTGCCCCCTACCCCGGGGGTACACGTCAGGGCAACACCACCCCCCAAACCTACCAGAAATGGTATGTCTCCAAAACCAGAGGTTAGTATTTGTTAAAGGTAGAACGTACTTAGAGATAGGATGCAAAAATTCCTTTTATGTGTGTATTTTGTGTGTGCATGTGTGTGTGCATGTGTGTGTGCACTCACATCCGTGTGTGCGTGCGTGCGTGTGTGTGTGTGCATGCGTGTGTGCATGTGTGTGTGTGTGCACTCGCATCCGTGTGTGCGTGCGTGTGTGTGTGTGTGCATGCGTGTGTGCATGTGTGTGTGTGTGTGCACTCGCATCCGTGTGTGTGTGCATGTGTGTGTGCGTGTGTGTGCACTCACATCCGTGTGTGTGTGCGTGCGTGCGTGCAGGAGGGGATATAGGAAGGAGAGGGCTGGCTGTCATACAGTCACATGGAGGTTGCATTTTGAATGTTCACATTCACCAATAAATTCAACATTAAATGCTCCAGGGCCATGCTTGGACAGATATGGTTTTGTGTGTGTGATTATTGAAAAAGCAATTATCACAAAATCAACATGGATTCATCTTTTTGTCTTAATTTTCTTTCTGGTCTTTTATGAATTAAAGGATCATGAAAGTTTTTCTGTCACGGTGAAGTTTTATGTACATGTTGAAAACCTGTCATTGCCAAAGTACAGGAGGTGCTTAATGAAGTTCTTTGTGTATATATGTTAGGTGAAACTTACACTTTGTGTAGGGATTCAAAAGGACTGACATTTCATCCCATTTTGGAAAAAAGGTGTAAAATCTCATAAAGAGAGACATGAAAGTAATATACATTTATTATTTTTGCATCAGTTTACTGTTGAATATATATTGCATAATCTTGACATAGAACTGGAAAAATGTTGAATAATTCTTGCAAAATTGATAGAGTCATGTCATGTTGACACTGCAGAACAATCATGTTGAATAATTTATTAAAGGTCATATGACTGGAATACCTAAGGAATGGTATGAGGTGAAAAGAGTTGTAGATTAAGTTTATGACTGTCAACCTGACTGATCAAGCATGTATTACATGTACAGCCCCCAGCACAGAAGGAAATGGAGAGTGATTGGTGCCACATCGAGACGCCCGAAATGGAGGAGGAGTTGATAAACAAACTAAACACCAGTGATGAGGTGTGTAGCTAAGATTTCATCATCTAACCCCAGTATGGCTAGTCACAGGGCCCACGTACACAAAGCGATCTTAGCTCCACAATGATTGTAACTCCCATTCTCCAACATAGATAGTCGTAGCACTAAGATTTCTTTTTGCAAGTGGACTCAGAAATATATGTGAATCGTTATTGTTAAGTTTACAATGTTTTGTTGTGTGAAGCATGAAGAGCCACTCACATGATTTATGATCTCTGTCGTCAGTGACGACACCTGAACACATACTTGAACTGCACTGATCCATGTCAGAGTTGGTCTTCAGCAACTTATGTTAGCTTAATAGGGAAATTAACTTGATCTTGTAGACATTCTTGGTGAGACCTTGAAGATCCTCTTTGAACTGATCTTCAGTAACCCATGCTTATCGCAAGAGGTGACTTATGGGATTGGGTGATCAGGCTTGGTGACTTGGCTGACACTTGTCATCATATCATTATATTGATGCTCATGCTGTTGATCACTGAATTGTTTGGTACAAGTTATTTACATAGTGTCGTCATGTAGCTAGAATATGCTGAATGCAGCATTAAACAACAAACCAACTAACCATTCTTGGTGAATAGATTTCCCCAGTTTTTTTTATCCTTCTGTAAATGGTCATGATATGCATCACTGGATTGTCTGATCAAGACCTGAGTATTTACAGACTGCCACCAAATAGCTGGTATATGGAGTGTAGTGTTAAACAAACAGAAGTGACCAAAACAAAAACAACTCAAACATACTGGGAATGACATTAAACTTTTAAAAGATAGCAAATTATGAACAAGAAAATAGTTGTCTTTCAAGTGTTCAAGACGTCGTAATGCACAAGAAAAGGTTTAAGCAGATGTCGAGTTGTTAAAACAAATGTTTGTCGTGCTGAAGGCCAAGGTTCAATGTCTCCCAGCTGTGACATTGCATGAATACGACTATTGCCAAAAGCATCTATAACCTATACTCTGTCAGAAGAAAATATTGTGTATACTATAGACTTGCTTAGTTGCAGATATCGAGTCTGACAAATATTCCCAAACTGATACAAAAACTTTCAATCCATGTGTTTGTCATTATTCCAAATGTTAGTTCATATTTCTTCTTTGTGTCCCATCTCTTCATGACCCTCAAGTTTGATTCCAAAGTAGATGAATAAATTGATTTCCTCTTGCAATTTTCTGTTCTGCTGTGGAAATGAATGTCTTGTTTTGAAAAGAATAGTCCAACCAAGGCAAGTCCTACAAATCCGGATCACCTTGACCTTTCCTCGTCTCTTTAAAAAATTTTCCCATAGAAATGTGATTCAATATAAGTATGTAACATGACTCATAAAATATTTTCAAGAGTGGCAACAAGTAGGGAAGCAAAGCTTGCATTTCATATCATCAGCCAGACTGCCTGAGAGCTCCAGACACTGACAAATAGGGAAACATCATACAACAAAACAATTGGTGACACTATTGAGAGTAACAACATTCAACCTTGACCTTTATCCTTGCTAAGAGATGCCATTTTTCAAGTGCTCAACAAAGTTAGAATTCAGACTCGATGTTTTCATTGCTGTACGTTGTTATTTATGGTACAATTGTTATTGTTGGCACTGGCACTAAAGTGCATAATGGCTAAGGTACATGTGAAGAATGTGAGTCAGAAATATCGTCAATAATGAACTCATCATCAAACGAGCTGTAGGTGATTGAAAATAAACAGCTGACCTACTCATGACATTACCTAACAACAAGTTTGATAATTGCCTGTCATCAAACATTTTGTATGCATTATCAAGTTACAGTGGCCCACTAATTTCTGATAAAATGCTGGCGTTTTAGTGATAATTCTATCCATTTTAGCTATAATACTGTTTAATATAATTTTTAATGTCCTTTAAGCCCTTTCAATGTGTTCAAATGGCCCTTCACAGGTACTGTGGTCTTCTGAAGTCCTTGTGTATGCACTTCAGTTATATTTTGACATATATACTTCAGCGTAGTAATGGAATATCACAATGGAATGTGTTGATAAATTTGTGATTCAATTTCATTATGTGAAACATACAATTTCAAGCCCTCAGTCATGTTTCAGTTATCCAGTTTGGCTGCTGGCTGTATCAACAAACAGATCCATGAGTTCACGGACACACGGATGACGACGTCACTCCTTGATCAGGTGTTCAGGATGCTACAGGTAGGCAGTACATTCAACATTTCAGACAACAAGATTGTCGATTTCATTAAAGTCAGATTTTTGTTCTTGCTACCACTTCACAAAGATTGAAGGACATTCCATTACAAGTCATGTCAACCTGACCGTTCATGAACTTTGGCTGCCAGTGAAATGGCAGTGATTACACAATGCTATTTAGGAAGTGGCTAATGTAACATATCTTGTTTCTGGGATTACACTGTATAAGTAAAGTACAAATTCTAGTACTTTTCGAGGGTTGAGTCCTGTCCTGGATTCGAACCCACACTCTCAGAGTACCTAATCGCCAGCACACAAGTCAGCTGCCTAACCCTCTCCATCTTGCGATTAGGTACCTCAAGTTGAAGTTGTGGGTTCGAATCCCAAATGGGACTCGACCCAACAAAAGTACTAGAATTTGTACTTAGCTAAGAAAGTGTAATCGCAAATATGTTACAGTGAAATGACTATCAAGAAAGCAGCCAAACACAAAGCAGTCAAACAGCAGCTAAAGAGAAAGCAGTCAAACAGAAACCAGCCTTCAAAGCATTTTTGTAGGGGTTTTAGACAAGAAAATTCCATCCAAAACTACACTAAAGACATTTTGACTTTGCTCCGTATTCAAACTTTGACATGTGGCTGCTAGAACATCCTGGAGTGTCTTATGAATGGCTGAGATTGTATGACCATAGTTCCCATGGAAAGTCTTTCTGTTTAAATATTTATCCTACTGAAAAAAGAGGTAGACTTGATTTTAAATCTGTCATACAGCTAATTACCCCTTGCAAACCTTTTCAAGGATTCTTGATTAGAAAACTCTGTCCCGATCCACAAAACGTATGTAGAGCTTCAACATTAATAAGTCTATGGTAAACAACACAGTTTTGACAGGCAGTAACATTGTAAATGCTCTGTGGATCAAGACCCCGGTTACTTTTCCAGTCACTCTTGTTTTGTATAAGTCATATGGCGCACTTGCTTATTGAATAATCTATGTGTATATACCATTGTACCTATCTGTATTCAACACTTATTTCGTATAAGTCATACAACACGCTTGTGGAATAATCTCTGTGTATTTACCATTGTACTGATCTGTATTCACCACTTATTTTGTATAAGTTGTAGCACATGCTTGCTTGTGGAATAATCTCTGTGTATTTACCATTGTACCAGTCTGTATTCACCACTTGTTTCGTATAAGTTGTATGGCGCTCTTGCTTGTGGAATAATCTTCATGTATTCAACGTGATATCTATCTGTATTCACCACAGTGTATATCTGTTACAGGATGTTGGGACACACAGAAGAGACATTCTCCAGAACTTCTTGATGGAGATGGCCAGGCAGAGTCAGGCTACACCTGAGACGGACAAAGGGAGACCACTGCATACTCCTATAATCCATCTCCTCGTGGAGATACTGAAGCAGTTCCTTGTGCGTTCAACCTTTGCTATTTTTAACATAGTTCAACAAATGAAATTGTGTCCTGTGTAACTGTGTCCATTATGACTGTGTTTGTTATGACAAGGGTTTACTGTGAACACTGTTTTCTTAGATAAATGGATGACATTGCTTACAATTCATTTCACTCCAAGATGTTTGAGCAAAAATGTTTCATGTATCAAGAATTTCAAGTTTAAAGATGTTAATATATTTTCAGGACCCTGTGTCTCACGTGGCTTTGTGTCTGAAACTTCTGAGGGCCTTGAGCCATGTACCAAGTAACCTATCAACCTTCATTGGTTGCCAAGCAACAGCAGCCATTTTGGGTTCAATGTCTGTGTATGTGGATGAAGTTGAGGTTCAGCAGAATGGGATCGACATCCTGTGTAAAGTAGCAACGTACACTCCATCCATTGATGAAAAGGTAACTTCTACATTCTCCTTCCGCTGTGCTAAGATAAGCTGTCTGAATCTCATGTTTGACCCTATTTTGATCCTTCATCTGTCTGTCTGAAACCTGACACGTGATTGTCCAGGGTAGAATAGGCCTTCAGCAACCCATCCTTGCCATAAAAGGCGACTCTGCTTGTCGTAAGAGGCAACTAACAGGATCGGATGGTCAGGCTCGCTGACTTGGTTGACACATGTCATCGGTTCCCAGTTGCGCAGATCGATGCACATGTTGATCACTGGATTGTCTGGTCCAGACTCAATTACTTACAGACTGCTGCCATATAGCTGGACTGTTGCTGAGTGCAGCATAAAACTCAACTCACTGACTCACTGTATGAATCCTGGAGTCACATTTTTCACACAAATTGAACATATCTCAGACTAATAACACAAATGAAGTATTGCCATGTCAGCATATTTCTGTTTATGTGATATGAAACAAAAAAATTATAGCTTTTGTAGAAGTATAGAGTAAATTTTAAAAGTTTTAGATTCGTACCCTTGGGCTTTATCAAGAGAAGTATAGATTTTATGATTACTTTGTCATATCCTTGAGATATATATTAGTGTCTGCTTCAGGCCCCACTGAGGGAGACGGCCATTGAGCTGATTCTACGAGCCATGAAGCACCACACTCACTCGCTATTTGTCACCCAGTCCGGCTGTCGCACTCTCGCCAGCCTCTGTAACATGGTGTTTGAAAAGGTCAACAGCATCATTGACAAAGGTAGGCCTCCTGACCAGGTTTGAGGAAACACAACACACGTTGAAAACAATTTGGTACTGCTCAGAGCAACATTGAAATGTTCTCTGCATTAGTTGATCTCTATTATATGTGCCACTGAGTGTAATGTTTAGTCTCTAAAAATATATAATTTTGACGACAAATAATTCCTCTGGAATTGAAAAGATGACCTAATCAGAGAATAGATTCAGAGCTTGAACCTTGGAAAATTTGGGCTTCCTTAACTTAGACTGGTTGGTTTGTTGTTAAAAGCTGAACTCAGTAATGTTCAAGCTGCATGGCAGCAGTCTGGAAATAGTTGAGTTTGGACCAGACAATCCAGTGATCAACAGCATGACCATTGATCTACACATTTTTGATATGATGACGTTTGAAATGGCTTTCGGGAATATTATTCAAGGAATGTGTTGTAGTCAATGTGTGTTTTCTGTGTGACACTTTGCATGTATTCTTTCCAAATAAGGTCTGTATCAACGTATGTACGGATAAAAAATATGCATGATTCAGGAGGAAATAGTGTATGGTCTGTACGAATATGTTATGTATGTTTATACCTGAAAAGTATTGTTTTATTGTTTATTGACCTGTTTAGCCAAGAGTAGCGATGTCGTGGTGCATGTATGAAGGGAAACAAGATTGCATATGCTTTATTAAATTCCATTCAGTACTCTGCATGTAATCCTAAGGTGTCCCAGTACTCCTGGATTGAAAAATTATCTGTAGCCCTGACTCTGTTCACATGTGTGTTCCAGAGAGAAGTAGCAAACGGAAGCTGGTGCAGGGTGTGGAAAAACTAGCAGGTCTTCTTGACTACATGCAGCTCAATGCCACAGGGATCATACATGTGGCCATGAAGACCTTCACCTCTGACCTTAGTGTGACCATGGAGGGTCGAAGGTTCCTGTATGTGATGGCAAGATTGGAGCAGTTGAAGTAAGTCAAGAGTATAAAAGATTAGATGGCTTTGCAGATACTTTCATGGAGATCCTTGGTCAGACAACATCTCAAGTGATTGTACCATCTGACAGATAATTTAGATCAAATAGTCTCTTATTGTCAAGAGATGTCACCCTGCTGAATTTATCGGAATCATCCCGAAAAATGCATGTCGATTCCATTTCATTCTGATTTTTTTCAAACTATAGTCTGGAAGTAGTGTAGGCTGCCTGATAAATTTCCATGCACTGTCTATTTTGTTCGCTTAACTTGCACACACTGCAAACCAGGTTCAGTTGTATAAGAATTGCCATGTGTAATGCATTGAAAATTTCATTCATGGAGTGCAACAATTTATAGAGATCACTAATTTGTTGGGAAAGTTTCTAATTTTTTCTGTCTTTGAGAACTCAGATTTTCAATTACATCAATTTTGGGATTGACATCTCGAATTGTGTTGGCAAATGGAGTTGATTGCTGCTTTTAGTCACTGGTATGATTTGTGACTGTCCCTGTCAAATGTTGCTCATGATATCAACCATTAGTTGCACAGAGGTATTGGGATAGCTACGTGCTTAAAGCATTCACGTGTTACGTCAAAGACCAAGGTTCTATTCCCAACTTGGGTACAATGTGTGAAGTCCATTTCTGGTGTCTTTGTTCCCTGGTTCTGAATTGATTAGAGGCATTAGGTGACCTAGTGGTTAAAGTGTTCACTCATCATGATGAAAATCTGGGTTCAGTGCCCCACTTTGGTACAATGTGTGAAGCCCTTGATATTGCTGGAATATAGTTAAAAGTGGTGTACAACTATACTCTGTCTGACTTGGCTGTTTATCAGTCTTCTGAGGTATAGCTGTGGTAATGTTGATTCAGTGTGTAACAAACAAGCATATTCATCTTGTTAAACAGGGAAATATTTTCTCTATTCTCAGACAAAAGCAGACTTTATGGCTGGAGAGTAACACCGGTGATGAGAGTGATGATGAAACATCAGATGTCGAACCTGTTGATGGAATACTCAAAAAGTCAAGGTCATATGAGAGCTTGCGATCCAATGAGAGGAGAGTATCTTTCGTTGACCTCCAAGGTCCCGGTGTGTACGACTCGACCTCTGAAGAATCATCAGAAGGTGATCCTTCACCATCCAATCCAAACATGGAGGTCAATGATACAGTAAAAGAACGTTCCGGCAGTGACAGTTCTAAAACTGAAAATGGCTCCTACACAACCAAGGACATTGTTATAGGACTGAATAATGGACAAGAAAATAGTGATTTGGAACATGTGCAAAACAATGGTATCTGTGATAACGGTGATGTAGTGGTTGGGAGTGGTTCTCGACCTGATGTGGTAACTTCCACATTCAATGGCCAGGACTCCCAAAATGGTGTGTCTTTGTTTAGTGAGCTGGGTCAAATTGACAGTGGTTTGGTGCGGAGCATGGGCACAGGGGAAGAGGGGAAGTTTGGAGTAGGGGATGAAGTCTCAGAGGAAGAGGAGGAAGTGATCAACTACTCTGCCGCAGATATTCAGTTCCTTAACAGACTGGTCAAAACTCAGGTCGGTATTCATGAAAGACAACGACATATTTTGTTGTGAAATTGTAGCATATTTACACGGACACCCAATTAAACCTAAAATTAAATTGATAGAGATTAGTGGTTTTCATGGATCATTATTGGTGTCCCATGTCCCTGGAGTAGTGAGTAAGATTAACCTTTATTCCGCTTTATATCAAGGTGTCAAGCAGAAAGACATGCAGGTTCCAATTTAGAATAGGTCCTCAGCAAAATGTGCTTGTCTGTTGAGACGACTAAATGAAGTCCATCTCTTCACTTCACAACGGGGGATGATGGGATAGTCTCATGGATGAACATCCCCTTGTCACATGGAAGACTCTGATTTGATGCCCTGACATGGTTACAAAATTTGAAGCCCATTTCTGGTGTCCATCACCGTTTTATTTGCTTGATTTTTGCTAAAAGTGGCATAAAACCGTACTCGCTCATTCCTCAACAGACATTTAATGTTGCTGAAAATATCATCCACAGGGTTGTTACTTCCAGCTGGATTATTGCTGACTGCAGCACAAAATCCAACACCATGTCATTCAGTGTGACAAACCGTCCCAGAATGCCTTACTCACTCACAGTGTGAAGTAACATTATGTCATTTGTCTGAAGGGTTGACTTTTGACAGTATGCGACCAACTCACTAACTCACCCACTCACCCACTCACCCACTCACCCTTCCAGATTGTGTGCCGAGTGTGCTCCCTAGCCTTCATGGATGAGGATAAGGAAGCCTACACATCTATAGAGAAGCCAGTGGCAGACGTGCTGAAAGCTGGAAAACTGTCGTCTGCCCTGCACCGATTCTTCCTGTCCCAGTACAAGCCGGAGTTGACGATGATGGATTTTGACCCGAACATTGTTATCAGCCTGATTGATGCAATCCGATACAGGTATTTATAGAATTTTGCTCAAAATAAGTTAAAGCACTCCTGATTGTTTTTAGTGTTTTTGATGTGACAAAAGTTATTCATGGCTGATGAGTATTGCTACACAGTCTTTGTATTGTGGATTGTCTTTGATTTGTTGTTAAGAGGTAGCAATAAGTAATGAAAACTCTGTATATATGTCCAGTGAAGATACAGAGATTATCACCAGAGTGTCTTTTGATATCAAATATAACACCACGAGTTGATAAAGTTACAAATGTCAGAGGTTTGCTGAGGATATTTTTATTTTTATCAACGAGTGTTGATATATTTGATATCAGAAGACATGAGGGCGGGATCCTGTATTAGTGTTTATCAAAAGTCATGCTTCATTGGTTTTGAATAATGTACATCTCTGAACACAGTAGCCATTAGACTTGCAATACAGTCATGTCATAGCGTTGTCAAGGCATTGTACAAAAGGATATCATTTTATCTCACACAAGCAATGTCTCCTGCAGAACACTGTTTTGGATGATAAAAAAACTATTATTACTCAAGATATGCTGGTTGTTGCCACACTTGTTGACCCTTAAGGTTCCAGGTCTTCAGAAACCAATGTTTGTTGCAAGAGGCAACTAACAGGATCAGCTGATCATATGTTGATTCATGTCATCATATCCCAGTTGCATAGATAAATAGTCATGATGTTAATCACTGGGTTGTCTGGTTCATACCTCAAGTTTTTACAGACAACATAGCTGGAATATTGAAGTGAAGTGTAGAACAACAGACGATTAAAAATCATAAATAATGTTGTAAGTTTTGTTCAATCTTTGATTCAAATACATCTCTATTAATGATGCTTGGTATACAGTTATCAGATCCTGGCATTAGTAAGGGAGACAACTCTGAGTCGGTATTGCACAATTTTGTATGCCCATACTTTTGCCTCCTGTAGTGTTGTATGTATTCATCATGTTCTTCAGCTGTTGATATTAAGTGATTCCACTAAACATGAAACAGATTGGAATTGTGAGTGGTGATAAATGTTGTATATGTTGTGCACAGATCCCAAGTGGCTCCAAGTGTCGTCCAGAAGACGTTGCTAGGTGTTGCCAAAAACATTGATAAGCATGTCAACCAGCGCTACCTGAAACTCGGTGCCTCCATCCTCAACAAAATCCTGGATGAGCCATCGCTTCTGCTAACTGTGTCAGGTAATGGCGGACAAAACATGCATAACTATATATCCACATTTAGGAGAGTCTTGGTATGACTGTGAATCCTGTCAAGCAATGTCATTGCAAGGTCAAGATGGCAGTTTTGGAAAGAAAGCTTAATATTTACAAAGATACTGAACATTCATTATGTATCAGTTGTTTTTTTTTCAGATGCCAATTTTCACAGCCAGTGTAGAACCCAACTGGAGGAATCTTGTCAAAGTCTATCTGACCCCTCCATCTTCTCAAGTGTGCTGGACAAGTTGACTCCAGGACATTCCCTCATGGACCTTGACTGTTACTGACTTGATTACTTCTGGGATCCAGTTGCCATGGTTACAAGAGTCAAGCTGGCCCAGTTGCCTTTCTGAGTCTTCAAAATTTTTCAGACTGATTGTTTCCAGCTTATCTGTGAAGGCAGCAACTGTCCATGTTTTACATATCTTCAGATACCTGTCCAAAGTATCCCTCCAACAAAAATGACAAGAAAGTACTACAGACAGATAAGGTCCATTAGAAAAAATGGTGACAATTTTCAAACGCTCTTGTGAATAGTCCCGACTGTGTACAATTTATCTGGACATATATATATATATTGACAAGTTCAGATGCTGGCAAAATAGTTCGTACTCTCATTAATGTCATCTCCAACCATTTAGCATTCACATCTAGTATCCAAGTTAGTCTCATCCTACTGCACATTATTTCAGAGATGTACATAGTTTTGTCAAGTCTTCCCCAGTCTTAAACAGCTTCAGAGGCCACTAAAATGATAAGAAGTATATTATCACTAAAGGTAACTATTGAGCGACACCCAAAGACTGTAAGAATTGAAGTGTCCTGTGTATTAAATTAACTATGTCCCTATGTTGAGGATACATTCACCTATGTATAACACCTTCACGAAATTGATTTCAAAATCAGGTGCTGAAGAAAATTAAGCTGAAATTATTCCTTAATATGGGACAGAACAGTAATTGGAGTGAACGCTCTACCTTTATAATTACCTTTATGTTTTGCAATGTTTAACCAAATCAGCACATCATCTCAAGGTATTGCCAACTTATTTATTTTTCCAACATCTGCAGTCATGATTGTTGTGATAAGATTTTCTTATTTTATACTTAAATGAATTTAAAGAATTATATTTTTTCTCGTGACGAGAGTTAATCTGTCATTTCACACTCTTTACCTTCTTATGAATATTTTATATAGTAGATCTTTATTGACTTCATGCTTGTCATGTTTGTATGTTTAACGTGTCCTGTAAAACATGGTGATTTTATTTGGGACTGTGTGTCAGAATAAATGTACCTGGAGTAGATCTTTGCTGACATAAACAATCACTGGATTACATGGTCCAGATTTATATTACAGACTATGATCATGTATGTAGCTGACTGCCATGTTTAACCAACAAGCAATGAAAAACCAAGTTAGTAAAGCAAAGAAAAACAATTTGGTTTTCTAACCCAAGTTGTAAAATTTTGCACCAAATTGAGATATTCAGGTCAGCATATCCTTCAAGCTGCTTAGTCACAATACCAGTCCTGAATACTTCAGTAAAGATAATCCTTACAATAAAACAATAAACTTTAAAACTGGATAAAGTCAGAGGTCCCCAAAACATGGCTTCCAGATAGGTAAGTTGTAACCATAGAGCAGCTTGAAACAGTATTGTAAAATGAAAGAAAATCTTACACACAAGCATCAATAACAACTTTTGCTGAATTTACAATTAACATTGATATATTGCATAATTTGAGAGCATAAATATGATGAAGAATGTTGGAGAGGAACCAGATCTTGATGACGTTGCTTGATGTGTCTGTGCACAAGGTGTATTGGCTCAATTAGAGTCCGTCTGGGTTTGGAAATGTGAGTTATGAACCACTGCACATCACCCATGAAACATCGCCTTGTCCTCATAGAAAACACATTTTTTGTTGCAAAGATAACAGTCCACAGGACCTACTATGCATGATGCGAAACTGAAATCTCCAGTTGTATGCCATTATATTTTTCTGCATGTTGCATCTATTTGCTGGCTTATTTCCCCATTATTTATCACACATATCGCTTCACCTGTGTACCATGTCCAAGTTTTGGCAGGTAGGTGTGGAGCGTATGAGATTTCAATGAAACATTTCATGCTTTCTTCATAAACACCATGCTCTTGGCTTTAAAAGAATTAAACATCTTACTGAACGTTACCCAGCCATGATTAATTTATTTACTGTTTATGTTGTTATTTAAAAACAATTTAAGTGCACCTGTGCTACAAATGTCATGTTTAATTACTTTCTGTCCAAAGTATATTTCTATACATTGATCACTCTGGACTTGAAAAATGTCTCTTTAGATGCAGGCAGGAAGAAAGTGTGACTTGCATTTGTGCATTTAGTTCAAATGGCAATGTTGACTTCTTGGTTTGCCCAGATTGTACCAGTGGCTTGTCAACATTCAAGTCTTAGCTGTATTGATCACCCTGGTCAGTCGAGATATTCACAAATGGGGCACTTATGGAAAATCAAGTTTCTTTGTTTTGAGATTTGAAGCAGTAGCGAACAAACTTACTTCAGACATCGATGAAACTGACACGATTTTCCTAATAAATGCTAGAATTTTTGTTCAACACTATTTTCTGTAATAAATATACTCAAGAAAGTGTGTAATGTCATAGTAAAGTTTTTGTTTCAGGGCAAATGATAACAATAAGCTGGGTGTAGAATTTCGTCACTGGTCTTCAGATGGTGAATAGGGTATAGCTTCAGCATGTATTAGTTTCTTTGAAAGTGTGTAATTATTTTGTAATCTTTGAGAGAGAGTGAGTAAAGATCGTTTATGCAAAACCAGTGGATGAAATAAGCCAAAAAATCCAGCCTGATATCAGGGTACTGATTCCTAGTCTGTCAGCTTTATACAAATATAGTTATCATCTTTTGAAATCTCCACACACCCAACAGTTCTACCAACTACTTGACTGATTGCACATCATTGTGTCCCAACAACATGGATTGTTGCTTACAGTATTGGTCATTAGATTGTCTTGTGGTTCTAGGGTGTAGCTACCATTATAGAAAAAAAGCTGGGGCTTACACATGATTTTTGCTAAAGATCACCATGAAAGTTTGGCAAACACTCAATACTGTTTACATAGAAAAGCTTTGCAACCAATCAGGCTTACACGAAAAAATTGGCTTGCTAATTGGCTAGCAGGGAAAGAAATCTTTCAAAGTTTCCCACTAGACCAAAGGACCAGTGAGAAGACAATAATTAGTGGTTCTGTCTGTATATCACTGGTCCAAAATAACATTCATCGATTTACTTAACTATCAATACAAAATTCACTGTCCACCAGAACCTCTGCAAACCTATTATTTAGTTGTCCTGCTGAACTGATTTTACTACCATGGGATCACAGGCCAGCATAAATTTCAGTAATTTACTGCAGCCATGTAGTGGCAAAATTAAACAACAGGAGCGTGAAGATCAAAGTTAGAATTGATCTTCCATGAACCCATCCTTATCCTAAGAGGTGACTAACAGGAACGTGTGGTCAGATTGTCTGACTAGGCAGACTCATGTCATCATGTCCCAATTGTGTTGATCATTGCTATTAATCACTCGATTGTCTGGTCCAGTCTTGATTATTTACAAACTGCTGACATCTAGCTTGAATATTGCTGAATGTGGCTTTGAACAATAACCAAACCAAACCAATTCATCACCAAACAAATTTTGCATGTCTGTAGTAGAGCCTTTTTGTGTTATGTCTTAAGCTGTGCAATCTTTTTGATAGTTTGATAGAACTTCATGTATGCCTGATCCTCCATCCATTATTTTATCATTACAAATGGAATGTCATCAGTTCGCTTTGTACAAATCTAATAAGCAACCAGTCTTTTTGTATTTTTAATTATGATTACTTGTTCACATATATCATGCTTATAGAGCTTCCTATATTTGAATGCATGTTGATTTTTATATTGTATGGTTCATCCCAAGAACACTTGTTGCTGGATAAGTACCACCATATTGGTATGGAATAGGAGCATGTTCCTGCCTTACAGAAGGTTTTCAGGTGATTCGATGAGTTTGTTCGGTTTTGTAATGTGTGATATTCCGACATTGTTGCCATACTGATGATGGTGATGTGTAATTACAGTATTACTTCATATAACGGCAACACTCCGTCTAGGATGACTGCTTGTAGTGATGACCTGATAGTTTACAACTTCATGCAAGCCTTGTATTATTATGCAATCGTAGGTTAGTATCATCTGATAGGAAAGTTCTTTCACTGCTTATTCTTGAAGCTGATGTAAAGCATTAGCAAGAGTCCGTGATAAGGACAGCCCATAATTATACTGCATAAATACGACACCTGCAATGCAAGTGATTCAATGGCATTTTATTGATATCTTTACTGACCTTACCTGGCATTTTGTTATTAGCAGTAGTTTGTGTTAATGATACTATAGTTGAAATGTTATTATACTTACTAAGAATCAATTTTAGATTGTTTTTGTGTTTGTTAGTGTGCGTGCATAGCATATGTCAGACCCATGTATTTGAAAAAAAACATTTCATTTCATACAATGAATGCTCAAAATATTGAAGTGAATTTTTAATAGCAGCTGCATTGTTGGTGGAGCAAGGGAGGTCCACCCGTGTCTGCAGATAGAAGATATGATGGGGTTAGCAGGAGTAAATTGTAGGAGCAGGGAGTGTCTGTGGTTTTAGCACAGAAAAACTCCAATGATCATAGAGCTTAGGAGATTGAATGGCTACAGTGCCAGGTAGATCTGATAGTCTGGCACAATTACCTTCTGATGGTACTAAGATTGTTGATTTGTATTATTCCTGGTCTTTGTGGCTGTCATGATGTATTTAAACACAACAGAAAGAGCTTTTGTTAATCATTAAAACAGCATTACCATATCAAAGAAGGTGTATGCATGTATTTCAGAAATGTGTGTTCAGTTATTAAATAGTGTTGATCATGTTTTAGAGAGGCGATGGGGTTGCCTAGTGGTTAAAGTGTTGGTTCATCACTCTGAAGACCTTAGTTCAAGTCCCCATATGGGTACAGTGTGTGAAGCCCATTTCTGGTGTTTCATGCCGTGATATTGCTGGAATATGGCTGAAAGCAGCGTAAAAATAAACTCACTCACTCACTCACTCTTGTTTTATATGTTACGTTTCTTCACATACATGTTTCATATTCCGGTGCCACCAGGAAGTCCTTTCTGTCAAAGTAAACTTTGGCTTAGTATGTTTCATTACACTGCATATACCGAGTGTAACAAATCCTAGTAGAAGATTGTGTCAGCTTTCCTTTGCGAGAACTAATACAGGCTGATCAGATTTAAGCAATCAGCCAATGTCTACTATTTTTTAATTTGACAGGACTTACAAAATGTTTTATCTTCCACCAGTCACTGCCACTGATCTCACAACAAATGAAAATGTGCATAAAAACAGGTATTTGACCTGCAGTATATATGCTTAGAGGTTTCTGATGACGTTCTTACTGTGAGGTTATATTTCTGCAAGATGACATCCCGGAGTATTGACACAAACACTATTTTTATTAGCATATGGAATCTTTTGAATAAAATATTGTTGGGTAAATGTTCAAACAGTATGTGCAAATGATATCTTTTGGTGTTTGGTAAGCTCTGTTCTGATTGGTCAGTTCAAAAACTTAGCTAATGTGACCTAACAGGGTTTGTTCAAGTGACTCCATCCCTCTTGTCCCCATCCCTTCTCCTCCTCCTCCTCTCCCTAAGTAACTGCTGCTTAGGTAAAACAATAACCTTCAGCTACTAAATGAACCAGTTAAACCAGCTACAGGGGAGGGAGTACAGCTATCAGAACAGTCAGGCGAGGGGCTAGAGGTACTAATTTGTGTCTTGTAACAGCCTACACAGCGAATAATACAGAGCCTGAGTTTACTTTGACAGGAAGTCGTATCTACTCAACATAAAGATCATATGGAATGTTTGTTGATGGTTTCAGTATACCTTCAGTCTGTACATATCAGGGCCCACGTGCACAAAGCAGTCTTAGCGCTACAACAATTGTAACTCCCATTCTCCAGCATAGGCTTAAGATAGTTTTAACGCTAAGATAGCTTTGTGCATGTGGACCCTGAGATTTTGCTCTATGGTAGTGCCATAATGTTACAAACATTTGGTGTATATATGTTTTTATCATGTAACTTTATGTGTTTTATTATCCACAAATTATTATGGTCTGAAAGGTTTATATCCTATCATAACTTTGGTTCTTATATTTTTACATGTTTTTATTTTCTGATTGTTATGTTAGGATTGTAACAATGCTTGAAAGTTTTCATGCAAACTTCTATGTCAAACATTGTGAAAGGGGTCGCACAGAGGTTAGTATGGCTGCTTGTCCACCTAAAGAACTGAGTTTGATTCCCAAAGCATGTTTTGTCATGTTCTGCTGAAAGGAAAAATACTGAAGATTTTTTAGCAACCTAATGATAACACAGCATGAAATATACTGAACAGCAAAAGAAACACAAGTGTCAAAAAAAAGAAATCTCATAAAAGTAATTCATATTTATGTCTTTCACTTAAAAATGTGACAACAAAAAAACCCAAAACAACCAGGTTGTGTTCTTTTGCTCTTCAGTCTAGTAGCTAAAGATCCTTCTGAAGATTCTCTTTCTTATTCCGGGTTAGAAGTTTGAAGAGAAAGACCCCTTAACTACAGGTTAGAATATGTCCTTAGTGACGAATGCTTGTCATTTGAGGCAACTAACTGCAGCAGTCAGACTCACTGACTTGGTTGATGCAGTGTATGAAATGGCCCCTGGCCTGCTAGACCATGGCAAGTAATAATCCAGTGAGGCCAGTAAATCTCCACAGTGAATTTTCCTGGGGGCATTTTGTAAAATCTATCACTCACTCCAACTTGTTAAGTTAGAATACCATTTTAAATCATGCATGATTATAGCTTGATGAAAAAGTTCATTATAATAGCAGCCTAATGATGAAACCTGTGTCTACACTGAAATTTCAGGCTTGTGAATTATTTGTGGACTGGTAACTCTTCAGGAATAGCTAGCCTGACTTGCAGGCAAAGTTTGGAAACTATTTCACCTACTGGGTTGATGTATGTAATGGTATCCATATTGTATAGATGGATGTTGATGATAGCCAGGTCTAGACTGTCTGACTCTATTACATTCCATCATGTCACAGGAATATTGTTGATTAAGAATACACATACAATCGGATCATGTCAGGATGTACTCCACTGATGTTAATATGTACCAAAATAGTAGACAATGGTATTATGGTCTGAGCATGAAACAGAACAGAAAAGTCAAATAGTTTTCTCAGCTTATGCATTGTTCAGAATTGCTAGTGGGGAAGCTCTTATGAATTCTATTAGGTTCATTTCAAAATGTGTTTATCAGTTACCAGTTATTATTTGGTTTGATGTGGATTTTCCTGGAAGGTAACAGTTAATACGTGTACTTATTTGGCATGCTGAGTTACAGAAGATGTATTTTTGTGACATGTCCTCCTTTTATGTACCTGACTGAAGGACAGGTGATTGGTAAGGATTTGTCTTTCAGGGGACCCTCATCAAGTACACCTGAAATGTCTGCCAATTATTTCAGAAGATTTACACAACTTATTTATGTTTAGTCTGTCCTAAAATCAAACCATTTCTTGAAATAAAGCAGCATGTTCTGAGATACTGATTAGGTGTTTGATTCAAACAGACTGTGTCATGGAGCAGCAGAATGGGGTATTTTGATAGATACAGAATGTGAACATGGATATATTCATGTTTTTTTTATATACACATGCACAAAAGTTAAGTGATGCTATTTTCATAGTGTCTTGATTTCACCACTGAAGATCAGAAATACAAACTATAAATGTTTATGACTTAATTAGCCTTCCATAAATTCTTGAACCTAAGATTGTCAAGATATGACAACTCCATTTCCCTAACATCTGAATCTTGAAAATCAAGTTTCACACACTTGGTTTCACCGGTCTGTTGTGAGATTCTCCTTTCACTTCAGAGTTAGAAAATCAGTCATGGTGAGGAGAAAGTTAACTACCGCTGAGAGATGGCAGGTGATAGGCATGAAAAATACTGGCATGTCATGCAGGGCCATTGCAAGGCAAATGGGTCATCACCCGTTAAGTTGTCAAACATAATCAAACCAGTGATGTCAATGACAGTCATAGATCTCATTATGATAGGTACCATTGAGTAAGTAGTAGATCACAAAAACAGTGGGTGGCGCTTAATGTTTGTGCATGTGTATACATAACAAAATTGGCCTTTGTCTCCCCATACATGCTTTAATAGCTGAGTAAAGAGACCAGGTGGTCACGCTCAGTGACTTGATAGACAAATCATTGTATCCCAACAAAGTGCATCAATGCTGATGCTGATGCATCAGTCACTGGATTGTCTGGTTCAGACTCGATTATTTAGAGGCTGCACCCTATAGGTAAAATATTTCTGAGTAAGGTGTTAAACAGCAAACAAACCTGCATGTACAGAGTGAAATGAGAAGAGGGACCCGGATGTTGAAAATAATAAAATAAAACAACATAGTTCTCTTATGAGCACTTTATATTTTCATCTCCTTTCTGAGCAAATGATAAAACATAATAAAACATGAACTTGGTTGCAGGCTAGTCATCAGTCTTTACAAAATATGAACATAGATGTTGTGTCACATGACACTGCTAAAACCATCAGTGTAAGGAACAGGCTTCATCTTACTCCAGGCTACAACACCCTCCTTTAACTATAGCATAATACTGTATGACTTCCTATTCTTCATACTAACATTTCTTTATCATACCAAAGCTACACAGATCACATTAAACAGGAAATATTTACTTGTGTTTCCATGCGTATTTTTGAAAGAAGTTTTTAGTTAAATGAATCATTTTTTTTATGACAAATTACAGATCCCTTCATCAGATGACCTGTAATGATCCCGGAATGCTGTGTGGAAAGAGTAAAGAAGGTTAATTCATAAAATATGTTGCTCAGCACAGACATGGTAGGGAAATTGTGTTTTCATCATCAACTCAGTCTAAGTAATCTTAGCCTCTGTACTTTTCATTACACTCCACTACTGAGTCTAACAAAAACAGCTTACCAAATTGCGAAAGTGGACATTTGCACATACCTTTTGAACTTTTTATCTCAAAAAGTTTCGTACTCGAACGATTCAGAATGCTTCTGCTTCCAGGTAATGCACATGGCGCGCACTACAACCATGACAACGGAGAGTAAACAGTCGCTGAAAATATTGTCTTTGGCAATATTCAAGGATGTCATCTTGTGGATATTTTACTTAATGGTAACTTTGTCAACTGAAACCCCATAGTGTATATACTGCAGGTCAAATAACTGTGTTATATGCGGATTTTTGTTGTGGAGAGATCTGTGTCAGTGACCTGAATATTTGGAAAGCCTCCGATCCGTAAGTAGTAGCCGTTGTTTGATTGGTTAAATCTATTTAACTGTCTCGCATTTGATTGAACGGTCATAGGTCGCTCAAAGGTTACCTGATGCAACCTTCTACTAGGGTTTGTTAGACTCAGTGGTGGAGTGTAACGAATGACACTGAGACTAGGTTTACTTAGACTGATGATCAACTTCACTAACTTCAGTTGACAGAACCAGCAATCTGGACCAATTAAGAACATAATTATCTTAACTTAAGCCCAAATAATCATCAAATTCACATTTCTTTAATAATTAATAAGCAACATTTCTTAAATAACTAAACAAACTCTTTACATAACTTGTCAACAGGAGTTATTGACTTGAAGCTTGAATGTTACATCATGTAAGTAAAACTACAAACAAAAAATCTTTATGTTATTTACACAATGAAATGTGACCATGTGGTATATCTGGTTGGTGTTATTCTGGCCATGACTGCTTCCTTGTTGGATTGAGATTGTCTCTTTGTTGATTCCAGACACCACACTTAAAAGTGGTGGGCAGGCTTTTAAACACACAAGCCCCCTTTAACTAACATTAACAAGCATCATTCAAAACATGATTCATTACTGACAAGTGATATAAATACTACAACAAAACTGGTTAAATACACACATTAAATAAACACAATTTAGAGCCAGATCTGGCTTTGATGCCAAGACTATGATAATGGCCAACTCCTCCAAGGCCATAGCAACTTTGCACATGGTTTATTTTTGCTGTCTCCCCCCCCCCAAGAAACAGATCACTGTACATATTGTGACATTACATGCCATAAGAGTATAGACTTCCAGAGGTGAGACTTTATAAATTATGGAAGCCCACTTTGTTCATCTTAAAAACTCAAGTTACTGTTTGAAAATTCCAGATAATATTTTGGAAATGTCTTATGACTTTTCAAGATATTTTTTAAAACGAAAATAGTGTGGCTCTAATGGGCTTTTATAAGCACTATAAAGAGTCATCAACACTTGTAACAATGACATATTTCTCTATGTGGATTAACCAATTTCTTTAACTGAAACAAGAGGACACACTCCCATCACATCTGTCATCTAATAATAAATTATGACAAGAATGTTTATTTTACATACATGTGTAGTCTAAATTATTTAACTCATTTTAGAGGGAGCAGCCTAGTATGGGTGAAACGGTATACCATGGTATTAGCAGGTCCACAGTATTTTGCCATTGGCTCAGTGAAAGGTAATGCAATCCCCAAATTTGGTATTTTCGGTTTTTATACTATTCTTCTAACTGTAAAATGACAGTTTCGTTCACGGTACAGGATACAGCTTTTTGTCGAGTGGGGTGCACACTTCATTTTCACCCTTTAAGACAGTTTTCAATGGTCATTTGATAAACTTTCAGGACAAAGGGGGGATGTGCATCCCCACCTCTTGATCTGCCTATGTGGTCATTCAAAAGAAGAAAGACTTCTTTGATATCATCTGCCAAGCCAAAGTAGACTAACAGAAGGCTCCGTTCTGCAATACATAAGGTACTGTGGTACAACCATTTCATCCCTACAGGATTGGAATGAGCCATCCTGTAGGTTCCTGTAATCCCACATGCACACAACCATATGTCAGCCATTACTGATGTACACATCCTTCATATCTCCAGGGTATATGTTCCGATAAATCTCCACTATATCCTGGATATAGTGTATATATATATATATATGGCTCCGCCCAATGATTTTATTACCTCCCTTGGCTGCTTTTTCATCCAGTCAGGTGTCTATGCTGGGAAGTTGAGCACACCAATCACAGCTCAATTTGACTTCATAAATTATCTAATCGATTAAACTTGGAAACATAAATTATGCAGAGGTACTCTGGAAGATGTAGAAAGAGTTCTTGCAAAAAAATTTTAAAGTTTCAGACATGTCAGTTTGTCTGTATGATTTACCACCATCTGTCGCCCTGCTAACAAACCTTCGCAGCTGCAACCGCTGTCTTTGTTGACACAGGAAAGCTTGGTTGTAACAGCGGCTTAGCTGATTGGTTACTGTGAGAATGCAGAGCCAGCAAAGAGAGGAAATAAAATTATTGGACTGAACCGTAGATACATCCAGGTTACAAAGGAGACTATACCCTGGAGATATTGAGCATGTGACATACATCAAAGAATGAGAATGTATCTGTTAAAATCAACTGTTAACAAAACTGACATTACAGAACAACTGACCTAGAAATGGATGTGTAGATGCAAAGAGAATCTGTTTGAAAGTAGCCAATGTCCAAAAATCCTTCATTAACCAAGAACATAATCCTCTTCACTGGATAGCAGTGGCCACTGTTTGAGCATGTGCTCTTTGGCCAAAGGCCCAGGTTTGATTATCTGCAATGCCCATTTTCTTGTCCCTTCGTTGTGATATCTCTGGAATACTGCTAAAAGCACCCAAATCCATCCTCTCTCATGACAAACCAGTCTGGTACTGTGTAACATGATGGTGTAGTCACAACAATCAATACATTTATCCAATAAAATATTAAGTAAATACAAAAATTAGACAGTAGACATGGAGCCCAAAGGTTCAGTGGCTCACCTGACATAAAAAGCCTAGACTCAATTATTTATTTGTGTTGTGTAAACTGATTTGAAACTGTAATATATACTGAATAGCAAAAGAAATGCAACTCTAGTTTATGTCAACTTTTTGAACAGAAGACAAACATGAATGCTTGCTTTTGTGAGATTTCCATTTTTTGAAACATGCATTTCTTTCGCTTTCATCATAGCTCTACATAACCATGCATGTAACATCTGATACATGCACTGCTGTAAAATATATTACATGTACCGTTACTTGAATTACAAGACACAATTTGAATTTTCTAACATGTCAATAACAAACTATATTAAGATTAAAAAACATGTACCGTTACTTGAATTACAAGACACAATTTGAATTTTCTAACATGTCAATAACACACTATATGAAGGTTAAAAAACATGGTTGTATAATTTGATTCTGATGCCTGTCACTGACCATTGTGATTCGTATTGCATTTCTACATGAGATCATTGTCCTGTCCGCCTGACAGAGGGTGTATTACTTATAAATAACATATCGCCTTACTCCCTCAAATTTAAAACAGATGACAGAAAAAGCAGGGCTTGAAATAAAGGACGTTAACCTGCTTGCACCAGGTGTAACCTAAGATAAGGTCATGTTTTATTCCGAAGTTTATACAACAATTTTCTTGCACTTAGTGCATGTAAGACTAATCACAAGGTTGCGTTTTGTAATATTGGGTTACACCTGTGCAAGTAACATAGCACTAAATCAAGCCCTGAAAAGGGTTCAAAGGGACAAACTGTTACTACAGTAGAGTTTAATAATTGGATATTTTGAAATACTAAAGAACATTATCATCATTATTTCCTGAAACATTTTGATGCCTATTATTCAGAATTCATTATTAAGTGTAATGATGCTAAATCTTTCTAAGATGTTGGTAAATAGTTTCCTACAACTATCTTAGAATTAGAATGGACTTTGATCAACATCTCAGATTAGAAAATCTAATGGAAATATTTTAAGGCATGCATAACAAAAGATTTCATTGTACTTGAAAAAATAATGCTGACATTGAACTTCCATGTGCAGAAAGATATTCAAGAAAAATAATACCCCTTTTATGACTTCTTTGAGGAATTAATGCATATATGGGAATTACTACACAACAATACTAGGGAGTTTATTGGAATGTCTGACTTTGAAAGGGTGAATACATATTTCACCCTGCTTGATGTTTTTACTTTGAAGTTCACATGTACTTTCATGCTAAGCTAGTGGTTAGTGATTTTCCTGTATGCAATTTTAGTTAAGTGCAAATCAAACTGACAGACATTCTTAAAAAGAAAGGGTTTATATTAGGATAAGAAGTAACAACTAAGCAGCGTGCCTTTCTTTATGATCATACATTGTAAAATCTTTCCTTGTTGAAACTAGTGAGACATGTCACTTTTATAAAGCACCCATCTTTTGAAATCAGTGATATGAATTGGTACTTAATATTTCAAATATTGTGGAATGTTTGCCCAATACTGTCATGAAATATTAGGGCAGAGCAATTTTATTTCATGTTTTACAAACTTTAGTTCTCTGAAAACCTAAAGGCAGGCTGGAAAAAAATAAAAATAAAATTTCCAGTCAATTTCTTCTAACTACACAAAGTATTTTACTTTTGGCAATTTATGCAGTGAATATATGTAAAAAAAACAACCTAAAAAGTATTTTCTTATGAGTTTACATTTGTAGCCAATAAAAACATTAGGATTGCAATTTTTGAGCGGGGGAAATTAATATTTATTTTTTTCTTATACTTACAACAATATGGCAGGCGGAACCATAAAACACGAAATAGAATCGGTCTAGCCTAGTGTTAATTACAATTTGTCTGCCTTCTATTTACAAACCTGTAGGGTGATGTGGTAGGTTAGTGGTTAAAAATGTTCACTCATCATGCCAAATACTTGAGTTTGATTCCATACATGGGCACATTGTGTGTAGCACATTTGTGGTGTACTTGCCATGATACTGCTATAATATTGCTAAAAGTGACGCAAAAATAAATACATACATTCACATATCTATCTGTGCAGCAGTTACAGAATATCTACACTTTATGAAGCAAGCTGGCAGTGAACATGCACAATATCCATACTATATGTAATTAGTTGGCAGTGTAATAGTAGCAATAAAGACACAGATTAGCAGACCTCAGCAATAGCTCACAAGTATCAATTTAATCTGTCGCATAGGTTACATGTGTATTCAGGGACTAAGTGTTAGTCTAAGATATGTGGTACCAGTAAGGTTACTAACCCGATTCTCCCATCTGACTGAGGCTCCTTTTCAATTAAAATTCTTTCAGCCAAAAGGATATTTTATCAGAGACTAAGTGTTAGAGAGCTAGAAAAAGTCCTCTTTAAAACAGGTGGTTAAACCAGTTCCAAAATCAGATGCACTACTCTGACACCACTCTGCACGAATATCTGTGGGTGCCCCCATAGAGGGTCTTATCAAGTGAACCCTGAAGGAACATCAACAATCCAGTTGTTTTGAAGCATGTTTGGGTTCTTGAGCCAATCAAATCAGCTTCTGTAAGCAATTCAATCATTGTGTCTGATCATAACCTTATTTGCATGAATGAAACTTATTATGTCTTCATATGAGTGTGAATAGCATACGCAAAATGAAGATTAGATTATCTTGTATCTTTAATCTTTCACATACATGTTGGTGTTCACAACTAATAAACTTATCAGATTATTAACAATTACCAAAACACAACAAACAGAAACAATTTTCATAAAACAAGCCATAATAAAAACAAGAACTGTAAAAGCAATTCTACTGTACCATATGTTACCAGCATTTGAAATATAGCACTTAAATCATAGCACTTAGTCATTATAAATATATCTCCTAGAACAAGATCAAATTGTTTACTTGCTTTACATCCAAAACATTAGTAAAATGCCAGAAAGACAATCTACAGTTGGCATTCTTGCTGGATAAACAATGATAAACTTTACTCAGATGCTTCTGAATTTCAAGTAATGAAGGATAATCTAAATTCCTTTCATTGCAATATTTGAAATGATTGTCATATTGGAACCAGTGCTGATAATGTCAGTCAGTGGACCGTCAAGTCTAGACTGGAACTTTTACAAGCAAACCATCATACGACTTGAATATAACTGAGTGCATCATTCAACAAAATATACCTGGACTGTTTTCCTAAACACTTGAACAAATTCCTCTTTTCCCTCTATGCATTTGGACATTTCAAAAGATATTTCCCATAAAACAAGTAAAAACTTTGATCTGACCTCAATAAAAAATATCCTCCAAATAGGCACACCTACTCTAATGCTACATGTGCTATCTACAAGGAAGTAAACTTTTCAAAATTGTATACAGTGGAAGTTGTCTAAACCAGCACTCACTCGAGCTGAAGAAATAATCCAGTTTAGACAATGTGCTGGATTATGGAGCTGATGATACATGTACAAGCCATTAATGGGACTGATATTATATGCCAGTGTTGACAACCTGCCGGATTGGACTGATGCTGGTCTTGACAGCTTCCACTGTAGTACTAGGCAGTGAATGACCATATACACAGAAACCCCTTGGCAGTGAATGAACTTGTACATGCAAACAGGATATATATATATATGATACACATGTAACTGTGCATTAAAAATGCTATTGACGGGAATATAGCTTTGACAAAAATATGAAACTTCAACATCATCATATGAATTGTGACTCTACAAAAAAACGTTGGAATAATATCTCCCTACAGCACCAAAATGCGTGCAAAAACAGGTAAGAATGTCGCAACAATTTTCTGGTTATTGTGGTGTATAGAGTGCTGTAATCCTCCAAATATTTTACATCAATCGCAAAAATACTCACAAAAAAAACCACATTCACAATCATCCAATCAAAATGGAATAAGTATTTCAGTTTCATCCAGTTAAATTGAAACTGGCTTCATGGCTTCGTCCAATCAAATGGCAGTGGTCGTAGCTGAGATCACAGATTGGCTAATACCAAGGATATTTAGGAAGATAGTCTGAAAAGAAATATATTAACTAAATGATATAATTATCACATCAGGATTTTGTTGCCATTAGTAATCATGATATTGTCTCAATACTGCCACTGAAAGTGAATGAAGGGATGACAGTATCCTCCATTCTAAATGGTTTGAGCTAAAATCTAAATCATCTTCCTCATATATGAAAGGAAGTGTTGTGGTTTGTGGTTGAACATGCTGGAACATGCTCTGCAGATTTACTTCCATTAGATGATACAGGATAAGAAAACCACTTAAAGGGGCACTGATGCGGAGCGAATAATGTTTCTCGCCAACGGTCTAATTACGAAACCAAACCGCAATTTGGTCAGCGCCCGCTCCTTCGACCGTGACGGACAAAGGAACTGGGCTCCTGTCCATATTTTTTCACCTAAACAGTCAGGAGGCCGGATGCCCATCATATGCCATTTGTTTAAAAATATCCATGGTATTCCTTGTCCGATCGTAACCAAATATCCCAGCAGTGTAGTACTTTTAGGATGCTTGGATGGTATAGTTACTGATCCAATTTGATCCTATTTCAGTGTTTTTAACCTCGATATTTAATCATGTTACATCAAAATATGATGTCTACAGGCACGTAGCAAGCCATTTGTTTCAGTACGGAAGATTGCAAAGCTTTATATTTAGGTAGTTTTGAGTGTTGGTAGAGCTGTGATAGCAAATATCATACGTAAATTTTGGTAGCTATGGTAGCTACAATGGTTTCTTATTTATGATAATAAAAACACACAGTTGATTTATTTGAATTCGTAAACAAAAAACGATGACTTTGCGTTTGGTAGAGAAATCTGAAAATTTTCTTACGTAAAAAACCCCTTATTTCACCTATTTACCCAAGTACACAGCAAATGCCTGTGTGTATTCCTTATGTAACGAAATTCCGTTGGTATGTATCCTCAAAACAGTTTCGGCCCATAAGTGTTTTCAGGCTGCATGCGACACAGAGATTACATCTTCCTTGCTGTAACTCGCGCATGATGGTGTAAATACACGTGTTATTTGTCATCATTCCCTGGATGGTCAATTAATGATTTTTTAACAGGTATAATTAGTAGTAACACCACTTCGGTTACTCAACAAAGGTTCCCATTTGGCATTTCTCCTGTCTGGAGTAAATACTCAACATTATAAATTAAGGTCTGTAATGGCAAATGTATTGTATGTTATGTAATATGTGCATGTAAGTGATGCAAGAGGTTTTATCAGCTGAGTTACAAAAGCAAACATCGATCAAAGGATTAACCGATAACACACTGATTGATTAATTACTTTTATCTTCTAGCGGATTTGTCAAAAGGCAGAGTGTGTAGATGACAACACCCTGTCGTAAAGTGTGAGTGCAAAAACAACATCCTCCCTTCAAAGAATTAACCACCCTTGCGTTGATTGATTGATTACTCATTATTGGTTAACTAAATTACTTAGAATAGTGGACATCATACAATTAGTTGCCAGGTGTGCTATCTGGGAGACCAATGAGAGGTTTATCTGGTTTTCACCAACGAAAGACGTGAAACGATGTGTTACTTTTTCGCAAATGAGACAGTTGTAAGACACGCGACACAGAGCAGGATTATTTACCAGCTGCAGATGAATGGAATACGATTTCTTTTACATGGATATTGATGGATACACTCCTGAACAAGGTACTAGCCTGACATTGTTGCTATAAAATTAGTTTGTTTTACATTCATTATTTGCATTTTGTTTTAATTTACTTATTGTAGCATTCAGCAGAATCTGTATGACAAAAAACAGACACTAGATCCCGTATGTGTGTGAAATAGGATCCACATTGGCAATCTATACAATGTATAAATGTTGCTGTTATGTTAGAAATTTACTATGAGTATAAGCAGATCGTGTGTTCTTTTGTTAATTTTCAGAATCATACAAATATGACAATAAACTAATTAGGGTTATGAGGCAAAATATAGAGACGTACATTGGCTTCGTTATTTTCCGTCCTAATAGTTTTTTACCATTTCTACCACTGGCATATGATTAACCTTCAAAGTGTTTCATTTGTTTTCATAATACATTTGTAATGAAGTAAAAAATGACTTCACCTCAGTTGATCTGTCTATAATTAAACTATCAGTTGCGCCTACGGACTGCGCAGCAGAGGTCACGAACCAGTCACGAATTCTGGGATATCATCCGGGTACTCACGGGAGAAAAACAATAACAAAAGTTTACACCAGTCCACGGAAATTGCTCCGCATTAGTGCCCCTTTAAGATCTTTAACACAATACATGTGGATTTCACCATAGTGTCACATGCATACAACTTGCATCATCTCTGCATTTGTTGTACATGAATATATTAAAAGATGGTGATTGTTGTTACCCTGCCTGGTTCTACAAAATTAAGGGGATAAAACATAGATGAATCAGCTTAGACATGCACACCACACATACACCTTAACAAATAATACATGACCGATCCCAAAGTACAGTTATCTTGATGGCAAGGTCAAATGCTGTTTTTCCTCATCTCACTTCCTTCATCAAGGGGAGTGATGGGGTGGCCCACTCACACACTAACACAATCTCACCAACTCACTCACTCACTCACTCACTCACATGTCCTCCATCTACCTATTTCTTCCTCTTCCAACAGTCTGGGTGTAGTTGTTTCTGCTCCTTTGCCAAAGCTTCTGATTTTTCCTTGAATTTCTTTTTGTCCTCTGGGGTTAGTTTCTTCCATTCATCTCCTAGCAACACACTGATTGCTCTGAAACATACGAACATGTTGATGAACATCCTTTCCCTTAGTATCAACTTCTAGTTTACTGTACACCAACATTAAGTCCTAGAAATAAAGACATCTTAATATAACATACATGGTCCTGTCCCACTGGTCTTAGTACAAAGGTAATCACAACTACTATACTGTAACAATGGTTCTTGACAAACGTAGCACTGAGACTGCTTCGTGAAATGACAAAATAGACATTTATAAATCTACACATACATATGCATGTATGTGCTTGTAGAGCTTAAAGCACTAAGACATTAAAGACAGACAGTGAGATAGAGGAAGCCAGTGAGATAGCATTTATAATTTACCGATCGAGATGTGCAGAGATCATGGGGATAAACTGATGTTTTTGAGATACAGATTTCAAAGTTTATGCAATGGATGTTTAGAGTGTTAATACAACGAGGAGGGTTGGATATACATGATAAAGCCCCTTATGATGGCAGTTCATTGGATCCATTTTTAAATCTGTTCTCTTGAGGGTGGGAGAAGACTATGTTGCCTGGCCCAGACTTTATAATAAGGAGGTCACCATCATATAGGAAGATTTCTGATAAGTGCTAAAAAAAACTAGAAAACATAAACTAAAACAGGAAACCATTAAGAGACCTGACACTGGTGTAGAATACCTTCCCATAATGCTGTCTTTACAAGTTCATATTTCATTTGGCTCTTCTGCTAGTCTTCTATCAGGCCATCTGTTACAATATTTCAGTTATTTGAGATGATCTCAACTGGAGGGAGAGTGAGTTTAGTTTAACACAGATTTTAGCAAAATTACAGCAATATCATGGCAGGGGACACCAGAAATGGGTTTCACTTATTGTACCCATGTGACGAATCAAACTTGTGTTTTCGCCATGACAAGCAAATGCTTTAACCCAGCGTTTGAAATAACTGCCTGCCAGATCACCCAGGAGGGTTATTTTCAACACACCCTGTCAGCTTCTCAAATTCACCTGCCCGATGGCTACGTGTAAATTTAGACATGTATATGAAGATATTTTGTGTGCAGGTAAGTATCAATATTTCTGTAAGGCCCCATCTCAACTGGATATGTACAACCCAAAGTGATGCAGATCTGAGGCATGTTCCTGTTCATTGATACCGACATTAGCACCAGCATATTGTGACAGACATTGAAACATACTTTTAACCAATGAACAAGATGTCCTGACATCCCTTAGGGACACAACTAACCCTAACCCTAATCAAAATCCCCAAACCTGACCAAAGTACAGAAATAGAAAAAAATTTCACATTTATATGAAAAATTTATGTAATCAATACGTGAAAATGTGAAATATCTGTTAAACTAAGTTAAGCCTAACTATATTTTCCATAATAGGGAGATAAAAACGTAAAAGAAGGACTTTACTACAGAGATTATTTCACAGAGAGTCCAGAGCGACTTATTTGGAACAGACAATGACTTTATGCAAATTAGTGTGTGATGGTATTATATTACAAGGACATTTTTTAAATTAGGCTTTGCTTCATCATAAAAAGTATCTGACATAAAAAAAAAATAATTGAAATTGTTTAGGATGTAGTTATGACTAAAAACATTTTTTTTCTTCTGTTTCCGACTGGACTTAAGTTGATGCACCTAAAACAACTGGGCAATCAGTGTTATGGTATATCACAAGTAAACAAAGAAACAAAATGGTTTCGAGTATCATCAATACCTGTTGTCCTTGCCAGGATACTTCTGGGTGTACTGAATTCTGTTCTCTTTGGCAAAGAGCATGAATGCATTCATTGGGCGCTTGGCCTTGGGCAGGTCAAACTTGAACGTGTCCTCCTTGGAGGGCGAGTCGGGGGAGGAGAGTGACTGGCGCTCCTGGTACTTCTTTTGCTGCAAGACATGAGTGAGTGACTGGGTTATTTGAATCAAAGGAAATTGTTTATTTATTGATTTTCAGGTCAAGGGGGTGGGGCATCCTACCTCTGGATCAGCACATGTTGATACAGGTCATAGTAGAGGGCTTATTTAAGTTGGATAATTTGTGCCCAGTCCGTTTCTTAATTGGATACATTATGCTGCAATCAATAGTATCCCACCTGCATAGATCGATGCTCTTTGATTACTGGATTATCTGGTCTAGACCTGATTATTTACCGGCTGAGCAGGAACATTGCTGAGTGCAGTGTTAAACAACCAGCCAACAGAAACCTACCTGTGCCATGGAGCTGAGAGCCAGTACGGCAGTGGAATCAAGGGCAGACAACTGGTTACTGAAAGCAATAACAGTACATGAGTGGTGATTCCTAGTTGCTGCTCTGTCAGGTAACTAGTGGCCAATTACATTCACTTCATGTGTCAGTCAGTGTTATTTCCACATGATACGTCAAATAGTGTTGGGAATCAGAAACCAAATCCACGATCGATCATCGGAGGACTTTTGGTGAACGATTATTTATAATAAGCAAAATACAAACATGTAATCAGCAATTGATTTCACAGTTTATTGGAGGCCTCAAAAGTATGTGTGTTTTGGGAGGTGTGTTTGTATGTTAGCAATCATGGTCAATGATGACATCATATGTACTTCATACCACCAGGCATAGGACAACTATACAAATATGAAGAATTTTGCAATGATGTACTAGTATTGTTTTTATATGTCATGTTTAACATATATTTCAAATTTGAACAAAATTGGTGTGAAACAAAGATTTTAGAAAAACACTGCTACACTATAAAAATCAAATTATGGATTGGAATTTCTGTGTGCAAAACACTGTAATGAGCAACCTTAAAAAAAGGAGCATCTCAGTGAACTCCTATATTACCTTCCATAGAAGGTAGCGTCTGGGTGTGTTGGAGGCAGACACAGATCCTGTTCTGTCAGCTCTCGGCAAGGTATGCCGAACACTGTGACTGTCTTCTGGGGATCACATGATGACCAGCCTGGAACAGTGAGTGAGTGAGTGGGTAGGTGGGTGGGTGGGTGGGTGAGTGAGTGAGGGAGCAAGCATGGGTTACTGAAGATCAGTTCTAATCGAGATCTTCCAGAGTCACCACACGGTTCCAATACAAGCATGGGTTACTGAAGATCAGTTCTAATCCAGATCTTCCAGGGTCACCACACGGTTCCAATACAAGCGACACATGAAGGTCCCAGGCTACAATAGGCCTTCAGCAACCCATGCTTGCCATAAAAGGCGACTGTGCTTGTCGTAAGAGGCGAGTAACGGGATCAGGTGGTCAAGCTTGCTGACTTGGTTGACACATGTCATCGGTTTCCAGTTGCGCAGATCGATACTCATGTTGTTGATCACTGGATTGTCCAGACTTGATTATTTACAAACCGCCACCATATAGCTGGAATATTGCTGTGTGTGCCATAAAACTAAACTCACTCACTCACTCAAATACAAGCATGGGTTACTGAAGATCAGTTCTAACCAGATCTTCCAGGGTCACCACATTGTTCCAAACATTGAAGTCGTCCATTATATATGTACAATAGTTTTGATGCCAGAAGATACAAGTGGCCATTAAATATTAACAAACATAATTACATAAATATTATTATATATATTATACATAAATAACATAATTACCTTTGTCTTTGACAAAGAAGGGATGGTCTTGGGTGCACTGAGCAACAAGGTGGATGGAATCTGTGTCTCCCTGAAGGGTGTGAGTCATGAAGTACAGGTCTAACTTGCCTGTGTCTGTGGTCTCCTTCTTGGTCAGGGAGAAGCCAACAGGCTCACTGCTGTAAAAGACCATGGCGACACTGGTGATTGGCATCAAGAGGTAGCACATTCTGATTGGCATCAAGAGGTAGCACATTCTGATTGGCATCAAGAGGTAGCACATTCTGATTGTCATCAAGGGGGTGCACATTCTGATTGTCATCAAGGGGGTGCACATTCTGATTGGCATCAAGGGGGTGCACATTCTGATTGGCATCAAGGGGGTGCACATTCTGATTGGCATCAAGGGGGTACACATTCTGATTGGCATCAAGAGGTAGCACATTCTGATTGGCATCAAGAGGTAGCACATTCTGATTGGCATCAAGGGGGTGCACATTCTGATTGTCATCAAGGGGGTGCACATTCTGATTGGCTTCAAGAGGTAGCACATTCTGATTGGCATCAATGGGGTGCACATTCTGATTGGCATCAAGGGGGTGCACATTCTGATTGGCATCAAGGGGGTGCACATTCTGATTGGCATCAAGGGGGTGCACATTCTGATTGGCATCAAGAGGTAGCACATTCTGATTGGCATCAAGGGGGTGCACATTCTGATTGGCATCAAGGGGGTGCACATTCTGATTGTCATCAAGGGGGTGCACATTCTGATTGGCATCAAGGGGGTGCACATTCTGATTGGCATCAAGAGGTAGCACATTCTGATTGGCATCAAGAGGTCGCACATTCTGATTGGCATCAAGAGGTAGCACATTCTGATTGGCATCAAGGGGGTGCACATTCTGATTGGCATCAAGAAGGTGCATACTTTGATTGACTTAAGAGGATGCACATTCTGATTGGCATCAAGAAGGTGCATACTTTGATTGACTTAAGAGGATGCACATTCTGATTGGCACCAAGAAGGTGCATACATTGATTGACTTAAGAGGATGCACATTCTGATTGGCACCAAGAAGGTGCATACTTTGATTAACTTAAGAGGATGCACATTCTGATTGGCATCAAGATGATGCATACTTATATAGGTATCAAGAGAGTGCATACTCTGATTGGCATCAAGAGAGTCTTACAAGAATGATATGTGCAACATGATGTGACTATTCAAGATTAGTTTCCGATGTGGAGGGTGTAAAAGTCTTACAATATGGATGTTGTCTGCTCGGCCGAGTGTGTGACCTCACGAAGAGATTGGTGGTCAGAAAGTTCTTCAGCAGAGTGCCAGTCGTTGAACGATGGGGAAACAGAGGTTGACAGGAACTTGATGATGGACCCTGAAAGAGCGCAAACCTTTACAGTCAAACAGGGTCATTTCAGATTATTTACGGTTACCTGACAATCACTGCAAACTATTTTAATCAAATCTAACTTTACAGTAAAAGCATACTGGAATTAGAAAAGTGTTTATGGACAAGTTTCTAAGAAATTCAGAAACCCAAAGCAGAACTCGGTGTAACTATCCTTGTACAGTAATCAAAATATATTTAAACTTTGCACATCCTGCATTTAGTTAATGCTTCAAATAAAAAGACAACTAACAGATACATTATGTTTCAAAATTAATTCCATAAATAGTTTGAAGACTTTCTGATCATTGTAAAGTATGGAAAGAGTTCCTTCTGTTCCCTCACAGTTCGTCTCGTAACAATACCAGAGTTTACCAAAGGTAACACTACGTGGTTCACCATTATATATCACAGTTAATATCTGGGATTTTAGTTATTTTGGGGGGTTCTCTAGTAATTGTTGTTTTAGGTTTTGTTATTAAATTGAGCACATATCCATTCATAAATATCATATGGAAGGAGGTTACGAGAAGTACTCTTACATAACTAACACTTAACAATATGCATGTATCATAAAGTCGTTGATGTTTGCTATAGAACCTTTCCTATCACCTCCTTTCATGAAACTTGATCTTGCTTCAGTGATGACCTAGACCTGCTAGGTGAGCTTGTTCAGCCCTGACCTGATCCACCCGTGAAGGTCTACCCGGGGTAGAATAGGCCTTCAGCAACCCATGAAGGTCTACCCGGTGTAGAATAGGCCTTCAGCAACTCGTGAAGGTCCCGGGGTAGAATAGGCCTTCTGCAACCAGTGAAGGTCTACCCGGGGTAGAATAGGCCTTCAGCAACCCATGAAGGTCTACCCGGGGTAGAATAGGCCTTCAGCAACTCGTGAAGGTCCCGGGGTAGAATAGGCCTTCTGCAACCAGTGAAGGTCTACCCGGGGTAGAATAGGCCTTCAGCAACCCGTGAAGGTCCCGGGGTAGAATAGGCCCTCAGCCACCCCGTGAAGGTCCCGGGGTAGAATAGGCCTTCAGCAGCCCGTGAAGGTCCCGGGGTAGAATAGGCCTTCAGCAACCCGTGAGGGTCCCGGGGTAGAATAGGCCTTCAGCAACCCATGCTTGCCATAAATGGCGACTCAGCTTGTCGTAAGAGGCGACTAACAGGATCAGGTGGTCAGGCTCGCTGACTTGGTTGACACATGTCATCGGTTCCCAGTTGCGCAGATCGATGCTCATGTCGTTGATCACTGGATTGTCTGGTCCAGACTCGATTATTTACAGACCGCTGCCATATAGCTTGAATATTACTGAGTGTGGCGTAAAACTAAACTCACTCACTCACCGTGACCTGATCAAGGGAATGCAAATGCATTGCATCACCATGTCACAACTTACTGGGTCTGTTATTGTGAAGGGGGTGCACCTTTGTCAGTTGATTGTCAACATGTCCATGCAACCGAGACAAGGTCACCATTTAACATTTTCTGCTTCCCTGTTTAATGCAGTTAACTTGACCTGCTGTTTTTAACTCGACCTGCTGTTTGTGCCGACTGAACTACCGGGTCATGCATATGTAGAGTAGTTCAGGTCAAGCTGAACAAGCTGTAGTAAGAGAAAAGCTGCAGGAATCCCTGTTGCTGAAGTTGGACTCACCTTTCATGAAGCACTGCCACACTGCGGTAGGCCAGGGATGGGACCATAGAGCGTCTGATGACTCTGTGTCCTTGGGGGATGATGGGAATGGGGAGGATGACGTCACCTTTGGGTCACTCTCCAGACTAACGCTGTCAATAGATGTCATGTGATTTCTGACCAGTGATTGAGTTGATGACTCATAGATACAATGAGTATTTACAATTTGTGTTACTTTTCAAACAAGACAAGCAAACATATACTGAACAGCAAAAGAAACGCAAGTTTTGAAAAAAGGAAATTTCATAAAAGTAAATGCCCGTGTTCAAGTCTTCTGCTTATAAACTGTCAAATACACACCATTGGGTGTTTTTACTAGAGTTGCTGTCAGTATATTTATGGTGTCCATTTCATAAAGGATGAGTTTCCTTTGAAATTATCTTAAAATTCATGTTTGATATAGTTTACGGATACTTGAACAGTATTTTGGTATGCAATGGCATGAAAGCTTGATGGGGGAGGAAAGGCTGAACTGGTGTGGAGCCCCTTTCCGGACAATGGACCCTACGTCATAGTGTCAACAAGGTTCACATCTTTACCAGATTGGTGAAAACAGTGATATGCCCAAGGTTTGGTTTCTTGTTTCAGGTCATGCACATCAGTATTAGACCTGTATACTGGTGGTCTGTAAATATTAAAGTCTGGACCAGACAATCCAGTGATCAAAAGCAATGAACCATGATCTACACAATTGGGATTCGACAGCATGTGTCAGTGAGTTTGACCACTCATTTCTGTTAGTCGCCTCTTAAGACAAGCATGGTTTACTGAAGACCAATTCTAAAACGGATCTTCACTGGTTCCCATGGTTAAATGAGCTTGATTTTATGCCATTTCTAGCAATTTTCCAGCAATATCCCATGGTTAAAGAATGCTATGGTGTTGAATATTGCTTTACTTCATTGCTTGTCCCTTACCTTGGTGCTGCAGAGGACTTAGCTGTGTTCTCTCCCTTAATGGCCCGTCCACATATACAAGCTTCAGGGCATTCCAGGTCCAAAGTCCGCACCACAGGGCCACTGAAACAGCACATGTGACAAGGTCAGGACAACCACTGCTCTTCGATAGAGTCCTCCACAACAGAGAATATACTGGCACCAAGGCAATATTCATGGAACTACTGGAAGAACTGGTATGGCCAATTCTGCTGAATCAGCCCATGATGCAAATATACCTCTTTTGGGAGTTGGTTTAAAGGTTCTTTGTATAAGGTGTTCATATTACCACAGAATGGTTTGGAGTTAACTGAAGCTATAACTTACAGCTCCTGGACATAGAATCAGGCTGTTCAGGGACTGGGTTTAATGAAATGCTTATTTTTTTCGCGAACACCTGGTGTCACAATTGATTTCCAGTTGCCCATTCATATAATTGTCACAAGAATGTTTCCCCCTTACACCAAACAAAATTTGCTTCTGAGGATAGTCAAGACAAGGCTTACATAGATGATATATGACAGTAGACTCTCCACTCACCTGGGTTTGTCCCAGGGCATGGGGGCACTCTTCCTCAGCAGGGGGCTCTGAGGTCCTGTTGCAATGATAGCCAGTTCTCGGAGGTTGTCCATCCCATCAAACTCGGGGTCAAGCCGACTCTGAGGGTCTGGAACGGGCTGGACAGTGTCACTCTTCCCGTCTGCACCAACATCAACATCAACATCAACATTTCATTTAACATTCATTATTCATGCATTTCTGCCACCTTCCACAGTTACCTCAACAGAAGTTACAATGGCCATACTGTCTTCCTGCTTTGCCCTCAGCATTGAGGCGGCAGAACAAGTACTGGAGACAGTGCACTACTGTGTCAGAGTGGGGTTTGCATATTTAACTGGGGCATGGTGTTTCAGTGGGCTAACCTGTTAAGACATCCAGACAAGTGCAGGCATGTGGCCATTTCACTGAAATATTCTAGAACGCACGAGTGAGTGAATGAGTTTAGTGTTACCCTGTTTCTAGCATATTCCATCATCATGACAGGAAAATAATCTTGAACCACAACACCTGTAACCAAAGTCGAGGTAGTCCTGGATTTTATGTCTTGTATCTATAAATCCCTGTGGACAACAGAGTCTCTTAGCAATATAAAGGAAGGCAATATTTAACAAACTTTATGGAAATCAACTTCTTTTGTTTGGTGAGTGCAAGGTTTGGATACAGGTTCTTGTTTGACAACTCTAAGAATCTGTATGGAAACATCTACTCAATACTTTAATTTGCCAGTATCTATCAAGGCCAGCTGCTGCCTGCAGGCTTTAAAATCTACAGGCCCTGAATGAAATCTGCAGGCCCATTTTGCTAAAGTCAAACCAATAAAAACAAAAAAACAAAATTGACTGTAACAATCAGTTAGCGCGAACCCTATGGCGCAGAGACGCGTTTTCATTTGTTAAAAGGCTGGTCTTTACATTCCTATCTGTAAAGCGCTGAAGTTGTCGTAACATGACGGATCATGAATGATTCCCGAACGCTAATAAATGGAAAATATTCCAGTTGTGAAAAAAGACAGATACTTGTAATTTACCATAACAACCGGCGCTGGTCCTCCGGGCCAGTGATTATTTCGAACCCTGCTAACTGACGTATTCACTGATAAAAGATAAAATAAGTTATCCATAAAGTTTGTTCAGTATTGTAGTGCAATATCCCAACTTTTGAAATGCCACTCAAAGAAGGTATTCTTTGAGACCCATGAAAGGTTCCGTACGTTGCATTCAGGTAGGCATCATCGCTCCCCAAGAGGTAAATATATCATTATATGTAGCCCCAGAGCGCCCCATGGCTACATTCCGTAAGATATGCATACCAAACTCGGCACTAACCAATTAAGTTTGAATTACTTGCCTACAAACACTTAACTAGATATCATTAGTATAGCAACACTCTCTTTATTACAAGGGTCAGGGTAGCCTAGTGGTTAAAGCGTTCGCTCGTCACGTCAAAGACCATGGTTCGATTCCCCAAATAGATACAATGAGTGAAGCCCATTTCTGGTGGCCTCCCTGTGATACTGCTGGTATATTGTCAAAATCGGCCTTCCAAACAACTTACTGACTACAGTAAGTCACAAATGTATTCCCTTGGCGTACCCTTATGTTTCTTTGCAGATCTCTGTTTTCTGTACTGACATCATATATGGGTCTGAATTAAACTGCGCTGAATATTGCACGGAAACGCGCTACGGCTCGTTAAGCATTTGGGAAGCGCACAGATAGATCTGTACGTATCACTAAACAATGGTAGAAAAGTACCCAAAGGACAGGGGCCCAAAGGAGGAAGGATAGATCGAACTATCAACTCCACTGTTGATGATAACTTGAGTTGACGATTAAAACAAAATCCCCTGGAGACCCACATAGACAAGAACGGGGCAAAAAAGCAAAACCTCCGTCCAGGGAAACTATCACAAAATCTGTTTAATCATATATGAGTAATTATACCCACAAGAAATCAGGTCACATCAAGTAATTGGTAACTTTCTCTCTGTCCATTAGGAAAACAGTGCTCAGACTTATGTTCATGACGGTATGAATGATGCAACTTAAAGTGAATGGGGAGAAAATAGGTCACGTGACCACCTTTATGGCTACATGCCAAGTTCTCTGCTTCAAGTATTCCTGTCATAGCCAGAGTTACAAGTGTCGCGTCATGTATATAATTTAGTAGCAAGATGCGCCCCACTAGAGTATGTTTTATTTCAATGGAGTGGCATTCACAAGTGGGGACTGAGTAGGTGCTTTTTACAACCCATGTGTGAGTGAGTGAGATTTATTGTCGGTTTTTGCAGGGATAATCTACAACCTGATTTTTGTAGGTTCTTCGTGTCTGTTTGATGTGGGAGAAAATCTCGAGGTTTGAGGCATATACCATCCTGGTGGAACTCTAACAGCGTTACAGCCATACGTGTACTACACTATAACTGACACAAACATTATATCCATCAGTTCGATATAAGGGTATTCGGTAAACTGTGGAATGGCGGGTGGAGAAGTAGTCCAGTGCGCTCGAAGGACCGATCGAGTTTGATCCCCAACAATGTGCGAGGGTCATTTCTGGAGTCCAGCGTCGTGCTGAAATACTGTTTAAGGAACCAACTCACTCACTCACTCATACTATGACAGGACAAATACATAGGAAAACTGACAAGGCATTACCAGGTTCATCTTGGTCATCTGTCTCGCTGGTGGGGAACTCTGAGGATTCCTCGCATTTGGTGTTCTTCTGATGATATTTGAGACCGTTGTTGCTGAAACGGCATACAGAGAATATGTGTCCAGTATAACATGATGCACCTGTAGCCATCTGTGTGTGCTGCTAAACGTAGAAGTCACCAATATTCCAGCTAAATGACAGCGGTTTGTGAATCATGGAGTCTGGACCATGCGATCCAGTGATCATCAGTATCGAACTGCACAAGTGGGATACGATGACGTGTGTCAATCAAGTCTGCGGGCTTCATCACCCGGTCTTGTTAGTCGCCTCTTACCACAAGCTTGGTTTGTCGAAAGCCAAACAGGATCTTTCACATGTGAATACATGACGTTCTTCTTTGTCACATACATTAAATTTCACTGAACACGTGAAATTTCCCTTTCGTTATAAGCTTCCAGATTTGATAAAATTTGATAACATTATTCATTCAGAGAATACGTGATTAATGAAATGTTCCCAAGTGTAAACTAAGACTGTTAACAGTATTGTTCAGGCACACATAAGTCATAGCTCGGTATTCGAAAATGCAAACAAAATCGAGGCAACACATACCTGTGTCAGTTGCTATATTTGTTTATTGTTATTATTATAAGATCAGCAATTATGATAACATATATCAAACGATCCTTTTTGTCTTAGGGTAAACGTCAAAGCCGAATGCTGGTGTACGAATACATAAGAACCACAAACAAACATGGCGCACTGAGAGAAAGGGAAGAGCGCCGTTGAGAGAAAAATCAACTACATACTGTGTCAATAAGCATTTACTGCTAAAGCACGCATGATAAAAATTGTAAATAAAATCTCCGTTTCGAAAGCTGCCAACACGAAGATCAAGTGTTTGGAACAGAGGTAAACTCGCAAGAAGCGAGGCGTTCAGACAGCACGACGAGGTTCACATCCCGGATGGGACTCAGCTTAAAAAAGTACTAGCATTTCTACTTTACCACGAAAGTGTAATCCCAAATATAACATATGTTAGACTTCATTTGATTTAGCAAATAAAACCAATATTTTTTAAATGGTGAAATTAAGTAAATGTCTCATCAGGCAGCTCCATATGTTATTTTGCTAAACATCGTTATAACCTTGTCGTACAAGACAATGAAACAAATAAATTTTAATACCTTAGGACTGGGACGAGACCAAATTTCAACGCGGTTATCCCACCCCTATTACCCTACCAAGATACCGGTTATGCTAATTTCTGACATCAAATTTGCAAGAAAAGGCAATATTTACTTCAACTCCCAGTCTTAACTTTCGTGTTTCTCAATTTTTTAAACTATACATTACAATATTACACTCAAAAGAAGTGACTGTAAATTATGTCTAAATCTTCAGTGACAATACAACCTTTTGAACACGAAAGAATAACAGACTACAGCACGCTGTTCAGTCTATTAGTCACATGACCATAACAGAGCGGGTATTGAGACGGGTACTCGGATCCAACTCATCACCCAACCCGGATATCCGGATTACCCGCCCTAATATATCTTATACAGCCCATGTCAGTCTTAAACATTTGGCAAGTCTAGATTACCGCAGTTTCTGAAAATGAAGATAATATCTTAGATACTTTTTTTTTTACATTGATTAATAATGAAAATTTTGAAATCGCGTTTTTCCGTGAAATATGTAGACTTATGAGATTCCACGTTAGTTTAATGTTTACCATGCAACTAAAAAGAATTGTCTGTCGAATTTATTATTTGACTAGACTGTATTAACATTTTTAATTTTATTGCTAACATGGACAAAGAATGAATGGAATGGAATATAAACGAATTAATGAATGAAGTTAAAGTTACATCTTAATACAAGAATACTTTCTTATGTTATAAAGAATCAATATATAAATGGAAGTATTTCTAAACAGTTACACACGCAAATTCAGTTTCACCATTTAAAACAATACCTGGTGCTATAAAGGTTATTTCATGTGGTAGTCTATAATTAGCAAGGCACATCCACATCAGCTATGAATTCGGTCACCTTGTCAGTCCCATAAATTTCAAGGTATCTCATATATTACTGAAACAGTACTCCTACGATGATAATTACACTAATTGATAATTTCTCACCTGTCTGCCTTCATGTTTACAACATAGCAGGTGCTTGTTTTCACTAGAGGTGAATTTCACCTGACAGACACTGAAGTTCATGTCTCAATAAAGAACGGCTAATAGTCCTGCAAACCCTATACAACATTTTTCAACTATTTCATTTCAGCCTTGACCCAAGTATATATACCTACACTGTGTATCTTATTCAGATAGTATTCTAATGCTGGAGGGTCAATTTGTTGTTAAATGCAGTGTGTTTATAATGTCAATGAAGTAATTTAATAATGATCTGCTTTACTAATAGGAATGGCTGTGTTTGAAAATAGTAGCAATATTAACAGTAAAATGATGATGATGATGATGATGATGATGATGACACTCATCAAAGGTGGACTCTGCTCACCAGGAAATACCGCCTATCGGACCAATTACTGATATGAACGGCAACAAAGGGACACAACTCCATATAAACTACTACAGTTCTTGGCCATAAGTGAGTCATCATAAGTGAAATTCCCGTAGACATGCCTGTTACTTAACTCTGATAAGAAGAATTTTCATAAATTTAATTTCGTTCGAATTGTTTTGAATATTTACCCATCTGGTGGGAAATCACCTCAACTACATACACATAATTTCCATCAACATTTCCGATGATTATTAAGAAATCTGCAGCAACATGTTAGACCCAGCAAGCAGGTTTCACATTGTTATCTATGCTATTATATATAGCACATAATCAGGTGACATTCGACAACTAATCAACGGAAAGATGAAAGAAAATTAAGGACAAGTATCTAAAGATGATTTGCAAGATGTCTGCAAAATAAAATGACTTCTACTCAATTTATCAAAATTATTCTTCCAACACTTAACATGTACGTCTATGAGAATTTCACAATGACGACTCACTTATGGCGAACTATTGTTCATAACTGGTGTTTTGGGGGGTGTGGGGTGTGTGTGTGTGTTCTGTAAATAACAAACAGGGAGGGGGCGGGGTTGCTTACTTTGTACATTAATGTTGGTGTTTTTGTTTGTCTGTGTTTTGTTGTTTTTACTTTATTTTATTTATTTAATAATTTAATAACTTATTTATTTATTTGGGGAGGGGGTATCATTCACACTGCACATGCCACTCCATAAGATTCATCTCTTTCTCTCTCTCTCTCTCTCTCTCTCTCACACACACACACACACACACACACACACACACACACACACACAAACACATATACATATATCAGTTGTGAACATTCCCTAATCTGGACGAAAGTGCCACCCTCCTGAGTAACAGTTTCCCTCTAGGTACAATGAGGTTCTATTGTCAACTTGTCTAATACAATCCCATTGACGGAATTATATAACATATTAACACATCTGTCATCATAAATCCTACCATGGATATCCTGGGAGACCGACAGGCACATTCCGCTCCAACTGGAACATTGCATATAACCTTCCGCCCTGGACTAGATCTAAATGTTCGTTTCTGTATTTTGTATTAATATTCCACACACGTAAAAAGAACGCTGCACTGCCCATTATTGTATATATCATCTATGACAAAGCATGCCTAAATGCATGATGTTTTCCAGCGTGTATGTTGGCATTTTCCACCTGAATGGTTCATCCTAAATATATTGCTGTTGCTGCTGTTGTTGCCTTTAATAATTTTCAAGTATACGTTCACGCATTCTGCGTCCGAATGGTTCATTTAAAATCGTTGTTGTTTTTTAAATATTTTCCAGAATATATACATGCATTCTACGTGTGAATGGTCTATTTCACAATTGTTGTGGTGTTTTCAGACATTTTCCAGAAACACCTATATAGGGTTTCAACGCATGAATGGTAAATTCAATCAATATCAAATCAAAGATTTTTTTTCGTAATTTACTGCGTTTAACTTTAACCATGTCCATACTCACCTTTTAAATGTCTTCTTGCATCTGGAGCACAGGAACGTCTTTACATCCTTATTGTGAGACCTGATGTGGTACCTGAGGCCTGGGGCACTGGTGAACGTTTTTTTACATCCGGGTTCCGTACAGTATCGCACCTTGTGACTAGCCCCGTCCCCCTGGCGCTGGTTGGTGAGGAACTCTTGCATGCGATGCGTCTTCACGTGGGGGCGTTTTCCCAACTCCACCCCTCCATCCTGAGAGAATGGGAACCTTTTCTTAATTTGGTAATTAAAAGTGTTTCCGAGTTACTGTAGGCTGCGGTGGTTTGTTTATAACATAATAAATATCAGAAAACTGTATTGAGAGAATTCACGCATTGAAGAGGCCATGTCACTGTGACCTTTTATGAGAATTATTTCGTTCCTGAGAGTTCTTCATCACAGAATGAACACGTCAATATTACATCGAGACATTCCAAGCTGCCTGTTTGTTTTATATTTATTGTTAGACATTTGACAAATGTCTTCTAAAAAAGAAACCTTAATTCATTACAATTTCCAAAAGCACGTGTGAAATAAGACTATTCGCAACCCTGCTCAAGGCCGTTATAGTTGGAATGGTCTACAGTGCTGTTGATTCAGCTGTGAAAAATGGAGAATCCACACGATCCCTTTTGTAATTACGTGTAAACAAAATTAAAATAAACCATTCTTAAAATGCTAAAATTCTATAGATATTCATTCTTTGTATCTGTTGACAAGACAAGATAAGACAAGGTCTATATTCTGTGCTGAGAGTCTGTATGGCATGCAGCCATGCTGTATTAATGCATTGTTGACCGGTGGTCCATTATTGAAGTCATTGTCTGTCTGTAGTTTCAACAAATGCATGTTGTATATTTAGTATATCCAACAAGTTACATTTGTCGCTGGTTAATAACAAAAAATATGTCCTAGTCGGCGAATATATGAAGTTCTGCAAATCCGTCGTATCGCCACTGGCAATGTACGCTATCATAACAGTGTGTTTAAACAAGGATTTTGCTGCAGTGGCACACAAGAAGAGATATTATTTGATTTATCCATGTTCTTTCCTCGCCTGTAATATTTGATTCCTATTTTAATTAAGCCCCTCATACACGCATGATGGTTTGTATATGCACTTCCTGTCCTGTCCTCCCGGATATGAAGAGAATTCTACGATGTGTATGTTTAGCTCGTAGCTATATTTTGTAATAAAGTGTGATTTGTTGCTTAAATAAAGTAGGTCACAGGATGATACAAATTTGCATTCTATACCTATCAACATTTTGAAAGCTGAAAGTGTTTACATTTTAACTGTATTATGCCCGGAAATCGTTATTCCATCGTCAGTCTTGATGGGTTGCATATAAGCATTTGTTCTTCATAAAAGTGGCAGTTTTGATATAATATATGAAAGAAATTTTAAAACGCTCAAAACAACTCATTTACAAATAGAAACATGATGAAAACATGTCACTATAAATAAATAAATATAGGTCGTGCACAAAAGCAATGAATTAATACATTAATACATCCCGGAAAAAGCATCACACATCTAGAGAACATCCGATCTTAAACTGAACGATTAAGAACCACGTGGTCTTGGTGAAAGAAACACAGTCTCCCTTTGGAAGAGATTACAGTGAAAACCCCAATTTCAAACAATTTCTAAACCAAATGCTCGAATGACATGTATGAGTGAAGTTTACATGACAACAAATGGTATGAAACCATTAAAGAAGATGTACATCCATACCATTCGCAGTCAGTTTTCTAAATCCTTCGCAGAATAACTGTGTCACTAATGTATATTCTTTATTATACATACAACGTGACCTTGAGAAGTCCGCCTGCACATGTTTACTGTGTAGTTCTGTGTTATATTCAGGGAATTCTTTAATTTATGTTAATTAAGTTATATTTTGCATGTCAGCTGTCATTAACAAAACAGCAAAAAGCCGACATATGGTAATATAAATAAGAGACTATGTACTACACATGTTCCTAAAATTAGATTCACTGCAAACTTAGTAACTCTTTAATAAACACGAGCACTGTGTGAAAACGAATGAAAAAAACTATTTTGAAACACCACAAATAAATAGTTACTGTATTTTTTAAAACAAAATAAATAAATGAATAATTCGTGGTTTGGTGTTTGGTATATTATGATATATTGAGGACATACAAACTGAAGTGCAAAGGTGCTAGAATCACTATGGAATTTTCTGTATCTTTTGAAACATTTGATTAACTGTTATTTGACTTAACTAATAGCTGGCGTGAATGGTACATGAGATTTGCACCGTTTTAGCTGGTAAAGTGTACCTCGTGTCTAGAAATGTGGGGTCTCCTTATATACTAAACATCAAGAGGGCACCTTCAGGCGGTCCTAGACAAATAGTATGAGTATCACATTTCGTGACGTGGACAAAGTAGATATATTCGTGAGTGGCGGTGTCAGAAGTAAAATGTCATCTTGGTCAGGTTACGTGATGAGATACACATGGTATCTGACAAAAAAGAGACAAACGTTGTTTTTAGTATGTATATTCTTGCATGATCTTCATAAATTAACTTTAAATATTTTGTTACATACACTGCCAACAGTTCCAGACTTGTGTCGTTCGTTCAGGCTTATCATAAACCTATTTCGGAGGTATTTTTATGTGAAGACTGAGCATTTATTTTCATGGAATTTACACAAAATATTAACGATCCCTATATTTTTTAGTATTATACATGTACCTAGTTCTGGGACATGTATTGTCATCTAATATTCCGTTTTGTGGGCTAAAGGCATTCTGTCAAAACGAATTCATACAATGGTGAACAACAAATGCTGTCTACAATCTTTGGCTTGTTCAACACTCTAGCTGAATTAAATCAAGTAATATATAAACTTATACAATTATTTAAAGACGATACATTTTCATCATCTTTCATTACAATCGTTACGAAAAGGTATTCATGTACAAGTCTTGTTTTCAGTATCAAAGTCATGAAATTGGTTCGCATTTAAGCAACATACTTTTTATGTGATATTTCAGTTTACCACATGGAAGCGGATGGTGGGTAAGGGTAAAGGTGACGAAATATATTTTCAGACCGAAATTGTATCAATGAGCAGAAATGAACAATATCACCAGAAGGTAATTCTGTTATCACTGTACGCGCCCTACTTTGTACCAAAGGTTGTTAACATTGTTACGTGATAAAATATCCCGTGCGTTAGTGTCGGATAACACCCAAGCTATAACAATATTGCTCACATTATACAATGGCTTGATGAACTGGTATTCAAAGTTAATTGAAGCAAAATTGTTCTAGTTTCATAATTCACATATATCAACAAAATTATACATAAACTTGAAAATGGTTCATTTGGTGAAAAATATAATATATTTCGCTCACGTTCTTTCATTAGTCATAATGGAAGTGCTGATGAAAACTGACATAATGAGTGTCGGGTACATATAAAAAGATATGATGCAACGTCATTTGGTCAAACTTTGTAACTTTTTCAGATGACTCATTCATTGTGTGCCGAGAAGTGTACACACCACGTGATAAACATGTACTAAAATCGGAGTGAACCCACATCACGGCGAAATACATATATAGCATCCCCATATCTACGTTGCATAACTTCATAAAACTCGCTTGTTTCGCTCACACTGTTAAACTCTTATTTATAGACTGTCCAGCTGATCGCTCAACTAACTCTAGGAGGGGAAATGTACGCTGTGTGCCGGCGGTAAATGCGAAACTGTAACCTACATGTGGAGTGACTGGTGTATGTATAGTTGGTACATCACATAGACTACACTCATTGTTTGAGCGCCAAGAGAAGCGTCTAACCATATATTCAAACTTGGCTGGTCCGTCTCACTGAGATGCATTGACCCAAAGCCTAGCCGGTCAAATACAACCTAAACTGAGACAGGCGTTTAAATCAAGCTTGCGCGCTTTAAATCAGGTCAAAATAACCGTGGATGAACTACTAACACTGCTGAGCAGTTAATGGGACTTTAAAACGGTCAGCTGTTAAGTGTCGGTGGGCTAAATCGACCACAGCTATCTGTAGGTTTGGACAGGTGAGCAGACACGCTTTGTAGTAAAAAGTTTGAAAAGCGTAGTAAAACTAATCGGGTCGTTTGGCGAACAGCCAGACTTTCAAAAAGTGACAGTTGCAATGAGCATAAATGGACTAGTGTACACAGCCACGGTCTCACTTCCAATTCAGTAAATCTCAAGTACTTTAAATGGCTACATAACCATCAAGCAGAGTTGAAACCGTTATAGTAAATTTGTAATGAGACTACTCACGCTTTCTGACGCCATTTTCTCCCGGCTAGGGGGCTGACGACAACATTTCTCTGATTGGTTGTGAATTATCGTGAGGTTTTCTTGCGATTTTTTCATTGGTCAAAGATTTATGAATATTAATAAGGTGGTTTTCGCGCCCATCCTGAATTCGTACCGGCTGACATGCGTTTGTTTTGGTCTTCAGATGTAAACACTCCTTCAAAACACTAAATGTGACACTCTGTTTTTAAACATGGGCTTTAATATTCGGAAACCCTAAAACAGTATGGTAGAGGAAGTGTAAATCTGTGCCTTTTTTAAGCAGCGGGGTGGTGTAATTGTTAGGTTTTAAAGACACTGATTTCAATGATAATCAAACAGAAGTTGAAGTGATGGAAAACAAACTTCTCGTAACCTGTTACGCAGATATGTTTGATTCGTTTAGACATGGCGAGTTGTCAGGTAAGTAGAGTAAACCAGGCTGGTGAATAATATACAGTTACGGTCTCGTATTGCATCATACGTCTGATGAATAAACAGTTAATACTATCAGATGAAACAACGTTTTGTGCCAACAGCAGTGATTGAGAGAGGGTGTTTTTTGGTTGACAGAGAGATTGAGTGGATGGATGGGTTGGTGGATGATTGAAAGAAAGGGAGGGGGGAGAGAGGGAGAGAGAGAGAATATAAATAAATGAATAATAAAGATGTGAACCAGTGTAATACATCGAAATGACATGACGTACTATGACGTTTAATGACGTCATTACTGATGTCTTTGATAGATCTCTACTTATATACACCATGCTCTGGAAATACTTTGTTATAACTTCCTGATACTTGTCTCGTAAAACCAGTATTTCATCCAGGTTCTCGTATTAACATTTAATCTCAACGTCGTATGAACATCGTGCCTTGGAGTCTGCGAGGAACGAACAAGACTGAACTGCTATTTCAAAGAAATGAACTCAGCAATATTCCAGCTGACTGATAGTGGTCTGCAAACAATCGAGTGACATTCCAGTGACATCGCGAAGATGAAGGTGAAAATGATGATGAAGAAGAGCGTAATAAGGAAGAAGAAGAAGAAGACTTGTACTATATTTGTACAGCCTCCTGAACACATGAAGAGTAAACAAAACATATAATGTATGTTATATTTAGGATTACTTTGGTTGGACTGGGTCCCACATCCTTTGTCTTACCGAGAAAGTATTATCCCAAAAATAACATATGTTACATTTGGTCACTATCTAGGTCATTGAGCATTCCAACATACAGAAACTTACACAGGTCGATGTTACACGCAGTATGGCATCAAGTTAGTCGTGCAATGAAATACCCTATTGCTAAAATATTCTCTGAATACAGTGACTGAGGTAAACTATCGTATCACTTCTATAGAGGTCCTATGAGAAAAGAATGCAATTTCTGGTTTTACTGAAGTGCCTATTTTGTATATACAGAATTCCCAGGTTATAAAGTGTGACATGTAAAGACAAAGTGGGTTTCATTGTGTTGCCTCTTTTACAAATAATTACATGTTTATCAATCCATATTTTCCTACCAGCATTGATCATTAATCCTGTGAAACCCAATCTGACAACCAAGTTGCATAATTTTCCAGACGTTAGTATGAAAATGTATCTTCCCGGGTCATGAAGATCTTTAAACGATTTAAGATTCATATCATGTACATTTGTTTAAATATGAATGCCATTTTATTCTGAAGTATATATTCGTTAGGCGTTCCGGAAATCGCTTTAAAAAACGAACAATACAAGCTGTCTGGTACAACCAGGCGATGCCATAACAAAATTGAAATAGAAAGTTTCGAATGTGTGAAGCCTGTGTTATCTTTTCTACATCATCTCAGTGTAAAAACATATTGAAGTCTATTTATAGACGATGTTCATCTGCGTTCCCCATAAACCACATATAAGGTACCACTCTGAGGTATATTTTACAAGCCAAAATATCTTCTTTTTTTCTAACCAGTCGTATGTTTGGTCTCCCCATACTTCTGAACTCCAATCTTCATGCAGCCTGATCATGAACTTATGAGACAAACAAGGCATGACATGAAGATTTGAAGGTCATTTTCAATCCGGATCTTTGCTGGTTCTTATATCTCACACTTCAGGATACACATAACATATGTTACTTACATACGTATATTCCTATATTATTCCTGAAGATCCGGGTTAGAATTGGTCTTCCCCAACCCATGCTTGTTATAAGAGGCGACTGACGGGATCGGGTGGTCAGACTAGCTGACTTGGTTGGTACATGTCATCGGTTCGCAATTGCGCAGATCGATGTTCATGCTGTTGATAACTGGACTGTCTGATCCAGACTTGATTATTTACAGACCGCCGCCGTATATAGTCGGAACATTGTTGTATGCGGTGATAAACAACCAACTAATATATCTACATACTAGCTGCACTATACCCGCCGATACCCTACCTAGGACTCAGCCTGATGGGAGAAACAAGCACAGACCAGCTCGGATAAGCATATGCCGTGTCTGAGCGAGTGTATATTATATGGCTGTGACATACATGGCATATCAGGGGTGGTATCCTCTTTTGCCAGTTGGGCTAGTTGTTTATTTACGGAGTCAAAGGATTGTGAGACATGGTCGACATGGGGGCCAGCAGTATAGAATACTATCGGTATAAATCGCAATACACGTGAAATTAAAACAAGAAGAAATTAACCGATTTTATTTAACACATCACCTCAGATGGATTAGACAAATTTAAGAATCATTTGTCTTTTAGACTTTTCGTATCTGCTGGTGTCATTTAAGACTTACACCAGCTTCATTAAAGGGACCCACTTTTAAAACAACGTACAGACACTCACAGACTCATAAATAAGTAAGTAAGTAAATAAATTTACCTCACAAATTATTATTATAATGTACAAGCTTTTATTAGAATGCATAATTGGTGCTTGAAAAATAATTAACCCCGACAGAACGTTAAAAGTTCATGGGAAATAACACGAATGGGACAGTGACTCCTGTACAAAATAAATTTCAGAAATTTGGTACGTATGTATATGCATGCATGCATACCTACCTACCTACCTACCTACCTACCTACCTACCTACCTACCTACCTACCTACCTACCTACCTACCTACCTACCTACCTATACCTACCTACCTACCTACCTAAATACATCCCTACCTACCTACCTACCTACCTACCTACATCCCTACCTACATCCCTACCTACCTACCTACCTACCTACATAAATACATAAACTTATTCGGCCTACATGACATGACGTCGTATGCATGATTCACTGAATGAAAGTGAAGTAAAACCGTATGACATCTGTGTTGAAATCACACTTTTCAACAAACCGTTTAGGACCAACCATTCTATTAAATAATTAATATTAATACAGTGAACCTGTATCAGAAATAACAAAAACAAAAAAAACAAAAAAAAACGACAGTATTAGCAACAAATATAAGGAAAGGATTAAATAAATTCTGATAAAATCAGAAATTAATGTCTGATTTTATTGTTTCGGTGTATGTGGTAACAAAGTCCGACAGACAAAAACCCGCGAAGACGCGGGCTAGAAGAGTTCTTCAGTATTCCATGTTTATCGAATTTAAAAAGCAACTAACGGAATGGATGAATTTAGTTTAACGCCGCACTGAACAATATTCCAGCCATGTGGTAGCGATCTGTGAATAATCGGAGAAACTATAAAATTAGCAATAAATATGACACACAAATAAGAAAATCGGTTCTTGTCATTTAGACAGTGTGAACATCCTGTCAACATTTTGGTAACAAAATATCTGAAGGACAAGTGATTATTTTGAGAGCTGATCCCACCATTACAAGCCATTGCACAAGCCCCCATTGTTTTCATATCTTCAGAATTCTAGACTTGATATAGACGGTTGACCATGCATGGACTTGCCGACTATAACCTGAGCACAAGCTGATATAGATATTGATGGCTACGCATATCACTAGAGAATTTACATTGGACAGTAGACTCAAGGAAACAACTGATTTCATGTAGCGCGTGTGGGCGTTAGTGGCGAAATGTGACATATATCACGTTCTGTATCAGGTGGTTTCCAAAGTGACAGAGTGAATTTAGTTTTACGCCGATTTTCCAGCAATATAATGGCGGGGGACACGAAAAATGGGCTTTGCACATTTTGCCCATGTGAGTAATTGAACCGGGTCCAAATTGAAGATCAAGTCGGGAAATTCATAACAAATAGACTATTTGTGTTTAATAGTAAACAATATGACATGAAATACTTGAAAACATCAACTTTTTCAGGTCATTTGGCGAAACAACTTATTTGACAAGAGAAGACAAATGTACTCGATTTATGTGTTAATGACAAATTTAAGTTGTGTATGTTCTCTTTCGGTGTATTCAGTCTCTCGATGCAGGGGCGTGGTTCACGACTTGCACGGGTAAGACACGAGGCGCGCGAGACGTTTGTTTATACAGGTTTACGACATCGTGTTGATATCACCGAAGCACATGGTTGTGCAAATGAGTCGTATCAGAATAGCAGACTGTATTCCTCAAGCACTCACCCTGTTTTGACAAGCTCGAGATGGATTTAAATGGATACCGTTACCCTATACAGTGACAACATAGATGCATAACTATATACGAAACTGGGAAGAAACACTCAAGGCCATGTGGCTCAAACCAAAATCATCTGGTATTCCTTGACACGACTGCTGCCCAAGTTTGAGGTTCGTGGGTTTGTGGTTTTAATTGTCACATTATATTTCACTCAACCTTGATGGATTATATTTTTTTTTGAAATTTACGAAAATATTGCAGTACTAACAGTATGAGAAAGAGTTTCCATATTTTCTAGTAAGGCGGGCTAGCTATGTCTGATATCCTGAGAGTTACAAACTTACAAAAAACTTCAGAACCCCGAAATTTGAATGAATACATCTGTTTCACCATTAAGCTGCTAATATCATTAATATATTTATCTGACCATAATCCTGCATGATTAAGACGTGTATCATAAGTGATATATTTACAAAATGACCCAATGGAAATTTACTAGCAAGTGACTGTGAGACTTACTGACCAGACTTGACTTTTACTAGTCACGCTCTAACGGGCCAGTGGCTATTTCGCACACAGAGTTCTAATTATGACATTCCATGTAGAAAGTAGAAGTTTTATGATTGCAGTGTTTTTGGTTTGTTTGTTTTGGGTTTTTTTATTGGTTTGTTTTGGTTTTAAATCTGTGTTTATTAGCACTGTATATATTTATTTGCAACTGAATCCAACTTTTACGAGGCCAAAATCATGTAGCCAGTGAAGTAAACCGATTATTAACGTTGTCAGTGTTCGCTTGTAAGAAACCAGAGACTGTATTTTTCCCAAAATCTGTTTATTGATTTTTGTCCAAATTTCATGAACAAACATTCCTTCATTTGCAATCGTAGGGAAGCAAAGTGAACAAAACTGAAGACAGAAACACACGTTAATCAAACTGATAGCCATGCAGTCATTTCAAAATGTATTTGAAGGGGTTCATTCGAGGCAGAATCTTGAAATTCTTATGAATAACAACTAAATAAAACATGAAACTGGCTTACCCTGTTCCAGATCCAGATGTGATCGAACTTAACAAGGGAAAAATCTGTAACATTTTATCATCTCATCCGAAGGTCAAACTTCTGTCACAAAGTAAATGACCTCCGTCACACAATATATCTTTTAAATGGCGGTGGTAACCAGACACCCGAATACTTTACTTTGTATTCATCTGTATAACGTGTTATGCTATTTTAAATAAAATTTAGTTTACAGAAATGTTGCAAAAAGCATTCCTATTCACGCTACTTTAATTTAAATTCTTATGATTGACTTACAACTGAAACTGTTGAACACATGAATTAGAAGCAGAATTAGAACTGTATACCATTGTAATCGTGTTCAAAATATTCCGGAAAAAGCTTCGGTTTTGCTTTCATAGTTTTGGAAAATATACCCACAAATGTTATTTCTATGGTCACCCATTGTGTTCACGATAGCCATTTAAAAGTAAAAGTGATTTTGTTTTGGTATGTACCAACATATAGAAAAGACACAGAAAACCCACGTTAATCGACTTTTAACTGAAACTGTTGAACACATGAATTAGAAGCTTGGCATCCATTATGACTTCATATTGACATATTCACTTTTACTTCCTATATGTCCATATGAAGGATGTTAGGGGTCACACTAAGGTAGTCGGCGTTTCCCTTTGCTAAGAAACTGAGTAACTATATGTCCATATGAAGGATGTTAGGGGTCACACTAAGGTAGTCGGCGTTTCCCTTTGCTAAGAAACTGAGTAACTATATTTCTTACAACATTATTGAGCTGATTTGATAGGGGCCAGATGTTTTGTATGTTTTTTTTGTTTTTTTTGTTTTTGTTTTTTTCGGTGTGTGTGTGTGTGTGGGGGGGGGGGGGGGGGGGAGTGCGCGCGTGCGTGCGTATGTGTGTGTGTGTGTATGTGTCTGTCTGTGTCTGTCTGTGTGTCTGTGTGTGTAAAGAAATCTAAAATGTTGAAGGGCAGATGTTTTTAATCTCGATATCCATCCCTCCATGGCACTGTGATACACATCATGTATGTTAAACTGTGTTATTTTAGATGTAAATAAGATTGTTCGTTTGTCAATTAAAAGTCAATTTTTCGTTACGAGTTCCTCCCGTTCCACCATCCCTAATAATATTTATAAATTAGTATACACTAAACACAACAATTACTAGAGAATTCACAAAACTGACTAAAAGTCCAAGGTTTAAGTCAGATTTAGGGTTAGGTTTAGAGTTAGGTTTGGGTCTGGAACTCGTACCAATTTTCTATTTTTTTAAAGGGATCTTCACTAGACTAGAATTTGACATCCATAGCATTTTGTCTTTTATTAGAATATCAACTTCTAAATGCCTCTCAAGAACCGGGATCTTCACATTCTTCAATATTGACTCTGATATGTTCGGACCGTCGGTCGTCAAGGGACGGGTCATTTTCTGATCACTGGAAAGGAAAGGGCTTGAGAGGGAGGGAACTCGTCCAAGAATTGTATACCATCGTGTTCAAAATATTCCGGAAAAAGCTTCGGTTTTGCGTTCATAGTTCTGGAAAATATACCCACAAATGCTACTTCTATGGTCACCCATTGTGTACACGATAACCATTTAAAACTAAAAGTGATTTTTTTTTGGGTATGCACAAACATATAGAAAAGACACAGAAAATCCACGTTAATCAAACTGTTCGCCATGCAGTCATTTCAAAAGTCATTTTGAAAGTTTTCATCCAATGCAGAATCTTGAAATTCTTATAAGTAACAACTAAAAATAATTAAACTGGCTTACCCTGTTTCTTTGATCCAGATGTGATCGTACTTAACAAGGGAAAAATCTGTAACATTTCATCATCTCATATGATGGTAAAACTTCTGTCACAATATGTTTTAAATGGTAACCAAGCACCCGTTCCGCGAAGTGGCATAAGACTTTCATAAAGTTATGCTTAAATGGCAAGTTTACACGACAACAGACCTTTTCGTCTTTCTCTTCTCCAGCATAACGCTACATATCGTAACTCCACCGCATGTGCCTGAAGTGTCACAGCGCTATCAACTTTATTTTGATCTGGGGTTCCTTTCACGATGCAGCCGTTACTAAGGTTAACCTTAATTCACATCCTTTAACATTGCACTAAAGTTACCTTAGTGACTTACGATCGCCTGAGTGCTTTGTGAAACGGGCCCCAGTCTGGGGCCCGTTTCACAAAACTCTCGTAAGTCTAAGATTTCGTAACTTTTCTCGTAACAATTATACCTCAAGTGTTGCAGTATGCCAGGTACAAATGCTACGAGAAAGGTTTGAGCACAGGGGTTTGTATTGCTGAAAATAATACGTCCTGACAAGCGTGCACTGATATCCATATAAAGAAGGATCTTCTTGTATATGGATATACAGATAAAGATCCTTCTTTATACCTATATGGATATGAGTGTACGCTTGTTGGACCCAGGACGTATTATCTTTAGCAAAGCAAGCCCCTGTGGTTACGAGATCTTGGGCTTTCTAAAACTTGCTCCTGAGTGGCCCCATTTCACAAAACTCTCCTAAGCCTAAGGTCTCTTAACTGTTCTTGTAGCATTTGTACCTGACATACTGTAACATAGGAGGATGCCGCTTCACCAAGCTATGGTAGAGCTACGACTGTCTTAACCCCAATACTTTATCACAGACAAGCGAAAGGATAGCATTGTGAAACACGATCCTGATCCCTCAGTCTAAGAATATTATCTCATTTGGGATTTAAGTGAAATCAGTCCCAAATGTTGTTCCCAGAATAACTGTTTTGAACATCTTGAGTTTCTTTTTGAAGTCGATCAATGAGGATTTGGTGGTCCTGTGGCTTGATAGTGTATTCAATATCTGATTCAAAATGTTCAGGCAGCTGAGATGGAAGTGGAATACTGTTGACTGGTATTAGAGCTCCACTGTGCAGAGCACAGGTTGTCATGGTTTACTGTGGCCATCATATATCTAGTTACAGGACTGATGAGGGTTGTTCATAATCTGGATCGGTCAGACTCGCGATTGATATTCTGAGCATTATCCCACATCCTAAAATATGGGATCCATCATACTTGACCACCCAGTTATCCCGTCGAGGCTGGTTGAGTAACATATTATTTAAAGTATTTGCTTCTCGGGCACAAGACCTGGGTTCGATTTCCAGAATGGACACAGTGTGTAAAGGCCATTTCTGGATTTCCCTGCCTTGATACTGCTTAAGGCAAGGTAAAACCAAATTCACTCACTTACTCACTCACTTACTCACTCACTCACTCACCCTATCACTCACTCACATACATACATAGGTTGCATGGGGTTAATTCTCCTGTGGCTTCCCCACTTTGAGTCAGCGCCATCATACTGGGGTAGATAGACATTATCAGTTCAGGGCCTACATTTTCAAAACTGTCTTATTGCTAAGATAGTCAAAGGTTACTGTTAAGGTATGCCACTTAAGACTATCACAGCACTATGACAACTTCAAAAATCAAGGTCCAAGTCTAAAGATTTATCAAATCCCTTAATTTCTTGTCAGACTGCCATGTGTCTACAGTTAGGGGAAACTGCCATGTGTCTACAGTTAGGGGAAACTGCCATGTGTCTACAGTTAGGGGAAACTGCCATGTGTCTACAGTTAGGGGAAACTGCCATGCAAAGAAAATCCTCATCAGAAACCAAACCAAGACATTTAAAAGATTAAACATTTTAATGTTGTATTCCATCAAACAAAAACAACTTGCAATACACATCAACTAACAGATGTAAAATATGGTGATGGTATGAAGTTTGTGAAGAGTATAATTTTTCTTGATGTGTTACTTGTATGATATTCATCCTGCACTCAAAGAGAGAACACATCATGGAATGAACTCTACATATGGATGCATCACTCCCAACTCACTACACCCTTACTCACAGCTGTTCTACCATTAAAAAAACAAAACAAAAACAAAGTCTTGCAAGCAACACATGAACCTTAACAAAACTGAATTGCTGATGTGCTAATGCAAGGGAAATAACTCTGGCAGACCAAACATGGACACCATAATATTCTCCACACCATGTGAATGTGTTTCTGTACTGGAATCATCCCTATCCTTGTGACTTCTAAGAATATTTCAATAAATTCTTGCCCATATCGTGGGATTCTAATTACAAACATGACATTTTATGTAATATTAATTCAAACCTTATTTTGTACAAGAAGTCTACATACACATCAGTTGTGCTAATATTTTACATGAATATTTATATTTTTCCTGAAACATATGTATGCTTTACAAAGATCACCTACAGTTGAAGGGTTGGTGTGGACTGCTTGTTGACCAGGGTGCATAACACAAGCCAAAAATAATAAGCTTTTTCTGCTTTCTGTCATGTATATGAACCCATCACGATACAAGGAAGAGTCAGTGTCAAAAAATGATTCAGTATTTACTGGAGACTCTCTAAAACAGATAAGATATTATAATCCCTTGATTTATATAATTTTCAATGCTGCTATTTATTTGATCTTATAAAATCTTAATCATAATGAATCAAACTGCTTCACATTTCAAGTCAATTATGTCAGTTTGACACAGTGAATTCAATACTATACTTCTAATTCATTTCATGTGAATATTAATTATTACGTCACAGAACTACTCTGATCATGGTTCAGAATAAACTGTCGCTTCACGCATCAATGCATTCTTACACAACATGGTGTTTACATGTCTGTGTTCTTATTACAGTTAGGACTAGACGTTACAAGTTGTTTTCTTAGCTTGCGCGTAATACCAGTGCCAAGTTAAATGTACAAAATATCATTGTATTTGATTTGGCAGATTCCTACCGACTATATGACATATTAACAAACTAGCATGTGCTTTCTGACTGGATTTTTAAGATCAGTGCAACATATTCTGACAAGCTTAAAACTGTTATAAAAATGGTTACTTTTGTTTAAGCTGAGTGTGCTAAACATTCAGTGTATAAAATAATTTTAAAGTGAAGTGAAAGTTGCAGAAGTGAAAGTCGTTGAAATAAATGTGTACTTGTGAAAGTGTCGTTGGCCAATGAAATTGAAGCATTTAACATGAAGATAAGATCAACGTATGTATGACTTTCACTCAACAATCACTACAGGGAAAGCAAGCAATTGGGTGTCAGCATTTATATCACACCAGATATATCAACAGTACTGATAAAAATATTACAGCAAAGCCATTAAATGGAAAAGCAGTTAAAGGTTCAATGAATTGTAAATGAAAGCTAAAATCATAGGTTAAAATCCTCCATTGTAAAAGTACAATAGATATCACATTCATTCACTGATGATATAATTACAGTATGATATCAACAATGTCTCTGATCTGTGAAGGTCCACATCCCTCTTTAAATATGGTAACAACCTCAGACACACCATGAAGACCTCCTTTCACTAAACTGAACTGTAACAATTCCACCAAGGCCACGCTTTATCAATTACTGTTTGTTGAAGGACAGCAATGACAGCATATTTCTCACACAGACAAGTATAAACAAACACTCTCTGTTATCTGAGGGTTGTGGGTCTAGCTTGCCAGCCCAGATTATATCAGCATTCAAAATACCTGCCTGCCCGACTGCCCGGAACAGTTATTTTCAACACAGATTGCCAGATTCTCAAATTCACCTGCCTGAGGGTTGGGTTAAATTTAGACTTGTATATTAAAATATTCATCATGGTTCAGGGGAATAAGTCATTATTGATTCACTCGTAAAAATAAATGATGAATTCCAATTGGATTATAAACTATGTCACTTGTCAAACCTATATTATCTGAGGGCAGGTGAGTTTTGGTCAGGGCAGGCAAGGTTTACATCTAACCAGCCATGTGGTCTGGCTGAAATTTTGGGTTGTGTTATATCCTCCTTATATTCAACATTATGTCAGTCATGAACGCATATATTTGGTCATAATATCTGAATTAATTGATTGATATTCGTGACTGCCCCTTTACCATACCATACACCAAACCTCACATGACTATGTTGTTCCCAAGTACCTGCAGACATAAGTTAATTACTGAGTAGCCTTCATTCTTTCCTTGACATAAAAACCATACCGTAGTAAAACTGAAAATCGTTCCTTGTGTGAATCACATCCCTTGAATTTGATGTACAAAAAAGTATAAAATATTGTTGGAAAAGAATTTCAAATAAAATGCCTTCCATCTCCATTAATCAAATAATTACTTATCATGCCTTAAGATTTACCAGTATTTATTCCAAAGGGAGGTAATGTCATGTGGCCAATCATTAGAGATCTGTTTATTCAGTGTAACTATAGGTCCCTATTGCTCATCACAGCAAATGTCACTGATCCCAAGTCCTGTGTCTAACAATGGCAGTGTGACTAAGTGTTAAGAAAACCAATCTACATTCAACCATCTTGTAGCTGCCAAAGTAAAGGAATGTGTTGTGAGAATCTTCCAGTCATATCCTGGCATTTGTGAACAATACAGACCTGTTTACGCGGTCAGTTTCTAAGTAGTTTGACTTTTGAACGGAGAAAATGGATGATAAATACAGAGAAAAATTAATTGAGTTTAGTCCAGCATATAAATCATGTTCTCAATGACATAATACTATTTCTCCTTTGGAATGAAGTACACAAATATATGCAATACTTTATCAAACAAAACTTCAAATTGGCATGTGTTGTCCTTTTTTCCACTCAATCAGAAACTTTTTTAACCAAGTGTGCATGACGGCAATAAACTTGTTGCATTAGGGGTAATAAACATAAAGCCAATCTTTGGAACAGCCAAATAAAATAATGATGACCTTGATCATTCAGTGTCAGATAAGCTCAGCTATTAAAAGTTGCTTGTTAAATGAGGTCAGAGAATTATTTGTTCATTCATTGTACAAACTTGACAAATGACAAGTAGCTGGAATTACGGACATTTCTTAGTGCACCTTCACTCTTTATGGAGTAAACAGGTCTGCATGTGACTCCATGATAAATGTTGATGCTGCAATCTGATCGGCTGGAATGGACAAGCTTGCACTGTGATTGGCTGGTCTGCTTTCATCAGATATCTTTCCTCCAAGGCTGTTCAAAGTTGACAACCAGTCCCCCTTCCATTTCTAAGTCTGGGTTGGAATCTGAAACAGACAAATATAATTACTGGAAAAAAATTAACACAAATTTACCCTTGTCTGCTACTTTAAATAGTACTGTCATTAAGGAACAAAAATATTTGGTACATATTCATTCTTTGCTTACAATGAAAATCTTAAATCATAAAGTGTTACTTATGCTGTAAAAATATGCTACAAAAATATTTGGTACCTAATGACCTTCTTTGCTTAACAGGGAAGTCTTTAACAAAGTGTTACCATGGTAGACAATCTTACTTATGCTATCCAAGTTGACAGCAGCAAGTCTTTGCATGACATCATCTAATTCTTGTTCTGTTTCTGTGGAAAAGTCCTCTCCGGCAACAGCTCCACACTCCTTGCAGTTCCGAATGAACCTGGAAACCAAGATGGAGGTTGTTGCTGAAAGGCCTCTATGTGCATAGTACTTCGAAGACACGTCAAACACGTACATTATGGTAAAACTGATGTAACGTCACAACACTGAAACATAGACCGTCAGATGGTGGTAATCCCTATGTCATGGTGTTTCATTCAACACAGGAGAGGGTAGCTGGGCTTGGTTAACTCACTTGTCCTAATTATGTCATCAACATCAGTCAACAATAAAAAATGATCATAGTGGTAGAAATATCACACTGCCTGATGTCCCAGTCCACTGGGGATTTTTCTGTCGGGCAGTCGTATTTGTATGTGACACTGTATCGTTGTCCAGATGACTTTTCAATGTTAATAATGTTGCTTGTCTACAGGTCTCACAAAGAAAATCGGCAAGTATGGTGAAAAGTTTATCAGGGCAAGGGATTTTGGATGTACCACTTTACCAGAGTACAGTAGCAATTTTAAAGGTATTTTCTACCCCAGGATCACACTGAATTGAAAATACATCTCCAGTTCAAGCATGGGGTGATTTAAGTCTTCACCAGTCCATCCTCAAACCTTGTCTTCCATTAAATTACCAACATTCCAAACCTACAGGCTGCTGATTTCAAACTATATGCATCCTTGGAAATATACCTCATGCATAGAGGTTGTGGGACTATAGACATATATAACAAGTCATGCTGACTGTCTGGAAACAGTTTTGTTAATTATTTTGGGGAAAATGTGTAAAATTTCAAGCTTCAGGGTTTCAGTTATGATTTTCATAATTATAGAGCTCAATAACTGGAGCCTAGATCGCTAATGACTGGCAGCCAACACTAGTAATATAAGGACGCCTTTACACTGGGTTACTGTTATGCTGATGGTTATGTCGACTAGTCTACTATATAAGCTGCAGGGGTCAACATGTAGAACACAAAGTGACCCCTGCCCACCCCCTCACAGGTTGTACCCACCTGCCCCAGTGTTCGTCCATAAGGAGGGTGTGAGGGTTTCCAATCACTATCAGCAGAGCCTTTGGTCTTGTCACAGTCACATTGAATCTCTGGAAGAAACACAAAAATTCTTTTTAATTTCACCACTCAACAGAGAATTATTTCTTGTGAGACAAAAGCAGTGAAAACCTGTAGTCATTGTGCATGCCAAGTAACTACATAATACACAGTGCGTGCTCTACCTCTACTTCTAGTTAACGTCGACATTTGAGAAACACAAAGAGGAATTAATAAATAACAGCACATTATTGTCTTGTGTATACACAAGATGAAAAGGTAGCGAACATGTTTACCAACCTAATATTCTTCATTATGCCACCTTAACGGGACAATGGCCACAAAATTCACCTTGGTCAGCTATAACCTCATAGTTTACAGCTGGACACGGAGATGTGGTCCTACCTTGGGGTTTTTGAGGAAACCGAGGTTGAACTTGACATCTTGTGACAGGTATTTGGGGTTGCTGCGTACGGTGGAGACAATGATGATGAGCCGCTCGGCTCCCTGGAACTCCTCCACCGACCCCACCTTCAGCTTCTGTGTGTCGATGCGGTTCTTCTGGAGCAGCTGTCTTATCTTCTGGACCTGATGCAACAGTAAAGGGGGACAACTCGTGAGAAGCAGTTCGACCTACGCCCTGAGCCAACAGATTCAAGTCGTATATGAATGGAGATTCATGTCACATATGAATGTTGAAAATGGCCTGTGAATTTCTGGTTCAGATTCAACTCTGACAACAGAGATGTGACATCATGAGAATCTGTAGAATCTAACACAGATTCAACAGGTTTTTGCAAATTTTTCTCACTGTTATAGTTGATACAAAGCATCTCAAAATTTCACACGACATGTATCAGTTTCACATGTTAAATCCAAATTCAGAATAGCCACTGAATTCCTAGTTTAGAATCAATCTAATGTTTGACAACAGTGTAACATCCACAAAATGGTTCAGGTAATGATGAAATGAACAGATGCAAGCGACTGATTTGACCTCAATATAGTTCTTATGTTATTTCACCACAACCTTGCTTAATGGCTTACATTTGAATCAGTGTTTCTGACTAAAATGGTAAGTCAGATTTTATATATTTGGGGGTTAATATATGACAGCAAAAAAGTCAAGTGTTAAAGAATTCATGTTTGTTTTGATATGTTTTAGTTTACCTGTCCCTGATGTATGCAAAATTTACTGGTACAAGGATATATCTATAACCTACAGTCTGTTTGATTCCTTTTAAGACCAATGAATTGCTCACTAACACAAAATCTAATAATTGCAACAAAAACAAATTTTTGCACAGCCACATGAAATCGACAGACTAACTCTGATGATGTGTCTCATAATTTGGGACACCCGAATAAAAAAGTTGTTTAACAAGCAGTCATCATTTTCTTGTCACCTTTCGCTACTTTGTACAAGGGGGGGGCACTTGCTGGTAGAACAGCCAGGTAATCAACAAGCATGTGTTGTGAAGATGGGGTCATCTCAAAAGCCGTTATCTGGTTACCACTTGAGATGTTCAATGGGAGTCACTTTCAGAAGACGCTGTTGTCCGAATCAGTGTCGCTGTCATCAGAGTCTACCCTGATGACGACTGCCTTGATGGTGGCATGGTCCAGTCCACTCTGTAATGTCTTTCTATTTCACTCTCAACTTTCTCAATGCACTTTTGCGTTATGGTGTCTACTGACTGTTGAAAAATTGTCTGTACATCCTGAAGTTTGAATGTTACATTTTGCCTGCAAACATCCGATTTCATGATATCCCAAATGAGTTCTATTTATGTTTAAATCGCAATTATAGGATGGCAATCGCAAAACTGAATGACCATGTTCTGTAAGGTACTCATCAACCTTAAAGACAGGTGTGGTTTTATTTTACTTTATGATGTCATACAGAACCGTCCCATTCATTTCAGTATGATAGTCTCGGTTGTTTTTGGATTTTGCTTTGAAGACTAGGGAGCAGCCAGGTAGGAATCCCTGACTCTTGCAACCAGCATGGAGCAAGTGGTAATTTTGCCCCTTTCTCCCTTGCCAAGTGGTAATTTTCTGGCACAGGACTCTGAAAAGGAGCTAGCGAACCATTGTGTCCCTGTTGTATGGGAAGCATTTACCCATGTTTCATCCAAATATACAGGCTCATAACCCTCTCTATTTTTTTTTTCGAATTGTGTGTAAGTACTGGTTTCTTAGTAAAACAATATCAGACCTCTCACACAGTGCACGTCTATTCTCTGAGCCTACTTTTTTGTAACAGAAACCAAATTTGTGAAGCAACTTCCATAACTGATATTTTGAAAAGACCAAAGAATGATTTGTCTCCATATGCTTTTTCAGAATACGCAGAGAGACAAAGGTAGTTTGTTTATATAGAGACTTAATGGTGTTTCTAACCACCTGTTGTTGAAATGAATCGACTTTCTCACATCGTGTGGGTTTTGAGACGGTCCCCTCAGTTGTGTCCATGCAGGTTGAATCGGTACAGTTTTTCAAGATAGTTTTTAACTTCCCTTCTGTCATCTCAACAGCATGTGCAGTTCATAAACGATACTTAGCCAAAGCATATTGAGGCCTATCCCTTTCATCTTCGTTTTTGAAAAAGGTAAATACTTTGCAAATAATTGACTTTGCGTCATGTGATAATCTCATTGTTTCAGGCACTGCAATCATGAATGTCTGGTTTGCCGAGCAAATCACACGTGTCAATTTCACACATGCACCGTGCCCACCTGGCTGTTCTACCAGCAAGAGGCCCCCCTTGTACAAAATAGCGAAAGGTGACAAGAAAATGATGATCGTTTGTTTAACAACCTTTTTCATGTGGCTGTGCAAACTTTGGTTTTGTTGCAATTATTAGATTTTGTGTTAGTGAGCAATTCATTGGTTTCAAATGGAATCAAACGGACTGTAATGCAAACTGCTCATCCCAATATAGGGATGATTGTCTAACTACGGAATCCATGGCTTGCAAAACTCTCAAATTCTAGTTGTGAGTTTGAAGTATAAGGAGTAATGGCAACATAGCAGCAAAAGCTGAGTAGTAGGGGTGGATGCAGCTTTTTGACGGTGGGGTGGGTGGATGGGATGCACACTATTGATAAAGTGTGTGTGTGTGTGTCTCTCTGTGTGTGTCTGTGTGAGAGAGAGAGAGAGTAAGTGAGTGAGAATAGCTTGTCACTTATTTCCTGAGAAAGAAACCTCTTATTTACATTGAAAATGGTGACTATGTATTCCATTTTCAATCTTCAAGGTAAGTTTCTTTTTTATATATACATCATATCCACACTGACATAATGACCATTTAGGACATTGTATACTGTAATTCACCATTATCAACAACGAACCACAAAAAGAGTAACCCCAAACAAATCACTCTTCCTACCTGCTTCCTGTAAGGGGAGATAATCCCTATCTCATCCACCTTGATCTGTTTTCCCATGATCCTGGTGCCGAGGATCTGTTTGACGTAGTTGATGACTGTCACAGCTTCCTCTGGGTTGAAGAACGATGGACTGCGTTCTTCTCTCATGTCCTCTCCCATTACGGCATGGAATATGACTGGGTAGTTGCGTATCGGCAGCCCCTCCCATTCACACATCAGGTCCCTGATAGCAGGAGCATGCACTTGCAGCTCGCTGTCGTAGAACATTTCATTGGGCATCTGAAGTATAGCTTTGTGAGACCTGTAGTTGTTGAGCAGCTTTGTCAGGACCCGTTCATCATATGCTTCTTCTGGTGTCCTGGCATCCTCCCGTCGAGCATAGATCGGGTGCTGCGTCATGTAACGTTCCAGCAACGACATGTCTGAGGAAAGTACATCATATCCTTGTCAAATGTTGACTGGTATGTTTTCCTATCCAATAAAATGGTCTCATTATGAACTGTGTTACTAAATGATAAAATAATGTTCAGGTAGTACAGATATGAAATTGAGCCATTAGTCAGGATAACTTTTTCCCCTGAAACAATTATAAGAAACAGAAGGACTGCATGCAGACTACCTTCATGTTGTTGGGAACTGCCCTCACCTAGACCGTACTGCATAGCAAACGGCGACCTGAGAATTGGTCCGAGCTGTTTGGGATCCCCTGCCAGGACTAGCTGACCTCCATTCCTGACAAGGGGGTTGCAGTCCAGGATCCCAGCAATAGCGATGACACACTCCGGCTCCACGGCATAACCAGCCTCATCGATGAACACGTGAGTGAAGTGTTCCGCTGGGAAATTAGCAGACGACAGTCTGGTGGGAAAGGACAAGATGAGTGTATGATGTGGACATGAATTTCATCTCAACTTATTCACAGAAATACTATTTTTAAGAAAGACTGGAGAATGAACAGAAAACAAGTGAATTAATCGCATGTATGGCTGATTCTTTCTAAAGTAAAATAAAGCATTCAGATTATCAATGACCCTGATCTGGGATCTGAGATTGAATTTCAGTAATGTATAACCTATGGTTAATGTGGAGTTTTTGCCTTGGCCAACAAGATGAAATACATGGATCCCATAAACTGAGGTAGCAGTCTGTACTCTAAGGTTTAAAGATTACTTCAATTACAGGAAATGCATATTTCTTGTCACGTAAAAATTGCTGTGTGCATACACAGCATGTGTAATTTTCTGCGTCTATTCTATACATCTCTGCATCATGTAAACTTCTCTGGAAGCTTGCTCATGTTGGGTGTAGCTAAGCTCACACATAACACATTCATCGGGCCTAGGACCACCCCTGCTCCTACATGCCATGCATAACATCAGTTAGCTCTTGGTGTATCTATGGCCCACTTCATATATTTTCATCAAAGGCTCAGTGTGCTATTTTCAGATTTTGGAACATTTTTAAACCATTGGGAAAAGATGTAGAACAACATTGCAGCACATCTGTTTCAGCCATACTCATGGAAAGCCAAAGAAAACCCAACTTTACTGATGGAGAAATAATATATGGTAGAAATCCGGTAGGAGCCATATTGAATATTACCTCGGATTGTATCTACAATCTTGAAAACCTCAATTCTCATGAATATAAATTTTCTGTGCAGATCAAGGCCACTGTATACTTCTAAAGGGTTTGAACTTTCTCTAAACATACAGTTTCTGTAGAATTGTTCTCTACTATATCCATGTACGATTGCCACCATTACAGGATACGCCTGATGGACAGGAGGCATAAATATAAAGCGTAACTTTCGCGATGTCTAAGATATACATCCTGGTTTAATGCTACACCCGAGCACGCATTTTATTCACGCCTATACTAGAATTTACACCCAACAGATGCATACAGCCACTGCTTTTTCCAGGATAGCATCATGATTTTCCAACATTTTTTGCATTAAAAAATTCACTTTAAAAACATCACTATTTTAAACTTCACTTCAATTTTGGTCAAAGTACTTCTTTGCCCGTCACATATATTTATTATCATAAAAAGTGAAATGAAATAATATATTTCCATAAGTTTCCCATGATGTCATAACAAATATCTTTTCCAGGCCTGGGAATGTATATTCCATGACTTTCATATGACCCTCGATGCTAGTCGAGGCTACTGACCTTCCCGCAGTGACCAGTGTGGACACAATGATCCTGTAGGACATGAAGTCCTCCTTCTTGGGGTAGTAGTAGTGTCCTGTCTGGCGGTCATAGTTACACACATCCTGTGGGGATAACAATAGCATGTGGATGTTGGTTGTTTTTGACATCCTCGCATGATTGTGTAAATGCTTATTCTTTAACGAAAAAGCATAGTCAGTGTATTCAATGTATTTGTACCATCAAGGTTTATCAGCGTGTTAAATAATTTGGATTGTATACACGTGGAAGACTGGATTCAAGGGCAGTAATCACCAAGTGATCTCCCTGCCGCCATGTTGAGATGCTGGTAATGCACATTACTTTCGGTACAGTGAGTTTGGACGTCACATGCCCACTGCAACTTATTAGCCTAACAACATTCTTCAACTCACTCTGATTTTCTCGGGGATCGTGATCCAGGCACGGTTGGTTGCATTAACTCGGAGTATTTCCGACTTAGACACGTGTTCCAGGAGACGCTCGGTAATGAGGTCCGCGGCGCTGTTGGAAGGGGCACACGCCAAGATGTGTGACGATGTGATGTGTTTCCATATCTGTCACGGAACACCACATCTATTAGAGACGACTGATGGGAGCAATGACATTTTATACACAATACAATAGTGTCTATCATCTCCAGCATGCCTTTTGACATTGCAGTAGGCTCTACTGTCCAAGTACATGACATATAAAGCCTTAAATGAAAGAAAATGAACTGGACCCACACTTCATGCAGGTGGCCAAAGCCGAACACCTTCCCTAAGACACGGCATCACTGTCTCTCTTCTTAACTCAATGTGACTCAATATGATTTTGTTCAAATCAAATACATTGTGAAACATGACCTCAGTATTTTTCATTCTTAATCTGTAACATGCATTTCGTGAGCAGATACCAGCATTAAGCCCATTACAGTTAGACCAATCGTCTGCCATGTTTAAAGGACAACTGATCAGCTTGTTTTGCACATACACAGGGAAAGCACCATGATGACTTGCCTGTTTCATGGCCTCCACAATGGTGAAAGTCTTGCCTGTTCCCGGGGGTCCGAACACCAGGTATGGCGCAGGTCGGGATGATCCTGCCACGATGTGCCTCACCGCGGTCTGCTGCTGCTTGTTGAGGGATGGGTGGTGTGCAAAGAACCTGGGTAACCATGGCATCAGCAGTTTAGACAAGTCAACAATTTGTCAATATGCATGGCTGAAATAGCGAACCAAGTAGGTATGTTTATGTTTGTGTTGAACCAAAGGTAGTCACAAGTAGTACAGTCATCTGAGGCGCAGATATCCTCTATGCAAAATTGTATCCCTTTTTTGTTCAAGGAACCTGTGAAAGTATGCCCTCACCATATTTCTTGCCTCAGCTGCTATATCCTCATACTTATGGGATTTGTCAAGAGGTAAAAACCTTCATTTCTTTCCTCCTGGCTGTGACATTTCTGAAATTCTTCTCAAAGAAGAGAAAAAACCCCAGTTAAGTTGTTTGTGTCAACTCACTGCACTTTGAGGCATGTTCAATTGTTAACACTTTTCTCATTGTCAGAAACCATCTCTTTTTTTTGTGAAACATGAAGGAGTTACCTGATCATTCTTCTGAATGATTCTGTAGATATCACACATTGTAAACCAGAAGTCACAGTGTTCTTGAATCTAACTGGTTGAAAAACATGATCGAATGGTATTCCATAGCCCTATAATTTATAAGACTATATGCTGCGTATTGACACGTAGAAATATTGCACACAATTGTTTTCTTGCTTTGTCATCATTCAGATCTTATTGTAAAGTCGGAATGATGTCACAAATGGGCAGTTCCAGATAAGCCAGCTGACGACACTTCACTGTTGTACCTGTACTCGATGTAAATGACAGTAAAATTCACGTAGGCCTACTGGTTTACTTTTGTGTTTACACCAGAGGTTTCAAATGAATTACCATGCTTCAAATACTCAGTAACATTCTGAAATTGGCCAATACATGACGTTCATCTCCTAAATAGACAGCTTTCAAATGTTACACGGTGCATCAAGTGCAGATGTAAATACTAGTCACACTGATGACATTACCTCTTCCTTGGAAACCTTGAGATGGAACGAACAATACTCCTAGCATGTTTAGTGGAGTCAGTATTAGCAGATACTGAATCTGTCAATGATTGGCCTAAAAACTAAAAAACATCTCAATCACCTTAGAAAAATAATCAGCATTAGGGATGCTGAGCATTATTATGTAAGCTTATTTTTTCCTGCTACCTGATTGGTCTAGAGGCAGTCATATGACTGTCGACAGAAAAGCACAATGGCTCCAAGACAGGTCCGACCAAAACTCAAACTGACTCGAGTTACTAAAAGTAGATTTTGAGATACCTATAATTCCCTATAATTCAACCAATGAGATTGCTTTGCTTGAGGCTATTCCCGCTAGGCTTCATTCATTAACGCTTCGATGACAAATTGTAAACAAACTTATTCTGCTGAACTTTCAGTAACTGAAAAAACATCAGTTTGGAAAATGCTGACACAAAAAGAGACAAGAAAAGACAGTGATACATGTTCTCAAGGAATATCTTAGCCCAAAAAGGTAAATCTATTGATTTATCCTTGGTCAATACTGCTTTCCATGAAAAACAGGTATGGAACTCATCACCAGTGTTAATTGTATAATATTCCAGCCACATAACTGTATAACTGTATAATCAAGTCTGGACCAGACAATCCTGTGATCAGTCAACACACTTTGAGAACGATGACATTTGTCAGCCAAGTCAGACAGCCTGACAAGTCAACAAGCATGGGTTACTACAGACATATTCTAACCACAGCATCATGTTTATATCGTGAACCTGTGTTTGTGATGCACTTACTTGAACTCTTTGTCCAGGGGGCGCATCAACCCCAAACTGCCAATGATGTTGGGCATGGGGAACAGCAGGTTGTCCAGACTGAGTTCCTCTGCCAGCTCACAGGCTCGGTGCTGCAGACGCAAGGGCAGACGGTTGAACACAAACCTCACGCTGAACTTCATGTTCGGAACAAAGAACTTCATCAGACTGCAAGGCAAAGTAACCCTCCATTATATACAGTTTTGTGAACAGTCTGAGGGTACATTCAGCTAATTAGTGTTTTAATTGACCAGTTTGTCTGGGGTTTACTTGAATTACTCATCCTCATGTCATGGTTTGGTATATTGCGATGAATACACTCACTCTAACACATGATTGTGTCTCTAATACATTAGACCTGACAATTGATATCAATCGTTACTAATTGTTAATTGGTACATATGTTGTGGTTATCTGTCTACGCTGACGATGATTATTTGGAGATTTTTACAAGGGCCTTCCAACATGATCTAGGCTGTACCTATCTATGTTATCCGTTGCTATCTGTGATATACATACCTATCATTGAATCCCAGCGCCACCTCGTTCTGCAACACTTCATGGACGTACCCCTGGTACTCATGGTCCCCAGCCACCCCCTCACTGTCAAGTATACGCACGTACAGACAGTCTCCCTTCAGGACAGATGGACGGTTCTCTGCTAAACCTGGCACCTGGCCACAAAACAAGTGTGTCGGAGAATGACCACAAACGCACACATGTATACACAACACCAATCAGATGTTCTCCCTATACAAATAGAAACAAATCTTTGAGAATGCTCTCCATTATAAAACCGGCATATCTTCTGCTTACTTGTATAGTAACAGAGAAAACAACCTTTTGTATGTTTTTTGTAGATATATTACCTTGAACAATAGCAGAGGAGGGTTTTTATAGGTATGTTACCTTGAGTAATAGTAGGCGAGGGTGTTTACAGGTATATCACCATGAACTGCAGTAGGCTATGGTTTTTACAGATATATTACCTTGAGCAATAGCAGACGAGGGTTTTTACAAGTATATTACCTTGAGCAATAGCAGACGTGGGTTTTTAGAATATCTGGTCATGGCTGCGTCTGGGATGTCATACTGTCGGATGTCAACTTCCATCTGAATCTCTTCAAAATACATCAGCGTGGTCAACCGTCGGGCGTACTCCGACATCATCATCGGCTGCTCCAGCATCGACCTAAGGGCAACAAGATCCAGTATCATAGCACAGCGTTAGTCCTTTCTCAAAAAGTTCTTTATATTCCAAATAACAGGCACAGGATAAGGATTAAATTTGGGGTTTCCCATTCTAAGTTCAGCCAAATGGTGCCTGTCAATTGTTACATTAGCCCTGTATGATGCTAACACAATATTGTGTCCAGTCATGCAATTCAATGATTCGACAATTCAACCAATCAGATGAAAGAAATTTGGCCATCATTTACTAAAATCATATCCTGCATCGTCATCAATATGAGTGACGACTAATTGGGTGAGCATGGTGAAGCAACTGTCAACTTATCACAGAGTGAGGGTGATCTGTGTACATACTTGAGAGCGGTCATCTCGATCACTTCGAATGTTTTCAGGCCCTGTTTGTCAGTGAGGCCATTGTTGATGATTCTCCTCAGACTGTCAGGAATCCGGTACAAGCCAAGCTGGATCTTCACCTCCAGACGGTCATTTCCCACCCTGGATAAAACACCAATACATAGAATAGTAGTTTTCAACTGTGGATGAGAGGACTTCAGCCCAAAGCTTTTGTAACACTGATTCATGGATATGTCACAATATGGAAATGTAAAAAGGAAACATTTATTCCGATAGCAGTGTTTTGAATAATGACGTTTCCAGAGATTAAGTGTCTTGCTAATCTACCCACTCCGGATATTTCACACCAGAAGGGGGGAGGGAGGGAGTTTGGTTTTACGCCGCTTTTAGCAATATTCCAGCTATATCACGGTGGGGGGACACCAGAAAATGGGCCTTACACATTGTACCCACGTGGGGAATCGAACTCGGGTCTTCGGCGTGACGAGCGAACGCTTTAACCACTAGGCTACCCCACCGCCCCTTCACACCAGAAAAGCCAAAACAGGTGTTCAGTAATGGGTTCATCCTCTGTGTGTTAAAATTTCGTTTTCGTTTATGAGTTTTCGAATTTGGTTTTGCATATCATTTGCTTTACTTCAGCTGGACAATCCACCAACCAAGTGGTTAAACACTGATTTGAAATTTGAATACAATATGTTAGCTGCTGACTTGCTCTATTGGATGTCATTGTACCCAGATATGACAGCTTGTTGATCACGATATCAATCACTGGATTGTCTGGTCCAGACTCCATTGCTGACAGGTATACACAATATACCAATATACAGTTACACATGGCAACCCTGTAATAATCAATATTACTTTCAATATTACTCAATACTACAACAAAGTAATAGATCTAAGACTGGGCAACTGGATAGTCTTGTCATGCTCAAGACCCGGGTTCGATTCCCCACATGGGTACAATGTGTGAAGCCTATTTCTGGTATCTCCTGCCGTGATATTGGGATAGTGCTAAAGGCAGTGTAAACCTAAAACTCACTACATCTGAGACTGGTACATTACCTGGGGAGTGGGAGGCCGTCCACAACTTTGGAAACCCGAGTGTATTTCCTTGCCTTCTGTCTCTTGTCCATCTTTGTTCCAGGAGTTGGCTTCATCTGCTCGATCACATCATTCCGACACTTGGCATGGAGATACCGCACGATGTGGAACATTGCATTACTGTCATGGTTCAGGCAGAACAGCAGTGCCAGGGGCGAGTGGAAACTCCCGACATTACGGGCTTGGACCTTGATTTTGATGTGATATGATTCCCCTGTAAACCCGAAAATGTGACTGTCAAAGTTAGCTGCTCAATACATTTACACTAAAATTACAGTGTTTGCAATTGAGTGGGATCTATATCTATAGCAGAGGTGTAGTGTAAAGTGATATTTTTATCCCCTGCAACACGTTTTGTGGGGGGTATTAAAATACACCCCATCCGTCTGTCCATGCACATTTATCTTTTCTGGAGCAGAACTCTAAAACCGATCAATATTTCTTCACCAAACTTGACACATAGACTAGTCTAGTGGTGTACTGATGCCTTCTGATAGTTTTGGAATTCTGAATAAAATATTTTGGGCGTTTCCATGGCAACAAGTTTGACTTCGACTGAAACTGGAGGTAATGTGGGGATATTGATGACCGTGTCTTTTCATTAATTCTACATTATTGAGAATTATCACAAATAACATCTCTTTAGCTTGGGGTGGGGGAAAGATCCAATGACAAATTTGTTCAACCAATAAGTTAAAGATAATTTTAACAGATGTCTTTGTTTTTTTCCAGGTTTGGGTAAGAGCCTATTTGTTGATAGGAAAGGTACAGTACAAAGTTTGTGTTAGTGTTTTTGTCAAGAATAATCAGCAGTCAAGAATTTTCAGCAGTATTCTTAGTACGCAATAGACCAAAAAATAACTATAGACAAAATGAAAATATAAAATGAAAATTCTTAATATAAAAATGTATATCAATGATGCATACTGCATAACAAAATTTGATTTCATTTGAATTTTTTTTTAAATTAGGACATAAGAAGCCCTGTGACTTTGGGTGCTTAATCAAATTTGAAGTTTTCTTTCTTAGATGTGTCAGGATCTTTTGCTCTCAGATATTAATTGTTGTTGGTCTGCTATGAAGCTGAAGATAAACATCTACGACCACTGTCATTATGAATTTTGCTTTGGCGTGATGCCTGGTAGTAGCTGATGTGCAATGAGACATAACTGATATACTGTCCTAAGTGATGAACATCCCAAGTCACAAGAAACATCCTTAAGCAGCATTAAGAATACTGAGCTACTCCACTTACCAGGAGGGATTGTCGCATGACCTTGTGATTCAGTGACTTTCTTGGCATCATCCAGTTGGAACACACGAATCCGTTTCAGCAGCTCACAGCTGAGCAGCGTCACACTGTCTCTGGGGTTCGTGTTACGTATGGTCAGTGTCACTGCCTCTGATACACCCTCCATCAGCGGTATCACAAATGTCTCCCCCTCCCCTGACACTGATGCTGACAACTGGATCCCGAACTTATCTTTGATGAGGTCATCTCTGAAAAACCCAACGCAAAACAGATTTGGTAGAGATTGAACTGGTAAATTGTCAGATACTCAGTTGTAAGAAATAATTCATCCATGACTGATCATACTTATATTACTTATAACAGGTTTCTATATATCAACATGGAAATTAACAATTCTTCAAGTTCTGTCTGGGATAGGTTGTACAAGTTTGCAATGTCTTTTTTGGAATGCCATGTAATCAAGTATGGACATCAGACAACCATGTCTGACATACGATTTACTTTGTAACATTTCCCAAAAGATGTCAAAGATGACACTCAAGGCATACTTATTCACTATAATGGTAGTGGGGTAGCTACATGGTTAAAGCGTTCAGTGTCCACACCAAATACCTGGGTTCATTTCCACACATGGGGACAGTGTGTGAAGCCCATTTATGGTATCCCTTGCCAGATACTGCTAGAATATTTCTAAAAGTAGTGTAAAAGTAAACTAAATGTCTCACTTTTCACTATTACCAATAATCTCAGTTAACGAAAGAACAAAACAAAGAGAAAAGTCTGTTGGAAAACAAAGGCATTATTTTATGTCCTTGAAGCACACAGTATTAAAAAGCATTTCAGTATGAATGATATATATGTATCAAAGTTCTTCTACCAATATTCTCTTCTTTTGTTTATCATAGTGAGATATCAGTGTCAACATGTTCAAGGTAACTCAAATATAGCCTGTTTGCAGTGAAAATGCACCGATGAATTTCATTTTAAATAAAAACTTAATCAAATAAAGAGAAATTAAGATAGCAAATCCTTATAATTTTACCTTGCAAAATCAACATTTAAATCATGGTCACAGTTTCAAATCGCTATTATTGGTTTGTATTATGAGGGTATGGACATTAAATAAAACACAGACAGCAAGGAGGGTTGGTCTAACTTGCGCTCCTCACATGCTGCTCATGAATTTGTTTCACTGTTCCACCTATTGAGCTTACCCACTTGTAACATTCTTAATTTCACTTTTTTGTTCAAAGTGAAATTTATTAGTAAGTTTTTACTGCACACAGACTATAACAACAAACCTTGATAAAAACAATGAGGTCCAAATTTATGAACTCAACATACTTATCTCTAGAAAGAAATTTGTATAAGGAAAAATGAATTTGAAATTTTCATGTAATAACAGATTTCCTGCAATACATGTCTGTCTATCCATCCAATTGGGTGGTGGGATAGTTTAGTGGTTAAAGTGTGCAGTCATTACGCTGAAGGCACAGGTTCGATTCTCCACATGGATAAAATATGTGAAGCCCATTTCTGGTGTCCACTGCCGTGATATTGCTGAAATATTGCTGGAAGCGATGTGTAATCCAACTCATTCACTATGATTATCGATACACATTACATACCTCTTTGTTCGCAAACCATTCATGAGGACTGCGACTCTATGCCTGCGACCGTCTACGTGTTTGGTAACTTCAGCTTCTGACGTACATGGGGCAGCGCACAGTGTACACCGGAATATGTGACCGCTTTTCACAACAAACTCGGGCAAACTGTCTGTCTTAGGAACGTTTTTGGACACGGTTTGTTCAGCAACTGGTGCTTTGTTGAAATGTCTGTGTTGGTCAACAGCAAACTTTCTCTGAAACTTCAAGTTCCCACGTGCGGAGTTCATATTGTTTAGATGTATATTTTCAGTAGGGTTTGGAAGTGCCTGTCCTCCTCGTGCATCTAATGAAACAATGCTGTCATCACTGTCACTGTCAACATCCTCAATACTGCGGTCCTTGGCACTGCTGTGGGGGGCTGGTCCACTATAGAATTTGTCTGCTCGAACATGGAGAGTTTTCGTGATATATAATGGTTGTAAAATACTGCTGAAGCTTGGTATATGCTCTCCTGGTGCTAACTGGGACAGGTAGCTTTTGTATCGTGTGTTGTACATGTTGCGAACCTCCTTCTTGTGCATGCCATGAATGGTTATGTTTTCAGTTTTGAGAAACCGAATGAAATCTTCCCCTCTTTGTTGTCGTTCTTTGAAGGAGAATTTTCCCATATTTGAAGCTTTCTCTTCTGCCAGGTAGCTTCTATACACCTCTAAAACAGATACCTGCAAAAACACAAAATATAATTAACATAGATAATCATATATGTAGGCTAACAATATTCAACTCATTCCTGTATTTACATATTTTGGTATACCTACAGAATACTGTATACCTACCAGCCAAATTGTTTAGTGCCACGTCACCTTAACCCTACTGCTAAGCCTAAACCTAAACATTAACCTTACCCTAACCAAAAGTAAACTGCTTGCTTTCACAGAAGCAGAAGGTAGGAAGGTATCTGTAGAAGTGTGACTATATATCGCAGTATCGATAATCGTGATATTTTATTGGACGATAAATATATCCATACTTTTTTTTCGTGTCGTGATACATATGATTCACCTCAAAATTGTTGTCACCAGAAATTGACAGTTATGTCAAAATTTACACTGTTACTTGATATCAAAATATATGTATCTAAAGAAAATAACTAAGGATAGCATATCGTGATGCTCATCGAATCATGTCATATTAGTCCAAGATATCGTGATATGTATTGTACCGTGAATTTTCTGTATCATTACAGCTCTAGTATCTGGTATTCTGTAGTCTTAACCAGTTTTTTGTGATATTGATTTCAATTTTTCCTATTTTTTGAAAAAAAAAAATTATGCAGTACAAATGAAGGCCATAAAACGCTTAGCGACATGAAATGTTATCACCGCTCAATACTTACCATTGAAAGCTGTATACTTTCAACATTGACTAGTAGGTGCCATGTTATGAAACAATATGAATATGTATGATTTCTAAATCTTAAGACATATGCCTTTTATTCTCATTTACTTTGCCAGATAAAACGAAAATAGCTACTCCTAAACAATATCCATGACACGTGATTGTAGGCATTTTTATTATCCCTTTTACTTTAGTGGGTTGTGTAACAATACACGAGCGATCAAATTCTAAATTGAACATGTGGTCGTTGTCTTTCACTGGTGTTCTCCCACTGATCGCATTAAACTAAAGCTTGATCGCCTATTTTATGACATAAATAAGTAAATTCAAGATGAATATTTACATCATCAAGTCAGTGAAGTGTGTTGGCTTTTCTTCCTCTACCTCAGCTGACGTAGTGTCTTCTTCCTACGTTGATTGTGCAACCGAACTTGTCAAACGGGGAAATCCCGTTGAGCGCACGCCACCTAGCGGTGAAAAACAATTTCGGTTTAACAATCTGGTTTAGGTTTCGTGTAGACTTGCTTCATTTCGATGACGCCACATATTGTTTTTTGGATTTATCGAGACAACAACTTACAGAGTTATGAAAAAGGTGGAATATGTTGTCACAATTACAGTTAAACGATTTTAAGAAAAACGCTACAGTGCCACTGCCTTTGTCTACACTGAGTATCCAAGCGTGCCACGGGTACTAAGAGAAGGTAATGGCATTTTGCTTGTTTGTGCGCGCACAAACATATTCTAACTACATGGATTCGGCCAAAAATCAAGGCTGGACCTGACAATACAGTGATCAACAGCCACGCGCGTGCATTAACCCCCTGGATGCCACAGGGACATATATGTCCTTCCTCTACATACCTCACTTGGAAGTCCAATAAAATTCTAAATATACCACGCATATATAAATACTACACAGTTTTGAATTCTGCGGAAAATTCCCAGTTTATTGATACCATCCACTATCATCTCAGACCAAGCTAAAGTGCTGAAAATCGCCTTTCAAAATAGGCTTCATTGTAAATGTCGCCATTTTTCAAACTGTACAAAATCGAGATTAACAGCGTTATTTGCAGTATGTTTTGAAATGTGAAAATCGGATAATTACTGGGAGTAATGAATTTCAAAAATAGCATATTAATGATCACCGATATCAAGTTTTCATGTAACCAGGAATGATAATTCTGAAACGTCATCGATGTACCCAGAATCGGTTGGGATGTTTTCGAAAAAACACTTACACGAACGCCGAAGTGCGCTTTCCGCCATATTGGATAGTGTTTACAAAATCACGTTTCGAGAAGGCCGGTATTGAGAAGCCCATTACATCATGTATACTTCATAGTTAGCTGCGACAAATGCATCATTGAATTCCCCATATATCTTAGAATCAAATTACAAATGGTCTTTGTCACCAATACCAACTGTCTAGACAAAACGAAACGAAATATATTTAGTATGAAAACGAACGCTGTGCTCGAAAGACAGCGCTTGACTGAAATGTAAACAAAGAAAAATTCCAATTTTACACTGCGTAGCATTTTCGGAAATTTCCCAACATCCAGCCCTCTAATCATTGCTTACAATGGCTCAATACGCTTAATATATTCAGGGGAAGAGTATCGTGGCAAAAAATAGCAAATTGAAAATAGATACAATGAAATAATTTGGTAATTCATAAGAAACTGTCAAACTTTCAGTGCAGCGTGACGCCATGACTGACGCAAAATCACGCAGAACGACAACGGTACTTATCGACATTTCTGGCTTGTTCCGTCATTTACAATGTAAACGATAAGAACACATCACAATACACAAATAGTCAGAATAATTCTGATTACTTACATCTCACATTTATATACAAAAGATCCCTGAATCAAGCAAAAAGTCGTCGCAAAATCCCGTGTACCCTTCTCAGCGAAGCCGCCATTTTGAAAGAAATCGGTCATCGGTAGTGATGTCATACGTCAACATTGTTGCACATATTAGGCAATTTTTGAGGTGAAGGTCGGTTGAACAAGAGTAAACACAATGCCCATACCATTCCGATTGCACTTAATAGTATTGTGATGTATATTTTGCGCATCGTTCAGATATTTTTTCATGAAACTGATTTCAGTATCTACATATATCCATGTTCAACACCATATCATGTGTGGATATAAGGTATCCGTTTTTATTCTTTGAAAGCTTTTGATTGTTTGAATAATATCTACATGGGAAATTGACTCAGTAAGTGTATTATACCACATTTTAAGCCTCTACACAAGTGTTGGAAGATCACACGTAGCCATTACTGCAACATGTGCTTTAGTTCACGTGATGTGCAATATTCAATACGTTGGGACAAATATTGCAGTTACATATGAACAGGTTAATAAACAGCGATTTAATTCCAACTTAGAAGTAAAACGGATAATATTAATGAAAATGATTTGTACATTTTATCAAATGTAGGGGCACACATACTACTGTTTAAAGGAATTGTCTTGTTCATTGTATTGGTTTGTGTCGTTTTTATAGACAAAACTATTATGAATATTAATTGACCAGGTGCGACTTTGTCAAAACGTTTCATGATTCATTATCATTGTTTTTCGATAATAAAGTCAATTCAAATGCGATTAAAATATATCTGTTGGCAGAATGTCTAACTCAAACAATATTTATACGGAAATTGTTAAAAATATATACATCAGGTCAAGTCTTAATTTCGACAAGCATTACGTCCATTTTCTAATACTTCTTTACTGAAAAAGCGATCTCTTTGTAACTTTCATTGCATACTTATGAAGGGAATTGATTTCATAATCATGAGAAGAAAAGTCTTTTTCCTAAATGAATACTCAATGAATATTCAGGTGTTGTGAAATTTTCATTTAAGCTAAATTGATGCTAGGCAGGTGCGCGTGTTGCTCACAATAAGATGTAGTAAAACCGTGTAATTGTTGATATATTCAGGACACTATTTCAGTGATAAAACCATTCATTTTATATTTTGGCTAAAAAGTGTTGAATTCTGACACAGAAGCCGATATCTTTTACACATTGAATGGAAATTAGGTTAGATATATACTAATCAGCAACCAGAGTAGTCTTTTTTCCGACGTCACAAAATGCACAAAACATGCTGTGACGTCAACTAAAATGTCGCATTATTTTCAGTTATTTCATTACGTTTGAAAATGTGGCTGTTACTCCTTTAATAATGATGGAAAATTAATAAAAATACATATACACAAACAGGAGAATATGGGAATCTAAGAACTAAAATATGTATTGGATAGGGACATCCAAATCGCTATTGCCTGATTTTTGATGTAGTACACTTGCATCTTTTCTTACAAATTGTGAAACTACCAAAAGGTATCCTCTCACATTGGGGAAATTTGTATTGGAATAGTTTGGTTCACTGTGAACAAAACATCACGAAAATATACTGTCCATATCCACAGCAAATTCTCTCCATGTGATCGGAGTTACATTGACCTAATGTAAACCATAGCTGAGTTATGCCCCCTTATCTTGATACGTGCATGACCTCTCTGTCGACGTTTGACGTCATAGTAGAAAATCGATTTTTGACATTTATTGCGGGTCACTTTTGATTTTGTTAGTATGACGTTATGCATTAGCACATACATCCATTTCATATACACTCATGTCGTTCAGATATCAAGCTGTATTTTCTTCGCTCACACTTTCCGTAAAGATGCCAAATTAAAAAAATCGTAGCAGAGTGCTTTTATTGGTGCACGATAAAAAACTGAGAAATTTACTGTTTTTGAACACACACAAAAGTTTTGAACAACTTTTAGCAGTGTCTATTTCTCAAACCCCTGAGGTAGCCGCAATTATATTTATACCAACGGATAGGAAATCAAATATTCTACATGTCTGTGCAATTTCATAGCCGTACGCAGAACCTGGGCCACGCGATCGCAAATCTCGCACAACGTTCACTTTTCAAACTTTATGAAAATGTGCGCCTGAAAAAAACTCGGCATCCAGGGGGTTAACCAAGTCAGCGAGCCATATCATCCATTCCGTTATTCGCCTCTTTACTTCATCTGTTACCAGACATGATTTACAAGAGATGTGTTTTATTGGAGAGACTATATAAACATCAGGAGGCGTGAACAAGATAAGTTCTATAAAAAGTGAATGTTATATTACGCAAATATGAAATGACTTTCTGAATTCTTTTTTCGTGTTTCCTAATGGAGAAAGAATATGAGCTGAACCAACTTCAACGTAATTAATCAAATTAGCTCTAATTATTTGAAACTTGTAAGTGTGGTTGGTGAGTGAATGTTTTGGGGCATTGTGTATATGTTTTGTGTTTATTAGAAACAAATCCTGTTTTTCTCTTGTCATACAAAGTTTCTTGCAAACGACCCAATAGCCCGCCTGGCTCTATATCCTTTTATTATAACACGGGAAACAGGAAATAAAAAATACCAATTATAGAAAAAAGAACCCTAGCCTCTTACACTGTATTTCTTCCAACAAGAACCGACTGAATGGATTGCGCGGCGTCACTCGGTGCCAATATGTTAACCACGAGTTTATGGTGCAAATATCTCTCTATAGATCTAACTGTTATAGATACGGTCCTGTTGTGCTTACACTACTTACAAAATCCAGAAATGTTAGGTACTGCTTGAGGCGCACGTACAATATCTATACATTCGCTTTTGCAAGCAGTGGTCCTTTCGAGCAAGGGTCGGTTAGCTTTGTGGCGAAAGCTGTCTCTACCTGCCATCGCTTGTACACATGCATACACTGTGTGAAGACCGTTTAAAGGGTGTGAGTGCGTCAGTCGAGGTATTGCCAGAAATGTTTGCAACATTTATTGCTTAGGTAAACGAACAAACTTATTTTATACCGCACTAGAATGCGTTTTACCCACGATTCCATTGGTTCGCATAGCATGTCATTTGTGGATGTCTTTCCAGTGTCGAGCTGAAGTATATATAGATATATGGATGCAGGTCTTTAAGCCCTCTGGCTGAGGTGAATCACTTCGAGTAAGCTTCAATGTGTCTCTCTTGTTTTCCCTCATTCTCTTTATTCATTTGGACTGCTTTTATTCCCTCACAACGAGCATCATCAGACTGAGTTGACCAGTCCTTGTTTTAATTCCCTTAATGTAGGGCACAAGGCAGGGTGAAAACAAATACCATCATTTTACGTTTCTAGATGTCACGGAGGCAGGAATCGAACCTTCCGCGGTGGAGATAGACTCCCGATCCAGACAGACTCACCGCCTGAACATACTCCCTGTCCTGACAGACTCAACGCTCAGTCAGACTCCCTTTCCAGACATACTTCCTCGCTAGACAGACACACCGTCCAGACAAACTCCCTGTGCAGACAGACACACCGTCCAGTCAGACTCCCTTTCCAGACATATTTTCTCGCTAGACAGACTCCTTGTCCAGACACACTCACTGCTCAGACAAACTCCCTGTCCAGACAGACGCACCGCCCAGACAAACTCCCTGTCCAGACAGACTCACCGCCCAGACAAACTCCCTGTCCAGACAGACTCCCCGCCCAGACAAACTCCCTAACCAGATAGACTCTCTAACCAGACATACTCCTTATCCAGCAGAGGGCGGAGGCCATTAGACATGTAAGCCGACATTTGATTAGATAACTCAGATTATGATGAAGCGGTTTATACTGTTGGGTCGACAAGGCTAACCTCGACGGTGATCTCGATTCCACCATCTGTTACAGTAATCAACACCACCCTGTCCCACTCCAGCCAGTTTTAATTTGTTTCCATTTATAGAATAATTATCCAATATAATGTAGGGGCGGTTGGGCAGCCTAGTGGTTAAAGCGTTCGCTCGTCACGCCGAAGATCCGGGTTCAGTGATATTGCTGGAATATTGCTAAAAGCGGCCTAAAACTAAACTCACTCACCGAGGCTCTGGAATATGGAGTCACTAGAAGTCTTCGGCATTAGGTTCGAACCCCGCCCTGATTATGTGTCTATTGTCAGCACCATATCCATGGTGATGAGCTTCACCAAAGCGATAGTGAATGAGTATAGTGTTACGCCTCACTCAGCAATATTTCAGCTATATGGCTGTGGTATGTAAATAATCGAGACTGGGTCAGACAATCCAGTGATCAACAGCATGATCATCGATCTGTGCATTTGGGAACCGATGGCACGTGGAAACCAAGTCAAAGAGCCTGGCCACCTGATCTCGTTAGTCGCCTCTTACCACAGGCATAGGCGCCTTTTGTGGCAAGCATGGGTGACCCATTCTTCCCCGGATCTTCACGGGTTTCATCAAAGTGAAAAATGTGTGGGCTCTGCTTTACTTCGTGTTCTTCTCTTTCATTCAGCCCATTTATGATGTCCCCGCCGCGACACTGCTGGAATAGTACTAAAAGCAGCGTAAACCAAAACTCACTCACTCACTCACTCACTCACCCACCCACTCACTCCTTTAATGGTTATCAAGTTTCGTTATGAATGATAAAGTGCGCACCCTGTACCAATGAATATAAGAATCTAACGCTGTGTATCAGAGAATCAGAGAACCACTGTGTAATGTACATGCACTGCTCAGCGTGTGATAGCCATGGTCGGATATCTCTTTCTGTCTAATTTATCCTTAACATGCTTAGAAAAAAAGGGTGTGTATCACAGAAAGATAAATCATCATAAAAACATTGAGTAGTATATTTCTACCACCGATCCCACCCTCGTTTTTCAGAATAAGTAACCCCCTCCTTAACCTTCTGACCCCCTAAGCTGCATTTGTCCCAGCTGTTCAATCAAGACACCTTCCAGAGCGCGAGAGACTGCTGGATATTGTGCAATTTCATGTGGATAATCTGAGTGATCACAACAGCTAGGAATCTATGTAAACGGGTAACAATTTAAATGACATTAAAGCAGACCTTAAAATGTAATAAACTGAATCCACGTGTGGCTACACCATTTGTCAGTACACCGTTTTATTGATATTAGGGGACAATAATGCATTCATTGGATAAGTGACTCAGGCCAGTGACTGACATCGTGGGCATGGATCTGCACAATTATGACATTTGGACATGCAGTAACCAAATCAGCAGGCCTGACCACCAGATTCCTTACAAGAGACTTAGGGCAGTGCCTCACAGCTTATGAACCGCCAGTGGATGGCGTTAACGCTGCACATACATCTGCAAACATCTCCCGGAAAGGTACCAACGGATATTTTGACAGAAGCGTCACTTTCCTCTCACTTCAGTTGGCAAGCCATCACAGCTGGAGACATTTTCCATGGCTGTAGGGTGTATACTATACAATCTCGGTCATCTGTGAGACAGTCTAGAAGTTTATGTTATGAAACCATATACGTAGTAGCCGTGATAAGAAACGCATGCCACTATTACGTAGTAGCCATGTTAAGAAACGCATACCACCATTACATAGTGGCTGTGTTAAGAAATACAATAGTGAAGGCCGTTACAAGTCGTGACCGAGAGTCAGTTAGTAACAAAACTTTTGTTTGCAATGTCAAAGAGACAGTGTCATGTGACAGCGTTAACTGTTCGTAGAGTATTTAACTTTTCGTCTGAAGTAAAATAAAAGTACCCAAAACAAATGTCGACAGGAGGATTTATTTAGGTCCATGATAAGCTCAGTGACATGCAGATGTTTAACCTAAGACTAATCTCGCCCAAAAATACACCATTTAGGTGACCCTGGTACCTATAAGAAAATCAGAAAGCAATCACAGTTTTCAGCTATTCTAAAAGCAGTCCCAACTCGAGGAACACGTCCACCAAAGTGACACTGAAAAACATTGTCGTTTGGAGGTCCACGTGTTTGAGGCTCATTTCAAATTGGAACCTTGGGCAACTATAAAGAAATAATCAGACCAACTTTCTCCTCATTGTCGCAACTCTAGGAAGATCACGAGTCATGTACAAGTTTGCCGTCCTTTTAGTGTGCTTGGGCCTTGCTAGGGCGTTTGTCTTTAACAGTGAGTATTATCAATTCTGGAAGAAACATCATCGTTATGCATTTGCATGAAGAATAAAACGGCGAATACATAGTATAGGCTATCAACCAAAATGTCGAAAGAGGCGACTAATGGGATCGGGTGGTCGATCTCGCTGATTTGTTTGACACATGTAAACGTATCCCAGTGGTGCAGACCGTTGCTCATGCTGTTGATCACTGTATTGTCTGGTTCAGATTAGATCATTTACAGACCACTGCTATATAGCTGGCATATTGCTGAGTGTGGCGTAGAACCTAAACTCACTCACTCACTTTCACTAATAAGGATTAAAGTCACCATTCGTCTTCAAGTGCCAATCAGCACAGTGATCTAAATGTTGATAAAAAAAATGTCAGAGCCAAATCATACGTCTCGATTATCTTTCCAAATAGATTCTATTGAAAAGGCAAAGTTGTATGTACTGTAACACCTAAAGTGAGCGATGACACCGGGTGTTTGCGACCGGCGACATCTGCCATTTGCATAAGAATACTGTAGGGTGGCTTGCTGGTTATAGCGTTCACTCGTCACACCGAAAACCCTGGTTCGATTCCCCAAGTGTGTACAATGTATTACGTCTATCCTGGTGTCAAAACAAGGGTCAAAAGATGTTTATTGTACATCGGAGTTATGCATATACGTTATACACTGTGGTGTACCACACCGTGATACTGCTGGGATATTGCTAAAAGCGGCGAAAGACACAGCCCATTCGCTCTACGCCATGTGAAACCAAGGTGGGGCCTTGAAGAGAGCAATATCTGTGCGACTGACCCATGCTTGCCTTAGAGGGCGACTATGCTTGTCGTAAGAGGCGACTAACGGGATCGGGTGGTCAGGCTCGCTGACTTGGTTGACACATGTCATCGGTTCCCAATTGCGCAGATCGATGCTCATTTTGTTGATCACTGGATTGTCTGGTCCAGACTCGATTATTTACAGACCGCCGCCATATAGCTGGAATATCGCTGAGTGCGGCGTAAAACTAAACTCACTCACTCACTCACTCACTCACTCACTGTGCGACTGTCTGTGTGCTCTGTGTTATCTTCCTGTTGGAGACACTGAGTACAGTACTAATCGAGTGTCGCCCGAGTGCTTTGAAGTCATTATATCACCGTTAGGTGTTGCCAAGAAAATTATTTAGCTCAGTGGTCCATTTGAGGCCTGGTCCGAGAATTTGGAATTTGTGTCTGAGTTAAGTGTTTTAGGTACCCATCAAGTATTGCAGTGAGTTTTGTCATTCACTGTGGTGGTAACAGACCGACAAATGCAGTGTTTGTAATATTTAAGTCTTACTATAGCGGCTCGTACAGATCCGTAACCGTGTTGCAAAATCCTGTTTGATCTGTCATGATATTTCTCTTCACTGGAAGACTTCTGTTCATGTGGATGTACCCGACCCATGAAGGTCCCGGGGTGGAATAGGCCTTCAGCAACCCATGCTTGCCACAAAAGGCGACTAAGAGGCGACTAACGGGATCGGGTGGTCAGACTCGCTGACTTGGTTGACACACGTCATCGGTTCCCAATTGCGCAGATCAATGCTCATGTTGTTGGTATTGGATTGTCTGGTCCAGATTCGATTATTTACAGACCGCCGCCGTATAGCTGGAACATTGCAATATAGCTGGAGTGCAGCGTAAAACTAAACTCACTCACTCACTCACTCACTAAGGATGGACCCGTGATCTCTCGATCTTAAACGGTTTCCCCATACTGACATGCAATTCAGTCTCTAGAATACTATAATATTGTAAAAACTGTATATACTGAACAGCAAAAGAAACGCTTGGCGTACATTCTGTGCATGGTGCACGCACTGGTTCCGTGTGTCAGTAATAGGTCGCTGTTGTGCATGTTTGATGTAACTCCGACCAATGAACATCTTGGTCACCTGCCAAACTGCTCATGTAAGGGGCTTGGTAGACTGGACTAATTGCCTAATCTGTCTGACCTTCAATGTCAATGACACATGTTTGAGGCAGGAGATAACACACACACACACCTGTTGAAAGCTCATCCAACGCATACCGCTATCTAGGAGGTCGAGAACTTGTCTATTTACCGTTGTTTCTGTAGGAGGCAAATAACATTAGTTTGTGAGGTATAGTGTCGAGTACAGAGAAAGCTTTGAATTCACAGAATTTTGACTGATCCATATCCAGATAGTTCCAGTTGTATGGGACTTTGGTGATCAATAACGTATCCGGGGTATATTTAATTAGTTCTGTGTTGTAAGACTGCAGAAATATGACTACTTAATAAAAAAGAAAAGTTACTTGGTATCATTCTTGGCGAATCACATAAATGTTGGTTGCATGTCTGACATGAACATATTGCTTTTAATTTAACGCCGCACTCAACAATATTCAAGGTGTGTGACTGTGGTCTGTAAGTAATCGAGTCTGGACCAGACAATCCAGTGATCAACAGCTGGAGCATTGATCTACGGAGATGGGATACTGTGACATGTGTCAACCTGACCCCCAATCCCAGTAGTCGCCTCTTAGAAGCATGGGTTGCTGCAGATCAGTTCCAACCCAGATCGTCTCGGGTCGACATGAACATATTCCAACAAGGTTCGAGCACGTTGCCAGTGGTATTAACAGTTGAAAAACGTGGAGCCACTCGCATTAAGCTATTTTAGTGCAACTACAACCGGAACTTCCATACTTTAGCCAAGGGTAAGTGTTAAGATCGCTTTGCATAAGTGGATGAATGTTGTTTATGCGATAACCATTATTTTAACAATGAAAAATACGAGACTGAAGATGACTGCAAAAACTACCCAAAACACATGCCCGAATGCACCCGGTGGCTTAGCCCACGCTCGAGCAATAGGTGACAAGACTCATTCTAGTAAAAAGTGAAAATAACAGTTCCAGATTTGTGAATGCCATTATTTGTTATTATTTCCTTGACACCTTACAATGTATTTTCGCTCATAATACCTCGTTTTCCCATTCCTTTGTCTGTTCAAGACGACGGGTGTACGGACCGTGAGTTCGAGTGCCGAAGCGGCGAATGTGTGGACAAAGAGTACACTTGCGACACCGAGGACGACTGCTCTGACGGGTCCGATGAGGTCAACTGTGGTAAGAATTTCTAATGAACTTCTACGTGGACTTGCTGCACAGCAAGTTGCTTTCCCATGGTCCCTCAATCAGAATGTTTGTAAATACAATAATTTTGTTTACCTCCAACTGACAGCTGGGTAACCCGTCCTCAGTCAATATTCAGTCAATATTAATGAGAGGCCCGGGAACCAGGATGGGTAACCCAGCTATTCATGTGGAGAGATTGATTGGATACATCACAAGGATATGCAGTGTGAAACCTATTTGTTGAGACCCATCCCGCGATATTATGTGAAATGTTATAAAATCAACATAAATAATAGAACAGCAGAAAATAATAGAAATATTCTATAAATAAGACAGCGTGCCTGACCATCCACTCCCGTTATAAATAGATAAATAGTTAGCAGCATCTTTCATTCCTTTAGCAGCCATCGTAGTAACCTTTCCGTGCTAATATTGGTATTTGGTATAATTGACATAGTTTCAGACCCGTGAGGAGTAGACCCGGGTAGAAGATTTTTTCAGTTATTTATTATTTATTTTTTCAGTTATTTATTATTATTTGACTTGAGTTATTAAAAGTAGATTTTGAGATACCTATAATTCCCTATAATTCACCCAATGAGATTGCTTTGCTTGAAGGTATCCTCAGTACTTTTCGTTACACTCCACTACAGAGTCTAACAAAACCTTATAGGAAGTTGCGTCAGGTAACCTTTGAGATTGACCAATCAGAACACAGCTTACCAAATCGCGAAAGTGCACACTCGCTCATACCTTTTGAACTTTTTATCTCGAAAAGGTTCGTACCCGAACGATTCTGAATGCTATTTAGCGTACGCTCGCTTCCGGGTGATGCACACGGCGTACGTACAGCCATGACAACGGTGAGTCGCTGAAAATAGTGTTTTGGCAAAATTCAAGGATGTTATCTTGCTGAAATATTAGCTAATAGCATTTAGCGTTAACCGCTAAATTGTGTTATTGATGGCGTGGCTATACCACGTGCCTTTGTTTATAAATATTACCTTGGCTCGCGCAGCTGCAAACATTACGTCAAATCATGACGTCATCAGTTGTTACGTCATCACAACACGCGACAGATAACGGTGCTTCACTTCTCGCGTCTCCGCCGAACACTACTTACCGTCGCTCACTACCATATTAACATCGATAAGCAGGTTAACGTCGCCAATCTGTAATGGGACCAAAAAGAAGAGCAGCATTACAGCACAGGCTAGTCCCGGCACCTGCAGCTGGAAAGAAACGCAGATCAACAAGGGGTAGCAGTACCATCAGCACATCAAGTCCGCCGGTGGATATTCAAGGGACGACCTTGGGGACGACCTTCGATCCTCCTAGGAACGCTCCAATGCAAGGTAGGTTTAGCTTAGCTTCAGAATTGCATCAGGGAATGAACAATCCCATTCAGATAGACCCAAACTTATTATTAGCTACACCGTCCCTAACACCCGCGCCGGTTACCCAATCCACGGCAGCGCAGCCGGCGGCAGACGCGCACCCCAGTAGTCAGCAGGCGGTAGATGCACGCACAGGGTTTAATCCGGATTTAGATGCATGCACAGTTCCTTCTGCATCAAGCATTCAGGCCACGATACAATGGCTTTCTAATCTAGCTTCGGGTGGGGGATCTTCACAGCGAAGCCTCCCCACGTACAGGCAGGTACCCGATGCCACTGCGGTTAATGCGGGTTTGCCTCAGCTTTCCTACAAAACGGACCACATCGGTGCTCATGTGAAAGATTCGGTCAGGCAAAAAATATGGAACGGCGAGTTCGTAGACTTCCAAACACTCCTCCCTTCTCAAAACGTTGCGCAGGATGGCGATGTACCGTTACAAATGGTTTTTAACCAGGCAGGTCAGGTCATGTTTAAACCGGCAAGTAAACAATCTTCTAAACCCCTCAGTATTGCCTCCTGGACTACGGCCTTCCATATTTTTATGAGTATTTACCTGCAAAAACACCCAGGTGCAGTTCAAGAACTGTTAGGATACGTTGACGCAGTTCGGGGCGCCGCACACAAGTACGGTAATGACTCGTGGTACACCTATGATTATTATTTCCGCCATAAAATGGCTAGAGATCCCACGCGTTCCTGGGGAGCCATCGACGGCGATCTGTGGCTCCGTTACATGGTTCACGGTAGGCAGTCCTACAATCTCACAGACACTAAGTCCAGCACTGCTGGTTCCGTCACTGCTGTCACTGATAAGCAAGTCTGCTGGGATTTCAATTTTTCCCAATGTTCAAGATTATCTTGCAAGTACCCCCACAAATGTTCCAAATGCAAAAGTTCAAACCATAGTGCCCGTCAGTGCAATTCTTTTCGTAGCAAACCAACAAACAATGCACAAGTGCAACTCCGAAACAGGGCCAGCTTACCCCCATCTCCCGATGTCGTTAGCTCCGGTACCCATAAAATATAACACACTGATTCCATGGATCGATGCGTACTATGCAGTGTGCTCAAAAGATGCCGATCTATTACGGGTAGGTTTTACCTCAGGTTTTAATTTACAGTTCACTGGTTCGTTCACTCCTAACAACGCTCCCAACCTTAGATCAGCAAGGCAGTTTCCTCAAATTGTCAACACCAAGCTACAAAAAGAAATCTCTCTTGGTCGTATCGCCGGGCCTTTCTCCTCATGCCCGATTCAAAACCTCAAGGTTTCTCCCGTTGGTTTAGTCAAAAAGAAATCAGACACATCAAGTGTCACCACAATCGCGGATAACTACCGTCTTATACACCACCTCTCCCATCCCCGGGGATCGTCCGTAAACGATGGAATTTCCGCGGAATTTTGCTCCGTTCAGTACTCACGATTCGATGAGGCGGTTAGTTTAGTGCAGCAATTAGGCAAGGGAGCTCAGTTAGCAAAATTTGATGTTAAGTCAGCCTTCCGTTTACTACCAGTCCGTCCGGAAGATTTCCACCTGTTAGGTATGTATTTTGAAGGAAATTACTATTTTGACAAATGTCTCCCTTTCGGTTGTTCGATATCATGCGCTCTTTTTGAAACATTTAGCCGTTTCTTGCAGTGGTGCATAACCAAACACACACACAGTGCATCCATCATGCATTACCTAGACGATTTCCTGGTGGGAGGTCGCGCCCAATCAGGCAAATGTAAATACCTGTTAGATTCAAGCATTCAGCTTTTTCGACATTTCGGTATTCCCATAGCCCAGGAAAAAACAGTTCAACCAACCACGACCATCAAATTCCTAGGCATAACCATAGACACTATCTCTATGGAGATTAGGATACCACCTGAAAAAATCAATCACTTGTGTCAAGAAATTGTCGCCTTACTGCAGTCACAAAAGCGCAAACTAAAAGTTCACCAGTTACAATCTTTGTTAGGCAAGCTGTATTTTGTGTGTCGCGCAGTTAGGTGCGGGAGGGCTTTTTGTAGACGCTTGACTGATGCCCTTTGCGGAAACGTCTACCCCTATCATAGAATAAGACTCACTAACGGTATGAAACAGGACCTGCAAGTATGGTTACAGTTCCTGCAGCATTACAATGGCGTATCCGTTTTTCATGATTCTATTTGGCTGTCTGGTCAGCATTTACGTCTTTTCACGGATGCATCTAGCACACACGGCTTCGGGGCGTATTTCCAGGGCAGCTGGACATGTGCGTCCTGGCCCCAAGCGTGGATACAAAAAGGCTACACCAAGGATATGACACTCCTTGAATTATTTCCTATTGTGGTAGCGTTGAAACTGTGGGGAAATTGTTTGAGCAACAAAAAGGTTATGTTCACATGTGACAACCAAGCAGTCGTACATATTATCAACAAGCAATCATCCAAGAACAAGAGGGTCATGGCACTAGTAAGGTGCTTAGTATTACTCTCCTTGCAGCACAACATAATATTTCACGCCAAGTACATTAGCACGCATGAAAATGCTATAGCTGACGCTCTTTCGCGCTTTCAGTGGCACCGATTTCACCAAATGGCTCCAGACGCGGACCCGACACAGACCAGCTTACCAAGAGACATTTGGGAGATTGTATGACAGAATCTCATATACTTATCGTGTCTTCTTTATCACGCAACACTAGACGCACTTATTACACGGCGCTGCAATGTCTCGAAACGTTTAGGCGCGCGTTTAGTCTACCATTAGGAGGACCCATTTGCCTAGACCAACTTCTGCAATTCATAGGCTACATGTCAATTCAAGGTAAATCCCCTCGTACTGTAAGGGCTTACATTTCAGCCTTATGCACCTGGAATAGACTAAATAACCTTATCAATCACTGTGAACATTTTTTGGTTAGAAAAGACATCATTGGGATGCACAAGATTAAAGTTAGGAGGGACATACGAAAGCCCATCACATTTCCAATTCTTCAGCGCATCGTAGGTGTTTTGCCTGCTATCTGCAGATCTTCTTACGAGGCTCAGGTTTTTAAGTCAGCATTTACCTTAGCCTTTTTTGGTTTCCTCAGGGTCAGCGAGTTGGTTTGCAGTTCACAAGCCGACGATTCAAAAACTTCACTACAAATTAATGATGTTTCATTTTCAGGCGAGGGATTAACCTTGCGCATAAGATTTTCTAAAACCGACCAGTTCGGTAGAGGAACTCTGCTTTCAATTTCTCCTACTGCCTCAGAGCTATGCCCCGTTAGAGCTCTCTCTCTGTATCTCGCGTCCAGACCACGCACTAGCTCACAGCTGTTTGTCCATTTTGACGGCTCACCATTAACGCGCTATCAATTTCAGGCGATTCTCAATAAGTCGCTATCACATGTCGGTTATGACGCGACCCAGTATACATCACATTCTTTCAGAATAGGCGCTGCTACAACTGCGGCGATTAATGGTTTGGATGAAAGTATAATTCAGCAGTATGGTAGATGGACATCTTGTGCATACCAGGGTTATATTAGGATCTAATAAAGTAATCACGCATAATTAACTGATTCTACTTAATATTTACTAGCTTTGCTCTTACCAATTACATTGTAGCAATTTTTTCTGCTGTCCGATCTCTATGTTACAGATCTGGCCTGGGTGATTGGTGACAGCTACATGGCCAGGGCAAAGGGGAGCTTGGAACAACGCTTGCAACGTCTCGGCCGTACACGGTGGCAGGTCCGAGGCGGGAGGCGATGGAGCCACTTCCGAGCTTCGCTTAACAGTCTTTTGGCTTCCGCGTCTAACACCAGTCCCAAATGGCTCGTGATCCACTTAGGCTCGAATGACTTGTCCCAAACGTCCGCCAGGTCCATATATGAAGACATTATGTGTGATTTGCTGTATGCCAAGCTACGTATGCCTGATACGACGCTGGTGTGGTCTTTCATGTTGCCACGGGTTGCGTGGCCGGCTGCTATGGACATCAAAAAGCTTGAACTTTCTCGTAAAAAGCTAAATCGAAGACTCTCAAACAGAATCTATGAGCTTCATGGGATCAGCGTCCGCCACGACCAGTTTGATCCGGTCAAATGTGGCCCGGAACATTACTTGGCGGACGGGGTGCACCTGTCAACCACTGCAATGGACATTTTTGTGCACAATATTGTTAGTGCTTTAACTGCTAATTAACTCGGATAAATAGAAATAACGGCAGTAAGTGAGCACGCGCTTCCATTATTTCCCAGCACAGTGTAAGTCGTTCATGCTGTTCGCGTATCCACTATTTTCTAATATCTATATGTTGCTGTGTGGATGGCCGGCGATTTATATCGCGGTGGCCTGCTTGGGGTGAGAAGCTATCAATCGCTATGCTGCTGGTTGTCCGCTTTCACAGCAGAAACCAAAAAATCGTAATTCCAGCCTGCTTCACAGTAGGTGGAACTCATCGCTCGCTACGCTCACCTCGTCTGCTTGTCACAGCGGAAAGGTGATTATGCATTAATACCATGCTCTCGCTCGCTGCTGCTGCTCCTTCTCACCCCCGTAGCCATCCACACATATTGGCCATTACTCCCAAGATAATATCTTCCTTTTCATTTAAAACGCAAGTCCAGCAATAATAGCATTTAGCGTTAACCGCTAAATTGTGTTATTGATGGCGTGGCTATACCACGTGCCTTTGTTTATAAATATTACCTTGGCTCGCGCAGCTGCAAACATTACGTCAAATCATGACGTCATCAGTTGTTACGTCATCACAACACGCGACAGATAACGGTGCTTCACTTCTCGCGTCTCCGCCGAACACTACTTACCGTCGCTCACTACCATATTAACCCTCCCTCCCTTCCCGTGCTCACTTATTTCCGTTATTTGATTGGGTGTACATTAAATCTAGAAGTATTAACATTGATATTCATTGTACCTTTATTCACTTTGCTGAATTAAAACGTCATAGTGTGTATGGCCTGCTTGGGGTGAGAAGCTATCAATCGCTATGCTGCTGGTTGTCCGCTTTCACAGCAGAAACCAAAAAATCGTAATTCCAGCCTGCTTCACAGTAGGTGGAACTCATCGCTCGCTACGCTCACCTCGTCTGCTTGTCACAGCGGAAAGGTGATTATGCATTAATACCATGCTCTCGCTCGCTGCTGCTGCTCCTTCTCACCCCCGTAGCCATCCACACATATTGGCCATTACTCCCAAGATAATATCTTCCTTTTCATTTAAAACGCAAGTCCAGCAATAATGGTAACCATGTCAAAATATACTACCAAATCGTATATACTACAGGTAAAATAACTGTGTTTATGCGGATTCTTGTTTGTGGAGAGATCTGTGTCGGTGACCTGAATATTTTGAAAGTCCCTCCGATCCCTAAATAGTAGCCGTTGTCTGATTGGTTAAATCTATTTAACCGTCTCGCGTTTGATTGGACGGTCATTGGTCGCTCAAAGGTTACCTGACGCGACCTTCTACTAAGTTTTGTTAGACTCAGTGGTGGAGTGTAACGAAATACACTGAGACGAAGTTTACTTAGACTGGGGGTAGAATAGGCCTTCAGCAACCCATGCTTGCCATGAAAGGCGACTATGCTTGTCGTAAGAGGCGACTAACGGGATCGGGTGGTCAGGCTCGCTGACTTGGTTGACACATGTTACTGTATCCCAATTGCGCAGATCGATGATCTTGCTGTTGATAAGTGGATTGTCTTGAAAATGTCTAGCTGAAATATTGCTGAGTGCGGCATAGAACTAAACTCACTCAATCACATACATTATTTCACTATGATTGCAGAAATCAAACCTGTTAAATTATCTATTTCTAAAACCTCCAAAATCTATGCAAGTATAAGTGAGTGACTTTAGTTTTATGACCCTTTAGCAATGTACCCGCAATATCAACGCGTGGGGACACCAGAAATATGCTTTGCATTTTGTTGGGAATCGAACACAGATCTTCTTAGTGACGAACGGCACTCCCATTCTACGCTTGAGTAAATACGGTAGTTCCATATCAATGTTACATCGTTCATCCACGGCGACTTTTGTAGCCACCGACTGTTCCGGAAGTCATCAGTTCAAGTGCAACTCTGGAACGTGTATCTCACACGAATATTTCTGCGACGGCGACGACGACTGTGGCGACGGCTCCGATGAGGACGACTGCGGTAAGAACATGACACACTGGTACAATTGTCACTTGTGTAGATCGAAACAAAAGGGTAATATTAATGCAAGGTAATGTAAGAAAACCAAAGTGTAGTCAGATTAGTGATTCAGTCTCAACAAATAGCCCTTAAACGTTCTCTCCCTAGTTTCAAGTTTTCGTCTTTCAGGGTCAGGTTGAAAAGATTTGGACTGATAACAAGCATGGGATTTGCAAATTAATTTTGCAGAATCAGGGCTCGATTTTAACTTTTAAAACTTGTGTTGGTCTGAAATGAAACTGTAAAATGCAAGTTTATGTCAAAATGAACGCATAACGTGCATATTAAACAGAATGACGAGATGTGGAACTAACATTGATGATGATGACAGTGATTGAATTACGAGGGTTGGCTGAAAAGTTCTCAGCCTGAGTGGTTTTTCCCCACCAGGTAGAGACAGGTGTTTGCCACCAATGAGGACAATCATTTAGTGAATCATAGACACAAGAACTACAAACGTACTAATAGTTTTATCTCAACTACAGATCTTTTGGTAAACCTACCCTCTGAAATCATCAGAAATGGACAAAACTGAATACAGGGCAGTCATCAAGTACTTGCAAAAGAAAGGGATGTCCCCAACACAGATACATGCTGACATGGTCTCCACTCTAGGGGATGATGCTCCTTCATTTTCCACAGTAAAGAAGTGGGCTGCAGAATTTAAGCGTGGCAGACAAAGCCTTGATGATGACCCACGCCCAGGAAGGCCTTCAACAGCAACCACTCCAGAAAACATCACGCGAGTGCTCGATATGTTGATGGATGATCGACGATTGACTACTCGACATATTGCTAGTGTAGTGGGTATCTCTCATGAGAGGGTTGAGCATATTATCACCAACGAATTAGGAATGACTAAAGTTTCTGCGAGATGGGTGCCAAAGCTCTTGACAGCAGAACAGAAACGTGTCAGGTTCCAGACGCCCCTTGACAATTTGCGTCGTTTTGAAGAAGATCCCGATGATTTTGTGGCACGATTTGTAACCCAGGGATGAGACCTGGATACATGACTTTCAACCAGAAACAAAACTACAGTCAAAACAGTGGAAGCATCCTGATTCACCAGCTCCGAAGAAAGCCAAGTCTGTTCCTTCAGCTGGAAAGGTGATGGCATCAGTCTTTTGGGATTCCAGGGGTATTCTGCTCATTGATTATCTTGAAAAAGGTCAAACTATCAACGGCAGATACTATGCTGATCTACTGAACCAGTTGCGAGAAGCAATCAAAGCCAAACGACTAGGGATGATCGCTAAAGGTGTCCTCTTCCACCAAGACAATGCGCCTGTTCACAAATCGGTGGTGGCCATGTCAACAATCCGCGATTGTGGCTTTGAACTCGTTGACCATCCTCCTTATTCACCTGATTTGGCTCCTTCTGACTTCTACCTGTTCCCCAAAATGAAAAAGGAACTCGCCGGTCGCCATTTTGCAAGTAATGATGACGTCATTTCCGCTGTGACTGATTTTTTTAGGGTAGCTGAAGAAGATTTCTTCCTGACCGGGATTCGGGCCTTGCAGCATCGCTGGCAAAAGTGTGTGAACTTGGAAGGGGTCTATGTAGAAAAATAAATTACAAACGTGGACTTTGAAACTTGTTTTCACAGTGAGGCTTAGAACTTTTCAGCAAACCCTCGTATTGCTACTGGTCATGTAATGAAGCAAGATAAAATGACCCCGATGTTGTAAACGATCAATATCCAAACTTTTGTGTTATGTATGACTGTATATTGAGCGGCATTTTTGTCTGGCGCAACTGAGTAAATATCTAAGGTTCCACCGGGTGCAAGTAGGTTCTATTTTCTAAAATGGAGCCATGAGAGTCTATCGACTTATATCAAAGATGATCCCCAATTCATAATTTGCCTTCTGTGCCGAATAAAACGTGCTCACCATCGGATGAATCTTGCAAAAACTGACCATACGCTGCTCCTTCACCTCACTCACTGAGTCACATAACACGGTACTGATAATTATGAGATAAACGGTCGGTCGGTTCCAAATGCATTCCCGTGCTTCAAATACTCAATAACACCCGGAAATCATATGATGTTTATCAACATTGTATACAAAAAAGTAAACCAAAGGGGTTGTACTGTCTGCACTCGTTTACATCGAACAGGGGTACAGCAGTGAAGTGTCATCAGTTGGCTGTTTCAACTGGTTCCCATGGTAGCGTCTGGAGCTGCTCATTTTAACTTTACGTCACAATATGATTTGAATGACGTCACCACTGTTGATGACACAACAAAACAATTGTTTACGTGTCAATACGCAGTGAATAGTCTTGCAGTTTCCAGGAATCTAATACCATTTGATCATGTTTTTCAACCAATAAGATTACAGAACACAGAAACTTTTGGTTTACAATCGTCATTAAAAATGTGATTTAAGGATTTGTCATTCCTGTCATAAAAAGAACGGAAATAATGAACGTGCTGAAAAATACTATATTTTTCCAGTAAAGATATTTGAAGACGTTTTTATTTTTAAATGTGACCAATCAAATCTATCAAATCAAGAACTGTTAACAAGAACCGAAAGGTTTAGACCCAGACCAAAGGGCAGTTTCTCTTGCCCAGGTTGTGTCTGCAACACTGATTGTCATGCGCTCAGTCAACACTTTCATGTGTCACAAATTATCACTTGCCTGAATGTTTGTTTGTTTCTTTGTTGTTAACTTAACACATTCCAGAAATAAATAATCGAATCGATCCAGCGATCAACATCGTAAGAAGCGACTAACGCGATTGGTTGGTCAGGCTCGTTGACCTGGCAGACACATCGTATTCCAGTCTATCCTCATGTTGATCACTGGATTGTCTGGTCGCTGCCACATGGCTGAGTACTACGGGGTGTGGGGTAAAACAACAACGCAAACAGCCAATAAAGACGCCGGACGATGTTATCCCATGTGCATTGTCTCGTGAAGAATAAACTAGTTCTGTCTTCTGATGTATTGAAGACATGCAATTACATTCTTTCTCTGACAGGTAAAAAGAAGTGCGACCAGTACGAGTTCCACTGCGTATCTGACGGCATCTGCATTGAGGACGTGTATTACTGCGACGGCGACAAGGACTGCACCGACGGCTCAGACGAGGCCAACTGCAGTAGGTATACAACGTAAATTGATGGAACCAGGCCAACTGCAGTAAGTATACAAGGTAGATTCATGAGGTCAGGGCGACTGCAGTATGTATACAACTAGATTGATGAGGTCAGGCCAACTGCAGAAAGTATACAACGTAGATTGATGAGGTCAGGCCAACTGCAGTAAGTATACGACGTAGATTGATGAGGTCAGGCCAACTGCAGTAAGTATACAAGGTAGATTGATGAGGTCAGGCCAACTGCAGTAAGTTTACAAGGTAGATTGATGAGGTCAGGCCAATTGCAGTAAGTATACAAGGTAGACTGATGAGGTCAGGCCAATTGCAGTAAGTATACAAGGTAGACTGATGAGGTCAGGCCAAATGCAGTAAGTATACAAGGTAGATTGTTGAGGTCAGGTCAATTGCAGTAAGTATACAAGGTAGATTCATGAGGTCAGGCCAACTGCAGTAAGTATACAAGGTAGATTCATGAGGTCAGACCAACTGCAGTAAGTATACAAGGTAGATTGATGAGGTCAGGCCAACTGCAGTAAGTTTACAAGGTAGATTGATGAGGTCAGGCCAACTGCAGTAAGTATACGACGTAGATTGATGAGGTTAGGCCAACTGTAGTAAGTATACAACGTAGATTCATGAGGTCAGGCCAACTGCAGTAAGTATACGACGTAGACTGATGAGGTCAGGCCAACTGCAGTAAGTATACGACGTAGATTGATGAGGTCAGGCCAACTGTAGTAAGTATACAAGGTAGATTGATGAGGTCAGGCCAACTGCAGTAAGTATACGACGTAGATTGATGAGGTCAGGCCAACTGCAGTAAGTATACAAGGTAGATTGATGAGGTCAGGCCAACTGCAGTAAGTATACAAGGTAGATTTCAGAGAAGACTTCCATGCTCTTCAGCTTTCAAGCTATCCCAAATTGGACACAGTCCGTTTATCCGAACGCCTATTTTTATTGAAATCCAAATTATGAATATAAACAAATTTCCGGATACATATCTTTAAGCAATATTTTTAAATCATTTAATGAATTGTTTCCAGATTTTGGTAATGGGTTCTTTGTTTACAGGAAAGGTGCAGTGCAAAGTTTTGTATTTTTGAATAATCATTGCCAGTTACACGGGACTCACAGTCGGGGGTCGTATCTGCATTTATTGGCTTTATTTATTGGCGATATCTTTCAAACTGGAATCCTTTTCACAACATGAAGGTATTCAGTGAAGTCAGTAATATGTACGTATATGTTTCTTTGAAACGTGGACAAACGAATTCATGATTGGGATAACCTTGTTGAGTGTATATGCATATTTCTTCTGGGTGAATCCCGTGTTCTCTGGTAATGACATACAGACCTGCCCAATAAATGACTGGATGAGTTGACTGCCCGTACATGCTCCATTCCTCTTTACACACTCACTCGTTATTTTAGCTTCATGCATGGACGACCAATTCCGGTGTACTTCCGGTTTGTGTATTGACGCGCAGTGGAAGTGTGACGGCGACGACGACTGCAGCGACAGCTCAGATGAACACGACTGCGGTATGTTTTCTCTGTTAAGAGTGAAGTGTTTGTTACAACCCTAATTTCATTTCCAGCTTTTAAACGTTACCTATATATAATCACACACACACACACACACACACACACACACACACACACACACACACACACACACACACACACACACACACACACACACACACACACAAAAGCGAAAATGAGAACGCTGATCAAAGCTTTTAAGTCGTTTTATGTAAAATCTGTGTTTGTTAGGTGTGGTTGCATGGAATCAGTACAGCCATTAAAATTCACCTTAATTTAAGGGGAAAACGTCTCACAAAAGGCGCCTATTATTATATCATGACAGTAAAGAGCATCAGGCCCAAGAGCGACATGCCCCTGTAAATATAAACACTGAGATCCATGATTCCCGCTGCTAAGCAAGCACCCTGTGGTGGGTTCGGATTGTTTGGGTGGTCAGGCTCGCTGACTTGGTTCCCACATGTCAGTGTATCCCATCTGCGAAGAACGTTGCTCATGTTGTTGGTCACTGAATTATCTGATCCAGACTCGGTTATCTACAGACCGCTGTCTTCTTGCTGAATGAGACGTTAAACACCAAAGCAAAAGATCTGCAGTTTGACCTTGACATTGAATGTTTCCAATGTATTCCAGGTTCATGCAGTACCAGGCAATTCACGTGCGCCAACGGCAGATGTATTCAGAAGAGCTGGGTGTGCGATGGCGACAATGACTGTGACGACTTTTCCGACGAGAGTGGCAGTTGTGGTAAGAGGACTTCCGAGGACGTTCGGTTTTCGTTAACTCTGAACAGGAACTATAAGTTGTTCACTGATCACGAGGGAGACATGGGTTCATGTACCCTCGATGTTTGTTTAAAAACAGGGTACATCAGCCAGTGGTCCCGAGGGACCAGTGAAAAACGTATTTTTCTTACCGAACACCTCAGTGTTAACGTTGAATTGTTTCAAGCACGCGTATAATTCTTTTTGTAGCCATCGCTAAATTTTGCAGACAAGGAAACAAATTTAGAGTTAATTCCCCCTTCAATTCGCAAAACATCGGTAATTTCCGTACATCAAACATGATTCAGTGATTCGAGATAACAAAATTACCACCACTGAGTACGAGATGGGTTCGGCATTCCTAGCGGGGTACATTGAAAATTATAGAACAGCGCTCAGCCAATTAGAAACCGAAGTTTATATGGTAAGATAAATGAGTTTGACGCCCGTTGGTGCGCATGTTTCGTGGTTATGTGATTATCTCCTATCAGGTTTAAATAACTTTTGACGTCTCATGCTTACGAAATCTCGATATCGTATGTCTCGATATCGTATGTCTCGATACCGTATGTCTCGATATCGTATGAATATGTCAGATGGCATAGATATTAACACTAGGTATCATGGTGGAGTTTATGATGGTGTTTCATTAATAAGATGTTCTTTTTGCTTTGCAAATTCGCAGTACCTTCATAAAAGCAAAATATATTGAACGTACTTCCGAAATGTATTTTCTTACGAATTTGAGACCACGTGTCATTTTTGTTGAAAACTGACGTTAAATCAGTGTTCATTACGATGGGCTCTGAATAGATGAAGGAATCATGTATTTGTTATGAGAAATGACAGGTTTACTGTAACTCGATAACGACCCCAAATTGCTTGACGTCGGGCCATTGTCGTACCCGTTGTTATGTGACGTTCTTGATGTTCGGTTCTTGGTGTTTAACCACCTTCGACTCGCTTGCACTTAGGTTCAATATTGACGATATTTTTGACTCACATTCGTCACATGTACCTATGTCATTATATACTTTTTTTCTTAGCTGGTGCCGACCCGTGAAGGTCCCGGGGTAGAATAGGCCTTCAGCAACCCATGCTTGCCATAAAAGGCGACTATGCTTGTCGTATGAGGCGACTAACGGGATCGAGTGGTCAGGCTAGCTGACTTGGTTGACACATGTCATCGGTTCTCAATGGCGCAGATCGATGCTCCTGTTGTTGGTCACTGGATTGTCTGGTCCAGACTCGATTATTTACAGACCGCCCCCATGTACCTGGAATATTGCTGAGTGTGGCGTAAAACTAAACTCACTCACTCTTAGCTGGTGCCAGTCTTAGCAATTGTACCATAAATTACAACATGCAATGCAAACATGAAAGTGTAACGTTGTTGAGCATTGAAAAAATGGCGGCTTCGTCGGACAGTATTGAAAGACCTCGTTCCTCTGCAAACGGTAATGTCCTGAATAATACCGTTACCCTTTTGATAGTTGATTAAATCAAGCAAGCACGTGACTCTTCACTCAAGCGTTCTGTTTATGGTAGATATACACAGATGCACATCAGATATCATGCAGTCCAACTGTATCCATTTGCCATATCCATACAGACTCCGGATAAATTGGGGGTTTTATGTAACGATCCCTAACGATTTCATCGAGGCGGAAGTGAGCCATTTTCAGCAGATACCTAGACTTAGCATCATTTCATGCTGGAGGTTTTCCATCGAAGCAAGTGTTGTGGTACCGTGTCCGAAATGTGAACAACAATATTTCGTGATGATGTCTTGTGTAAACGCTTTGTGTAAATTAAGGTTCTCTGTTTTATAATAATGGTGACTGAGGCGGTTGAGTCGCCCAATAGTTCAGGGTCAGCTTGTCATGCCGAAGACCATGGTTCGATCCCCCTATTGGGTACAATATGTGAAGCCTATTTCAGGTGTCCCCCGCATGACATTGCTGGAATATTTCGGAGAGCGGCGTAAATCAGTACTCACTCTCTAATAGTGATTGAACCTCTTTCGACCACACTGACCTCCCTTTTCCAAACCTGCAAGGGAATTTGTGAATTCAGCTAATTTTAAGTAGCGGAGTCCTGCCGCACAGAGGGATCACTGGCATTGTGTAAATCAGTGTAAACTACTGTTCGAGATTCAACGGTGGCTGGTGGGTGGCCTAGTGGTTGAATCTTTCACTCATCATAATAAAAACCCGGGTTCGAGTCCCCCCGCATGGGTGCAATGTGTGAAGACCATTTCTGGTGTCCCCCGTCGTGATGTAGCTGGAATATTGCTAAAAACGACGGTAGAGCCATTATCACTCACTTGAGATTCAAAGCGTGACGCTGTTTGACCTATTTCTTTTCATACATCGGTCTTTCGTACACGGTGCATTTGAGTTACAGTCAGTTACTAGTCTTGTACATGGGTACACTATATGGAATGTATTTTAGGTGTCACCCGCGAGATATTGCTGGAATGTTGTCAAAAGCTGCGTGAAACCCAACTCACTCACTCACTCATACTCGTAACCGGTGTTTGACCGGCATTTTATAGAGCGCAGCAGAGCTGATATTTAAAGAGAATAAGAGTTGTCTGCTTTTCGTTACAGGAACCATTCCTCCAAACGAATGTCGAGACGTGCTGATTGGCCGTGACTGCGCCCTGATGAACGAGACTCACAACCCTATCTGTCTGGACAAGGAGGAAGGCGTCCACTACTGCAGGAAGTACTGTAACCTGTGTGGACCTGGACAGACTGTTGGTTAAATAAACATATTTAGACTAATTAACGCAATGTTAGTGGCTAATTTGATCATCAAGGCTGAGCATGTCTGCTTAATGGTCGTCATGCCCAGGTATTTGTCGGTTTTGTTAAAACACGGACTGAAAATAGCAAGGAACAAGACAAAAGAGTGTCCAGGGACAGGATGCCCTCTGTAGGAAGCGTTCCCTATGAGTGTGCTCTGGTGATTAATTTCTACTAAGCAAGTTCAATAAACATCTATACAACTATGAGATGCACACCTTTCGAGTCCCAATGAAACACACGTATTAGCTTAGTCAATTCTGTTGAGCAGTTTTTGTGGAGAAGTGATTAGACTTAACCCCCTGTTTACTATCAGCTGAAAGAAACTGTGATTCGAAATAAAAGATCACCAGATTCTGAGAAGTCTCGGGGCAACAACTCTTTTAAAAATATTCCAACACTATGTATGACAAGCCTATCTACATTATGTGTGGTTTGTACAAAAGTATTTTCGATACGGATCCAGATGTATTTAAAACAAAATCTGCTGCCAAAACCTCAGCAAATACACCAGAACTGATGCGATGACTTTCGAAGCCTTCCATATTTCCATATTCATACCTTAAGCAGAAAGCAATAAATATGAAGTAATTCTAAAAGCTAAATATTTTACAGTGATCGATGAAGTCAAGCACATAGACTGTTCGTGAATTCAAATAGAAATATGCAGTTACGGTAAGAATATTGAACATACGAAAATACTTAGGTTTTCCTTATCCAGACATATTCCCACAATAAAGTGGTAGAGTAAACATTATTTTCTAATTGCTCAAAGCATCGTCAAAACGTTCATTGCAAGCACGGAAAAAGGTGCCAGGTATATTTGGAATTCCCCAGCATGCTTGGCTTGCCGCCAGAATGTACAAGTTGGCGATTGGTCGGTTTACAAGCTACGTCAACAGCCTATGCGTTTTTTTTCTGACGTTCAGTCTTAAGACCGCTAGGCAGAAGGAGAGTCACATTTACAAGAACATCGTAACGAAGTATTGGAATTCTGACCTGTGGTGGCTGGCCAAGGATGAATAACATTTTGTAGTCTCGTGTTGAATGAACTGCACTGGCTATCAGTTACGGCCAGAAATGACTTTAAGATCCTCTGTCTGACATACAAGTGCTTCCATGGTTTGGCTCCCTCCAACTTGACGGAACCCCTACACCTGTCTGTCCCCGCACGCTGCTTGCGCTCACACAAAATCTGGTCATCCCATTCTCCAAACTAAAAATGCTTTGGATACCGATCGTTCTCGTTTTCTTCACCATTACTTTGGAACTCTCTCTTGTGTCATTAAAAGGTCTAACATAACTGACATATTTAGGTCCAGACCTAAAACTCTGCATATAACTTATAATTTCATCTGTAAATACTCCATTGTAAATATTCTGCAGCATGCCGTAAAGTGTGTAGTAGGCGCATTATAAATACACATTTATTTTCGTCCTCTTGTACTTACTGCGTAGCGCCACTCAGTAGGTCGTCAGATGTCCTGTGCTTGAAACCGTTTAAAAAATAAATACCTGAAAGCAGCCAAACACTCTCGACATCCATAATAAATCTCTGCTACATGAAGGGTGGATTGTGCAATTACGATGTCATTATGAGCCTGTATTGCAGTATTCTTAATGATAATAACAGCTGTTCCCGAAATGAACGTGTCCCACCGTGGCACACGTCATAAACTAAAGGCAAATGTTAGTCAGTTTTCATCCTTTAAAAAAATCAAACAAAAACGAAAACAACAGCAACAACAAAAACAACAACTGAAATGGGACCATATGGTACTGCATCGGACAATTTTTTTGAGCCATCACATGGAAATGTCTGGGCCCCGTTTCACAAAACTCTCGTAATCCTAAGATCTCGTAACTTTTCTCGTAGCATTTGTACCTGGTATACTGTAACATAGGAAAAGTTACGAGATCTTAGGCTTACGAGAGCTTTGTGAAAATGTAATAACCTTGATCGAACAACTCAGCACGAGTCACATGGTGCTCTCTGAGAACATGATGACAGAGTGTGTTCTCTTGTACATCGGTTGTGAGATGTAACCTCCAGAGGCTGGAGCTATTGCAGTATTACGGGACACGATAGAAAACTTGAGTTTTTGAAAGTTGAACTCCACCGTCTTGCCATAACACAAGTGGCAGGAATTTGCTCATTTACTAAATTATCTGATTGTTATTGAACAGATCCAAGATATACTTCCTTATATATTGAAACGCAAAAGAAACGTGGCTGGAGACTGTGTAGACGTCCCATGGCTTGTTGACGTTGATCTATCCTTAACATCGCCAAAGCTGATTTGTTCAGAAAACAAGTGAACGGCTGCCATTCAATCTGGCAATTTATGCCTGAAAGCATGCATGATGTTGGCATGATGCATGCAAGATGAATATGCCTTTCAGTATAGCTACACGTCTTTGCTAGATTTCCTTGTTTTGATTTTCCCTGAATTCCGGATCGTATACAAAACAGCTCCCCAAGGAGATAAGCACGAACGGTGCCCATTTGGACGTTTCTGTCTTGTCTGACAGTTGAACTAAAGAATTTGACAAAGAAAAAGCACGTAACACGATTTCTTAGGAAAACAAAAACAAAATAACAACAAAAAATAAAACCAAAACGGCCTCCAATTTGCAGCTGAGGAGGGAAGAACAGGTTTCTAACCTGTATTATCGGTCCTTGATCAGCCACGTCAATATATCTTTTTACAAGCGGCCATATTTGTCCTTTTGTGTCCTCTTTGTCACATGATCACCAAATTGAGCATACTAGTAATTCATGGTCCTAGAAATATTAGGTTTGCTCCGGAGTATGCCTAGAGAGTGCCCCAACGCACCCGTTTCTCCTTCCGTGCTGAGTATGCTACGGGGTGATTCGTGGTACAGTGATTCGTGATTGTAAAGTTGTGTGAAAATGTCTCCTCCACTGTCTCAGTACCATGATGTGACTGAAATGCGATGTTGCCTGTTCAGAACACCATCCCACATTCTTTACATCAAGATACAGGTAAATATTTCATCTGGAAAAACGACAAGAGATATCGAAGCAAAAGATCGACAGGTGATTTTTCCCCAAGATAAGGCAAGAAATACCATGCCAGGATCACCTGTTCACCCGTACCGCTATCACGTGCTGACCTGTTAGATGAAAATACTACCTATAGGAAATTCAGAAAGCAGTCCTTTAACCGTAGCTGTAGAGACGGGTGTCGTATTAATTGCTGAGACTCGACAAAGAGCTTTACCATAGTGACACTCAAACCCTAAGTCACTCGGCCAAACTTCTTGCTGAGGCTCAATCAAAACTTGGACCTTGGACCTACTAATTGGACACATTCAAACCATTTCGCTTATCTTGGAAGATCAGGAGTCATGTACAAAGTTGCCGTCCTTTTAGTATGCTTAGGCCTTGCCAGGGCCTTCGTCTTTGACAGTGAGTATTGACTTTCTTGAAGAAACATCATCGCAATATATCTACATGAAGGAGACAAAGGCCTCGTTTGGGATTAACAATGTTCATTTCATTACTCTTTTGTAAATTGTTTTAAAATTAAAGTTCTAAAAGTGGAACTAAGTAACTCTACTTATGAACTAATGCAATCCCATTTCACGAAACCTAGCGAAAGTGGACTAGTCCAGGGGTGTTCTACTCATAGGCGAGACTCAACGAAGAGGTTCACCATAGCGACAGTAGACGTTTAAAAATCGGGGGTCTTTTTTGTTGAGGCTCATTACAAAATTTGAATCTTGGGGCACTTTAAAGAAATCGGAAGACACACTTTCGCCTCATTCTCGTCACTATCTTGGAAGATCAGGAGTCAAGTACAAAGTTGCCGTCCTTTTAGTATGCTTAGGCCTTGCCAGGGCCTTCGTCTTTGACAGCGAGTATTGAGAATTCTTTTGTGGCAAAACATTGTTGTCATGTGTCTATATGTTTCTTAACTGGAATGTACATGACTTACTGTGTCGGGCTTGGGGGACACTGGTACTGAATAACTTATAGGGCTGTGTTCGTCCAAGAGTCAAACCACATTGTTTTCCTTAACAGAAATCATGATTTTCTTTATTTTCCATGATGTCTTGCACACAAGATATGCTATGTTATTAATTTGAGTCTATTATGTTTTTGTCAGTGGAATATATCTTATTCTTCCTCTGTCATTGAAGTAAATCTGCCTGTGGTCAAACCATACAAATTGCTAAGATGTTTGTTTAAATGACTACCATAATCTTTGGGCATACAAATTATACAATTGTCAAACAATATTATAAAGCGAGATTGGTAGAGGAGTTATTGCGTGGAAGGAAGTGGGAAAAAATGCATGGTAATCAGTTTGGTTTTTAACACCGAACTCCGCAATCTGCCAGTTAACAGCAGTTTGAAAATGACAATCGAGTCTGGACCGAACAGTGAGCACCATGAGCAGATATCTACGCAATGGGGATTCGATGACACGCAACGACCAGCGAGACTGGCCATCTGTTCCCGTCAGTCTCTGAAGATCACCTCTAATCAGGAATTTGACTATGACTATTTTATTGCTAAAAACACCTTCGGCAGAACAAGAGTGTATATTAATAACAATTCATGTACAATTCATATGCATGCGTATCACCGACGATTTTATGCAACCGAGCTTCGACTGTTCATTGATCAGATAGATTAGTAACAATTCACAGGAGTGAGTGAGTGAATTTTAGTTTTACCCTGATGTCACCAATATTCCCGCAATATCACGCCAGAACAACATACCAGAAGCTATGCTGAAGATGCCACTTGGGTAATATGGATGATGTTGACTACATAAATACATACACAAATATAAACCACAGTTATCCGATATATTGTTTGTAGTCATTTCAACTTACCCTGTCTCAATCCTATTTCCTTGTCTATTCAAGACGCCGGGTGTTCAGACCGTCAGTTCAAGTGTCGTAGCGGCGAATGTGTGGACAAAGACTACACGTGCGACACCGAGGACGACTGCTCTGACGGATCCGATGAGATCAACTGTGGTACCCATTCATATCTGTTCTCTCACCAGATCGTAGCTTAGGGAGATGTCCACACATCCTCAAGTCCGTTCACGTGTCATGCTCCAAAACAGTAGGATGATGTCAAGCAGATTCTGTTACTTTAATGTATTTGAGTAATGGCTGAGTGGGTCATACGGCTCACTTTGTGTGCTGGCGATTAGTTGCCTGACTCTGAGAGTATGGGTTCGAATCCCGGAAGGAACTCAGCCTAACAGCAGTTTCAGAATCAATACTTTACTGAGAAAGTGTAATCTCCAAAAATGACGATCCTATAGAGAATAACCGTGAAAATCTGTCAGGTTCAGAAATCTTAAACGTTAATGTTGAGATTTCTCCCGTGACAATTAAATTGCAGGTGTACTGACAAAAGAAAAACTTAAGAACTTTCATTTCAAAATTTACGTGTCTGTTATTTACATTCTGTCTAATATTCAGTATGTGCAGATGGTCTGTGACTATGGGGAATGGCATAGTTATCTATTCATTGCATTCCCCGTGTGTTCTTGAACTCACGTCTTTCTCCGCGACTTCCGTAGCCACCGACTGTTCCGGGAGCCATCAGTTCAAGTGCAATTCCGGGAAGTGTATCACACACGAGTATTTCTGTGACGGTGATGACGACTGTGGTGACGGATCCGACGAGGCCGACTGTGGTAAGAATAAACATTTGAAGGACACTTCCAGGAACTGAAACAAAACAACAACAACAACAAAAAACAACTAATGTTTGCCATAAGAATCGCTAAAATGACCAGGTTGATGGCCTGGGTTGCCACCCGAAATTTCGGGTCTTGATCCTGTTGCCAACGCTTGTCTTGTGTACCTCTAATGAAGTACTGGTATCTGCATCAGTGTACAACATTTGCTCATTCCTTGACCTCACAACTAGACCTTAGGTTTTAACTTGAGTCGCAAATGATGGCTTGTACTTTGCAATCTTCTATTGCAGCTGGTCTTTCTCTAAACATAGTTTTTAATATACACGGTTGATTCTTAGTGAAATCTTCATGTTTCCGGTCGAGCTGATGAATCTCTTTCAAATTGTGATGGCACCAGATGTTCGTCAGAAGGGAAAGAGAAGCGTATCCTGCTCCCCTGATGACGCAGTCGCAAACACATTATCCTTTGACTTATTTCATACCGGCATTCAGGCTACTGTTTGTTTCGCGCACAGATGACTGGAATCGTTCATTTTTCGTCCTTTTGATGTAGTTTGATGGTATATAATGTTCTGGTAGGAACGTACACATTGCCGAAATAAACACACCCTGATCCACCACCGTACACGTGCTTGTCACAGGAGCACAGAAGTGCGACCAGTATGAGTTCCACTGTGTGACTGACGGCATCTGCGTGGAGGACGCGTATTACTGCGATGGCGACAAGGACTGCACCGACGGTTCAGATGAGGCCAACTGCAGTAAGTAGTATTGGAAAACAGTATATGCAATAGAAAAGTGGTCCTGCAACCTCTGTAACCCAGCCAGGAGAGATGAACCCGGGTAGTCAGGCGTTGTTCCATCAGCCGTTTGCTCCCCTCCCCATCACCTTGTGAAGCGAAGCGTGAAAATAGCACAATATTACATGATGGTTTCGGGCTCAGTCGGCTACAGAGGTTTCAGGTCCATGTGTCTTATTTATGCTTTGTGCACTTATCCCAATTTTAGGTTATTGAATCATTCATCGTTCTCATTTGAACCCAAACGGACTATAGTAAATATTCAAAGTTATGATTTACCAAAGGGAATATGAACAAGAATCTGTAAAGCTTGCAGTAATCAATGGCCCCCGTTAGTAATACAGGACCCAGCAACATCATTCATCTTACCCCTACCCTGCTTTCTTTGTACACACTATATCTTGTCATCAGCGTCGTGCATGGACGACCAGTTCCGATGTACTTCCGGTCTGTGCACTGACTTGAACTACAAGTGTGACGGCGACGACGACTGCAGCGACGGCTCAGATGAACACAACTGCGGTACGTCATCTCTGTTAAGACAACAGGGTTCTCAGAAACCGGATCAGATTAACTGCTATTCTTGGCACGCGGATGCAAAGTAAAAGGAACGAAGTAAAACATAGTGGTTGCATACTAAGATTCGATTGAAATGGTTTAGCCGGGTTGGGCGGTCAGTCACAGTGGCTAGGTTTAAAAAGCGTTGTCAAACCGCGGGTCGTGACTTATGATACCGATCAGTGGATGGTCTGTCCCAAGACTCGATTATTTGCAATCAATCATCGGATAGTTGAAGTAATGCTGATGTTAAAAGAAACATAAATCTAGTAAGTTTGATTTAATTGCATCAACATTTCATCTGGTTCAGATACAATCTGTTTTCCTTTGGTCTAATGGTCTGATATCTCTCCATCGTATAGTTTACATTTAGCCTAGTTACCAGGTAGCCCCCGTTTCACAGGAAGGTCAAGAAGGACTTGAACGTCGAATGATGCCAGTCATACTACGTTTTATGATAAAATGAAGTTCTACAACACCACATTGTTCATATGACTGCAATGAAACTGACAGAGCAATAGCTTGTGGATGTTCAAAACGCACCCTCTAAATTACCGGTGCTCTTTGACTTCTTTTCATTTACAAAATAGAACAATAAAATATGGATAACAACTTCTTTCTTGCCTGGTTGCGACGTTTCGATACAGATTCTTGTACCATTATGAAGCAGGAGTGATACTTGAAGTGGAGGGGATGTCAATCAATCAGTCAGTGCGTTTAGGTATACGCCGCACTCAGCAATATTCCAGCTATATGGTTGCGGTCTGTAAATAATCGGGTCTGGACCAGACAATCCAGTGATCAACAACATGAGCATCGATCTGTGCCATTGGGAACCGATGACATGTGTCAACGAAGTCAGCTAGCCTGACCACCTGATCCTGTTATTCGCCTCTTACGACAAGCTGAGTCGCCTTTTATGGCATGCACGGGTTGCTGAAGCCCTTGTCTACCATGGACCATCACAGGTTAGATGTGTATATATGCGTGAGGTGCGTGCGTGCATGCGTGCACGCATATATATAATAGCTATAACAATATCATAGACAAGTGAGACAGTATAATAGACACGTGAGACAATATGAGACATGGAAAATGTAACTGACAAAGAAAAGAACATAATTACGTAATCGCCATAAACGGTGAAGCAGTAAGCTGGAGAAGCCAGTGACTACACATAGGGTAGTGAATGGAAGCCAGAGATGTACAGATATAGGAGTTACAATGAAGGATGAGATGTTTATACAATAGACAAATTCTTTAAATTCCTTTGTGTAAACACTCTAAAGATAACAACACACTTGATTATCAGGGCACTGACGTTCTGAGTGTCCCAGGTTCTTGCATGATCACCAACAGTTTAGGCTGCTGGGTACTGCAACGGACAGCCTTCAAACTGCGGTTGGTCTTTGATTACGTTTTCGTGGAATAGGCCCAGACGTTTAACATCTTCATTGTGTTCCAGGTCCCTGCAGTACTTCCCAGTTCACGTGCGCCAACGGCAGATGTATTCAGAAGAGCTGGGTGTGCGACGGCGACAATGACTGTGACGACTTCTCCGACGAGAGTGGCACATGTGGTACGTGGGTTGCAAGGAAAATATGTTATGTTCTATTGTTAAAAATCTGTCATCAGAAACCTTTACAGACTCAAGTCAGAGAGTGTTCGGCCAGCGTCAATATAGTTCAAATGTTGAAAAATGAATAGTTGTCTCTGACGTTGAACTGGGCAGTGGGGTAGCCTAGTGGTACCTATGTGGGGTCGATTCCCCACATAGGTACAATCTGTGATACCCATTTCTAGTCTCCACCGTCGTAATATTGCTAGAATATTGCTAGAAGCAGCATAAATGTAAAATCATTCACTCGCGTTTTGTTTTTGTCAAATCTCATGTTTATTCTCTCAAGAATGTTTACATGTTATGGCCTTCATCGAAGTTCTTTGCTGTGATATTCATTAGCCAAATGGATACATGTAATCTAAATTTATATCTATGTATGCAAATATAAAACGCTGGCTGGTAAGGTTCCTCCCTTGCATGAAGAGAAGAGACTGTATCCAAGACCTGTATAAGAAGTCCTATCGTTTCAGGAACCGTGGCTCCAAACGAATGTCGAGACGTGCTGATTGGCCGTGACTGTGCCCTAATGAACGAGACCCACAACCCAATCTGTCTGGACCATGTAGACGGTGGACACTTCTGCAGGAAGTACTGTAACCTGTGTGGACCTGGACAGACTGTTGGCTAAATAAACACATTAACACAACAATAGTGCCTGTATTGTGATATTTAATAGTGAACTTAATGGTAGAGGAAATCATGAAGTGTCTGTGAAAAACTACGGACGGTGTGATTGTAGCAATGCAAGAATCATCATCATCATCAGCAGCAGCAGGAGCATCACCGCCGTCATCATCATCATCATCATCATCGTCATCATCATCACCACCATCACCATCATCATCATCATCGTCATAAGAAACTGTGATGAGAAGCAAGCAACTGTGCACCTCAATACACATGAAAAACGTATTGGAACATGTATGTTTTTAACACCCATTTCAGATATGCACGAGTTACGATCAATGCCAGCTATCACTTCCAGCACGCGTACTCGTCATTAGGAAAATCTCACATTTCGGTAAACGGTTCTTACAACGCTATAACTTAGAAATTTAATGGATTTCGTTGTTGATCAGCAAATATGGGTCTCCTTCCTGCTTAGATGGTTGAGTTAAGCCTACGGTGTCCCAGATGAAAACCGCCAGCACGTGTATTATGCTGACTACCCGGTGTCCTGCATCCTGTATGCTATTCAGGTCAGGATAATAACTCGTCTTCGAAGAGACCACTTCACCCACAGGTTAGGAGAACTGCATTGGCTACCTGTTGCTAGACACATAAAATTTAAGGTGCTCACCATCATCTACAAGTGCCTGAAGATCACAACCGCTCCATCTCACTTGTCATCTCTTCTGAATAGCCACAGACCAACAAGATCTCTTAGATCACAAGATAAAAATCTACTTATCACCAGACCATCTAAGACCAAATATGGGTACTGCTGCTTTGAATGTCCAGCTCCCATGCTATGGAACAACCTCCCCTTGTCACTAATCCGCTCCAAGTCTACAAACTTTTCGAAAACATCTATAGACACATCTATTTGAAATAGACTGAATTGCATAAGCGCCTGTGAGCAGCCTACCTGGATCTCTGCGCTATAGAAGTAGATTATTATTATGTTTTACAGGATAGAATGCAGCAGGCAGGGTTCGGAAAATTCAATGATATAAATAATTTCATTGGCTTTATCAAAAAAGACAAGGTCAGGTTTATTGGCTGGAATTTGTCTCGGATTGTACATTGGCCTAGTCCAGAGAAGTTTAAAAGCATCATTTTCCAGGACGCCCTGGACATGTTCAGGGTCGTACCATGGATGGACCTCTGGGTCAAAGCCACAGGCATGGCGGAGACGATAGTAAAAGCAGCGAGACATGCCATCATGTCTTATAAGATACTTGTATGCTGTTTGTGCCAAGGAAGGGCATCCACTGACAAGGTGTTGGACAGTCTCTGTAAATTCATAGCGACATTTTGATTTTGATTAAGAATTACATTTTGTCGATTGCGAGTGGGAAGTGACTGATCTTGAGCAGCAAACAGGAAGCCCTCAGTTTCACATTTGAGACCAGCAGACTTCATCCAGGCGGTTGGCTTGCTGTTCTGTTCCACACACTGCATGTACACACGATGCAATGGTTTCTCAGACAACTTCTCAACAAAGGTGGGCAGACTTGGTAAAGGACTTCATCTGGTTTACTCCCATCGCTGTACCATCCAGCAGTACATCGCCCTCAACAAAATCACCTCGGATTTCAGATTGTGTCCAACAAACTTAGCACGCTTAAAATAGCCGTGGAATTCCTTGCTTTCATCATGTCTTGACGTGCATCACCAGAGGATCATCCGATAAATAAATATGTGCAAAAGTACACAATAACATTCTGTCATGGAGAGCATCCACATTAATCAAACCCCGACCTCTCCAGAATTGACTGGCATACATGAACGATTAAGAGAGGAACGAGGGTGGTGTGCTCTGTTATCAGACATGATCCTTCTGGTCAGGCGGATGTCTTGTTTTGTCCAATGAACTACTCCAAAGGAATAGGAGAGGAGTGGCACAACACAAGTATTGGTGGCTTTGACCTTGTTTCGAGCATTTAGCGCTGAGCTCCAGATTTTATTCAAACGAGATTTATACTCGGCCCGAAGTTTATCTTGAATCGGATTCCCCGATGATCTTAGTTTCAGGCACAGCTCTATCCAGGAAATATGTTTTCTTGTTTCTGTTAGTTTTACGTGAAATCGTATTTTCTTTGGTTTATTGTTCTTAGTATTGGGTGAAACTGTGTGAAGTTCCTCCAAGGTTCAAGCGGCAGCATTGCTATTATCATTAGAATATTGGACAAAGAAAAACCTCGATCCCCAAAGCTAACCGTGACAGCGGTACTGCAGATGTGTATCACTGTGACCTTGTGACGGAGGTTGCACAACATATTGACGTTGTGATCGGTTATTGATAATTATGTGATTGTTTTAGAAAAGACATGTTAACATAACTTTACCACTTTTTTCTGAATACTCTGCAGGTTTTCATTCTTTGCCAAGTAATTATACCTTGATGATAGTGTGTTCAGATCGTATGTTAAGTAAGGAGAACGTCCTTTCCTATGATTACATATTGATACGAAGAAAAATATAGGATATTGCGATACCCTTTCCCACGTGAACAGTTTTAGAGATCTGAATGAGTCGTCTACGTCTATTACGTGTTACGGCGCAGATCGATGCATCACTGGATTGTCTGGTCCAGACTCGATTATTTACAAACCGCCGCCATATAGCTGGAATATTGCTGAGTGCGGCGTAAAACTAAACTCACTCACTATTACGTGTTACGTCTTCGCTCGTCTTTGGTGTCTACAACAATTATAAACCGGTAAAAAGGAAATACACAAGACACAGTGGTTGATATTGTGTTTCTACCCATTTTGGAGTCCAAATGTGATTATATAGCGGTATACGGTCGATACCGCGGGAATGAGATCTACCATTATTCAGTCTGAAGTATTTTCAGCTGATGTACAGTGGTTCGCCACTGTACGTTTGTGTGAAATTATTTTTCCTGTCATACATTATCTGTATTGGGATCCATGAAGATCTGGGTTACAAATGGTCTTCAGTAACCGCTTGCTTGTCGTAGGATGTAACTAACGGGATAGGGTGGTCAGACTCGCTGACTTGGTTGACACATATCATGGTATCCCAACTGCGTAGACCGATGCTCATGTTGTTGATCACTGGATTGCCTCGTCCAGACTCAATCTTTTAAAAACCGTCGCCTTAAGCTGGTGTATTGATGAGAGCAGCTTTAAACAAGAACAAACATCACGTGTCTTGAAAATCCCTTTTGCCTGACTGAGACAGCAGTTATTATTCATGACACAGCATGCCGCGTGCTTGACGTCAAAATGCAGTTAGCCACTTCTGAAGAAAAAGAATATTATCGAAGCCAATTTTGCCATGTGGATATATTTAGAAATAAGCCGAGACGTTCCATGCAAGCATACCATCTGTATACTCTCACAGCTGCCATGCACACACAACTTAAGTGCACCCATTGCAATTAAAGAAGTGCAGAAAGCAATCCCATTTCACGAAACCTAGCGAAAGTGGACTAGTCCAGGGGTGTTCTACTCATAGGCGAGACTCAACGAAGAGGTTCACCATAGCGACAGTAGACGTTTAAAAGTCGGGGGTCTTTGTTGTTGAGGCTCATTACAAAATTTGAACCTTGGGGTACTATAAAGAAATCGGAAGACACACTTTCGCCTCATTTTCGTCACTCACTGAAGATCAGGAGTCATGTACAAAGTTGCCGTCCTTTTAGTATGCTTAGGCCTTGCCAGGGCCTTCGTCATGGACAGTGAGTATTGACTTTCTTGAAAAAACATCATCACAATATATCTACATGAAGGAGACAAAGGCCTCGTTTGGGATTAACAATGTTCATTTCATTACTCTGTTGTAAAATTTTAAAAAATTAAAGTTCAAAAGTGAAACTAAGTAACTCTACTTATGAGCTGATGCTTAAAGGCGGTGGGTGAGGTGGTGAAAGCGCCAGGCTAGTTATCCAGAGACGTTGAGTTGCCGGGATCCAGCCCACCTGTGACCGGGTGTAAAAACGTTCTAGTCCACTCGAGTGCAGACTCCGTCTGTGTTGTCACAACCCCTAGTGTACAGTACACAACCCTGTGCACTTTAAAGTACCCACGAATTCGTTGGTATGTGATGGTGACAACATGAATACATGCATACACATAGTTGCAGGTACAGCAGCGTGCAGTACCCCTGGTCAAAGTACTGTGACTGGATCCCAGCCCACCCAGCCTTGAATGGGTACCTCGGCAGGATGAGAAAGCCACAATAAACACGGTGCGCCTAGGGGCAGCAAGAGTTGTATACTCCCATGGGAGCCGAGATTGATAATGCCATGTGCTGTTGAGATTGGCATCCAATGATCGCGTGAAAAACACATCAGCGCCTTGAGCAAGCACTAGTTGGGTGGATATGTGCGCTGTATAAAAATATCCTATAATAATAAAATATACACGCCATCGAATGGTGTTGTGAATGGTCTGGGGTGTTCTAATCGCACCTTTCATGTACCAAGCTTTCTCTAAGATGTCAAACTGTCTATGTACATGTCAGCGTTAGACTCTTGAGAAGGACTGACAGCACTGGTATGAAGAACTCGTATTGTCTTGTCCATGACAAGACGAGAGGCTGTATTTTGCCCTAGTGAGATGGTGATGGGCCCCTGAACCAATATTTTCAAAGTTCTCTTAACGCTAAGACAGTCTAAGTGATATACATTAACTTATTACTCACCCGTGGAAGATACTGCAGTGTAGTATTTTCACTTCAATATTACACTAGTGTAATACCGCTTGACGTATGACGTCAAAATGGTTCAAAGTTGTGACGTCACAATGCTAATGTTGATGTCGCGATTTTACTAGACCTTGTTTGACTTGAGAGCTGAGAGTTCTCACACTGTAGGCAATTTCGCCGAAGTTTCTGTCAATTTATGTTGGCGAGTAATAAACAGAATACTAAACTCGCTTACGTGAAATACCATTTTCATTAAACTCGTTCAAGATTTGGTATCAAAATCACTTTCGCTCGTCTGATACCAAATCATTAACTCGCTTAATAAAAATGGTATTACACGGAAGGTCGTTTAGTATCCTCTATATACACTTACGACTATATTAGCGCTAAGAGAGCTTCGAAAATCTAGGCCCTGGTCCAGTTCTCAAGGAACTCCAGCTTGTGCATTACAATGTTACCTTAGCAAGGACAATCGAGCTAGCAAAGTATTTTCATGTTCCTCACAATAGTGTTTACAAGTCTTGGTGCTCGGTACATGTTTTATTGTCTTGAGGATGATTAGTTCTAGACCAGATGCCACGGAGCCCCACCTGCGAGTGACGACATCATCATGGCGTTTTTAGCTGTCTCGTGGTTCACTGACTTTGGATTCTCTCTTGCATCTATTGATCACTGTGTTCGTTAGTCACGCAGAGGGCCCGTGTTCGATTCCCCAAAAGAGGACAATGTGTGAGGCCCATGTCTGGCGTCCCCTGTCATGATATTGCTGGAATGTTGATACACACGGCGTAAATTCCAACTCACCCACCCAAGTATAATGACCTGAATTAAAATTCAAATAAACAAGGAAGTTTGGGCATAAATTGCTCAAAGACGCGAAGCATCAAAATGTGTGCATCTCCTGAAATAGCATAGCATATAACACATGGAGACATATTTAATGGGCAAACACCTGCCGCCATATGCCACACAATTCCAACAAACAACATGTGACCAATAGCCAGTCAGGCCACACGTCAATATGGCAATGCCTGAACAAAACTAATACATAAAGAAAAAAGAAATCAGAGACAAATTCATTGTCAAATAGACCAACCTCAGTGGCGAGTATGTGATCCTCATAATGCGATCACAGCCATCGTATCACGCTCACAACAAGGTGTCTCGATGGTTGCGAAGAGAGGATTGTTCCACTCTTCTGTAAGTGCATTGCCAAGTTCCTGGTGAACTGCCGGGACGAACGGGCGTCATGACACCAACCCAGTGAGTCTGACCACTCCATGCCGAAGCATGCGTTGCTGGAAACGCGGATGTCCATGGGTTAATGATGTAGAAGAAAAACCATCTCTCTTTTAACGACATATCTTTGACTGTCCTTCTTCCCTGTTTGTTCAAGACGCCGGGTGTACGGACCGTCAGTTCAAGTGCCGTTTCGGCGGATGCATTGACAAAGACTACACGTGCGACACTGAGGATGATTGCATAGATGGTTCCGATGAGATCAACTGCGGTAGGTATTTACAACTCTGCTCTATCTATATTTGCGCAGGAATACGACATACACTGATATTTGCCTCTTCATTATCATCTGACTTAATCTCAAGAAAACCAAAAAACCTGCAATAGAGAATTTGTAAAGGAACAATGGAAGTTAGATTCACTCGAAAATCAAAACTTCTATTTTCGACTTCCATTCCGGAACAGCTGGGGGAATTTCAGTGATGTATAAAAAGGCTTATATAGGATTATACACCGAAATTGATTTCTTGCGTAAACACGAGACCTTGAAATGAACTTTTCCTTGTTGGCGTCGAAGGAGGACTTCGGTTGTTCTGGATAATTGAAGGTGCTACATCCGGGATTATTTTGGTCGTAATGACAACGGCACAAATGACAGAGGTCCGAATTCTGACCATTGATTCACACCCTTCTATTCAAAGATGCATAACCAACCTGTGTGGATGAAGTTGACCTACTATGTACCTCACTTGAAATTACATTGTTGCCAGTGAGTTTATTGCATGCTTTCCGGTCTTTGTTCTCCAGCCACTGACTGTTCCGGCGATCATCAGTTCAAGTGCAACTCGGGGAAGTGTATCACACACGAGTATTTCTGTGACGGTGACGACGACTGTGGTGACGGCTCCGACGAGGACGACTGCGGTAAGAACTTGTTTCATTAGCATTTGCAGATTTCAGGAATCAAAGCAGAGGGGATGGGACAGATGTTACGTCAGAACACTCCATGCAGACACATCAAGAACACAAGTTTTTGGCCTCATTGAAAACGAGATCTCAAAAGTTGTGAAATGCATACCTCTAAAATGGATCTAAAATATACTGGACGAAAATAGTTAGGAACATTTGTAAATTTTGAAATTATGAATAATTGTGTATTTATTCATTAACATACTGATAAATATCAGTCTTGAAAATATCAATATGCCTAACTTATTTGGGCCGGTATATATGTGTAGTTCCCAGAATAAAGGGAAAACTGACAGTTGGACGGTTTAAGTCGTTCTTATTGTTATGTAGGTCTAGTGGACTTGTTTTGTCACTGTGTGAAGCTTTAAGGTATACATCTGAAGCATCTAAACTGAGACGGGGTAAATCAGTGGCAGGGAATAGACTGTTATAGGACCGTTAATAAAAGATCGGTCTACCTGAAGCTTCAGGTAACTGTTTGGCCAACCCTCGTGTTTGTTTGACAATTCGAGTACAAGCCCTGATCCATACACAGTAACTGAACATCAGTGACTGGCTCACAACTTCTGTAATCAAGCAGTGAAGATCCGGGTTAGAATTGGTCTTCAGGAGTGAGTGAGTGAATGTAATTTTACGCCACACTCGACAATATGGTTTTCAGTATCTCATGTTTGTCATAAGAGGTGACTAATAGGAACGAGTGCTCAGGCATACACTGACACGTGCCATTGTATCTGAACTTTGTCAAAGGGGACAATCAACCAGCTTGCTAAAACTCAAGTCTTGATTTGTTGCTTTTTTGTTATTGCATCACGTGGTAGGTAAGAAGAAGTGCGATCAGTATGAGTTCCACTGCGTGTCTGACGGCATCTGCATTGAGGACGCCTGGTACTGCGATGGCGACAAGGACTGCACCGACGGCTCAGATGAGGCCAACTGCAGTAAGTATACGCAACACATTAATTGATACAACATTCATAAATACTGCTTGGAGATTTGTGAAAGGTACAAATTCATTAATACTGCATGGAGGTTTGTGACAGATAGAACATTCGTAAATACTGCTTGGAGATTTGTGAAAGGTACAAAAGGGCTCTAGTATCGCTACGACTATCGTGAGTCAGTGTTACAGTATAAAAGAATGCTACGGGGAAAGTTACGAGATCTTAGATTCTTGAGAGCTTTGTGAAACGGGGCCCTCGATGGGCCCAGTTAAACCTCCAGCCCATGCTGACAGACGTGTGAACAGACGTGTCTGCTGGGTGTCTCTTGCGTTCTCCAGTAGTGACTTCGAGACCTGTCGAGCGAATGGCTTGATACGTTGACTGCTTCCTGTGTACACTGTCTCACTGTCTTGGTTTGCAGCCTCGTGCCTTGATGACCAATTCCGGTGTACTTCCGGTCTGTGTATTGACGCGCAGTGGAAGTGTGACGGCGACGACGACTGCAGCGACCACTCAGATGAATATGATTGCGGTATGTCGTTCTGTCCCTTATAAATATACCCAGGTAATCTGACAGTTCCACCAAAATTTGATTCAAAGGTACCAAAGGTATTTCTTGTTAAGTAGAAAGTTGGTTTTACATTGCTGTCTATACAATGAACATTGTCCATCGTTCTTTAAATACAACAAAACGCTTTGGGTTCATATTCTTGATGTTTCTGACGTTGAACAGCGCCAATGTGTTCCAGGTTCTTGCAGTACCACGCAATTCACGTGCGCCAACGGCAGATGTATTCAGAAGAGCTGGGTGTGCGACGGCGACAATGACTGTGACGACTTCTCCGACGAGAAGGGCAGTTGTGGTAAGCAAGCTCCTGTGGATATTTTTCGGGATGGTCAAAATATTATCAGCTTGAAAAATTAATTCTTTAATCAGAGTTTCATTTTGTGTTCAAATGGAAGTTCAGATTTATTCAGTGACGATCAAGGGTTCACACGATCATACATACGTACATAAGTAGCTAGTATTTTTTGGCGGAAACGATATTGAAAGTCACATTTATAAATTCATTTGATTAAATAGGGTTAATTTCGGACTGAACTAGAAAAGAGTCGATCAAGCTTTAGCCTTTGTAAAGCATTGTTTGCTCACAATAAAAGTGTTCACATATTAGGTCATAATATATTACCAGAACTGGATTTGGCAAGGTTGAGTGTCAGTACTTTGAAAAGAAATCCTGTCCTGAAAAGAGAACGTTGACAAACAGTTAAGCGTAGAGGCGTTTTGTCTAAATACACGATTTGTATAAAAGTGAGAGCATGAGAGCAATAAACTATAACCTCTGTCCACTGAAATTAACACCATTGCTAGAGTTGAACGTTAATTGTGCCTCTTTTCCGACTGAAATAAACCGTTATGAAACAAACTGCATGATAACTGATACATTTGGCTGTGCTCATCTCGTGACCCAAAAACGTATACAAACTGTACACGTTACATTGTGTCATGGGTAATGAAGGACATAAAAATTTACAAGGTCACACCATACGTTTTGGAGGAAAAGGACAGTGAAAAGGAAAATAATTACTGGTGAATGCCAAGTTCCCTCCGTGTGTGAAGTGTACGCATAGACCACATCATATTTAAGACATCTTAAAGTTACCAGAACAGTTCTTCAAAACGCTATATTTGACGTTTACTACATGCTCGAAGTTTTTATGGCATTTGATCAATTGATACATAGAGAATCTCGTCCGAATGTATTTTGATATCAAACCAATGACCACGAGTTGCCAATGTTACAAACATCCGAGGCTTGCCGAGGATATGTTTACATTTATTAATGAATGTTGATATATTTGATATCAGAAGATTTGATATCTATGTGACCCGTGAAGGTCCCGGGGTAGAATAGGCCTTCAGCAACCCATGCTTGCCATAAAAGGCGACTCGTAAGAGGCGACTAACGGGATCGGGTGGTCAGGCTCGCTGACTTGGTTGACACATGTCATCGTTTCCCAACTGCGCAGATCGATGCTCGATCGTGACGATTTGGACGATCAGCTATAACATCCACTCGTTTTGAAGAAATTGTGTTTGATGAGAATGAGACTTGTCTCTCTTCTTTACAGGAACCATTCCTCCAAACGAATGTCGAGACATGCTCATTGGCCGTGACTGCGCCCTGATGAACGAGACCCACAACCCCATTTGTCTGGACAAGGAAGATGGCGTCCACTACTGCAGGAAGTACTGTAACCTGTGTGGACCTGGACAGACTGTTGGCTAAATAAACACATAAACGCATCGCTGTAGTGTTATACTCAACAGTGACTGGATGAGTTAATCTGTACGTATCTTCGGTAATGTTTCAGCCATATCAATTCACAATGGTGTTGACGTTGGCAAAGAATATGTGTACATTTTTAAACTTGTCTTCAAAGTACAACAAAACACCTTGACTATCTGTTAAATAATACATAGTAGGAGAAGTTGAAACAAGTAGCATTTTGGGGACAATATAACATAAAAACAGGCTATAGTTCGTCAACAACTGATCACTTCACTAAAGTCGGCTCGAAAATGGACAGATGAATTGCAGTATAGCGTGAAAAATAAAATAAAAAACACGTAAAATAATCAATGAAACGCTGATCGTAATCAAAACATGATACCAACTCTGTGAGGTTCTTGCAGATTTTGTTTCCTTAAAAAAAAAAAAAGTTTAACAAACTATCATTGAAATATTGACAAAGTTCAATGTAAATTCCCTGGATGAGATATTTTCTGAGAAATCCTGGACCTCCTGCAGCAATGGACCATATCCATAATCCTGACAAATATCCCGACAGAAAAGAATACCTAGCCAATTACAGTGGGGATTCGATTGCGCTGTTACTAGATGTCTTCAGCCCGGTGATTGGTCAAGATAACAATGACGTCACGGCGCCATATATCGACCGCGATCGTTCAATTCGTGATTTTCAGCAATTCAAACGTGTCCATTCTGGCATTGGAAGTGGCAGTTTTAGCATAATTGCAAAGTTCTAATAACTGAATATACTGACAGCTTCCTAGACTTCAGTTCTCGGAAAATGCACTGACAATACCAGTGAGTAGCGTGCCTGCCGAGGGGGGATTTAACTTGCAAAAACAGAACCCAAACTGCAGAAACTGTCTAGTGCGCCATCGTATGATCAATCTCATGAGTGTCAACATGTATGCTAGTGACCGTTTCGACTACACAATAACTATACACCTGGAAATTAATCAAGCAACACCCCAATTTTTTCTATTGGAGCAACTTTGAAGTGTTCTGACAATCAAAATATGCCGGGTTGATATAGTTTGACACTTTTTTATTCAACAGACGATCTCTGACAAACAACTTAAAGGGAAAAAGTATCAAGACTTTGCTTTATTGCAACGAAATCCAAATTCTTAAAACTGTCTTAAATTCATGAAAAAATGGACACAATTTACTATTCATCCACAGACGTTGTTGTCAGGTGTATTAACACAAATGTCACATGGAAAGAAAGAACAGTCATCTGAGAGTCTGCACACCGACTTTCATCAATATCTAGTGTGTCCTCCCTGCGCACGCACCACCGATTCCAGACGCCTCCTCATTCCTTGGATGAGTCTCCGGATCTGATTCTGGGGGATCCTGTTCCACTCCTCATGCAGGGCAGCCGTCAATTCGTTGAGATTATGGACTGGTGGGTCTCTCTGCCTCACACGACGGCCAATAAAGTCCCACAAATGTTCAATGGGGTTGAGGTCAGGGCTCATGGCAGGCCATGGAATTCTGTCAATTGCATTTTGCCGCAAAAAGTCATTTACAGCATGCGCCCTGTGAGGTCTAGCATTGTCGTCCATAAATATGGGTCTCGTTGCCAGAGGATGGTTCTCAAAATGAGGTACCACAGCCCTGTCAAGAACCTCCTGTTGGTAACGAACACCGTTAAGGTTGCCACGGATGGTAATGATATCCAACTTGCAGTTCATGGAAATGCACCCCCATACCATAACGGAACCTCCCCCAAAGGCCACAGTCTCCTGGATGTTCCGTGGAGCCATTGCTGTGTTCCTCTGCCTCCAGACCCGAGTACGACCGTCCACCATGTGCAGCAAGAACCGGCTCTCATCTGAGAAATGGACCTTCCTCCAAGAGGCAATGTTCCAGTGCAAACGGTCATTACACCAGGCCAGTCGGGCTGCCTTATGGGCTGGAGACAGTCTGGGTCGCTTGATTGGCCTCCTTGCCCGGTATCCTGCAGCTTTCAGACGATTCCGAACAGTCCTGTTCGAGATGGGTCTCCCTGGAAGCCACTCCTGTCTCAACCGAGAGCTCGAGTCGAAGGACCTGCGCCGTACAAGTCTCAGTAAAGCTCTGTCCTCCCGGACTGTGGTCTTCCTGGGTCTTCCTGGTCTAGGCAGGTCTTTAACTTCATTAGTGGCCCGGTATTTTTTCAAAAGTTTTGAAATTATGGAATGATGTCGTCCGATTTGAGTCCCGATTTGTCTTAGAGACATACCAGCATTCCTCATGCCGATTATTTGCCAACGAGTGGCCTCTGATAATTTCCTACGTGCCATGACATTGAAATGAATGAAAAACCGAATGCAATCGACAACCTGCGCTTGTAAACACCCCAGGGAAAAAGTGCATTTTTCGAAAGTTGAGGTTAAAGCAATGCACGTGCGCTGTGCAAGCTTCACGCGCGTCATATCAACCCATGAAAAGCTCATGCTGTATGTCAATACATCAAAATTGAATAATCAATCATCAAAATTACTTCGTTAAACTTTGTTAAGTTTTTATGTGTCTTTGAATTTGGTGTTGCTTAATTAATTTCCATATGTATATTTCGTTAAACTGAAAGAAAAAGAAAACTGTAATTAACAGTTCATAACTGTACAAGTGCTGCCATGCAAACAGTTGTGGTTTAGACTGATTGCAGTTTTATTCCTATTCTTATTGAAAATGGAACATAAACACACTCATATTCATGCTGTTATCTTTACTAACATGGAACAGAAGTGGACTGGTAAAAATAATAAGGGACGGGTTTAATTGAAACCACTGGGTGTGTTGTGCCTGAAACACCGCCAGTCACAGATACAACCCCACACAATTACCCCCGAAATTGTTCTATCTCACGCTGACATGAAAACGCCACACTCTATTGCGCCTGTCAAGGTAACTCCGAAGTGAAGCTTGATTCACACGAAAACCACACTTTTCTCACATTATGAATAATGGAATCATTTTCTGAATCACTGTACGATCATGTACACAAAGGTGTACGTGACCTCCACTGCCTGTCAGATTTTAAGTTTTATCGTGTAGCCAAGGTGACTGAGTGGGCACGATCGCTGACTTTGTGTCACTTGTGACGTAACTCTTTGCACCGTGATGGGACCAAGCACAAAATTTTAGAATATATTTTACTGACTCACTGCAATCCCAAATATGATCCTTGACCACTTTTAAAAGCCACAGCTTATTCAAGTTTGCAGAATGAATTATACTAGACACTAAACAAAATGTGTCTCCAGTCAAAACGATCTGGGCACAATACAGACTGTAATTCTTTCACCTAGCACTGTATGCGCGGATCACAGCTGGTGACCTTTCTTATCTGGTGATTGAGTGAGTTGATTTTTAGTCACGCCCCTTTCTTATCTACATTGCGAGAATGGTTACACATGTTTCGGAACGGAGGCAGTTGTGTAGCCCGTAACTTACATTCCTTTCTAAAGTCTTGTCATTTTTGTCAGACTGTCATGAGGTATAAATGAGAAATATGCATTATGATTTCAAATATGTATTCACAAACAGGCCTAATTTTACGTAAGGTAAAATTACATCCTAGATTTATGTCACATGTCACATGTCACATAAGGGCACTGTTTGTAATATACTCTTAAAAAATAGGGCAACCTGAACTTTGAAATCTGGTAGAAAGAAACCCCATTGAGGAACATTACAATGACATTCATCTTGTGAATGCAGCAGCATTCATTTCACGTTATCTCGACACGCAAACTCAATGCATGGGAAGCACGTGCACAACGTGGCAGCCTCCTACACGTGCATGGGCTGTCAGTCTGAATCTTGACGTTTTTGAGGAAGATCGATAAATCACTGTAGACCATTTTTCCGATAATTTCTTGCATCCGTGCATGGTCAGGATTTTCATAAACTACTGACTGAAAATTGTAAACCTGAAATTTTCATGTCATACTCCAGTCACCTAACAAGGGTGGTAACTGAACGAACAGCTTTGCTTTGAATGAATTTCATGTGGTAATGGATTCACAAAACATCCATTATTATTGTATCAACGTGTGTGCGTGTGTGCGTGTGTGTGTGTGTGATTAACATCATGTGATGCCTTTCTCTTATTGCCCGAATATATTTCATAGCCATTATTAAAATTCAAAACATCTGATCATTGGGAAAACTTGTAAACTGTGACTCTCAGCAGTTGCAGACGAGTACCATTATATATTTCGCTGTCCTGCTTTTCATGAATCTAGAACCTAATTTATACCAACCAAATTGATCAAACACTCAAACATTATATCTTATAGAATCTTGTTTACTACTTAAGATTTTACTATAATAATTTAAGAAAACGAATTAGCAAAGTTTGCAAATGTTATCTTTTCTACTATAACAACAGTTTGATGTGTATAACGTGTACTCTTATACCACCATTGGTGGTTTATTTGGGATCACGTAAAGTGAAGAAGCGATAAAACCTCACCCTATTCCCCCACCTGTTCAGAATAACTAACTGTATTTTGGTGATCTGCTTTCATACCTTTCTTACTGAGGTCCATTGAGCAATAAACGATGGATTATGTGGGACCAGTGATGCATTTATTATGAAACTTGTCCACAAGAGCCAGCCATAGAAGCCTTGAAAATGTTACTAAAATGTTGTTTTTTCCTGTTGTTTTCGCTTGTGGGTTGCCAGGTTGTCATTCACATTGTACTTGATCTAAACAAAAATCATCATCACCCACACCAAGCCATAACTGAACAGCCCCTAACAGGACTTGCCAGTAGAGATGGCAACCCATTAGACAGAATTTACCACCGTGCCGTATTTCACCAACACATACGGTTTACAAAGAACAGTTTTCTTGTTTTCCTTCACTCTAAAATTCGATAACGACTACATTCAGTGTCACGGTGATATCTTCTTGAACAAGGATGTTTGCTCAAAATGTTCCATGTGATGTATCCGTTTTCAACATCTGACCATCCCGACACGAAACACCAGTACTTGTTAGTTCTCCTTGTACACATCTTTCCGTTTAGTTAGATACGAGATACTATACAATGGCTGTCTTCAATAGATAGTGACATAAATGAAATCCTGAACATAGATCGGGGATGTCATATTATACCATCGTGGCAATCTGCTAGTTACTACATGGTTTCGCCACACCGATTCTCATTGGACAATGCTTGTTCCTCCCCAAACTATGACGTCATTGCAAACAGTTTTCAAAGCTGAGATACATTGTAGAACATAAAAACAAGTACAATGTTGATAAATATATTCAGGAATAAAATAACATTTGTATTTAACTACAAACGGAACAAAAAATTAAAATTTAGATGTTTTCAATCTTGAATTTTACACAAATAGTTCCCATTCACATGTTCGTCTAGTTGTTTTCAGTTTGGTACCACTAAAAGTTAAGTCGATATAACTAGCCCCAGTCTTCAGTTTTTTCTTTATGCATATAAATTATACCTACGTGTGTTAACCCCACACCCTCAAGAAATTTCAATGCATGGAAAGTTGTTTTTTTTGTTTTTGTTATTTTTATGTCAAAAGGTTAATCAGTTGACACATAACATTTTATGGCAAAATTAATAATGACATTTGCTGAGAGAAATGTTTTGTCATTGCCTAAATATGTCATAAACTATTTGATAGAATACTAAATTTATGACTCTTCGATTTCAGTAACGTCCCTACGAAAAAGCATTTTAATGAAAAGTTTGAAATACGCTTTTTCCGTACAATATATCAGGAAACGATGGCTAGAGCAATTAGTTTAATTCTCTGTCTGTCTGAAACAAACTGCATGATAACTGATACATTTGGCTGTGCTCATCTCGTGACCCAAAAACGTATACAAACTGTACACGTTACATTGTGTCATGGGTAATGAAGGACATAAAAATTTACAAGGTCACATCATACGTTTTGGAGGAAAAGGACAGTGAAAAGGAAAATAATTACTGGTGAATGCCAAGTTCCCTCCGTGTGTGAAGTGTACGCATAGACCACATCATATTTAAGACATCTCAAAGTTACCAGAACAGTTCTTCAAAACGCTATATTTGACGTTTACTACATGCTCGAAGTTTTTATGGCATTTGATCAATTGATACATAGAGAATCTCGTCCGAATGTATTTTGATATCAAACCAATGACCACGAGTTGCCAATGTTACAAACATCCGAGGCTTGCCGAGGATATGTTTACATTTATTAATGAATGTTGATATATTTGATATCAGAAGATTTGATATCTATGTGACCCGTGAAGGTCCCGGGGTAGAATAGGCCACCAGCAACCCATGCTTGCCATAAAAGGCGACTATGCTTGTCGTAAGAGGCGACTAACGGGATCGGGTGGTCAGACTCGCTGACCTGGTTTACACATGTCATCGTTTCCCAACTGCGCAGATCGATGCTCATGTCGTTGATCATTGGATTGTCTGGTCCAAACTCGATTATTTACAGACTGCCGTCATATAGCTGGAATATTGTTGAGTGCGGCGTAAAACTAAACTCACTCACTCACTTACTCACTCACTGATATCTATGTGTCATCAAAAATCACTCTTCATTAGTTTTCAATAAAAAATGTGCATCTCTGAGCAAGTGCGGTGAATGGATGTCATAGCAGTGTGACATCAAGCTAATGACGTCATATTTTTATGTCACCGGGTTTTTGACGTTATAGTATTGTGAGTCATGTAACTGATGACGTGGGGGCATTGTACAAACTCTGCTGTCAAAACGGTCTGATCTCATTCAAACAATATCTCCCGTGATGATTTGGACGATCAGCTATAACATCCACTCGTTTTGAAGAAATTGTGTTTGATGAGAATGAGACTTGTCTCTCTTCGTTACAGGAACCATTCCTCCAAACGAGTGCCGCGACATGCTCATTGGCCGTGACTGCGCCCTGATGAACGAGACCCACAACCCCATTTGTCTGGACAAGGAAGATGGCGTCCACTACTGCAGGAAGTACTGTAACCTGTGTGGACCTGGACAGACTGTTGGCTAAATAAACACATAAACGCATCGCTGTAGTGTTATACTCAACAGTGACTGGATGAGTTAATCTGTACGTATCTTCGGTAATGTTTCAGCCATATCAATTCACAATGGTGTTGACGTTGGAAAAGAATATGTGTACATTTTTAAACTTGTCTTCAAAGTACAACAAAACACCTTGACTATCTGTTAAATAATACATAGTAGGAGAAGCTGAAACAAGTTGCATTTTGGGGACAATATAACATAAAAACAGGCTATAGTTCGTCAACAACTGATCACTTCACTAAAGTCGGCTCGAAAGTGGACAGATGAACTGCGGCATAGCGTGAAAAATAAAAAAAACGTAAAATAATCAATGAAACGATGATCGTAATCAAAACATGATACCAACTCTGTGAGGATCTTGCAGATTTTGTTCCCTTAAAATAAAAAAAAAAGTTTCACAAACTATCATTGAAATACTGACAAAGTTCAATGTAAGAAATCCTGGACCTCCTGCAGCAATGGACCATATCCATAATCCTGACAAATATCCCGACAGAAAAGAATACCTAGCCAATTACAGTGGGGATTCGATTGCGCTGTTACTAGATGTCTTCTGCCCGGTGATTGGTCAAGATAACAATGACGTCACGGCGCCATATATCGACCGGGATCATTCAATTCGTGATTTTCAGCAATTCAAACGTGTCCATTCTGGCATTGGAAGTGGCAATTTTAGCATAACTTGCAAAGTTCTGATAACTGAATATACCGACAGCTTCCTAGACTTCAGTTCTCGGAAAATGCACAGACAATACCAGTGAGTAGCGTGCCTGCCGACGGGGGGATTTAACTTGCAAAAACAGAACCCAAACTGCAGAAACTGTCTAGTGCGCCATCGTATGATCAATCTCATGAGTGTCAACATGTATGCTAGTGACCGTTTCGACTACACAATAACTATTTCGTAAAACTGAAAGAAAAAGAAAACTGTAATTAACAGTTCATAACTGTACAAGTGCTGCCATGCAAACAGTTGTGGTTTAGACTGATTGCAGTTTTATTCCTATTCTTATTGAAAATGGAACATAAACACACTCATATTCATGCTGTTATCTTTACTAACATGGAACAGAAGTGGACTGGTAAAAATAATAAGGGACGGGTTTAATTGAAACCACTGGGTGTGTTGTGCCTGAAACACCGCCAGTCACAGATACAACCCCACACAATTACCCCCGAAATTGTTCTATCTCACGCTGACATGAAAACGCCACACTCCATTGCGCCTGTCAAGGAACTCCGAAGTGAAGCTCGATTCACACGAAAACCACACTTTTCTCACATTATGAATAATGGAATCATTTTCTGAATCAATGTACGATCATGTACACAAAGGTGTACGTGACCTCCACTGCCTGTCAGATTTTAAGTTTTATCGTGTAGTCAAGGTGACTGAGTGGGTACGATCGCTGACTTTGTGTCACTTGCGACGTAACTCTTTGCACCGTGGTGGGACCAAGCACAAAATTTTAGAATATATTTTACTGACTCACTGCAATCCCAAATATGATCCTTGACCACTTTTAAAAGCCACAGCTTATTCAAGTTTGCAGAATGAATTATACTAGACACTAAACAAAATGTGTCTCCAGTCAAAACGATCTGGGCACAATACAGACTGTAATTCTTTCACCTAGCACTGTATGCGCGGATCACAGCTGGTGACCTTTCTTATCTGGTGATTGAGTGAGTTGATTTTTAGTCACGCCCCTTTCTTATCTACATTGCGAGAATGGTTACACATGTTTCGGAACGGAGGCAGTTGTGTAGCCCGTAACTTACATTCCTTTCTAAAGTCTTGTCATTTTTGTCAGACTGTCATGAGGTATAAATGAGAAATATGCATTATGATTTCAAATATGTATTCACAAATAGGCCTAATTTTACGTAAGGTAAAATTACATCCTAGATTTATGTCACATGTCACATGTCACATAAGGGCACTGTTTGTAATATACTCTTAAAAAAATAGGGCAACCTGAACTTTGAAATCTGGTAGAAAGAAAACCCATTGAGGAACGTAACAATGGCATTCATCTTGTGAATGCAGCAGCATTCATTTCACGTTATCTCGACACGCAAACTCAAAGCATGGGAAGCACGGGCACAACATGGCAGCCTCCTACACGTGCATGGGCTGTCAGTCTGAATCTTGACGTTTTTGAGGAAGGTCGATAAATCACTGTAGACCATTTTTTCCGATAATTTCTTGCATCCGTGCATGGTCAGGATTTTCAAACACTACTGACTGAAAATTGTGAACCTGAAATTTTCATGTCATACTCCAGTCACCTAACAAGGGTGGTAACAGCTTTGCTTTGAATGAATTTCATGTGGTAATGGATTCACAAAACATCCATTATTATTGTATCAACGTGTGTGTGTGTGCGTGCGTGCGTGCGTGCGTGCGTGCGTGTGTGATTAACATCACGTGATGCCTTTCTCTTATTGCCCGAATATATTTCATAGCCATTATTAAAATTCAAAACATCTGATCATTGGGAAAACTTGTAAACTGTGACTCTCAGCAGTTGCAGACGAGTACCATTACATATTTTGCTGTCCTGCTTTTCATGAATCTAGAACCTAATTTATACCAACCAAATTGATCAAACACTCAAACATTATATCTTATAGAATCTTGTTTACTACTTAAGATTTTACTATTTAAGAAAACGAATTAGCAAAGTTTGCAAATGTTATCTTTTCTACTATAACAACAGTTTGATGTGTATAACGTGTACTCTTATACCACCATTGGTGGTTTATTTGGGATCACGTAAAGTGAAGAAGCGATAAAACCTCACCCTATTCCCCCACCTGTTCAGAATAACTAACTGTATTTTGGTGATCTGCTTTCATACCTTTCTTACTGAGGTCCATTGAGCAATAAACGATGGATTATGTGGGACCAGTGATGCATTTATTATGAAACTTGTCCACAAGAGCCAGCCACAGAAGCCTTGAAAATGTTACTAAAATGTTGTTTTTTCCTGTTGTTTTCGCTTGTGGGTTGCCAGGTTGTCATTCACATTGTACTTGATCTAAACAAAAATCATCATCACCCACACCAAGCCATAACTGAACAGCCCCTAACAGGACTTGGCAGTAGAGATGGCAACCCATTAGACAGAATTTACCACCGTGCCGTATTTCACCAACACATACGGTTTACAAAGAACAGTTTTCTTGTTTTCCTTCACTCTAAAATTCGATAACGACTACATTCAGTGTCACGGTGATATCTTCTTGAACAAGGATGTTTGCTCAAAATGTTCCATGTGATGTATCCGTTTTCAACATCTGACCATCCCGACACGAAACACCAGTACTTGTTAGTTCTCCTTGTACACATCTTTCCGTTTAGTTAGGTACGAGATACTATACAATGGCTGTCTTCAATAGATAGTGACATAAATGAAATCCTGAACATAGATCGGGGATGTCATATTATACCATCGTGGCAATCTGCTAGTTACTACATGGTTTCGCCACACCGATTCTCATTGGATAATGCTTGTTCCTCCCCAAACTATGACGTCATCGCAAACAGTTTTCAAAGCTGAGATACATTGTAGAACATAAAAACAAGTACAATGTTGATAAATATATTCAGGAATAAAATAACATTTGTATTTAACTACAAACGGAACAAAAAATTAAAATTTAGATTGTTTTCAATCTTGAATTTTACACAAATAGTTCCCATTCACATGTTCGTCTAGTTGTTTTCAGTTTGGTACTGTCAACGGGTTCATATATGGTTGGTACGTCGACTTCGGATCGTCTCATGGATAGGATGACTGGAGAATTACATACATGCAATACTTTGATGAAGACAAATGATGAATACGTTGGTGAGACGAAGGCATAGTTTAGTTCAAACTTCTTTAGTTGCTTTCACAAGACATGACAAACGAGTATACATGAATGAGGTGATCGGACTTCCAGCTCAACCCCAGGGCCTTTCCTGCGAGCGGCATAATCCTGCTCGCGGTCGTCCCCACAAAGACAGTCGGAATGCCGGTCTCCACACTCACATCTCATCTCTCACGTACAGTATAGATGTGAGCATACATATATATAGTTTTTAACAACAATAGACAGGCAAAGATTCAACAATGGACAGATAGAGAAGCTAATAGCACTTCCTTCTACAGCTGATGTGATGACAGACACAGCCAAGGGGGATGACCAATAAAGGCCATAAATGTCATATACAGTAATTAATGGAAGTGACAAAGAGGAACAAGGTAGCTGACAAAACAATGTACTCTGCGGTAGTGCTAAAGATCAAGATTGCAGAATAATAATAATAACTAAATATCATATGGCCTGGCTACATAGTTTTTGGTCTGTAGAAATATTTGGACATGGCTGTCCTGAAGTAGACACTATAACAACTTCCCCCTGTTCCTTAAAGCTTGGACCCCAAGCTTAAATAAATTGAGTTCAAACTGATAGGAGTGAAGCTTTGTAAATATCAACAGTGCGAATCAGTACATAATCACGGTAAAGTGATTCTTGATGTCGTTGACATCCCGTGCAGCAAATATATTTATGCATCGACAGTAAGAGAGTGATCATCTTGTCAATTTGACACCAGAAAAATAATCATAAGATCATTGAAATGTACATTTCACATTCGGGTATTGGCTACTTAGGACAGTTTCAAGAAATATTTCAAAGTCTGAGCAGGATATTCAAATCTGAAGTCTGGCTTTGTGGTGAGGCTCAGTACCAAATAATGGTAATAATTAGCATCATGAAAGTATGCATTAAACATCTCAGCAAATATTTCACATTAAGAAAGTTGAAACCAGGAGTCATACTTTACCGCGCGACTCAGACGGTACTTGTGGGTACTGTTGCCCTTTTAAGTATGATGGGTGTTCTTCCCGTGTCTGTGACGGAGCTTGCCCATAAAGTGTGGGTGCTATGCCCAATAAAAAAAAATAATACTCCTACAATGGGGGCTATTCCTGCGTCGTTGACAGAGCTTGCCCATATATTGTGGGTGCTAAGCCCAATAAAGAAGTATTAATAAAAACCCTACTCTGACTTCAAAATTCTAAAATGCTGAATATTTCTTTGCTGTTAATGCCTTAATATTTACACATGATAAATATGTTGTTATGGGTATCTGGAGAAAACAATATTCCTATTCTGACTTCATTCTGTATCTATATAAGTAATCAATGTTCACATGCTCGAAATACAATATGGTATAGACATAAGAAGGTAGTAATGTACTGGTCTGTGATCAAACATACCTGGTTGCACTTAGCAACAATAATATATTGTATATCCTGCACTCAGTTCATTTACCTACACACAGATAAGTAAGTCCTAATGAGCTGTCTTGTACACAATGTTCATGTTGAAGATGTTCATAAGGTGGCTTCTGGATGAATACACGATCTCCACGGGAGAGACGCACCTACTTTCTTGGTCTGTCATATCTTGCTGTTCCATCCTTAACTTGTGGGTTGTCCATTAGGTGGTTGCTGTATGATGCTCCATTCAAGATGGCAGTGTTGAGGGACCATGCTTGCTTGCAATCTCTTCGTTTTGACGTAGAACTTGGGGAATCATCCTTGATACATGATGTTAATAGTAGGCACATAGAGAGGTTTCAAGATCGGGAGTAAGCTAAAAAGTTACTCTATCCGGATTCTAACACCAGTTGTCAACGGGTGGATGTAGTCATCGGCTCGTAGCGAATTAGCTCGTGATTTTGATGAACATTACGTTGACGGACACAAATGAATACGTTGATGAGACGAAGGCATAGTTTAGTTGTTCAAACTTCTTTAGTTGGTTTCACAAGACATGACAAACAAGTATGCATGAATGAGGTGATCGGACTTCCAGCTCAACCCCAGAGCCTTACCTGCGAGCGGCATAATCCTGCTCACGGTCGTCCCTACAAAGACAGTCGGAATGCCGGTCTCCACACTCACATCTCACTTCTCATCTCTCACGTACAGTATAGATGTGAGCATACATATATATAGTTTTTAACAACAATAGACAGGCAAAGATTCAACAATGGACAGATAGAGAAGCTAATAGCACTTCCTTCTACAGCTGATGTGATGACAGACACAGCCAAGGGGGATGACCAATAAAGGCCATAAATGTCATATACAGTAATTAATGGAAGTGACAAAGAGGAACAAGGTAGCTGACAAAACAATGTACTCTGCGGTAGTGCTAAAGATCAAGATTGCAGAATAATAATAATAACTAAATATCATATGGCCTGGCTACATAGTTTTTGGTCTGTAGAAATATTTGGACATGGCTGTCCTGAAGTAGACACTATAACAGTACTACTAAAAGTTAAGTCGATATAACTAGCCCCAGTCTTCAGTTTTTTCTTTATGCATATAAATTATACCTACGTATGTTAACCCCACACCCTCAAGAAATTTCAATGCGTGGAAAGTTGTTTTTTTTGTTTTTTTTATTTTTATGTCAAAAGGTTAATCAGTTGACACATAACATTTTATGGCAAAATTAATAATGACAGTTGCTGAGAGAAATGTTTTGTCATTGCCTAAATATGTCATAAACTATTTGATAGAATACTAAATTTATGACTCTTCGATTTCAGCAACGTCCCTGCGAAAAAGCATTTTAATGAAAAGTTTGAAATACGCTTTTTCCGTAAAATATATCAGGAAAGGATGGCTAGTGCAATTTGTTTAATTTTCTGTCTATGAAGGTCTCGTGCGCTACGTGCACACGCACGTTCAGTTGTCGTTAAACTTCATATCTTTCCTGGGCATTCCCCTGGGTCACGTGCGTGCAAAATATCAGCTTTGCTGCCTCCAAATATCAATTTGGCAAAAAAACGTTACCAAGCCGTTCCACTATAAAGTTATATATTCCTAGAGTTTTCCTATCTGCATTATGTCTAGATGAATCATTATGGCTATCCAGACTTTTAAGATATGCTGAAAAATATTTGATGCCTAACTTCTTCATGAGTATGACATGAGTAGTACTTGCAGGCACTGAAACTTTTGATGTAATCTTCCTCAAGAAATACATATGTTTTACCGGTTCTCAGTGTGTTTTTTTCTAATATCATTACTACCTGGTAAAAGAAAAACGTTGGTGTTGTATAATTGAAATTATGTGCTTCAACCTGAAATGAGTTCAAATCAACCTGCCAACTTTAACGACGATCCAACCAAAACTCACGAAAATAAATTCTGGCAATTACATAAACAAGATATATCCGTTATATACGGATTTGTTTTGGTGTCACACAGATCTCGTTAGTGTTGGCATTCCCATCTTTCTCTCTTTCTATGGTCGGTATTATTGCCTCCTGCAACGGAAACAATGCTGCATAGTTTTCTAATAGTGTTTAGAAGAGTTGGCAATCTTCCGTGAATGTCCGTCAGAAGAGCGCCTCTGAGTCAGCTACGTATTTTTGGTTGAGCTTGTTTGAAAGGATTCAGTCACTCATGTTCTTCAACAGAGGGCTGCCCACAATAACAATAACACATATCTTGACATCCTTCTTTCTACCTGTGCGTTCTGTGTCTGCGTACTATCGGCTGTACGATCTAGATGGGTCAAAGAATTATCCAGTTGGGGTGGAGTGGAAGAGGGAAGGTGAAGCAAGACGGTATCGGCGGATGACTCTTCATTTTAGTAGATGTAGGTTTAATGTCGAGCTTTGGGGTTTAGGGTTTCATTTTGACACTGGTGTAACTGTTGATGCAGGTTTTCCTTCTCTAACAACAGGTTATTAATACTTCTGTTTTTGTTATCTCCAGCTAGTGTTTTCTGGACTGTATCCTCATTTTTGTTTCACTGAGCAGTGACCTGTGATTTTGCCCTCATCATTATCGCCTTAAAATTATCAAACCTGCTACACCGTGTACGGGTGAGTTTAGCTTTACATCGCACTCAGCAATATTCCAGCTATATGGCGGCGGTCTGTAAATAATCGAGTCTGGACCAGACAATCCAGTGATCAAAACATGAGCATCGATCTGCACAACTGGCAACCGATGAACACAGTTTTCACATTGTCATTACCATCGTCAGTGAAAGACACTCTTTTGTCTTTTTAGGTTCCAAACACTTTAGGTCTTCTTCTAACGGTAGTCGGCTAGGTTATCCAAACAAGGGTTCCAGTATCTTTTCTTCATATAAAACACAAAGTTGTCGCAAACCTTGTTCCGTGCACAATTCTCTTCAGAACCTTGTGAGCACCATGGTTCTTCGCATCGTAAACTAAAAATGTCCATCGTGGAGGGGCGGCAACCATCCGCCAATACCATTCCCATACCACTAACAAATTCCTGACCTACGTGTTAACCGCCACACTTCTTTCACAAAGGGCAATAACTGTGGACCGTTGATTTAGATTTGTAAGTTGACCTGTACGTTGAGCGTGTGCTGTTCCCGGAAGTTAGTCTGAACGTTTCAGTCTCACTCAGACAATTTGTAAACTTTTTGGTTTGTGGAGAGAATCGGCTTCAACATCTGCATAAAATACTATGATAGTCTTTGATTTCAAATCTGCCCGCGGATTGCGTAAGAATTAGGTTATTGTCTGTTATGGTTCAACCACCACGTTTTGTCTTCTTTGCAGCCGCTGATAGCTTCTTTTGAAATAAGTTTGTCTTATTCACGGCGTAATTAGTTGAACAACGGTTGGCCATTAGGTGAACAGTCAGTGCCGTTAATCCCCTTGGTGCCACAGGGACCTACCTCCTTGCTGGCTACCTATAGAATACAGCACCACAAACTGTAAAAGTAGGTCTTAATACTCTTTTACGTAACTGTATGTGATTTTGTTCTAGAGCACGTTCTCAAAACGATGCCCTATGACGCAGACATAGCGACACTGTCCTCCGCTCACTGTTGTTTCATCTCTACTAGCTATGTCATTGCATAACCCCAACAATGGTGAGAGTTTCCAAAAGTTGTTTGCCGGCAGATGTGCAATTTCTTGCAAGCACCGATTATTTTTTATTTATTTATTAATACGCTCATGTCTATTTGTGTTAAGAGGTGCAGAGGTTATATATCTTGTGTATTTTTGTATTTTGCATGTTTAAATTAAGTAAGAATGCGTTACATCGGTCACATTATGCCATTTATGCTATTATTCGCAGTTTTGGTCAATGTGATTATTTAAATACAATTTATATTTCGGTTTCAACATAACTGTTAGGGTTAAATGAATTATAAATGGGAATTATATACTTTTATATTTTTTACATTCAGTAATTTGCATCATTACACTGAAATGGATTTTTATTAGTATTTATTTCTCGAAACGGTAGGAATGTATTACACTGGACACGTCAGCCATTTAGGGTTAGGATTACGGTAAGGGGGCTAATCCAATATAGAAGGTGGAGTGGCGATGTATGGCTTGAGTATCATTTGTTGTATACACGGGAGACCATAAACCCCATCAAAAGTACACGATAAAATGTTTTAATGTAGAAATTTTGGCCTAATGGAAATTGGCCTGGAGCTTGCACTCAAGCCACTTTCACACCCTTCATTTGTTCAGTAATGATTTGAAGGCTAACTCATCCTCGTGCCGTCGCTAGACATGCTCATGTCTTCCTCATTCCTCCGCGCGACCCACATTATTCTTTTTGTGTTCCCTACAAAACTTTTTTCTGTAACGAAAGCAGCAAATGATTTTTTTATAAAAGCACGGTATTCGTGTATGCACCATGGAACTGACGTCTGACGCCTGACGTCAACAACCGTTTTCACTTCGAGACATATCGGCCCATTCCACACCACACGGTATCTTGTAACTTACGGAATAGGACGAGTGTGCACAATTCATCGGGACCATTCGGCAACTGATCGAAGATTTAAATCACGAGACACCAAGAGACACTTTTGTAAACACTATTCAATATGGCGGAAAGCGAACTTCGGCGTCCGGGTTAGTGTATTTTCGAAAACATCCCCACCAAATCATCGACAGCGTTCAGGTTTATCATTTGTGATATTGCAAAAATATTATATCAGTGATCATTAATTACATGATATTTTTGAAATTCAGTACCCCCAGTAATTATCCGATATTCACATTTGAAAACTTACAGCAAATAACATCGTGAATCGCGATTTCTTATTGCGTAAAAAAATGGCGACATTTAGATGATGCTTGGTTTGAAAGTATATTTTGAGCACTTTAGCCTTGTCTGACATAATACTGGCATCAGCAAACATTGCTTTTTTCCACATAATTCAAAACTGTGAAGTATGTTTGTGTACGTGATATATTTAAAATGTAATTGGACTTCAAAGTGGGGGTTGAATGTGAAGGACATGTATGTCCTTGTGGCACCCAGGGCTTTTTAAGTCCAAAGACTCGGCCAGAGCACTAGTGGTGTTGCCCATGGAGATCCCCGATTTCACCCCTTTTGCCAAGTACCTCGGTGTACACAATACTTGCAGGGACGTCGGAATAGCATGTGAACGCCGTGTATGTTTGTTCAGGTGGGGCTCTTACGTTCTGCACAGTTCCAAAATAACATGTCTAATATATCCCTATCTCGATATCATGTCAACATCATCCACAGTGTCGAGCATGTTCGACCTGTCTCTGAATATTCTAGGCTTTCTTTCTTTCCACGTTTTAATCACTTCCAGCACCGCAATCGTTGGCGGCATCTTTGTAGTGTTTACGACCTCCCAAAGCATTCACGACGATTACAGGCCGGGAAGGCCACATTTCCAACACAAATAGCCAAAATTGATGTGGCTCTCCCGGCAATAGTTACGGTTGCGCGAACATGGAATGTGTCTCTCCCTGCTATGCTGTCAAAACACGCTTAATGATTCAAACCCATTTACCGCATTTAACAAAATAAGACATGTTTCCTCATAATTGTATTCAGATTACAACAAAGTTTTGTTTCTATAATTAACACACAATAACATACTAGATAATAATAATTATTCATTTGTAAAACATAAACAATAATAATGACGATGAACTAAGCACTACATGTAGTAACAATCCTTATTGACAGAGAAGCCCATTCTTGTTTACATTCAGACAAACATTCTTGTTTGTTCTACTACTGTAGGTGAAGGAGATCGCCCGCATACTGCATCTCATTCATTGGTTGGCTCAGTTCAGTCCTGATCAAACAATTTTGGACAGGCATAAAATCTACCTTCACAAAACACAACATCTGCATTACACAAGTGTTCAGTGTTCTTGTCCGTTGTGAAAATAAGGACTAACACGGTGCAGGAACTGGTCGCCACCTTCTGTTCTTGAATACTTCTCCTCCAACTGGATCTGGGGACTGCTGGCAGGAAGGCTTGCTTTCTCCACCAGTCTCGCTCTGAAGGCGATAACTTCAAACTCGAAAGGGCAGGCATCGTGAGAGTGATCCATAATCTCAATCGTGTGGAGCATCTCACCCTGAGTTGTGATCCGTTCAGTACACTCAGAAACAACACGAGACCAGTATTTCCTTTCACCGCGAGTGCTCTTACACCGAAACTTATAGCCATCAAGGTACAAATGCCTGTCACACTCTCAATGAAGTTTGTTTGAACTTGTGCATGTGCCATGGTTCTAACATGGAGTGAACAAGAAGTCATTTATATAATTACGATTTGGACAAACAAGATTGACACAGTGTCAATTAAGTTTGAAAGACGTACGCTTTTGATCTTACACTTGGGGGAAGAAAAATCGGATAGATTCATTTTTAAAAGCTTACGGTAATTCATTAATTAATTAACCTGTTGGAAATGTGGCTTTCCCGGCTACAGCCATGTAATTGGAAAAGTGGCTTTCCCGGTAATAGTAATTTTTAAAATGTTGCTTTCCCGGCCTGACGGTCAGTCGGGTCCTATATTTTAAACTGTTTACGGCACACTGTAAATATACAAGGTCTTTGAAAAAAGGGGTAAAAACGGGCTCCAAATCCGGGCTACAATTAATCTTCAGTATACCGTTGTTGTAAGAGGAGGCTATCAGGATCGGGTGACCAGGCTTGCTGACTTGGTTTACACATGTCATTTGACCCATTTGCTTAGATCAATGCTCATGTGACTGATCACTAGATTGTCTGGTCCAGACTTGGTTATATACAAACCACAGCCATGTACATAGCTGGCATATTGTTGAGAGTGGCGATGCTGACGTCATGAGCTCTGTCCCCGACCTTGACCTGTGCCCTTGCATCCTGATGTTGTTGAGTGCCTTGTATACAAACATCAGCTTCGAATGGCTTGATGTGGTAAAAATACTGAAGAAACGATATCTGTCACGTTTGACTGTTTCCACACCCAAACGCAGTGTCCCTACTGCCCTGAATTTGTATTATTCATCTGGTTTATACCTACTTCAGAAATACTGTTACATGCATTCGCAGCACATAGATAATTGCGCAGATATTAATATTGTATATGAAGTCACGTGACCTTCGCCATATCTCTTCCTGTCAGCCTCGACAACAGAAGTTGACTGCAACATTACATACAGTCAGCAACAAATCACTTTGATGGTTTAATTCTGTGTTTGTTGTGTTGGCCACTCACAGACAATTCAGAATTAAATCTGTTGACAATCCAGTGATCGACACGAAGGTCCGGTTTAGAATAGACCTTCAGCAACCCATGCTTGCTTGTCAGACATATTTCTAGGATGAAAATCAATTTGAATGTTTATATATGCCTATGGCTGACGGCTGTGTTATAAGAGTTATCCCCTACTTCAGAACAGTTGCATTACTGGTCACACACAGCGTAACGGATGAATATCTCAAGACTGCATATAGCTTCTGCGTATATACTTGGACACCTGAAAAACTCCTTAAATAAGCTTCGATGAACACGGTGCGTCTACGCATTTTCATCTTGTGGGATTTAATTATTTAAAAGACGTTTATATTAAAGATAAAAAATGACTTCCATTTTCGCGCTTTTTTCCTGCATGGCAGATGGCACTGGTTTTACAATGAATGCATATTACTGGCTTAAGTTTTCATTTCTCAACGTTACACGAAGATGAATGATATTAGTATTTCCTAGAAATATAAAGCTGCCTTCTTAGTAACCCATGCTTGCCACAAAAGGCGACAATGCTTGCCGTAAGAGGCGACTAACAGGATCGGGTAGTGAAGCTCGCTGACTTGGTTGACAAATGTCAACTGCTCAGGTGGATGCCCATACTATCGATCACTCGATTGTTTGGTCCAGGCTCGATTATTTACAGACCGATGTTATATAGCTGGAATATTGCTGAGAGCGGCGTAAAACTAAGCTCTCACTCTTAGTACCAAGGTTAGGTTGTTTTAAAGCTACATACAGCAATATTCCAGCTACATGGCGTCGGTCTGTAAATAATCGAGTGTGAACCACACAATCCAGTGATTGACATGAGCAATTCAATTCTAAACCGGATCTTCATTGATTTCTTAATACCAACATAATACACTCATGATTTCTTTTTTTCAGATCCACACATCCAACAACTGATTCAACATCAGACGTTGGAGTTCATTCAGGACTTCTTTGAGATTGTACAGTGAATTAACGAGATTGAAACGTTCATCAGCATAATGATCAACTATCGACAGATGAACTTTCAGTTTTGACAAAAGTCTTTTTTATTTAACGTGAATTATGCAGAATTTCTTCCGTGTCGCCAGTACAGCTGATTTGCATTCGTTGAACTCTAGTTTCGGAAACGGGTGGTGAAACTAATTTTCTTGTGTTAGATCAATGGTAGAAACAAAGATAGTTCTGTCATTGACAAACGGTAATTGACCATGCGTTTAAAGATCGGGACGATAATCGTTCCTAACAAGCTTGGGTCAAATCATTTACAATTAACTCACATTTGTAGCATATACCAACCAAGCACAATTACCTAAATTGGACAAACTCAATGACTTATTCGCTTTTTCCCCCATCATGCAATTAACCACGTGTAAAACATGACTGGTCAGGGGATTTTATATGTTTTCAAAAACTCAACTTTTCCGTACATCCCAGCACCTGCTCATCCACGTTCACAGCAATCCAGCATTCCTTTTCTTGGAAGACCTGAGAGAGTTGGGTGGTCTAGTGGTTAAAGTGTCCGCTCGTTACTCCATAGACCCGGGTTCGATTCCTACATGGGTGCATAGTGTGAAGCCTATTTCTTGTGTCCCCACCGTGGAATTGCACGATTATTGCTACAGGCGGTGTGAAACCAAACTCATCGTCTTCAGCAGGGTTGCATGATTCAAAGCCTCGGTAACTTAAAGTGTTTTGGCAGACATGTTAACGGTGACCAAGAAAACCCAGCTCCATATGTTACTTTGCATCGTAGGTTTTCGAGTGTTTGTTTGTTTGCGTTTTTTGTTTTGTTTTGTTTTTTTATTTTGGTGCGTGCATGCGTGCGTGCGTGCGTGTTTTGCTTGGGTTTTTGTGCACGGGCAGGGGGTCATCGTTCCCGAACACTTGATGCTCATGAATGCTCATGATGTCTGTCACTGGAGTTTCTGGCGTTGACTCAAATATGTATAATCTGCCTTTAGTCCGCTGGAATATTGCTACCAGAACTACTGAATGAAAGGAACCCACAAAGAAACATATAAAAAATATGACTCACTCGCCATAATTGAATAATTTTCGTAGTACAATTGGAGCTTTTGTTCCTATCAGTGTGTCATTGAATAGTAACAGTATTTTTATCGTCCCAGGGCATAATGTAACATGCATCATTTCTTATGCATCGACACCAGTAATTTGGTCATGTTAAACACACGCAAACGCACACATACGCACGCACACTCACACACGCACGCACAGAGAGAGTGAGAGATAAATGTGCATGGATCACAGCTTATAGACCAGGTTCACTCTATGTGTGTGAGTAAATGTCCAATATGTCACGCTGTACGTTGAAATGACACACACATGTAACACACTTTCTGTGTACCGCTCATACAAACGACGGATGTAAATCATAATCACGTCTTCCGTAGACATGCAGCTTACCAGATATGCATATACCGTATTTCCCCCTAAAATCGTTAACTCAAAATGCGAACTGACACTTACATAAATCATTCTGCGTGAGGGGAAACCGAATGAATATCAACCAGTGAATTCTGTTTCAACTCACTTCCACCGTGTGGAAAATTAATTAATTGTTATAAAATAGTATTGTCCTAAATAATATCTTCTTTAAAAACATGAGCTGACCGACACTGCAAGGTCCTATGGAGAGCTCCCTGGATTCATCACCAGATTAATTTAAATATGGTCTCCGTCGCGGCCATCTTGAAAACTGTACGCCTGACAGGAGGCTCGATGTCTACCGTCACATTTATATCATCGGGTTGTCTTCCGTAACACAGCCTATAAATATTAAACAACAGCTGATGTCGGTAACGGCTGTAGAGTGCTTTGGGTTACATCCAGGTTACATCACTCATAGGGTTACACCGTAAATATTGTCTCGATCATCCTCCGGTACGTAAGGACGTTAGTAAAGTTACGTGTACCATGTTCTTAACCGTAGTATTTCTGTTATTTTAATACATGTTTAATTTTAGCAATGGCGGAAGGGAGGGTGTAAATCCAGCTAGGGTCCATGCAGGTATCAAAAGTACAATAGGCCCTCGTATGGTGATCTACCTTCAGTTGTTGGCGACAAATAGCCAATTTTTAAGTTGTATTGTCCAAAATAACTGTTTAGTTTTAAATATATATGTTAGCTAGTTGAACTCATTTTGTGATAATCTAGTAATTTCACTGTCCGCCCTTTGACAGAGTTTCATAAATTATGTGTCTTTATTATGGATATAGAATTTAGTTTTAGTCACGGTGTGGCTGAAATATCGCCGATGTGGCTATAAAACATAACTCACTCACTCGATTGTCCACCGACACAGATTCCTTTTAGACTACTGCGTTATAAGCCATCGCTGAAAATCATACGATGTTTATTACTGAAAGTAAGCACTGACGAAAGGTGTCTGCGACAAGGCTCAACCGTCCTACCATGCCACAGATCATCCGTGTCAGACATTGTGATTATTATTTGACAAGAACATACACATTTATTCGCAGTATATGCGTTATTCTCAACAGGACGTGTATTTCAGCTCTACGGTAATAATGTTTTGCACACTGCCTCTATATACACACCCTGTGTGAGAGCTGAGCACATAACACAGACTGCTCACAATGGAGACGAGATATCTTTTCGGGTTTGTTATTTTCCTGCTAGTGCTTGCCCATTGTGAAGGTAAGTCAGTAGTTTATCCTTGTCTAACCACGTCATCAAATGGGCACAATACTTATGTCAGCAATATTTTCTTTTTACAGATGGTCTGTATTTTAAACCTTGTACTGTTTTTGAAGATATTCCAACATTAAAATTCGAAAAGGCAAATAATATGGGTGACAACTTGTTTATTGTATGGGCTATTCCTTGCCCCTTTGTCAGGTGAACTGATACAAACAAGATACACCAATAAGTATATATATTAAAATGTACAAGAAGTCAGTGTTGCATGCATATACAATATATTGAATAAGGAACATGTAATGAAAGGACAAGATGTACAGACAATGGATATATTGTTTGCGCGAGGGAAAAGTTTGTACAAGTGATTGGCAGATGTGGGTAGAAGCCAGTAATGATCTAACTGACTTCCCAGGCACTGGGTAGGTAAACTCCTTGGTCCTTGTTCCACTGCGGTTGTAACTGTCTTATCGTTAAGACTCTAATAGTTAGAGTCTGCGCCAATCATGGACATAAGTGGTTAATATGGTTGACTGTTGCCGGTCAGTGGAGTGCGAAATGTTTTGTGATGATTTGAAGGAAGGAATTTATTTTTTGCACATATGTTCTGTGCTCCTTTAGTCGTATGTCAAATGAGCGGGATGTTTCACCTATGTATGTGGAGCCACAATCACATGATTACAGGTTGTATATGCATCCCCTGGGTCTACCTGTGGTGTAAGTAGAGGAAACTCGTCCGTTTGCTCTCAAGATGGTTTTCAGGGTCTTAACAGAGTGGAAGGGTACGTCGATCTTAGCAGTTGACTTTATGAGACTGATGTATTGACGGATCTGACCATGGTAGGGTATGTTGATTCTGATAGACGGTCCAGGTTTAGAAGGGCGTTCATCTTGATGCTATAGGTCTTTCTACTAGATGTTTTGGGTTGACGTTGAGGTGGGCAAATGTTGCTCTGAGGTGGTTTATTTCAGCTGGGAGATGGGCGGGGCTACATAGGTTGCTACTATGGCTCGTGTGATGTGAGGAGGATGGTTAGAAAGGTGGTGGACATACTCATCTGTATGGATGGGCTCCCGATAGACTGAACGGGTCATCTTGGGAGAGTTCTTAGGGCCACATCAAGGAAGGGTAGTCTCTGCTGATCTTCCTCTGGTGAAGTGGATCCTGGGGTATTGTTGGTTAAGGTGGTCTAGGGGAGTAATAGGGTTATGGTAAGGGTTAGGATGGTGAGGGTAGAGTCTACCTTTCTGAACCAACAGAGTGACTGGGAAGGGAATGTGGACAGGGCACACTCTTCCGAGCTGGTCATGTAGACCATGGTTATCAGTGGTGAATGAGGCAATCCCATGGGAAGACTGTGGATCTGCTGGTAACCATTGTATTGTCAAGTAAGATAATGGGTGTTGAAACAGCTTGATGTTACATTGACAATACTGTCTATAGTCAGAGTGGTGCTAATGTATGAAACTAATCTTGCATGGAGGACGTCAAGGAATTCTTCCAGTGGAATATTTGTGAACAAATCCACAACGTTATAGCTGACCATAGTGTCAGACACATTGGAGTCCAATGAACAAGAAGTTGTCATCCATATTATTTGCCTTGTACTTCAATATGAAACTTCTAAATGCCTCTAAAGAATCCGTCCCCAAATTGTAGCTTTTGTAGGTTTGCGTTTCGGTTCGTTTTAAGGTTAGGGGATTTTTAAATGTATTCTCACGGTAAATATCTGTATAATGATACAAGTTGAGATTCTTGGGTACTGATTTAAGGTGAGTTAAAGGCTGGATGACAGTAAAACCAAATCAATGTTTATATGAAGCTCCTGGCAACGTTAACACACTGTTTATACAAGTCGGAACTCCCTGACGACTAAGATAACAGTAATTTTGATGCTAGGCATCACCATTGCAGCATCAACTTATCATGTTTTATTCAAATAGCAAATAAATTAAATTTAATAACTAAGTAAACCATGTTTAATCAACAAAGGCAAGTTTAAAACAATGTTTGCTTCAATTCATTGCAACTCCTGTATTCACGTCATACAGGCTCGCTGATTCCACATGACATCGTATCGCATTTGCGTTGATCACTAGATTGTCTGGTCCACACTTCATTATCTACTCATAAGCTGGAATATTGCTGAGTGAGGCGTAAACTCACTCACTCACTCACTCATTTGTGTCCGACAACGTTTTTACCTCCTTTACACACTGAATTTGCGAAACACTATTTCCTCGCCTATTACCCCTACAGTCACAATAAAACCCATTAACTGACAACTTGCAGGGAATCTAAACATATGGAAGAATACCTTCGTCAGATTTATAAGTTACAGAAATAAACATTTAAAATGTGATTCAAAGGAGACGACTATGTTTTTACTATACGGCCCTATTTTGAGTTTAGTCTTAGCCCGCTTCTTGAATATTCCAGCAGACTGGGGATACCAGAAATATGCTTCACACATCGTACCCATGAGGGAGATGAACCTGTGTCTTTGGCGTGACGAGCGAACGATTTGACCACTTGGCTACCCCACCATCCTGTATATACAATATCATCCTATACGTCCAATGTAGCCCCTGTCAAGCTTCCAGTGCTTTCGAGAAGCGTTGCGATTTGGTATGGCCCGGAAAAGCAAAATCTCGATTAAACCATAATTGGCACGTTTCGCTAAAATGGTTCTGATCCGTGCTCAGTCAGTTAAAGTCTGAATTTCTATGCCCGTGGAAGCCAGGCAATCATATTGTCTTATACTAACTGCGCTATCCCGTAAAATGAAGAGCGGGACACGTGTCTTAATTGGAGGCCCCTCGATATTGCAATTCCTGATATATCGGCCATTTGTTTGTTCACAGCTTTCCGCAGAAGGAGATGTGGCCCAAATCGAACCATGTGCACATCAGTGAGGAGATGCGTCTCCAATACACAGCTTTGTGACGGCAACAACGACTGCGGGGACTATTCCGACGAATACACGTGTCCCGGATGTACGTATACCTCGGTTTTCCCATTGCCCCAAGCTTGACTGGTCAGTCGACAGAGCTTGACCCTTTCCGCCACTTCCGTAATGTTTATACGGAATGGAACGGCGGGTTACCAAAGCGTGTCTTCTGCACACACCAGCTTCATAAGGCTCCCGACAATAACAGTATCAGCATATTCGGCGTTTACCGGAGTGGTTAGGTCTTGCTTGTCTTTAATGTCGATTGCAAGTACTACGTCTTTATTGTGGTGTTCTTGTCGTTTCTGCTGTTCTTTGTCCTCATGTTTAAATATCCTATCATGTTTATGCGTCAAGGTACTTGTATTCACGATGTGGTTGAGCGAGTGAGTGAGTGGGTATAGCTTTGTGCCGCTATTAGCAATATTCCAGCAACATCACGGCGGGGGACACCAAGAATGGACTTCACACATTATACTCAAACGCTGAATATCGAACCCGGGCTCTCGGCGTGATGAGAAAACGCCTCAACAACTAGGTTACCCCACCGCCCCACGATATGGCTGAAATAGTGCCGATGAGACTGAAAATCTAACCTCACTCACTCACACACGTCTAAACTCCCTACAACATCATCAACCAGTTCAGCGAGAATAAAAATTTGGACTTGTCACACTTCTTTTACGGCATTCATGCTGAGAACTACAGACCCATGCCAGTTATATTGGGCCACTTGGCGTAATTCCCTTAGACTTGCTTGTTAATTTAGTATAGCATCGATAAGTTTCACGAATTTAATTTTGTTTTTAATTATTTAGGAACCAAATAAAAAAATTGTGAGGAATCACCTTACCTCCAATCACGAATTTCTGTTTAACTTTCCGTTGCTTATTTATCGAATGGCAACAAGTTCTTTAACACGGCAGCCTATTGGATTGTGCATTGTGGAACCATGCGTAAGTTGATAAATGTACTGTTATTATATCATTTATTATATATTTATATATTATATATTTATTATGGTCTTAATATTGGACCCGCAGTGTGCACTGGTTTGTGCCAGACACGAGTAATCACGAGTTTGTAATCTTGACAGACAAGCAGTCCGCGACACCCCGATAGTTGTTTGGTCCTCGATCATTCAATTCTGCATAATATTGACTTACAATGTGATTTTTCGCGCGGTTGTGAGTGATATGGTAATAATAAGCAACCCATTTCAGCTGATGATCGGCGGACAAGGAGTGAGTGAGTGTAGTTTTACGCCGCACTCAGCATTATCCCTACTATATTGCGGCGGTGACCACCCGACCTGTTAGTCACCACTTACAACAAGCCTTTTGTGGCAAACTTGGGTTGCTGAAGACCTATTCTACCCCGGATCTTGAAGTGAAGCAGTGGGATAATCTAGAGGTTAAACGTTCGCTCGTCCTGCCAAGAACTCGGCTTCGATTCCCCGGAACGATACAATGTGTGAAACCCATTTCAGGTGTCCCCCGTCGCCTCCGCAGCGGAACACTAACTCTTTCAATCCTATGTTGATGACAGATGAATGAAAACCAAGAGCTACTCTTACTGCCGGTGTTAAAGGACAATAACCCCCACTTATGCTGAACCGAATTAAGCTTTTTGACATATTTTCCCTGATAATAGACCTTTTGAAACTGGATGATGAAAGTCGCGATGTGGCAATGTGTAATTGTTCCATAATTACAAAAATGTCGAGAGATGAATCTTTCTCATCGGTAATTCGTCATAATGTCGTTATCTAGTACCACAGACTGACCCGGGGACCCTACCCTGGAGCAGTAATGAATCCTGGAATCAGAGCTGTGATTTTCTGTTATTACAGAGTACAAGGAAACAAAGTACATGGAACAATGTATATGTTTAACAGGCCTAATGATGTCACTCCTGACGTCAGGTCATGTGGTGCGCGCTGCTGGAGAACAATAGTTGTGTGTAATTAGTGTCATGTTTGGGATATCCCTTCCTCACTCACAGTCACGGAACAGTCAGGCATGTTACCGCCAAGACACAAGCAGTGTATGAAACTTCTGAATAAAACAGGAAGCCCGCGGGGCTGATAACTGAAAAATGTTGCTGGCCCTGTTCACATGTAACTAACCCTACCACAGTTGAAAATCATTTTCGAAATATTTCCTGTAGTCAGTGACATGATCAAATCTATACCCTACAGGGTTGTCTATGAAATAAAGTTGCAACCCCTCTACGTAACAAGCAAGCAGCGGGCCGCTGGACAGACGCCATTTCATACACTGACACAAAGTCTTCATAAAGTCCCATACTGCCCTAATACCAACTCAGCATATCGGTAGCGACCAACTGAGTATATTTTAACGCGAAGTATGGTTGATGTTATGTTACTTGTCTATTATAATAAGTTGTATATCCACGGTAGAAAGTCCATTTTCATTATCCACAGATATGATGTTACATTATTTGTCTATTATATTATTGTTTTCAGTCCAATGTCCACCGTCGAAGTTCCACTGTCACGACGGTCCGTGCATCACTCAGAGTTGGCGTTGCGACAACTACCCCGACTGTGTCGACGGATCAGATGAGCTCGGGTGCTCTACATCCATGGAATGTAAGTTTGGGGCTGGCCTCTGGTGCTATTACTTGCGTATCGTATGTGCAAGTGTCATCCTTATGTTTCATCATTGCAACATGTATACTGAACAACAAAAGGAACGCAAGTTTCGGAAAAATGAAATCTCGTAAAAGTGAGCGTTCATGTATATGTGTTCTATTCAAAAAACTTCACAAAACAGCCGGTTTCTTTTCCTTGTCAGTATATTTATATTGACTGCGGAGAGAGAACTTTCAGTGCTTCAAAGCTCAGCTTCATTATACTCCTACACATGAGGAGTGAGTGAGTGAGTGAGTGAATAGTGCTTAAAGCCACATCAGCAAAGCGGCGAGAGACATGAAAAGGTAATGTAGTGGCCTCTGTATGTTATGTCTGAGCGGTTTTATTTATTTATTTATTTATTTATTTATTTATTTATTTATTTATTTATTTATTTATTTATTTATTTATTTATTCATTTATTTTTGCAATACTCTGCTGTCTGGAAAAGACAATCCAGTGACTGACAACACGAACAACAAACGACCAAGTCAACGAACATCACGTCTTGGTCTTACCACAAACATGGGGTGAAGAAAAGTCAGTTCCAGCTCGGGGGTTCACGCATACTGAAGTCTAGTATCACATCATCCACGATATCGCCAGGGTATACGATCAGATAACTCTCCACTATACACTGAATGCATCAGTCCGATTAGCTCCCTTAGGTGGCATTTTATCCAATCACGTGTCTATGATGGGAAGTTGAGCGAACTAATCACAACTCACTTTTGCTTTTTTAAGTTATCTAACCCATTAAACTTGGCAACACAAATGATGCAGAGGCACTACGAAAGATGTACAAGGAGTTCTTGCATGTTTTTTAAAAGTTTCGGACCTGCCAGCTTGTCTGTATGATTTCCCCAAAATCTGAGTCGCACTGTTGGCAAACCTTCGCAGATGCAACCGCTATCTTTGTTGACACTGTCAAACTCGGTTGTAAGGGCGATTTAGTTGATGGCTACTGTGAAAATGCGGAGCCAGTACTGGGAGGTAATAAAATTATTGGACTGAGCCGTAGATGCATCCTGGGTATAGTGGCGCGTTATCTGATCGTACACCCTGGAGGTATCGAGGATGGCATCACAGGTACTGGCATAAATCCGGACAAACAAAACCAAGCACACTCAGATATCCACGCGCACGCACACGCGCACGAAGGTTCACCTCAACTTTACGACCCCACTATATGACAACTATTAAGCGGACTGTCTGAAAACCTACACGAATTTACAGATGCTTCTATGACCTTGCTCTACCGCACAAGTCGTGGTCTCGCGTCTTTGTGTTTTTACGACGCTTTAAACGTCAAAACCAATGCGAAGCTAGCATTATGAATAAAAGCCTTGACTTGCACATGACTGTTGTTACAGTGGTTAGACAAGCTCTCAATGCTATCTAAAGATAAAGATTTGCAACCTTTTGGGCTTACACGAAAAAATGATTTGCTACGCGCCTAGTTGTACGTCTGTGTTGCTGAGACAAGAGTGTCAATCCAGGTTTATGTCAGTGACATACTGTCAAAGAGTAAACTGAATACTCAATGAATTTGAGATATGTCAGATGTAATGCTATACACAATATGACAGGTCGCATGAAATGATATATACGATATGTCAGATATGACACTATATAGAACTTATTTCTGATGTTGTGCTATATCTAGCATATGTCGGATGTGCCCCCTTACACAAAATGTTGTGTTTGATATGATGCTATGTACATTATGGTATGTTGGATATCGGATTATGTTCGTGTATATGTGTATGTCATTATTTAATGACCGCCATTATAGAAGAAGACTCTGGTTTCGAGCATAAAAAGCGGAGATTCTACAATATGATCTCTGCTTTCAGGAAGCGGTCAAACTGAGAAAGTGAAATCACAAAAATAACATATTTTGAAATATCATAATTATATCTATTTTGCAGCTCCCTGAAGCATCAAGATCAACACTGACCACCAACACTTCCCAGGCTTCCTTACTGACACAGACTTTGGCGTCAGTGGACCAACCTTTCTGCCTTTCTTCAGCGTGTACGAACAACGTTTTATCATCGACTGGACAACGAAAACGACCATTAAAATCACCGCTATATTCTGAATAATACAATGTACTTTTAAACGGAAGTTAATAAACATTTGTTGGAAAGGGTCACACGGTTATGTTATTCTGGAGAACATGAGAGAGAGACAGAGAGAGAGGGAGGGGGTCAGAGAGAGAGAGAGAGAGAAAGAGAGTGGGAGAGATTTTATTGCAGCAGATTCTCGATGGTAAAGTCTAGATGCCTGTTGAATTTTTAAACCGAAGGACCGACCACAATAATTTATATTTACATTTAATGGTTCTTCCTCCTTAATGTCAACAGCTATTTTAAAATTTAGACAGTGAGCAAAGGAAACAAGAGGAGTACATATTATCTATGACATTTCTTTTATGTAACCACTTCCTCTGTGTGATAGCTGACATGGTTTCAGTGGGTGTGAAGAGAGTTTGAGGTTGACAACCGTATTTAATCTAACCTTCGTTGTGTGAATGTTGCTATTATTTAAAAGGCATGTGACATGTGGATTTTTGTGGACCACGCGACCTCGTTAGCTGCCTCTTTCGACAAGCATGGCTTACTGAAGGTCAATACACTGTATTGTAACCAGACCTTCACGGTTGACCCAGCGAAAGAATTGTGAATCCGATTGTAATAATTATTACAGCTGATCTGGCAGATTATATGAGTTGACAGTTATGCAGTCATTAATAAATTACGTGTGTTATCTAAACAACTGTGTTCCTAAAAACACATCCATAAAGAAATTAGGCCTCGTCCACTGACAGCGCTTCTATGATTGGTTGATAATCTGGTAGGGTCGGGTAGTGTTGCATATTTGCCTGACCGATGTCGACGTGTCGTAGCCTATCCCCTGCAAATTTAATGTCGTTGGTTTGTATTTATATAAGTACTGTCTATTGCATGGAGAAAAATGGAATTTCACAATGCACCAGATTTGTTTGGTACCACAGACCCGGCAACAAGTACATCCAAGAAAGATCAGGCAAGTGTAGAAAGTAGGGTAATTCCAGATTTCCCTAGTTTCTGAAGAAAGTTTGCTTCTCATTATATTTTATGATTATATTGTAGGAACCGTTTGTTTTCTTGTAAAACTGCCTGCATTTCAGAAAGTAGATATAGTCTACGTATACCAAAACGTGTAAACATATTTCTCCAAGGATCGTCACGTGTTCAGACACTGTATATATTCATAGCTTTGTGGAAACACACTGGGACTGTGATGATCGAGTAGCTATAGGTTCTGATTGGTAGGTCTGTCATCAGGCCATTCTGTTTTCGATGTGTCGCTGAAAAGGGGAAACCTAATCGCCGCTTTCGCATTCATATAAAAACACTGTTGTATTTTTTAGACCGCTCACAAGGCGACCGCCAAACTCGACTCCTTGCAGAAATGCTCTTATCACACGTAAATAATAGTTATCTTCGCGATCGGTTTCAAATTCTCAAATTTAACCCGGCGTTTCATGTAAACGTCAGCTGATTTTTAAAAGAGGCCGTTTATCTTTAAATAGCAAGAAATATCGGGCATGATAATTATTATCTTTGTTCGTTTCTTCTATAACGCTGACATGTAGTTAAAAGCACGCAGACTTTGAAAAAAAACCACTTGTCTTTTTTGGGGGGCAGTTGACAAATATTTCGCATCGAATGTGTGAATTGAGTGCATTGGGTGAATCGTTAAGTTGACTTTCGTAATTAGCGAGACTAATCAACAAAAAGATATTCTTGATATCCAGAAAAATAAACGATAGGGTGATTGTGATCCACCCTCCTCTTTGAACATAACCTCTTTTATTAAAAATAACCCACTTTATACGTCTAGTTTGTCATGACAACAAATATTTTTGGTAAGTTTTTATATGGCTTTATTTTTTAACACCACAATCAACATGATTCCATTTACATGACGGGGAGTCCGTAAATACTCGAGTCTGGACCAGACAAGCTAGTGATTGACAACATAAGCACCCATCCATGGGAGGGGGATACGATAACATGCAACAACCATGTCAGCGAGTCAGTTGCCTCCTGAGATACGCATGACTTACAGAAAACCTTTTCCAACATGTGTAAATAAGGATTCTATGGGGTATTGTCAGAATGTGATTTGCACCACCACATTTAACATCGTACTTAAATCTCAAGCTCGTTCCTAGTTTGGTGTCGGCAAATGTTTCCTTAAAACAGAGGTAATGCTACCGTACTTGCAATGTATGACTGATGATGACGATGAAGATGACAATTTACAATGATGATGATGATGATGACGACGACGACGACGACGATGATGATTTCTGCATCTTTCGGATACATCCAGAAAGACCCAATAAATGCCGGTTTACAGCTAATGTTAATGCACATTTAAGAGCGAGCAGAGATAGTGTCGAAACAAGCAGTGAACTATCAGCCTGCATGCACCTGTTAAGAATGTCGATCTTACCAAGGTGTCTAAATATACATCTACAACACAGTTCAACACCACTCCTTAATTGTCACACATTCCGAACTTTAGTGTAACTCTCGGAAATGTACTAATCACACAATGTCCATGTTTGACAATGAGAATCGCTGGTTTGTTGTTTAACGGCGCACTAGTTATATGTCGGTGGTTTGTAAATAATCGGGTCTAGACCAGACAATCCAGTGGTCGATATTAGGAGCAAATTTCAACCGATGACATGTAGGTCAAGTCAGTCAGCCTCACCACCGATCCTGTTAGTCGCCTCTTACGACAAGCGTAGGTTACTGGGCCTAGATTTTGCGAACCTTTAAGACAGTCGTAAGTTAATGTTAATGTATGGCACTTACGACTATCTTAGTTCTAAGAGAGCTTCGAAAATCTGGGCCCTGAAGATCAATTTCTACCCGGATCTTCAACCGATGACATGTAGGTCAAGTCAGTCACCTTCACCACCGATCCTGTTAGTCGTCTCTTAGCGTAGGTTACTGAAGATCAGTTCCTACCTGGATTTTCACGGGTATGACAATGGATAAGGTACCATGGAATAACTGATGAGCAGTAGGTATGACAATACTCTGTATAAACAGGAGACAAAAGCCTGTCCTGAAACGTTAAGTCAACTTTGTATGATTCCGACTACATCAAAACGTGTGTTTAAGAGTAACTACAGTCCGTTTGGCTGAAGAACTGTGTTATTTGAGGGCATTAATTCTGTAGAAACCTCACAAAGTTGGTCTAATGTTTTCATGATGATAAGCGTTTCATTGATCATTTGTGTTTATTATTTTTCGAGTTAGATTGTAATTCATCAGTCCATTTTTGAGCCGAACGGACTGTATCAAGGGATGATTACGTCACGTGGCGTCCATGATTTTTAGTCACTTGTTCACCTTTGAAAAACTCAAGAGCTATTCAAAACAGGGAACTGTATCCGCTTTGTGTCACGATTCGTCTGCGGATGTCACGGATGCATCTACAGATATCACGGATGCGTCTGTAGATCTCACGCGTCACGGATGCATCTACGAAAGTCATAGATGCGTCTACAGATGTCTACGGATATGTCTACGGATGTTACAGATGTGGACAAAAGGATTGTCCACACAAACGTATTGTTCATCATTGAACTGTAGTTAGTTCGTTCCGATACGCTGATTACACATTTCGCTTTGAGATTATCATTTAGTGTTATTGTCATGTGTGTTTTAGATTATTTGATAGAGGTTTAGTGTAACAGTAAGTTAGGAAGGTGAGATAGTGAAGATAGTGTAAGTGTAATAAAAGGTAAATTGAACGAAATATTAGAGTTTGATTTAATGGTTTCGTTTTTCATATCAGAAGTTTTACAGTTCCTGCTTACCAGGATCCGTCTACAGACGTCAGATGTCACGGATGCGTGTAGGGATGTCACAGATGCGTCTATGGATGTCACGTATGCGTCTACAGAGGTCACGGATGCGGCTACAGAAGTCATGGATGCGTCTACAGATGTCGTGGATGCGTCTAGGGATGTCACGGATGCGTCTAAAAGCTAGAGATGTCCCCGATGCTTCTACGGATGTCACGGTTGCGTATTTGGTCAATGGCATCAACATGTCTGCCATATAACTAGTGTCACCATGTTTATTGACATGGGTCCCACAGACCAACCATAGATGTTTTCCCTAAAATGTGTGGTGCTGTACAAAGTAAAAAAGAAATGAAATGGTTCGATATATAACTTGGTCCTTTTCTGAGATTGCAATTCAAACCCCTTCCGTTTTTTGAGAATTCACATGTACACTGGTCTCAGATACATTCTGTGATTAGAACAGAAAATCCTCCCTTCATTGATTGCAGTGATTTGGTGAACCTGACAACATCTCTTTTGTTACTGATGTTTAAGGAGTGTCTAGTCCTGAAGAAACATGGACATGTCTTCACGATTTTTATCAGCGATCAGTGAGTGTTAGAAATGAGCCTGCACATTACAGTTATCAATGGAACCACTTTGTATCATGGACGAATAATTTAGGATTTTAGGTGAGGACCAGACATGAGAGATTTTTCATGAAACAGTAGTATGTATATACTTGATTCGTGTGCGTTCTGAAATAGATTTCAGTGAGTGAGTGAGTTCAGTTTTACGCCGCTTTTAGCAATATTCCAGAAATATCACGGCGGGGGACACCAGAAAATAGACTTCACACATTGTACCCATGTGGGGAATCGAACCCGGGTCTTCGGCGTGACGAGCGAACGCTTTAACCACTAGGCTACCCCACCGCCCCTAGATTTCAGTGCTTCTATGATGTACCATTGGGCGATGTATATTGTTCATCATACACTGATGTGACGGGTTATGGGCATTCGCTCAGTGAGATACATTTATTAAAGCATTTGTCCTAGTGATCTCAAAGCCTGTTTTTGGCGTTGGGGTAGCCAAGAGGTTAAAGCTGTCGCTCTCACGCCGAAGACCGGGTTCGATTCCTCACATGGTCTGAGGCCCATTTCTGATGTCCCCGCGTAAAATGGATGGAATATAGATAAAAGTTAATCAAACCCACTAAATGACTGGGTAGTACCAAAAGATACCAAGATACCCACAAAGCAGCTAAATGGACAGACAACGGGCATAGACAATTTAACTATGATATGGACACGTTTTTCGATAGCAATTTCTGTATCTGTGTATACCACTTAGAAAACAAAAACAAAATGAACAGTTTACTCAAGATGAGATTCTATAAGGTCACTGATTGTATGAAATTTGAACATTGTATATGTGTAATTATATTAAACATATTAAGTAGCGTACTACCCGTGTGTGCTTCCAAATACTTCATGTATCTGAAATGAATAATTAAACATTTCCCTCATAAATATTGTTTGAAATATGTGGTACTTTATGAGAAAACACTTGTACTAGGTGCCACAAAAATGCACAAAACACGGTATGTCGCTATTCCGAATCAGTGCGTGATTTGAGTATGTTAACAATATTCCTGCAACATAACTGCAAGGGACACCAGATATGGGCTTCACTCATTGCATCCATGTGGGGAATCGAACACCATTTACTGCGAGCTATCCCGCTGCCCTTCTGAGGCAATGGAGGTCATGATGACCTGAAGACTGACCGAAGGGTTAATCGGTGCTCCACATCACGAGCACAGTTTGGTTTGGATAAGACTGGTTCCTTGAAGCACACGCCACCAGCACGACATTCACACGTAATCAGTGCGCCCTTGTGGTGCCCTTGCGTGGAACGGACAGAAAACATTTGATAAAGTGGCGCAATTTCTCGCTGCTAAGAAGAAAACGCAGTGTCCTTGAGATTACAGCTGGTATATATATTCATAACAATAATATGATTTTTACGTGTGAATCATTTCGTCCAGAAGCCAGATGATGGACAGAGGTATTATGACGAACAGTGAAAACAATTTATGATAATTCTATGATAATAATTACCTGAGTGCAGATTGAACCATTTAAGAGCAGCCCTTTCACAGTTTAGTTGTTGTAATTTTAGAAAAGTAGTTCAAACTGGTCTATGATCACACAGCCTAGAATATACCAAAAGGCCGTGTTGGTATTTTTGACTGAATGGTTTAGTCCACATTGAAGGGGAAATGCGTGTACTTTATATCTGTGATTATTATCCAACACTACTAGACAAATATATCACAAAGTATTTAACGAAACCACACACGTGTTACAGTTTGGTATCTTCATCATGTATGTTATATGTAGAAATTAGGCAAATGGTTAAGAAATACAGTTCGTTCTACCACCGTGTATAGTGTAAAAAAGCACACTTTCGTCCTGAACTATTATAGTTAAAGCAGGACGCAATCATACGAGGTTGTACGAGGCGATGGCAACTTACATCCACCGTGACGTCGGGTACATTGTGACGTAATGCAATAGTGCACACTATCGTCTGATAAGTATTGTCGGCGCCTTTGATGTTTCACCGAAGTATCTTAAAATCGTGCACAAAGATATCAATCAGTGCTTTCTGTATTCTGAGCTGGATGCCTAGTTCTGAAGTAAACCTGTCTGTTTTTCTGAGTGCGAACTGGAATGAGAAATAAAGAGATGTATAGGATGTGATTACGACATTCAGAAAGGCAGGTTTTAGTAGGGAAAATCGTTCTCTCTGTGATATAAGCAACACACTCTGCACATATGTTCACTTTGGTACACTTACTAAAATATAACGTTGGCCACTCAAAATTCCAAGATGGCCGCCATTTGTGTTACAAATCAGGATCACTCTGTGATTTCCAACGTATTTGCGTGTCAACATGTTAGTTAAGATATTGTTTATGCTATGTAGCAAATATGATTGCTTCCAAAATCCAAACCAAACGGCAAAGTTTTGATAATATTTCTTGTATTTTGATATCGAGACGTAACAGAATCCAAAGCAGTGTCAATAGTTAACTTAAATCCTAACACCTCTGTACTGGATGATGTGACAGGTTAGAAAACACCCATTTAGCTGAAGGAAATCCATGACGGTCGTCATATTGTATGATAAACAGATGTTAGACGACAGCAAAATACGACAATTTTCAACAAGGTTTGTCTCAGATATGGTTGATGGTTTTACAGCTGATCATATACATAACGTTGGCTACGCCAAAAGAAGAGAGATAGTGTTCCAAAAGCAAAATTATTCCAGATTAAAATGGGTGCCATTTTTCATTCCACAGTTTTGATTTACAGGTCATGATTAATTACTGCAAGAACATGTTTAGAAGACAATGTGTTATTTATTTATTTATTTATTTACATCAAGTTTGATAACTACGAGAAAAAAAACAAGAAGGAGAAACCGTTTGTACGGGTACAATGTTATCTATTTTTGTATCTGTTCTACTCAGAAAGAAACGCTTGTCCCGATATTCTCCCAGTAAAGCCAGAAACGGAGCAGCTAAGGTCTCGAGTTAGGATCACACATCGATCCGGTGCGTCCTACAAACGTTCAATAGGGTTCAGATCTGATGATCAGGAAGGCCATGCGAAATCCTGATCGTTGTCCTGAGCAAGAAAATCGCTGGTGAATCATGTTTTGTATGGTCGAGCATTGGGGGTTGGGTAAGGAGTAACATATATATCGATACAGCAGAGTTATCCTTGTCGATGTAATATCACATAAACCTTGTGCACGCGCCGACAAAGAATTCCAGTTTTACCCTTCCCTGTAATGTACAAAAGAAGTATCAGGCAATGGAATAGCCTGAAGTTCGCTTGTCACGCCGAAAACCCAGGCTCTATTCGCCAGATGGGTACATTGTTTAAAGCCCATATCTAGTGTGGCCCGCCGTGATATTGCTTGAACAAAGCTGACAGGGCAAAACCATACTCACTCACTCACAATATATTAGTTCCCTACAGTCAGTATGAGACAACAGGTACTGGTGTTTGTTTTTATTGCCATTATTATTTGACTGTTCTTTTTCCAAATTTGGAATTTGTGAAAACCGGCATGGCAAAGTCGAAGGCACCTTCATCCTTTGTAGCCAAGGCAGCAAACGACTTGTTTCACAGGTACATGTCCACAGAGAACCTCGTCGTTTATATATGCCTGATATTCTCAGTCGCGTAAGCAGGTGAGTCGAATGTTTGCCATGAATCAGGGAGTTCCTTGTGAGTCGTTGATGATTCATCATCATGTCACGCAACTATCAACATTGCTGTGGCAGGTGAAAGTCGTCCTGGTGCTGGAATGCATCCGAGGCTCTTGAGTGAGGGTGAGCCTCTAACAATATTCCAGGAATATCATGGCAGGGGACACCGGAAAATGGGTTTTACGCATTGTATCCATTTTTGGAATCGAAACCCAAACCTCCACCCCTACCCCTTTCGGTGTGACACTCGAGCGCATTAACTTCTACGCTACCCCACCTCCATTTGTTAGCATTGCTTCTAAGAATGGAAGGAAGTTGGAGTAGCCTGGTGGTTAAAGCTTCCGGTCCTTAATACCTGATTTAGATTTTCCACACAGGTACAATGTGGAGGCCCGGTTGTATCAAACATTAATGAGGTCGTGTCATTAACGTTCATTAACTAATGTATCGTTAAAATCTGTTGTATTAACGTTTTAATGAGCGTTTTAATTGTGTAATTAGCGAGTTATTAGCTTAATGAAGGTTCTGGGGTATTTATAGACAGTCATTAACTTCCTGGCAAATTGAACGGTGCGCCAGAATTTTGTTTGCGCAACACTATCCCATGTTTGTAAAATTTCCATTTTATTGTGAACGGATCATTAGTAAAGCCATATCAAAAGTTTCACATTTGTGGGTGATGTGGTTCACGAGGTATGAATCAACACAACACATTGGGGTATAATATTTGTACAATATTATCAGAAAATGAAAACGATATGTCATTGGGTACCTCTTGGATAGTGGTATGCCCACAGATAATGTCATATACAATATTTCAGAATGGTATGGAATGTATTCATGTCATAACCAACATCCAAAGATTTGGATTGCTTGATTTAGGTTTAGACAGGGGCGCTTTTCTAAGGACACCACCACTTTGATCTTTAATAAACATTGTGTCCAGATATTTATATACATTGTGTCCAGGCACTCTTTACAATATATTAGGAGCTGACACTTGTTTGACCATTCCGTATTTATCCTAAACAGTCAGAGCTCCAGATAAGGTGCGTATTTGCGTATTTTACTCAATAAAAATCACATTTACTCAATTAATTACAAATCTGGGAGTACGCAAAACGCACAAGAATCACTTAAAATCCAACAGGTCTATAATGCCGTGCGTACTTTACTCAATTATCGAACTTGGCTTCCGTATTACTCGTGGCACCCAAACTCTACAACAGCATTAGCAAATGGTCGGCGATGCCTATATAAATGTTAAACATACTGTTATAGCCGTAGCCACTGTCCGGAGTTTACTATAATTGTCACATGCCTTCCTTGTCGATTATTTGGCAATTTGGCAATATAACAATTTATAACAACCTTTAGTCCATTGAGAAGCATTTATATTTATACATGTAGGAGAGTTATTTACTCAATAAGGATAAGTAACTCTGTGTATAAGTACTCAATTCTTTAAACTACTGAGTATTCAAAATGCTAGTTACTCCTCCAAACATACAGTTACTCATACATAAACAGACATGGGAGTAAATACCCAATTGCTTGCACAATTATCTGGAGCTCTGCGGCTTAAACACTTAACTGGCACCATGTATCAATGGTGAAAACATTAGAATCAGTTATGTCCTTATGATGAAGTCATCCGGAAGGGGATGGGTGGTGTCTCCAAAACAAGCTCTTTCAGTAAATATGAAGTGGGAAGTTGTACCTACCTCTCACACACAAAACATTTCACGCATATTTTGTTTCCTGAAGTTTCTGATGCATTTGTTGCAGATTTTGCGTTTTTCATGGTACCAAGATATAAAGTCAAACAGAAATGGGGATCATGAGGCTGGTACACTGCAAACCAATTTGCTTAAGGCTGACAGAGATTAGGTAAAACATCAGACTGTTATTAACTGTTCTTGGCTGTCATTAATGCTGCTCTTGTCGTTAACTGTTCTTGGCTGTCTTTAATGCTGTCCTTGTCGTTAACTGTTCTTGGCTGTCGTTAATGCTGCTCTTGTCGTCAACTGTTCTTGGCTGTCGTTAATGCTGCTCTTGTCGTCAACTGTTCTTGGCTGTCGTTAATGCTGCTCTTGTCGTCAACTGTTCTTGGCTGTCGTCAATGCTGTTCTTGTTGTTAACTGTTCTTTGCTGTCGCTAATGCTGCCCTTGTCGTCAACTGTTCTTGGCTGTCGTTAATGCTGCTCTTGTCGTTAACTGTTCTTGGCTGTCGTTAATGCTGCCCTTGTCGTCAAATGTTCTTGGATGTCGTCAATGCTGCTCTTGTCGTTAACTGTTCTTGGCTGTCGTTAATGCTGCTCTTGTCGTCAACTGTTCTTGGATGTCGTTAATGCTGCTCTTGTCGTTAACTGTTCTTGGATGTCGTCAATGCTGCCCTTGTCGTTAACTGTTCTTGGCTGTCGTTAATGCTGCTCTTGTCGTAAACTGTTAATGGTTGTCCTTAATTCTGTTGTGGTCATAAACTGTTCTTGGCTGTCGTTAATGCTGCTCCTGCCATTAATCTAAGGTTGGTTCAACGCTGTAACACCATCTATACATGACATCTATTGTGACATGCCTGTGCTCAGAGTGATTAGGTAGTCTTCAAGTCCGACATGTTTCGTATTCTCGACGTTGTAACTTTCACGCTCATCATAACAATTAAGGAACAAAGTTTGCGTAAAAACACGGCATGTAGCCTCCACTCACATATTCATTGTCTCATATCATTTAGCAGTGAAATTGCTGGAATGGTTATCATTGCGACCTGCAGAAAATTGGACAGATGACAGGTGCGCGTATTCCCGCCATCGACAATCTGGTGCCGTTCTCTAATCAACCCCGTACCAGTCAGTGTCGTCATTCACACAGTGTGTACGCCATGTTGAAGTTTGCTGTTCTCTGCCTGTTCCTCGCCTCCTATGCTGCCGCTCAAATCCTCCCAGGTAATCAACAATCATCCTGAGAAATGATAATTAGATACGTTCATAAAAGAGTTTAATTTTCATCAAGTGATATGAACTCAGGACGATTCTTGGCCTGTGCAAATTTGCAGTCCTATGACTTTGTATCTCTTCAAACAGAAATCAGATAATAACTACATAATCAATTCAGTTGAATAATCAAATTAGTATATGTATCCTATCAGAGACGAAATAGTGTGTCTTACACTACAAAAATTACAAGTCCCTGAGAGTCGATAAAGAACACGTGTTGGGATTATTGAAACTTTTCCCATACCGAGACAAATATAGTAGAATACGGTTATAACGGCCTCAAAGCGCCGCTAAACGTAGTTCGTTATAGCCATTTTTCGATACACTAGGTTGTATTTTTGGTAAAATAAAATCACCGGAATAAACATACACACTAATATCCGTCAGTTCGACACAAGTGTATTCGGTATAAACGTTGTTCAGTGGAATAACACATTTCTCAATTTTCCTTGCTAATGAAAAAGGCGGAATGTTCCTTGTAATTTACATTGGATTTGAATGGGCCTAAGACTGATGACGATCTTAGACAAAACTCCTCTTATATCAAAACGAAAAGTAAATTGGCAGACAGTTTCACAAGTGTTATTCAAAAACCGCTTTTGACAAAAAGATAGTTAAGGCGATGCTGTGTCAAGCAACTCCATATGTTAAGTATCTATCATTAACACAGGTGGTGGATGCCCGGCGTCGGAATTCAAATGCGACAGCCACGACTGTATTGAAGTAGATTGGCTCTGCGACTCCGAGAAGGATTGCCTTGACGGGTCTGACGAGAAGAACTGCGGTAGGTGAAATTATGTCTAAACACAGAAATGTGAAAACTAAGCATTCCAGCTACGCCGGAGCTAATTAATGGAGTGTGGACCAGACAGTTAAATGAACCCGACAATTCACATGATCAACATCTCCATCATTCGTCTCGACTCGCCCCTTTCCGAAACAACCAAGACTGCATTCGGCCTGTCCCGGAATAATACGAGTGGGTCACGAAAGCACATGCATTTGCATTGGTCACTACTCTCCCATTTCCGTAAACTCCAAGATGGTATTCGGCTTGTCCCGGAACAACACGAGGGGTCAGGAATGCGCCTTTATTTGCATTCGTCACTTCTCGTCCCTTCCCGTATCCTCGATGACGACATTCGGCTTGTCCCGGAATAACCCGAGTGGGTCATTACACGATTGGGTCATGAATGCGCCTTTATTTGCACTCGTCCCTTCTCGTCCCTTCCTGTATCCTCGATGACGACATTCGGCTTGTCCCGGAATCAGGTTTGAGCCTCCATTTGCCTCAACTTTTGACCAGCACAGATTATTTGGGGCTATTCCAACAAAAAATCTGTAAGGGCATTAACATAATACTAATATTTATACAAACTGTTTAACCTTGTCTGTCTGGGCCGTTTAGATTAGCAGGATGCATGACGGTTCAATGCACACAAAATACGGTTTCAAAAGCCGTTTTAACGTCAGAGCTGGCGTACTTATTTATGATGGAGTGCGATATTGAAACGTGGCCCTTAATCCTGCCTTAAATAGCATCCCAGTTAGATCAGACCGTGAATGTTTATTGTGGGAGAAAGACCTGTTAGGATGCAGTGAATCACATCTTAGACGTTTGGTGCTGAGAAACCAACACATGAGATTCGAACCCTAAACTCTCCAGATAAGGTACATGTGCCATGGAGGCTCCATCATATGCTTAAAATTTTCAACAACTGATGACTTTTTAAGAGGTTTAATTCGTGTATGCAATATAACTAATTCTTACACCATTTCAGTTGAAGGAAATCACAAAACATTGAAGCGTACATAAAATGCCTACATGGGCGTGACCATCTTCCAGCTAGAAACAAATGTGAGGAAACAATTGATGTGCTGAAAAAAAATACAGGAAACGTTTAAATAGAAAGTCAATTACTGTCACATTACATGATTTAGGAAGAGCGAGATTTTGTCAGTTTAACATACAAACCAAACATTTATAAAAATTAATGTTCTTAAGACAAGTTATGACATTAAGGTTGTTTCTGGAGTATTTAAACAAAAAGAGCAAACAGCACAGCAATATCATATACATAATATATTCAGTTCCAAAAGAAACGCATATCACCCGAAACTGTTATACATTGCTGAAAAAGACTGACATTTGCAAACAAAATATCGTTGGCCGATGAAGCGACCTCATAAATTATCTTACACATGCTTGATTTGTTATAATTTGACAAAAGTATCGATTAGGGCCTCAGTTAGCAGCCACTTCGATATTGTCAGAACACACAACCGTCGTCAGTGAGTATCAGTTCGCAGCCACATCGATATTATCAGAACACACAACTGTCGTCAATGAGTATCAGTTCGCAGCCACATCGATATTATCAGACCACACAACCGTCGTCAGTGAGTATCAGTTCGCAGCCACTTCGATATTGTCAGAACACACAACTGTCGTCAATGAGTATCAGTTCGCAGCCACATCGATATTGTCAGAACACACAACCGTCGTCAGTGAGTATCAGTTCGCAGCCACTTCGATATTGTCAGAACACACAACTGTCGTCAATGAGTATCAGTTCGCAGCCACATCGATATTATCAGAACACACAACCGTCGTCAGTGAGTATCAGTTCGCAGCCACTTCGATATTATCAGAACACACAACTGTCGTCAGTGAGTATCAGTTCGCAGCCACTTCGATATTATCAGAACACACAACTGTCGTCAATGAGTATCAGTTTGCAGCCACTTTGATATTATCAGAACACACAACTGTCGTCAATGAGTATCAGTTCGCAGCCACTTCGATATTATCAGAACACACAAACGTCGTCAGTGAGTATCAGTTCGCAGCCACTTCGATATTATCAGAACACACAACTGTCGTCAGTGAGTATCAGTTCGCAGCCACTTCGATATTGTCAGAACACACAACTGTCGTCAGTGAGTATCAGTTCGCAGCCACTTCGATATTGTCAGAACACACAACCGTCGTCAGTGGGTATCAGTTCGCAGCCACTTCGATATTATCAGAACACACAACTGTCGTCAGTGGGTATCAGTTAGCAGCCACTTCGATATTGTCAGAACACACAACTGTCGTCAATGAGTATCAGTTTGCAGCCACATCGATATTATCAGAACACACAACTGTCGTCAATGAGTATCAGTTCGCAGCCACTTCGATATTGTCAGAACACACAACTGTCGTCAATGAGTATCAGTTCGCAGCCACATCGATATTATCAGAACACACAACCGTCGTCAGTGAGTCTCAGTTCGCAGCCACTTCGATATTATCAGAACACACAACTGTCGTCAATGAGTATCAGTTCGCAGCCACATCGATATTATCAGAACACACAACCGTCGTCAGTGAGTATCAGTTCGCAGCCACTTCGATATTATCAGAACACACAACTGTCGTCAGTGAGTATCAGTTCGCAGCCACTTCGATATTGTCAGAACACACGACTGTCGTCAATGAGTATCAGTTCGCAGCCACTTCGATATTATCAGAACACACAACTGTCGTCAATGAGTATCAGTTAGCAGCCACTTCGATATTATCAGAACACAAAACTGTCGTCAGTGAGTATCAGTTCGCAGCCACTTCGATATTATCAGAACACACAACTGTCGTCAGTGAGTATCAGTTAGCAGCCACTTCGATATTGTCAGAACACACAACTGTCGTCAATGAGTATCAGTTAGCAGCCACTTCGATATTGTCAGAACACACAACTGTCGTCAATGAGTATCAGTTTGCAGCCACTTCGATATTGTCAGAACACACAACTGTCGTCAATGAGTATCAGTTCGCAGCCACTTCGATATTGTCAGAACACACAACTGTCGTCAATGAGTATCAGTTCGCAGCCACTTCGATATTGTCAGAACACACAACTGTCGTCAATGAGTGTCAGTTCGCAGCCACTTCGATATTATCAGAACACACAACTGTCGTCAATGGGTATCGACCACACAGCAATCATATTTTGTTTTTCTTTCTTGGACGCGTGAAGGTACAAATTAGAAATGACCCATGCTTGTCGTAAGAGCCGATTATCGTGATCGGGTGGTCAGACTCGCTGACTTGTTTGACACATGCCATCGGTTCCCAGTTGCGCAGATCGATGCTCATGTTGTTGATCTGTGGATTGTCTGGTCCAGGCTCGATTTACAGACCGCCGAAATATAGCTGGAATATTGCTAGGTGCGGCGTAAAACTAAACTCACTCACTCTCCTTTCTTGTAATTTCAAGTCTTTATAATATTTGTGTATTTGGAATACAGTATATATCTGGTACCAGTAACACCATGATCACGCTGTCCATATGCATCATGGGTTCGTTAATCCGTATGGATGGTCTGTTGCAGCTACCGATTGCTCTGGGAAGAACCAGTTCAAGTGCGCCAACGGCAAATGTATTCCCCGTACCTACCACTGTGACAAGGACAACGACTGCGGCGACAACAGTGATGAGAATGAGTGCGGTATGCGATGACGTGTTTGTTTGTTGGACTCCCTACTCAATTATGTTCAAAACCAATGAGTGTGGTGGGGTAGCTTATTCAGCTATTATTAGCTCATTCACTCTGAATGATGGCTGTCTAGAAATATACGGATCTGGACCAGACAACCCTGCGATTGTCTAGTTCAGACATGCAACATTTCAACTTTAGCGGTTATTGTTGAAAGCGGTGAAAAACTGAACTCACTCACGGTTACTATATATCATTTCTATATCATATAATAATATAATCTCTTCACAGTATTTGACTGGAGATAAGATTAAGGGACACTCACTGGGCTAAGATGAGTTGCATAATTTAAAATTGGAGAAGCGATGGGGTGTTTAAATCCTTCGCTCTTCAAGCCAAAGACCCGGGTTCGATTCCTAACATGGGTACAATGTGTGAAGCATATTTCTGCTGTCCCCCACCGTGACATGTTTGAACTATTGCTAAAAGTGGCGTAAAACGCAACTCACTCACTCACTCAAAATATGGGTGAGAAAAGAGGTCGATTCTAATTTCGGCTAAACATTTGCAATTGAATTTTACACACACGCACGCACGCATACGTATAAGGTAATTACCGGTGGAGAGTCATCTTTGTTTTTTTGTTGTGCTCAGATGTTTGCATGTCTGATCAGTTCCGTTGCTCCAACGGCAAATGCATCAACGCTGTCTGGAGATGCGACTGGGAAGACGACTGCGGTGATCACTCCGATGAGAACATGTGTGGAAGTAAGTGTGGCTGTCATTGAATCAGGGTCCTCAGTGTAGACATCGCTCTGCCAGTGAGAGGCCTCACTGCGCTTGGTCCAATTTTTTTATCATACCAGAAAGGCCATTAAATGCACTGCACTCACGAGGATGGATGTCTAGAGGTTCGCATTCTATTGTAAATCCAACAAACGACCAGTACATTGAAGGTGGTACTTCGTCAACTTCATGCATTGTAGAATATATATCGTGACATCCTGGCTGTGCTCACGCACAACAGATGGTTAAGGGTAGAATAGGGGAAAACAGTTTGGATTTTATACAACACTCTGGTAACTGACAAACTACGATATAATCGCCAGGTGCTTAGGTGAGTTGTGTACAAACACAAAACACAAACCCCATTGTTTATCGTGAATCATAAAACCTCAGGATAGAAACCTCACCACCAAGATGAGCTTTGTAGTGAGAAATAGGGTATAGATATCAACTACTATTACTCATAAAATCATGTTAGTCGGTGTAATTTCAAATATTGTACAGTGGAAGCTGTCGAACCCGGCACCCATCGGGGCTGAAGAAATAACCCGGTTTAGCAACGCGCTGGATTGTAGAGCTGATGGTAAATGTACAATATATTGTATTATCAGCTACCTGTCTGGCTAATCAGTTCCGCTGTGCCAGCACCCAGTGTATAGACGCCCGATGGCAGTGCGATGGTTCCAGAGACTGCAAAGATGGATCTGATGAAGTTGGCTGTACTGGTAAGAATCATTAGGATACCACCACGATATATATATATATATATATATATATATATATATATATATATATATATATATATATATATATATATATATATATAGCGCATTCCCATGTTTAACCTTCAGATATAAGATTAGAACTGACTTCCCACGATCCATGCTTGTCGTAAGGTGCGACGAATGGTATCGGGTGGTCCGTCTCGCTGACTTGGTTGACTCGTCATCGTATCGATGCCCTGCTGTTAATTACAGGATTGTCTGGTTGGGCCTGGCTCGACTATTTACAGACCGCCGCACTCTAGACTAGAATATTGCTGAGTGCGGCGAAAAACTATACTGACTCACTTTGTCACTCATGGCGACGCATGGGTGCGGTGTTAAAGAACAAAATAAGGAAACTTGTTTGAGCCTGACCATTACTTAATTGTCTTAAAAATGGGTCTGGCTGAGGTTTATAAACGTAACATAAATACGGTGCAACTGGCAGCTTGAAGTCACAGTCGAAACACTTTTTTCAAAATATTTTGGTTGTGTCTTGAAAACGCCCCAAACGCCAGCTGTGCGCCATTTCATGTTTGCTGTCCATTCTTATTTCCGTCATTGCTTTGTATTTCACCTCAAATTATCTGTGACAGTGCTTCATGCTTTAATTCTGACATACCAAGCGTTCGACGTCACGCCGGAGACCCCGGTTCGATTCCCCATATGGGTACAATGCGTGAACTCCATTACTGGTGCCCTCATGGTTATAAATTTGGAATATGTCTAAAACCAGCGTAAAAAGTTTCCTCATACTTCTCCCAGGTCACTGCACGGCCTCCCAGATCCAGTGTAAGAACAACCTGTGCGTCCCCCGGAAGTGGATGTGTGATGGTGACGACGACTGCGGTGACATCACAGACGAAACTCACTGTCGTAAGTTGTCATGTCGTCGCTGTTTTATTGTCTGGGATCGCTTTGTTATAGTTGGTGGTCCCTGAAGATCTAGTTTGGAAAAGGAACTCACAGAGTCATGCTTGTAAAACTCCCGTCCTAACTGCATAGATCGATGATGTCAATCACCGGATTATTTCCTGTCGTTACCAGGTAGCTGGAATAGTGCAGAATGCAGCGTTCAACACCCCCCACCCCCCCACCCCCCCAAAAAAAAAACCCCAAACAAACAAACCAAAAAACCAAAAAAACAAAACAACAACAAAAAAAAAAAAAATAAAAAACCAAACCAAAACAACCAAAACAAAAGCAATACTTGTTACATTACTTATTGTAATGTCAAGACGTTTGCTTACACAACGAGAGAGTATGCATCGTTAACATATACCGGTACAGAAAGTGCCGCGTGTCCAATTGGATGTTTGAACCGAGATTTGTATCCCAGCAACCCTTGAACTTCCGGTCACAGTTCCTCCCCTTTGCGTGTACTCTGAATCACCTCATGATTTCGCGTGACCGCTCTGTGTCGGACACCTTTTGTCTGAGGTCAGCTACGCTAAATGAGAGTCTGCACGATGATCCTGATATAGCGTGTCTTCAGCCAAGATGTCCACCTGGTGTCGGAAATGAATTTCAGCGAACACAAGAACGGAGCCACGAAACGCGTCTCGAGTCTCTCTAAAAGTACAGTCCTAGAGCAAGTTTGAGTCATGTCGTGCAAAAAACACTTTACACGTCTGCAGCTGAAGTGTAATGATTGAATTCAATCTAGCAATAACTTGTTACCTTAATTACATCGTCTACTGCATCAGCTCCTTACAAGGCAGTTTGTACCATGTCTAGACTTTAACTGGACTGAAGATTAAGGCAGTGGAGTCGTCAATCTCTCAGAACTCTACACATCAATAAAGACGGAGAATAAATGTGCATTTGTACCTATAAAGAACATCCCTTTTGGGTGAAGTGAGGTTAAATGGGGCTTATCAGTACGTTTATAAATATTTCCCATATATAGCGATGTCGATGTCGGTTTTATAGTAGCAGTCCACTGAGATAACATGCCATGGGTCAACATAGACAGCCCTCTCAGACAAAGTATGCAAACAATAAGCTGTCATAGTCTTAGGCTATGGACCGGTGAAGGTCCGGGTTAGAGCTGGTCTTTAAGCGACACATCTTAGTCCTAGGAGACGGCTAACGGGATTGAGTGGTCAGTCTCGCTGACTAGGTGGACATATATCGTATTCCAACTGCACAGATCGGTGCTCATGGTGTTGATCACTAGATTGCGTGGTAAAGACTCGATCATTTACAGACCACAGCCATACAGCTTGAATATAGCTGAGTGTGGCGTTAAACAACAAATGAATACACAAGCATCATATGCATTGCATTGATAAGTACCCTCATCTAACGTCTTCGACCGTCTGGGAATCAAACCACAACCTGGCTGACGCTCTGTCCACTTGACCACCTAGGACATGTTCTACATACCTGCAGTTAGTTCTAAACTTTGCATCACTCAGTGTTTGATGGCGGCTTCGTCATTAGGTTTATGCGTGAACCCGAACTCATGGTCAATCGATCGCATGATACCTAAAAAGACAAATTATGAAACAAAACTGTGAAAATACGACTTTTCCAAATAAGGACCAAATTAGGCTTAGTATTACGATGTTGCTTGAGTAAGTGTGGGAGATTAGCTTTACGCCACACTCAGCAATAGTCTAACTATAAGGTGGCGATCTTCAAATTATCGAGTCTGGACCAGACGATCCATTGATCAACAGCCTGAGTATCGATCGGCGCAAATGGGAATCGATGACGTGCAAACCAAGCCAGGGGCACGATGTTCGTTTAAACATTAATGTACATTGTATATTATTACCCAAAATATAACTTTGCCGAATTGGAAAGGTGTTCGAACGATACACCCCGTCAAAGTCTGTCATGTTGTACGAAAGACCTTGACCTAAGAGGGATTGTGACTGGCGAACGACTGATCGCTTCGATATTTAAGAGCTGACATTTACAATTATGAGTGTAAACAGAGTAATAAAACTGTTGCCATGATTTCTTATTTGTGTCTGTCAATAAATATAACCAAAATTAAAATGTTTCTGTATTTCATTTGTTTAATAAAACCTCAAATTTGATAATTTTTATCATAAACTAAGCCATCCCGGGTTATCTGCCTTTATGACCGTTCAGGACACATCATAGCGAATTTTGCGTCTCATTCTGCCGAATCCTGTTGTTTGAAGACAAGCGAAAGTAAAAGATCTTAAGGGTAATACATTCGGCACACATTTGTCATACCATGCCGTGGAGCAAAATATCACTTGTCATGGCGAAGTTACGTCATGAACAATGCTATAACGTTATGACCTTTGTTGCCTAGCAACCGGAACCATTCCCCCCGGCACCTGTGATGACATGTTGGTTGGGCGTGGCTGCGACCTGATGAACACCACCCACAGTCCCATCTGTCTGGACCAGGAGGATGGACACAAGTTCTGCAGGAAGTACTGCGGCTTGTGTGGTAGTACATCCCAAAGCGGATAGACACGGAATAAAATAACGTCAATCAAAAACTTGTCTTGTTGATTAAAGCCGAATTGTTGGAATATTTTCTTGCACAACACTCAATGTCCCAGCTGTATAAATGATTTTACGCCGCTTTTAGAAATATTCCAGCAATACCACGGCGACATACACCAGAAATGGGCTTCACTCACTAAACCCATCTGGGGAATATTACCTGGGTTTTTGACGTGACGAGCGAACGCTTTAACCACTGAGCTACCCCACCGCCCACACTGTATGACGGAAGTCTGTATATGATCGAGTGTGTTTCAGACAATGTGGCGGTGTCGTAAATGACGCATGGGTGTTTGTAAACCCTACCACAGGTACCTACCAATTATGCTCATTCCACATTGTAAACCAAAAGTTACTGTGTTCTGTAATCTGATTGGTTGAAAAACACAATTAAATGGTATTAGATTCCCGGAAACTGAAAGACTATTCACCGCGTATTGACACGTAAACAATTGTTTTGTTGTGTCATCAACAGTGGTGACGTCATTCAAATCATATATGGGAATGCATTAGGAACCGACGGCGTCAGCCGGAGGTTTCAAATGAAATATTCCCGTGCTTCAAATACTCAATAACACCCAGAAATTGGCCAACACATGATGTTTATCTCCTAATTGTTCGGGGAAATGGTAGCTCTGGCGCTCCACTCGCTTGGTCCGTTGCAGAATGCCATGTCAAGGAGTGAGGGGTCGGACGACCTGGGTCCCGTTCCACTAACCGATCTTAGTTAAAGACCAGTCTTAGCTAATTTCGAAACTTAACAATCGTCTTAGCTAAAGGCATTCGCAACTACTCGTCTCTTTCCGTAACCTGCAAGAAGAACGCCATCCGGCTTGCCGGAATGACACGAGTAGTTACAAAAGTTACACCCTTTCCACGGAGCGATCTTAGGCCGATCGTAGCCAGTCCTCATCATAGAGCGAGAACATTATGAATACATTAAAAAAAACACTTGTCCTTCCTCTGACGTATGGTATCAGCTTGGTTGACTTTCCTGATAATGATACTTTGACGTGGAAACGTTAACGAGTCTCAACTGTTCAACAAAGTGAATTATCGTCTTGGGGAGAAATCATTCTACATGTCTTCGAACCAGTGGATTGATAAAAGATAAACATAGATACCAAACTGTAACATTTGGACACTTGTTAAAACTAAACCTACTCACTCAATCCTTTGACAGTATAAATGGATGCTCCCAAAGAAAGAAGGATTGTCGCATAGGAAAACCTTCTTTCTCCTTCCGCGTTGTCTTTTCCTGATGTGATAAATCCGTTTACAAGAAACATCTCTGGAAAGGTTTTCGTATTATTTATTTCCTGGAGAATGAGAAAAAGAAACATGGACGCTATGTGCCTTTATGTGGGTCAAATCTCAGTTTTCACCCAATCAGCGCAGCGCACGATGTGCACGTGGGAGGGGCGTGCGTGTATGTAGTTTTGAACTGCAGAGGTTCAATTTGACGCCAAGAGTTAGCGCCAAGCTGAAGAGGTGAGTTCTTTACACAACTGATGACAAAACACAGTTATACATGGTTGTTGGTTTGGGCTCTGTTGACAAATACACACAAAATCAGTTGAAGGTGTATCAAGCGTTGTGTGGGGCCTGTTATTCAAAATGAAGGCAGTGACATTGGTCATTGGTCAGAGGCGGATCCAGGATTTTGGAAAAAAAGAGTGGGGTTTCGGGGTGCACATACAACCAGAAGCCCAAAATTTGAGAGGTTTGCGGAAGGTAAAGGAGTGAGGAGAGGAGGGATGGGGCGCCCTGTTATTACAGATTATTAGTTTAGCAATATTACTAAATAATATGCCACACCATTTGGCATCTCTGGGCATTCCTCATACCTCTTAATTTGCCATAGCTTCAGTTAATGCATTTTGTTTATTTGTGTTTTAAGCTGCACTGTGCAATATTATAGGTAGTACGGTTGCGTAAATAACTGATCATGAGACTGGACCAGACAACCCAGTGACTGATGCAGGGGATTCAAGTGCAGATTCCTAGAACCAAACAGAGTCCCCTTTTACATTCAGACACCTCTTTAGACAAGTATAGCTTTCTGAAAACCAGTTTCACAAACTCTTAGGTTATACTAACTTACAAAGCTGATCCAGTCAATGACTGATATTCAGATAAAGTGCTTGCAGCTAAATAACAGATGTATTGTCAGTCCTTTTTAGGAAAACAAAATATAGTTAAATGTTGATGTACAGCAATGCGGCAATGACAGTGATGCATGTTGCTGCTATGGCGTTTGGAGTCTATGGCTGATCATTTCTTTGCCATACAAGCGAGTGCTTTGCTGCATCCAGAATGAAGGGAACATGTTATAACAAGGAGTGACTGAACCCTTCTATAACTTATGTGTGACAATAGGTCTCTATTCTGAATACCCTCTTAAAAGAGTTGGGTGGCAGGGTAGCATAGTGGTCAAGGTGTTTGCTTGTCATTCCCAAAACCCAGGTTTGATTCTTACATGGGCACATTTCTGGTGTCCCCACTGTGATATTGATGGAATATTGCTCAAAGTGGCATAAAGTTTGACTCGCTCACTGATTCTACCTATGAAGATGTGGGGTAGAATGGGCTTTTAGCAACCAATGTTTGCCAGAAAAGTACATTATGCTTGTTGTAAGAGGTGACTGACTCATTCACTCACTCCCCTACTCACTGATTCTGAACAGACTCCTTAGTCCAGCATACCAAAAACTTCATGAACTGATTGTGTCGTCATCTTGTGTGATAGTGACAGGTGTGGATCATTGCTCACTGCATTATCAGGTTTGCTTATCCCATACAGACAGACTTATGATAAATTGTACCTGGAATATATTTCAGATATCGATGGTATAAACAGTTTGTGAAATGTCTATTAAACTTACTACAGCACCAACACCACAAAACTCTGAACTCAATGCTTGACATATTTTATGAGTGCTTCAATCTCTCTCTCTTCTCTGAGATTTCTTCCCCTTTGATTAGCTACACAACACAACTTCATCCCATAGACAGTTTCATTCAGTATATTAATCAGTATTTATATAGTTTCCTTGTTTATTGTGTTAGTAAGTATTTAGGATACATTTTGAAAAAATATCCGTATTTGAATATATGGTCTGTCTTTTCAGAAGAGAAAAAGAAAACTCATCACGAAATGAAAGATGTTTGCTTTCTCCGTGTGGCGGGTCTAATATTATGTAAGGGTTCCTATTGACAAACATTTTCCCAACATTTAGTCTTGAAGAATCACAATGGTACATGTTTTGTTGACATTTTTCAGAAATGTAATACTTACTGTTGATAAAACTGAATTGTTACTACATATCTGTTGAAAACCAATCATCCAGTTCAAGTGATGTACTTCCTTGCTGTCTGCGTCATTTTGAATTTTAACCCAGAATTATCAGGCCAAATAAAAATGTGTTGTAGTTCTGATTACACGTCTTTAAAATTTAAGGTAGGTAGGTAGGTAGGATTTTGTTTTTTACCATTTTATTTGTAAAGTACAAACTGATAACACTGTTATCAATATGTAATTCTTTATACAGTCAAGCTTGTTGCTTGTTCACTTTCAGATTTACTGATGTCCATCGGTGCCAGGAAACAACACTGGTATCTGAAAGTTTATTTTATTCATATTGCCTAAATAGGTCGGGTAATTAGAACCATAACAATTTTTTTTGGCCTTATTTTAAGATAAACAGTGTTTCAAGCCTTACAGGAAGATATTTAACCTGATCAATATATCTGACTGATTATAGATTTAGAGTTTGTTTTCCTACCGGTTTTACTGCAAAATTATCACCATTATAACTACCGCCATCACCATCATGGCAATAGGTTAGCTTAGTGATTAAGGTGTCTGCTTGTCACGATGACCCGGGTTCAATTCCCCACTTGGGTACAGTGTGTGAATCCCATTTCTGTTGTCCCTCTTTATGATGAAGTTGGGAATTTTCTAAAGGTGGCATAAAACCATACTCACTCAATCATGATGGCAGTGAATGTCAGACTCACCTGCAAGGTGTGGATTCTGGTTTGGAAGTGCCCCCCAGTGAATGTCAGACTCACCTGCAAGGTGTGGATTCTGGTTTGGAAGTGCCCCCCAGTGAATGTCAAACTCACCTGCAAGGTGTGGATTCTGGTTTGGAAGTGCCCCCCAGCCTCTGATGCTGATTGTATAGATAACCAGGTACATGGTCACGATGTTTCACCTGGGTGGTCAGTGTCCTCACACCCTAGAGTTAGTGAGTTGGGGTGTTGCTGCTCTGAGCAATATCATGGTGGGAGACGCAATAAATTTCCTTCACACATTGTGCCAGTGTGGGCAATCAAACTTTCCACGTAATTGTAGAATATGTATCTTTTTAATGTATGGCAAGATTTCCTAAATTGCTAACAGAAGAGATGATGTAAATCCCACCTAGGTTGTCCCCATGCTCCCTAGTATGTAGATCTACTTTCAGTTGTTGATGTATAGCTTACATTTTATACTGGAATATGGCTGAGTGCCACTTGAAACAACAACCAGACATCATAGCCATAGACTCAAATCAGGTTTTCAACAACACATTCAAACATGTAAGGACGCTTTCTGCATGTCATCAGACCCCAACATGTGGTCATTTCAAAGTTAAAACAGTTTAATTTCTACTTTAGTAACAAAATTTATTATTGCTAGAAATGGCACAAAGTGAGGCTTTGCCAGCATGGATTTAAGTTGCAGAAAATTAAAAGCATCCGAAAAACAATGGAAAAAAATGGAAAACATCAAATGAGATAACTTTGTCACCTGTGTGACAGCTGTATACATTTAAAACACTCCTCGCGCTTTAGCCGTCAAGGATTTTCCAGGCTGGTGTTTTGCTATGACTTTTCCTGACACCCAGTGAAGATTTTATAATTGATCTAAAAGCTTTTGTGAAATAAAATGTGCAAGTTTGAATTCATTCTTGACTGGATTGTTTGATCTCTTACGAACTTGACACAAAATTGAAAAAAATAGTCCACTTTGAGAAAAAGAAAGTATTTTGAAAATCAAAGTTTTTGGACATGAAAATACATTGATTACTGTCAAAACAAACTGAAAGTAGCGCTTGTTCCATGTGTGTTTCTTTAAGCCATTTTCGGTGATTTTGTTTCCCATTGCCAGTTGTTACACAGGCAGTAGCAAAATTACTTCTGGCATTCATAAAATGTTGTTTTTGTTGCTAAGTATTTGTTCAGTTGGAACTGGTGTAACCTTTTACTGGTACACAAAGCCTGAAAAGTAAATTCAGTAAACAAAACCATGCTTATCCATTTTTGAATGTTGTTGGTTATGTTAAGCAAAGAATACCTGTGAAGACTTTGGTTAGAATTGATCTTTAGTAACCCATGCTTGTTGTAAGAGGCGATTAATGGGACCGAGTGGTTAGGCTTGCTGACTTGGTTGGCACTTGTCATTGTATCCCAATTGCATAGATCAGTGCTCATGCTATTGATCACTGGATTATCTGGTACAGACACGATCATTTACAGACCATTGCAACAGCTGGAATATTTTAGCTTTTAGAGTTCAGCTTTTAACAACAAACAAACTTGGATTAAGAATCAAACATGAAAGAGGGCTGTAGCGATTCAGGTATTATGCTAACTGGAACTCCTTTTTCTCAGTTGATATTTTAAGAGACAATAACCTTCCAAATTCATATAAGGACATTTTTTTGTTAATTATATGGATAGTATTTCAGGGATTGTTGCTGCCACTGTCACTGAAATGAGTCTGGCTGCCATGCTTAAAAATTACTAAGTTGTGAAATATTTATTCACCCACTAAAAGGACACATCAAGATTGGGGTAGATTTGGTCTTCAGCAACCCATACCTGTTGTGTGAGACGACTAACGGGTGGTCAGACTTGCTGATATGGTTGACACATGTCATCAGTTCCAATCTGTGCAGATCAATGTTCATGTTGTTGATCACTGGATTGTCCTGTCCAGGTGTGATTGCATACTGCACCACTGGCATGTAGCTGGAATATTGCTGAGTGCGGCATAAAACTAAACTCGCTCACTCACTCATGGAAAGACTTGGAGTTAAGGGAGAATTTGTAAGTATTGACATGAGGCACACCTGTGTGAATGTGTAATTATGAAGGAGGCCGGGTGTAGCCTAGTGGTTAAAGCATTCGCGCCTAATGCTGAAGACCGGGGTTTGATTCCCCACATGAGTACAATGTATGAAGCCCATTTCTGGTGTGTCCGGCCATGGAATATTGCTGAAAATGACTATTACCATACTCACTCACCCACTCACTTGCTCACCCACTCACTTGCTCACCCACCCACCCACTTGCTCACTAACTCACTCACCTGAAGTCATTTGGGAGAATATATTCTCAGTGCCTTAGATTTGCCACAAGTGTGTCTTTCATTGTTCAGTTATAAATTGGTTGACCCCATGTTTGACTCAGGCCATGTACCATAAAGCAATATTAGGAGCACAACTATCATAACAGTGTAAAATTCTAATTCTACTAGGTTACACTTTCTCAGTGAAAAGACCCGTGAAGGTCCCGGGGTAGAATAGGCCTTCAGCAACCCATGCTTGCCATAAAAGGTGACTATGCTTGTCGTAAGAGGCGACTAACGGGATCGGGTGGTCAGACTAGCTGACTTGGTTGACACATGTCATCGGTTCCCCATTGCGCAGATCGATGCTCATGTTGTTGATCACTGGATTGTCTGGTCCAGACTCGATTATTTACAGACCGTCGCCATATAGCTGGAATATTGCTAAGTGCGACGTAAAACTAAACTCACTCACTCACTCATTCTCAGTGAAAAACAAAATCTAGTACCATCCAAGATTTGACCCCTTACTCGGAGTAACTTACTAGCAAACAAGGGCAGCGATCTATCCCAGTAGGGCAACGCGGTTTCCACAAAGTAGTGAGTGAGTGAGTGAGTGAGTTTAGTTTTATGCCACACTCAGCAATATTCCAGCTACATGGCAGCGGTCTGTAAATAATCAAGTCTGGATCAGTGGTCAACAGCATGAGATCGGTCTGCGCAATTGGGAACTGATGATATGTGTCAACCAAGTCAGCGAGCCTGACCACCTGATCCTGGTAGTCGCCTCTTATGACAAGCACAGTCACCTTTATTGGCAAGCATGGGTTGCTGGAGGCATATTCTACCCCGGGACCTTCATGGGTCTTTCCACAAAGTAAAAATCTGACAACAGGTAGTTTAGATCACATACTCCTAGTACCCATCTGACAAGAATATATTGGTACTACTCCTCTGGCCACAAGCCTTTGTCAAAGATCACCTTGGTGAAACAAGCCCTTGATGTCTCAGTATCTTTGAAAAAAAGATATTTTATAGCTTAAACCAGACAGCTGAAAGGTTAAGCACTGTCTAGTTATTTCTGTATTTCCATTTTGTTGATCATATTCTGTGTTTAGTTTCTGATGAAGCACACTTTTTACTCACTTTGACAAACAGAAGGATAAATCAAATGTCAAATCATATACACTCAAATTGTATCAGTAGATATTTGACTAACTTTTCAATATCCTTCAAGCATGCTAGAGGACATTGTTAAATTAACCACATGGATGCCATGTTAGAATCTTATTTCTGTTGTCCCCAACACAGATGTTGTTATAGGTCACTCGCTCACCCACCCACCCACCCCATAAAGGTCCGGGATAGAAGAGGCCTTGCCATAAACTGCTTGTTGTAAGAGGCATTGACAGATGCCAGTTTATCACATCTTACACAGTCCATTCTAAATACTGTGTATATTTTTCATGTTATCTATTTTGACATGTTCATGCTTATAGATCGACATATAATTAACTTTCACTAACAAAAGGTGAAAAAGTGCTTCCATTGGCATTATTGTCCTTTGTTTACAGACTTTTGAAGATCTGGGAAAGAATAGACCTTCAGCACCTCATGCTTGCCACAAAAGACAACTATGCTTGTAACAAGCGACTGGGTGGTCAGGCTCGCTGACTTGGTTGACACATGTCATCAGTTCCCATTTGCACAGATCGATGGTCATGCTGTTGATCACTGGATTGTGTGGTCCAGACTCGATTATTTATGAACCACTGCCATATAGCATGAATATTGCTAAGTGCAGCTTTAAACTAACTCACTCATTCACTCTTTGGGCTAGTACAAGCAGTTATGCATACAGAGAGATGCACATTTTCGTATGGATAAAATATTATGGGTGACGTTTAACACCACCTCACCTCACCTAAATAACTTTCATTTGCCTCTCATTTCCATGTCATCATTAAGCAGTCAGTCTTTGTAACCATCAAGAGGAACATACGGTGTTGTAGGAAGGTACTGATAGGTAAGGCTTGGTACCCAACAGCTTGTTGAACAACCGAACACAGGCACCTGCTGAATTGATTATCAGAACCTAGGCAACCTATATGGATGTTTTATGAAAATAGTCATTCATACACCCATTGAAAATGAACTGAATCTTCATCTTTTTTTAAAGATATGAAAGTCAAAAGATATAGTCACACAGGAACACTAAGATTACCAGCTTGTGGTGCGTGGAATATGAAAGTACAAAACGTATTGCTTACTCTACATGCAGTAACATTATTTACAAACACAAAACAGGTCAGAAAATATATTGCAATGTCTATTACCACTAATGGAAACATGACGACAAAGTATTCAAAACATATTCCAAGATATTTATTCATTGGATGGTAGTGATTTGTGAATTTGTATTGAATATATCGATGTGAATATACTCTACATATATTACACTGTGGAAAGAAGATGGTAAAAAGAAATTTGCTAGGTGAATGCTTCAAACGACTTCAGGATGTGCATGTTTGTAAGTTACGGTTTGCAACACACAAAAAGATTTCAGTGTGGCAGTTATTTTAAAAAATCAGCACAAAATGTTAACTGCATTCTTTTGGAATGATGCATTCACTTCATTGAAATTCATTATTCCAAAGCACAAAGAGCAGTTGCCAGACTTTCAACAATTGGTTTAAAATTTCAATAAAAAAAGTGATGAAGCTCTAAATGTTAATTTTTCATCAGGAATTTGTGAAAGATTCAGGTGGAGAAACGTATCATTCATTCATTAATCAAATTCCACTTTTTTTCATTTTCTGAAACATACACTTTTAACCAAATTTATTGCATTGGAAGTGTCAATACAAATTGATACATTCATTACTGAGCAGGTGTCAATGGGCCAAATCCGGTTTTACGTCCTTTGTGTGTGTAGGGAAATTTGGAGCCTTTCGCAAAAAGTGCTCAAGATTGGTCCAAATTGTGTTAACTGTCCTTTGTTAATCACTCGTTACAAAAAAGTCAGCTGCTGTTTCCCCCATCAGTGCAATCTGTTTGACAGGAAATTCATTTTCACTCTCCTTTCTGCTGTTAGACTCAAAGAATGTGACTGGTTTGTTAATGAAAGAATTTTCACCACTTGAACAGTTGGCTTTGTATTTAGGCTACGATGGTTTGTAAGTCAAGTAATGTTATCACGATGCACCACAAAGGGTTCTGAGGCTTCCTTCTATGATCCCCCCAATGTCGGGGGGGCTAATCTGTTTACAGTACTCACGCATACTTTACCAATCTTTATTTGATCCTTGTTCGGTACTCGTGTATTCTGGAAATGTTTTTTCTTATGACAATGATGGAGGACAACCTTGAATGGAATCAGTGGTGCAGCTTTTCAACAAAGTTTTATCAAACTTTTAATGTCGTTAGAGTTATTTGAAGGGTGGGAGTAGAATTTGAATGGAAAAACCAGATTTGTTTTGTAACAGAAAGTTACACATTGAACTAAATGCTTGAATCTCCTGTGTTTCTGCCATGCTTGAACCTATGCTTGTCTTAATGCGGGGATTAAATGGTGGAATAGGTTTTCAGGCACCCATCCTTGTTTTAACAAGGAGAGTCAATGGTGGTACATGTACATGTATATAGTCTTAGGTACCCATGTTTGTCTTCTGTGGGGATTCAGGTGTAGGAAAGGTTCTCAAGCTCTCGTAGCACAAAAACATTTGAAAGTTAATGGTAATATATGGCACTTATGACTACCTTAGCACTAAGAGAGCTTAAAAAATCTAGGTCCTGGTTCCCATTCTTGTTTTAATGTGGGAATACAGGGATAGGCATATGGAAAACAACAATTCAAGGACAGAATATTTTTCCAGTAGCTGTGCCTGCAGTATGGAAAAGATGTTGATAAACACGTAAGACAACATATCACTAATTTTCTCCATCGGGCATACAGAGAAGGATGTATCTGATATACTGTTCAAACCAAACACGCTGACTGACTTACTGAGGGACTGTCTGTCTGACTGACTGAGGGACTGTCTGACTGACTGACTGTCTGAATGCTTTAAGCAGTATTCCAGCAATATCACAGCTGGGGACTCCAGAAATTGGCTTCACACATTGCACACATTGGGAATCGAAATCAGCTCTTCGGCATGAGCAAATGCTTTAACCATCAGGCTACCTCACCTCCCTCATCCTGCACAGATGTGTTTGTTGTCATAATCACAACTCATGAACATATGTATTTACCTCACAACAAATGAAGAAAATCACCAATTCCACCTGCTCACTCAAAATTTCACATCACATAATTTAATAGGAAACAAAATCTAGGACAAATCAAGGATCTAGTGATTACCTTTATTCATCCTGAGTGGAAGAAAATTGATTTATTACATCTGACAGTGAATTATTTAGTCCTACATTTTTCTGTTTCGTCAAAATTTACCAACAGAATTTTTTAGAAGGGAGATCCCAATTACACTGACATTGATTTTAGTTGCAGTTGTCATGTGTTGTTGCAGGGAATTGCTGTCTTCAGATTCCGCTTGCAATGAATCCATGACTGTAGTGTAATCCTTGTGAGAAGTGCCAACACTATGAATTTGAGGTTTTCAGTTCACCTCAAGTCCTCATTTGTTAGTATCTGTTAATCTGTGCTTCTTCAGCTTTCATGTTGATAATTTAGGAATCATTTTCTACTTAGCATCTATTGAAACATTGCAAAGATTTTAGTCTTTAGTATTTCCATATCACTTTGATGTTTTTATATTTTTCTATAATTTTGTAAAACAGATGTTCAGTGGAACTAATTAAACATGGCTGAATGACCCATTCATCTAAGTAACTCAGGCCTACCATACAAACGGTGAACAAATCATCAATACTGAACTCATATACGATAAAACTGAACTCATATCCACCAAAACAATAAAAATCACCAGAAACTGCCACAATATCCTCTAGAACCGAAACAGACCCCCTGTAACGGAAAACTAATCGTTTGAAATGGAAACAAAACTCGTGTATCAGCTACAACACCGCCCAAGAACAGTTGCCGAGCACACAAAACGGCAGTCACAGCATCCAAAAACGGCAACCATCCTAAAACAGCATAAATATCATCAAAGATGGCGGTGAGGGGAGACGAACAGGCTGTAGTCAATAACATTTTACGTCACCATGAGCCTAATCTTGAAAATTTGATATCAGGATATAGGGCATCAACCCCCAGTTGTATTTAGCTTCAAACCTTTGTTCATACTTCCCAGTGGTCTTCCCAATAGGTCTTAAATTGAATTAAGATACTGGAGTTTAAGATACTGTGACCTCTATGGCGGAGCTTGGAGAACAGTATGTTCTACTCCATGACACAAGATGTTACTAAATGGTACTTGTTTTTACCCTGCCCGATACTCAGTTCATACTTCCCAGTGGTCTTCCCAATAGGTCTTAAATTGAATTAAGATACTGGAGTTTAAGATACTGTGACCTCTATGGCGGAGCTTGGAGAACAGTATGTTCTACTCCATGACACAAGATGTTACTAAATGGTACTTGTTTTTACCCTGCCCGATACTCAGTTCATACTTCCCAGTGGTCTTCCCAATAGGTCTTAAATTGAATTAAGATACTGGAGTTTAAGATACTGTGACCTCTATGGCGGAGCTTGGAGAACAGTATGTTCTACTCCATGACACAAGATGTTACTAAATGGTACTTGTTTTTACCCTGCCTGATACTCAGTTCATACTTCCCAGTGGTCTTCCCAATAGGTCTTAAATTGAATTAAGATACTGGAGTTTAAGATACTGTGACCTCTATGGCGGAGCTTGGAGAACAGTATGTTCTACTCCATGACACAAGATGTTACTAAATGGTACTTGTTTTTACCCTGCCCGATACTCAGTCTTGAGGGATGAAAACAAGATCTAGTCGGCCTAGTCATACTGTGTCTGAATGGGTTTTCATGTTAATCATTGACATGTTACTCTTGAGTAAGCATTTATTTTTGCTCATACAAGCAGTCAGAACAAACACAGCTTCAAACACATTTTAACCTTACTTTACTTTAAGTTTACAAGTATTCAGTGGGGTGATGGTGATATCTCATTGCCACTGAAAATAGCTTCAAGGTTGCCGGTGAGGCTTTGAACAAATATCACTTACTGTATATAATTTTTTAAATCTGAAACGTTGTATTCATTACCTAAATGGCAACAGACACAAAGTATAGGAATTGTAATATTTAGTCTGTTTTCAGAAACTGAATAGAGAACAGGAAAGATTTTATAAAACTGACTAGAGTAAGATATTGTTCATGAGCAAAATGGGGTCTGGAAAGTCAAATGTCTGTTGGTTATGTGTAATATTTAAACAGAGGACCATTCTAGAGCTTCAGCTAATTTCATGACACCATACCATTGAAGTTCGTTAGTTTATAGATATGGCACAGTGACAAATCGGATTAATCTTGATGTTTGTATGGTGGATTATGGAAGATGAACTACATTCATTAGTCTCATGGTTGAGGATGGAGATAGTTAATGGTTAAAGTGTTCACTCATCACTATAAAGACACAGGTTCAATTCTTCACATGGATAGAATGTTGTGCCAATTCCTGGTGTCCAACACAGTGTGATATTATTGGAATATTGCTAAAGGTGGCGTAAAGACCAACTCACTCACTCACTCACTCACTCATTCAGGGTTGGTAGGGTAGTCCAGTGGTTGAACATTTACTCTTAATACAAAAGGTCAGGTTTGATTCCCCACATGAGTACAATATATGGCACCGATGTCTGATGTCTGTTACTGTGACATTACTGTAATATTGCCCTGGTTCCAAATGTTGTGTCAAGAACGTCTAGACATTCTAATTAGCTTTGTGTGTCTGGAATATTATTGCTTGTCACAAGTGTAATAATCAGATACTGTGTAGACATAGATCCTAAATTGTATGAAATATTTCATACTGGATAAAACATGCCATGAATATCGCATTCCTGGGCTCTCTCACTCTAGGGCTCTCTCACTCCCAACTTGGTGCTTTTTCACCTTTTCTCACTCACTCACGCTATCTTGTAACCAACAATATCATTTTCTTCTCTCCTTTCTATCAATCACAATGACCATTTTCCATCACTTGAATGTGTCCAAATAACTTTTTAAGAAAACAATTTTGATTTAAAGAAATTTGTAATTAAAGAAAGAAATAACATTTGGCTTCTTGTTAAAAGAACAAATCCCATATTTTTTAAGCTGTTTTGCAAACTATACACTGTGAATTTGGATGTGTAAACCTTTAAGAAAAAAAAGACTATTTTTTTTTATTGTGTGTCAGTGCAACACTTGTCCCATATTCTAGCACCAAGTACTGTTTTGCATGTAAAAACTGTCTCCCGAAGCTCTTTGATGTTGATATTTCAACATGTAATGGATATGTCCCTAAGAAAATTAAGACAAGCCGAGTCAAACCATCTGCCACATAACTATTCAAATATTGAACATTCTGCAACATATACACGTCCGTCTTGCATCGTTATCAAAGAAAATAAAACAATAAAAACACTGCTTTATGGAAAATCCATGAAAAAAAATCAAAAGCGTCTTTTGTAGAGGTTAAAACAGGGATTACTTCCCCTGGGTGCAACTTTGTTACAGATTTTTGCCGTTTTTGACAATCTTATCTGTATGCATATACAGACACACAAATTAAATCCTGACCTCTTCTGACGGCAATTGATGTGAGGTTTGACAGCTTTGATGATCTATCCATACGATTGGAATTCATTTTCCCACCCTATATGTGAAGCCATAACAGTGTTCGTGGAAAATGTCCGTCATACAATGGCCGTTCTTTTCTCCTCAACGAAGACTTGAACTGGGCCTTTGCTTCTTGAAGGGGGAGAATTAATCTTCACGGAACATTCAGGTGTTTGTTAGGTGTGTGATTGGAATGAGAAAATGTCACTTTTTGAGTAAATTTAATTCTGAATTTTGACGTTCAGTTGAAAGGAAAATTGATGGAAGAAATCGGGAAATTTTGAATAATAGTATGATTAGACATCTGCGGGGGCAAGAACCTGCCAGGTTTGATCGGATAGTTTTGAGTGGCAGCTGTTATATGTGGTAAATTTTATTTAGAAGGTGCACGAGAAATGTAAATGTGGCCACTAATTAGGTTTGTGGTTTCAGCTTGGGAGGAGTAGTTACTGATTGTAGATGACTGCCATGGACAAATTGTAGTCATTGGTGAAATTTATTGACATTTTGTCATTTTATTCATGCATATATTTTGCAATACAAGCATCCTTAATATTATGGTACAGTCCATCATCTGATAAGACCTATACACTGGAATGTTTTGCCACTTTGTAAATATGGTAGGAGAGTGACTGAGTATGGTGTTACACTCCTTTTAGCAATATTCCAGCAATATCACAGCAGGGGACACCAGAAATGGACTTCACACATTATACCTGGGATGTCACAAAATGTTATTTGGGGAATCAAACCCAGGTCTTTAACATAATGAGCAAATGCTTCAACCACTAGGCTACCCCACCACCCATATAAGATGTCTTGTGAAGATGTTTTAGAATGTGCCTGCTTGATGAATCAAGTCTCCAGCTCACCTTGCTAAGGGCACATCAAGCCTTGCACTCACCTTGTCAATCACACATCAAGCCTCACACTCAGCTTGTTAAGCACATATCAAGTCTCACACTCACCATCTCAAGCATATACCAAGCCTTCACTCACCATGTCAAGCACACACCAGCCTCACACACACCTTCCCAAGCACATATCAGCTTCACACGCACCACATATCAACATTCCATCTCACCTTGTCAAGCACTCATCAAGCTGTCAACTCACCTTGACCTGCACTCATCTACCTGCCACTCATCTTGTCAAGCATACCTCAGCCCCTAACTCACCTTGTCAAGCACACATCAAACCTCCCACTCACCATTCAAGCACACATAAGCCTCCATCTCACCTTGTCGAGTGCATGCCCAACCTTCAATTCATTGTCAAGCACACACCCTGCTAAAACTCACCTTGTGAAGCAGCCTGTAACTCACCTTGTCAAGCACACATCAGCCTCACTTTCACCTTCTCTGAATATGCTTGCATTAATTTTAAGACATGTTTGGGAATCTCCCATAATGTTGACCATGGAATGTCATTAGCAATTTTCCATAAATCGTAGCGACAGATTAAGTTTACTTTTGCAAGTTTGATTAGTGGGCATATCGAAAATCTGTGATTACCTGTTGGTTGATCTGTTAATTGATCCCAGCTAAACAAATTTATAATCTGTAATGAAATAGTCTGTCCAGGAATCTGCTAGAGCCTCCCAACAGGGAGTCTCTCAATTTCTCCCTCATCATTTGATTATCGGAAATACTGCTTGAAAAACATCTTTCAGTCCCCCTTATGAATCTCATTTTCGGGTTTTAAGACAAGCGAAAAGCTTGAAATTGTTGCCATGGGTTATTTTGACACTTAGATTGCCTCTCGAGAAATTTCAGTATTTCATTCCAAGCTTTCGGCAGCCAGTGATTGATTAATTCTAGGTAATGTTTCAATTTAGACCTAATCAAATATATCCTTTTCATAATATGTGAAGGATGGAAAATTGCATGTTTACCTAAAGGATATTTCAGGATGATAAACATATCGGCAGAGAAAGGAACACGGGCTATCAGAGGACTGGGAGTGAATTGGATTCATGAAAAAGTGTGTAGAATTCATTGTGTGCTGCGCCGAGAGTAAACAGTGGCAGCTCTTTGAGTTTCTGTCTGCTGTCTGTCAGTTCCTTTGATGGGGAATTGTGGAAAACAGTCCAGACAGCCACTAATCACAAAGTAGGCCATCTTTGTCAAGATGGAGGATGTACTTTCCTACCAACTGATTATCTTGTGGTTTGTTTTTTGCAGTTTAGTAATCTATATTTGGGTCAGATTGATGTCATGTACAAGTCTGTTGCAACTCGTATCATGTTCTTTGCATGTGAATATCAAATGTAATGGGAATTTGGTATTGTCACAAAAGTTTGATCACTTCAGTTTCACCACTGTTTCTGGTTCAGTGTGTCGCTTGTCATGGTGAAGACTCAGGTTTGATTACCCACACAAGCACAATGTTTAAAGATCATTTCTAATGTACCCCATGATAATATTGCTAGAATATTACTAAAAGCGTTTCATTATAAACGATAGCTATGTTAAAAATTATAACTTTCATGCCTGACGTATTAGGGATGCACCTACCATGGAGTCTCACTGTCACTATAAAAATAAACAGGTAGGAGGGATCGTCTCTGCGAAAACCAGGATGGGTGTTGCAGACAGTGGTTGGGGTGGGGCTGGGGGGTAGAGATTTCAGCTAAGATATGTTTGTCCTTAAGGGGATTAAACTGGGGAAATACACAGTGAGTGATTTTACTAAATGATATCCAGTCATGTTGATCTCCGGTTTGTCATTCCACATGTTTATTTTGTGACATTTAATACGATGCTTTTCTATGAGTATCAAGTTTCATACCATCTTACATATCTTAACATGAACTCCATTATAGAAAGACACATATGATGTCAATCAATAGATGAGACATATTGAACACACATCAACATGCACCAAATATCTTTGAGATGACCCCTTGCACCAGTCCACGGCACATGCTTTTCATGCCAGGTGAATTGACTTTATGTCGGCATACATGGCTCAGAGCGACCTAATTGCCATCTGTAGACTGATCTATTGCCTTTGGCAGCTATTCATATTTAGTTTTGCCCAATTTTATGAGTGAACATGCTTTTCTGGATATCCTCATATGCATACCACTGAATGCCCAGTTAGACCGAAGTGGGTTATTTTGACAAATCCTATTTGCATTTGTGTAAATTTGAGGGATACAGAGTAACAGCTGATAAACATTTTTTTTTCTATTTCTGACAGAACTTTAGGTGAATAGTTTCTGTATCAGAAGGGGGATTTGGAGCAGCCTAGTGGTTAAAGCATTCACTCTTCACACCGAAGAGCTGACTTTGATTCCCCACATCGGTACAATGTGTGAAGCCCATTTCTTGTGTCACCCACCTTGAAATTGCTGGAATATTGCTAAAAGTTCTGTAAACAAAACTTATATATTCTATATCAAAATATTATTCATTAATTATTTGCATTGATGTTTTAGTATTATAAATTGATTCAATGATTAAGAGTGGAAATATCATAAACGAGATGAGAAAGCTAATTTTCTGCAGCACCATGAATCATGAATAATACCATCTGGAAGATGCCCTCAGATTATAAGGAAATTTTAGTCTGGTTTGCGGTAATTTGGGGTTAACTGTCACCAGGAAATCTCTTTTTGGAATAAATTCATGAAGACAGGTTTCACATTCATCTGTTGCTTATTTGCTTACAAATTTATTCATGGTATATTTGGCCACATATCATCTTTGAAGGGACAAGCAGTCTGTTTCTAATAATGTCTTCCTTCTTCAAAGTTACAATTTCCATTTTTATACAAAATCGCTGAATCAAATCCAAAATGTAATTAGTTTTCAAGAATATGGCACCAAAGAAGCTTGGTCTGGGGACACAAACATTTTGAATATTTACCTAACAACAACCTAGGCCATTATTGTTGGAGCTTAAGCCAGTGTATATCTACCATAATGACTAGCTGAGAAAATTGTTCGATGATTTACCTATTCTGTGAGAACATTGTGTTTGAAAATGGCAGATATTGAATGAATTATAATTAGAAAATATAGACAGTGCAGCCATACTGACTCCAGCTTAATAACGTCTCAAATGTATGTTTACTAGCCTGCATGTAATTTGTCGTAAGGGAAATATTATTCACTGTCAGGAAGAGGTTCCTGTTTTGCTTCCAAAGAAAATAACATTTTGGTCATTATGTTGAGGATTATATTCCAGTCATGAATATTGCCTTATCTGGTGTTTTTTATTTCATGAATGAATTGGACTCATGAATGTAGGTTTCTCCCTAATAGAAGCTGTTTGTCATCCCAGGCAGTTTCTTGAAAAGGAAATTTTGCCCACTCATTTTGAAATTTGAATCTGAACTGTGAAGTCAAATATAAAACCATTCTGAGTTCTAATCTGCAGATTCCATTTTAGGGATGGATAAGTTTCAGTTCCTGTTGGAATAAATGTTGGAGTCGAGTGGTATCATATGTGTACTAATTACATCCACGTGACACTTAACAAGGGACTATGACTGTTCTGAAGAAGGTGGAGGACAAAGGAAACTCTCTCGGGATATATTGTCTCAATGTGCCCTATTATCATAGCTGCAACCACACTCTGGGGGCATGGGTTACTCAAAGGATGACGGCACTATAAGTTGCTGAGAGCTGTTGCTTACGTTAACCGTAAAAACATGATGTTGTTGTTACAGAAACTATTTGGAAAGAGTTTTTATAAGATATCCTGATCTCAAATAATGACAGATTCTTAAATTCACTGCTCTGAACGTTTTAGCAGCATTTTCAACAATTACACCTGCAATGTTAACAACAATGACAACAAACATGCCAACAATGATGCCAAACAGTGATGCCAACAAATACACCCACAAATGATGCCAACAGTTATGCCAGACATCAATGCCAACAGTGATGCCAAACAGTGATGCCAACAATTACACCCACAAATGATGCCAACAATTATGCCAAACATTTATGCCAACTGTAATGCCAAACACTGATGCCAAAAATGATGCCAAGCATACATGTCAACAATGATGCCAAACATTTATGCCTACAGTAATGATAGACAGTGATGCCAACAATGATACCAAACAGTGATGCCCACAGTGGTGCCAAACAATGATGCAAGCAATTACCCAGACACTGTAACCAACAATGATGCCAAACATCAATGCCAAAATAATAGTTATGTCAACAAAGATGCTAAGCATTGATGCCTACAGTGATGCCAAACATTGATGACTACAATGATGCCAAACATTATTGCCAAACATTAAGGCCAAAATACTAGTCATGTCAACAATGATGCCAAACATTGATGATTACAATGATGCAAAACATTGATGCCTACAATGATGCTAAACATTGACGAGTACAATGATGCCAAACATCAATGCCAAAATACTAGTCATGTCAACAATGATGCTAAACATTGATGACTACAATGATGCCAAACATTGATGCCTACAATGATGCTAAACATTTATGACAATGATGCCAAACATCAATGTCAAAATAATCATCATGTCAACAATGATGCTGAACATTGATGACTACAATGATGCCAAACATTAATGCCAAAACGTCATGCCTACAATGGTACCAAACATTGATGCTATCAATGATGCCAGATATTTATGCCTCAGTGTTGTCAAACATTCATGCAGTCATTGATGCCAAACATTAGAAATGAACAAACTGGATGTACAATTGGTTTATTTTAGCTTACTTTTCTCTCACCAACTGACAATTATAACAAATTACTGCTACTGACTCCTTCATATGAACTTTAGACAACAGAATGAATACATGAACAATACATTCCATACTTTGATGATTTAATAATCATGTGTGCTGTAGTTTGACTATTATATATGAACATCATGTTTCCACTATTGAGAAGATCCGATTGGTGTTCAGGAATCCACACTTGTCTTAAGTAAGTATCAGATGGTCAGACTTGCTGACTTTGACCACTGTTAAACTGTTATCATATGCCAGTTGTATAGACAGTCTAAGTAAATTATCCTCAGTACTTTTCATTACACTCCACTACTGAGTCTAACAAAACCTTAAAGGAGGTCGCGTCAGGTAACCTTTGAGATTGACCAATCAGAACACAGCTTACCAAATCGCAAAAGTGCACATTCGCACATACCTTTTGAACTTTTTATTTTGAAAAGGTTCGTTCCCGAACAATTCAGATTGCTATTTACCATACGATCGCTTCCGGGTGATGCACACGGCGTACGTACAGCCCTGACAACGGACAGTAAACAGTCGCTGAAAATTGTGTTTTTGGCAATATTCAAGGATGTTATCTTGCGGAAATATTAGCTAATGGTAACCATGTCAACAGAAACCCCAAGGCGTATATACTGCAGGTCAAATAACTGTGAGATATGCTGATTATTGTTTGTGGAGAGATCTGTGTCGGTGACCTGAATATTTTGAAAGTCCCTCCGATCCCTAAATAGTAACCATTGTCTGATTGGTTAAATCTATTTAACCGTCTCGCATTTGATTGGATGGTCATTGGTCGCTCAAAGGTTACCTGACGCGACCTTCTACTAGGTTTTGTTAGACCCAGTGGTGGAGTGTAACGAAATACACTGAGACTAAGTTTATATAGACTGGTTGTATAGATTGGTGCTCATGCTGTTGATCACCAGATTGTCTAGTCTGAATTTGATTATTTATAGACCACCAGACACCACAGTTTAGCTGGAATATTTTATCATCAAGACTGTAGAAAGTCCCTAAACACCAATAAAATGTGATCAGAAGTAAAAGTGTTATGATTATAAAATCGAGCAGAGGAGAATTTACTAATGATTTGTTAGGTTCCCAAACACTACATACGGATGAATGTAGCCTGCCGTGGTAGGCATTGCTAGATTCATTGACAAATGAATAAAGTGGCCTGGCCCATGACTAGCTCTTCAAATGTGAATCCACAAAGTTAAGATGTTGTGAAGTCGCTATAATTCACTTTCTTCAATTCTGCAGCCAGTGCAGTCAACAAATGGTCTCATGATCTGCTTGATTTCGAGACCTGAGTTCCATTCCCTGCATGGTCATTTGAGTGAAGTCCATTTCTGGTGTCCCTCTCCATGATATTGGACTTGTAGCATAGGCCTTCAGCAACCCATGGACCTGTGAATTTCCCGGGGTAGAATAGGCCTCCAGCAACCCATGGACCCGTGAAGGTCCCGGGGTAGAATAGGCCTTCAGCAACCCATGGACCTGTGAATTTCCCGGGGTAGAATAGGCCTCCAGCAACCCATGGACCCGTGAAGGTCCCGGGGTAGAAAAGGCCTTCAGGAACCCATGGACCTGTGAAGGTCCTGGGTAGAATAGGCCTTCAGGAACCCATGTTTGCCATAAAGGGAGATTATGCTTGTCATATGAAGTGACAAACATGATTGGGTGGTCAGGCTCACTGACTTGGTTGACACGTCATCAATTCCCAATAGTGCAGATTGATGATCATGCTGTTGATCACTGGATTGTCTGGTTAAAACTTGATCATTTACAGACCGCCGCCATATAACTGGAATATTGATGAATGCAGCGTAAAACTAAACTCACTCACTCACACCATGATATTACAGGTATGTTACTCACTCACTCTTGACTTTTTAAGACCGTTAAAGATACCAAACTTTTGTGACTAAGAAGTTCTATATTATTGTGGCATTGTTTCAAAGATGCGTCTTATTTATTGGTTGAAATAACCAGAAGTGTCTTGGAAACCTTACAGACAATGAAGAAGTTATGTTTGAACAGTGTAATGTCTTTCAGTTAGTTCCTCTTGAAACTACAGTCAAAAACTTGTGAGGCTGTTAATCTAACTCACTTTATCTCTTAAGGTAATTATAAATCAGAAGGTTAAGCTCTTTACATTGAACTAAATTTTGCACCCAGACAAGTCACGGTAATGCCAATATTAACTGCATGACTACAAATGGAATTAAACTGAAAGTCTTACATTTGTGGCTCCTCTGAGGGTTAAGATCTCAAACTGAAATAGGACCACACACAGTTGCTCCAGCATTAGCTGTTTGACTGAAACTGTTATTTGCTTTTCAAGTCTTTCTCTGTTTGGTTTATTGAGCGTAGCATCCAAATGGGGAAGATCTATCTACATTTCCCGTGAGAATGTTTAAGTTGACAATTCATTACAACTGTCTGTCATGCTCACACCTACTGTGTAATTTTTATGCAGAGCTGAAGCTAGTAACAAAAGTTTCCTTCGTGAAAACTTCCAAATTGTAAAAGAAATTGTGAAAGAAGAATTAATACAATGCTGTAATTACATCATTGTCTTGTCTTTGTAAACTCCTGGTATATACTGCTATATACTTACAACTTATCCCTCAAAAATTCTGTTTAACAGTCTGCAAGTAATATGACCTGGTGTAAATATGAAATTATCAGTAATCCAACAAAGAGTGTGTTCGCATGAATAATAATATAATTTTGGACAGTTATTTAACCTATTTTCCTTGATATTCTGAGAATATAGTATTGCAACATTTGTTTCATTCAAGGTAGTCCCTTGCGACTTTGCTCCAACAGGTACAGTATATTCAGATCATGAGATAATTAGACAGTAGCCGTGCTTGAGTTTGTCTGGAATAAGCTTTTCCAGGAAATTAATGTTCATGTCTGTTTTGATATTATACAAGGAAAGCTTCTCGTTGACGAACACCTAGGGAACTGAAATATAATGGTCTTGATGTACTAGTTAATGGAGGTCTAGCCAGCATCAGATGCGATGAATATATCCCCTCAGTGTGATTGCACTGAAGGAGGTGCACTTGGATGTACTTCATTTTGAGTGGCAGACTGCAGTCTTTTTAATCTATGATGCTCATAAACTTTACAGATGGAGAGGCCATGTTAAGAGACTCAGTGATGAACATTGGGGCTTTGTGTAAATAACTAAAGTTCATACAGAAATAAATATTGCTTTGAGTCTTGAAATATTGAAGATGTTCAGGAACACAATGGAGTGATTTATGCATGAACTGATTTTTTTGTAACATGAACCACTTGTGGCAGTGCGTTAGATGCTTGTTTTAAAGTGCCACCGTTATGGTATTGTTGAAGTAAGGCTCGAGTGAGATCGCCTGAAGTTCACTCAGAAATAAAACATGTTATGCTAAATTTTTGGAAGGGATGAGATTCCATGGCATACCAAATGTTTCTCACTGCAAAATGCTGTCTTGTTTCCCTAACTTGTACCAAAATCTGGTGATTGATAAAATGCCAGATTTGATAGATTAATATATCCTGAATTGCGAACTAGCTGGAGATAAATGCATATGGCTGAAATTTTCACTCTCTCACTCACTCACTCACTCACTCACTCACACTTTCATAGGGTTGTCAGGCTTGCTGACTGGGCTGACGTCATATCCCAACTGCATAGATGTTCATGTTGTTGATCAATTGATTGTCTGGTCTAGACTTGATTATTTACAGTCCGCCACCATATAGCTGGAATATTGCTGAGTGCGGAGTAAAACTAAACTCACTCACTCACATACATCATCATACCCACAACCTTACAAATAGGAAGTCTCTCAGTCTACAGATATCATCCATCCCTGGTCCACCCTTCATCAAGCCCCAATTCATCCATCTCAATTATTTACAGACCGCCACCATATAGCTGGAATATTGCTGAGTGCGGAGTAAAACTAAACTCACTCACTCACATACATCATCATACCCACAACTCACTCATTCACTGACTACTGTGATACTATACATAATTCACTCACTCGCTTGGCTGCGATCACTCTGTGATCTATGACTGTTTGCTCATGCTTTCAATCAATGGTTCATGGAGTACAGACTTGGATATAAACTACCATGATATAACTGTAGTATTTCTGCATCATTAAAGTTTCATTCAGCATTACAGATTAATAGAAAAAAAACCATGTGGAAGTAAATATTTACATTTGTTCTTTTGAGATTATTACAATGAGGCTATTAACTGACATAAAACCCTGAAAACTGTGTGAATTACATCAGACTTAGATGATATATCAGATTTCTTGTCCTTTTGATATTTCTCAAACTGAGTGTTTGTGTGAGTTTGTTTGTCTTTCGTGTTTTTTTCTTTTCGCAAGGAAGGGCAGATTGGAAAGCCACACAACTGTAGACCAACAAGTTGACATTTTATTTGTAGGCTGGCTGCAGACAATCTTGTCTGAATTTCCTTGGAGAAAAACTCCAAATTTATGTGCTTCACAATACTACTAGTCTGAGCGTAATGTACTCATGAACAGCACACTTTCCACCAATTTTCCAGTAGACCTAAAGTTTAATTACATTTTGCTGGACGATGTCTAATCCTATAAACCAAGTCTCTTATTATGACGTTATTTTGGCTTCTGCCAGTTAAATCTACAGCATTGGGCACTGATCCCATTTTGTGTAGTAGTTGCTGGGTGTGCAAGGTGAAAGCATTCACAGTAACTCCGAATGTGAAAGGCTTCGGAATAAGATAAAAACAGTCCATCTGTTCGGCCATGCAACACAAAACCAGGCTCTGAACCACAGTACCATTTATGCCATAGGTTCTTTTTGAGAAATTACGAAATGTACGTGTCTGCTTGGCTTGGGAAGCCTCCCAAGATTCCCAGTAATCCATCTGCTAGGACTATTTGTATTTTCCACATGGTGAACCTTAATGTAATTGAAATGTCCACATCCAAACACGGGGTTCTCGTGATGTTAGCTTCCACTGAGGCAAGCACAGACATGTGGAATGCTTCATAGTGCTGTCCATAGAAACCTCATCTTGTCTGCAGTCAATTTAGACACGATTGTGGTTTATTCTAAAAGTGTTTGTGTGTGTGTGGTCACATGATTATGACAGTAATAACAATAATAGTGATACCTTTTATGTTAGGCTATATTGCCACTCCAAACTGGGGTGGTTAGAGTATTTACTTGTCTTGCCTAAGACCCATGTTCTATTCCCAATGTGGGTACAACATATGATGCCCATTTCTGATGTCTTTTACTGGATGTTGCTGGAATGTTGCTAAAAGTGACATAAAACTAAACTCACTCATTCACCACACCAAATGGGCATGCTGAAATTCATACTTTATTTTCAACCCAGTCAATGGAACTGAGCTTCCTTGACTTTCACTCTCAGCTCATTGGGGAACATACCACCCTCAATTGATTGTGAGGCTCTTAAATGTAACAGTCATATCTGACTGGGCATCACTTCAGTTGTTGGTGAAGAGAGGAATATTTCAAACAAAGTCACTAGTTCTAAACTGTTCTTAGTAACATTTCTGAAATACCACAGCTTGGACACCAAAAATATGTTTCACACGTTTTACCATTGTGGGGACTGACCTCCTGAATTGCAGGCTGATGAGCTTGAAACACTAGGCTATCCTGCTGTAGACCCAAAAACTACAAGTCAGGCTGCTCTCTGTGACCTGTCGTGCCCATATTGGTGAGGTATGTGGTATAATCAGGTCCACATTCCAAGAACTATACTGAATTCCATGTTGTCCCTGCTGTGATATTGCTGGAATATTACTAAAAGCAGCATGAAACTAACCTCATTCACTCACTCACTCATTCTAATTCGTTTCAGGTTGCACTTGTACAAAAACAGTGGAACATGTATCAAAGGCCTTTTACATGGTAAAGGACATATGGCCTCCTTTGGGCTGAGATTTTGCACTATGGCAACCAGGTAATCAATACATGGCCAATCTTCAGACAGCAATGTTATGATATCATTATCTCCAGGCTCGAACCGTGTAATCCCTTTGGAAACATCCCCTTGCTGTGTGACTTGTGTAAAGTGATTTCCAGTCCCTGAGAGTTTATCGATAATGTCCGCTGTCGGCACTTTCCCAGCTATGGGGATCCCTCTAATTGTGTTCAACAGGTAAGACTGGCTGTTGTTCCTGCAGTCTACAGCATTGTTAGGAAATAATTGATGATCAATCGAGAATCAATTGATTTCTTTCTTGATTATTTTAACACAGGAAGATCTGAAATTTGTCCCACTTCTCCATTGCATCCGTCACAAGCAATTACTAGGCGCCTATTTGTGCTGATTTGAGAATCAATCAATCATTATTTTTATCTGTTATTTCATCTTGCAGAATCTGTGAATCTTGAAATATTGAAGATGTTCAGGAACAGATTGGTGTGATTCATGCATAAACTGTCTTTTTTCTGATAGTGTGTTAAATGCTCGCTTCAAAGTGCGACTTTGTTGCGGTATTGATGAAGCAAGGCGTGAGTGAGATCACCTTATGTAGTACATGTGTAGGAGATTCTTGGTTTGCTGGGATTTGGTGTACTAAATGTCAACAAGGTATGATGCCATACTGTCTGTCATTTCCACGTTTCCGATCTGTCAGGTCACAAGCTGACCTGCTGTAGTTTCTCAGGCCAGACGTATTTTATAACTGTCAGTTTACTGGGGTTTTTTTGGTGAAAATATTTGTCTAGGAACAGGGGTGATACTTGAAATAGATTCTTGTGACTGAATTTTAAGAACAGAGAAGAAGCAATGCCCATTGCCCAATATAAGCTTCAAAAGAATTTTTTTTAGAAACTGCATATAAGTGATATTGATTTAGTTTTTTAGAGAGTACTATGCCTTGGACACGCATGCACCACTATAATCAATAGAGTTGTCCTTAGGGGGCAGGAGTATTTATCAAACAGAACAGAAATCAGATACACTGGATAATTGAAAACAATCCATCAAGTTCATACCCTATGTTACACATATTACGGGAACAATTGCCAACCATTGGATACAGCTAGAGTTGATAAGACCTTGATTTAATGAGGTTGGAAGGTACGCATGGGAAGATGGGTGTTGTCCCATGGGCTCTTGGTGGGTGTTGGCCCATGACTTTTCATGAGTGTTGGCCCAATGAGTGTTGGCCCATGACTTTTCATGAGTGTTGGCCCATGACATTTCATGGGTGTTGGCCCATGACATTTCATGGGTGTTGGCCCATGACATTTCATGGGTGTTGGCCCATGACTTTTCATGAGTGTTGGCCCATGGCTTTTCATGGGTGTTGGCCCATGACTTTTCATGAGTGTTGGCCCATGGCTTTTCATGAGTGTTGGCCCATGGCTTTTCATGGGTGTTGGCCCATGACTTTTCATGAGTGTTGGCCCATGACATTTCATGAGTGTTGGCCCATGACTTTTCATGAGTGTTGGCCCATGACATTTCATGGGTGTTGGCCCATGACTTTTCATGAGTGTTGGCCCATGACATTTCATGGGTGTTGGTCCATGACTTTTCATGAGTGTTGGCCCATGACATTTCATGGGTGTTGGCCCATGACTTTTCATGAGTGTTGGCCCATGACATTTCATGGGTGTTGGCCCATGACATTTCATGAGTGTTGGCCCATGACATTTCATGGGTGTTGGCCCATGACATTTCATGGGTGTTGGCCCATGACATTTCATGGGTGTTGGCCCATGACTTTTCATGAGTGTTGGCCCATGGCTTTTCATGGGTGTTGGCCCATGACTTTTCATGAGTGTTGGCCCATGGCTTTTCATGAGTGTTGGCCCATGGCTTTTCATGGGTGTTGGCCCATGACTTTTCATGAGTGTTGGCCCATGACATTTCATGAGTGTTGGCCCATGACTTTTCATGAGTGTTGGCCCATGACATTTCATGGGTGTTGGCCCATGACTTTTCATGAGTGTTGGCCCATGACATTTCATGGGTGTTGGTCCATGACTTTTCATGAGTGTTGGCCCATGACATTTCATGGGTGTTGGCCCATGACTTTTCATGAGTGTTGGCCCATGACATTTCATGGGTGTTGGCCCATGACATTTCATGAGTGTTGGCCCATGACATTTCATGGGTGTTGGCCCATGACTTTTCATGAGTGTTGGCCCATGACATTTCATGGGTGTTGGCCCATGACTTTTCATGAGTGTTGGCCCATGACATTTCATGGGTGTTGACCCATGACTTTTCATGAGTGTTGGCCCATGGCTCTTGGTGAGTGTTGGCCCATGACTTTTCATGGGTGTTGGCCCATGACATTTCATGGGTGTTGGCCCATGACTTTTCATGAGTGTTGGCCCATGACATTTCATGAGTGTTGGCCCATGACATTTCATGGGTGTTGGCCCATGACTTTTCATGAGTGTTGGCCCATGACTTTTCATGAGTGTTGGCCCATGACATTTCATGGGTGTTGGCCCATGACTTTTCATGAGTGTTGGCCCATGACATTTCATGGGTGTTGGCCCATGACTTTTCATGAGTGTTGGCCCATGGCTCTTGGTGAGTGTTGGCCCATGACATTTCATGGGTGTTGGCCCATGACTTTTCATGAGTGTTGGCCCATGACATTTCATGAGTGTTGGCCCATGACATATCATGGGTGTTGGCCCATGACTTTTCATGAGTGTTGGCCCATGACATTTCATGAGTGTTGGCCCATGACTTTTCATGAGTGTTGGCCCATGACTTTTCATGAGTGTTGGCCCATGACTTTTCATGAATGTTGGCCCATGACTTTTCATGAGTGTTGGCCCATGCCTGGAGGATGATATTGTTGACCGGTACTGTGGGGTTGAGTGAGCTTTTAGTGACTTTGTTACTTTTAAGCAGTTCTATGCCTGGAGGATGATATTGCTGACCATTATGGTGGGGTAACTGAGTTTTGAGTGGGTTATGTTACTTTTTACAATTCCATACTGGGTAATGTGAGTGGACCTCACACTTAGGTCAAGGTAACCTTTACCACCAGGGCCTGGATTTTCGAAGCTCTCTTAGCACTAACACAGTCGTGAGTGACATACATTAGCATCAACTTATGACGCTCTTAGCACTTAGAGAGCGTTGTTCTTTGACCTTCAGAAAGTTGTATTTCATGGAGCCTTATGATACTGTTTCCTGAAGGAACCTTCCAGACGGTGTCCAGCATTGACACTGCTCCTGCAGAACTTCTGCAGTGACAGCTTGTCACATTCACAACATCCTTTTCTACAACTGTTCATAAGCTGTCTGAGTAAAGCGCAAAGACTATGCAACTTTCTTGTGTAGAAATGATTACCAATTAATCGTCGTATGGCAAGAAAATGCTGCTGTGATTTTAAGTCATTCACCAAAATACATTCTTGATGCTGTCTGTATATTGATATATTGAATCGAGAATGTAGCTATAATAGGTGCCTCCAGAACAAGGTAGATATGTGTTAAGCAAATGGTACAAATAGAACATGGTGTTACATGTGAAATAGAATAGGTGTATATGGAGCAGGGTTGTGGAAACAGATAAATATTCTACCGAGATCAAAACCGTCAGTAACAGCGACTGAGTATGGTTGTATGCCACTTTTTGTTCTCGTTTAATGTTCAGTTCAGACACATGATAAATCTCCATATCAAACTTGTGAGCACATGGTATAATGTATGATATGTTTTTGCCATCATATGATTGACATAGTGCTGATGACACTTAAAATGGTAACTCACTCACCCACTCCACACCCATCCACCCACTAACTCTCTCTCCTACTCACCCACTTACGTTACAGAAGGTAAATAATAAATTGTATATGTTATGTGTTTTTCATCACTTCAAAACTTTTAATTTATGACAAAGTTCTATTGAACAAACATTTAACAAACATAAACATATTCCCATATATAAATTGCTATATGACATGCTTATTTCAATGACAAAAGATCAACCAACTTGTTTTCTCTGAGTATCATACTGTATTTCCTTCCACCCAGGGCAGTGATGGCCAGAGCTGAAGTCAACACTTGCTGGCTCTCTTGTTCTCATGGACCCTGCTTCCCAGATTTTGAATGGAAGTGCTTCAGGCTCATTGTTTAAAGCTGACATTTACTGTTTTCCATTGTGTGTACTGTCAATGTGGGGCTCTGTTTGAGTTCAAAAACGACCAAGTTTACAAAGTTGTTATCGTGGATGTGGCCCTTTGTTGAAAATATCAAAGCTTCCTCTGATCATGTGCTAATGACAGGGTGGGCTTAGGGACATATCTTGTTGATACGGTCTGATTTCAGTACCAAAGTGTCTAGCCAAGGACTTTGCTATTCCGGTGCCTTATGTGATCAAGGTAGCCGTAATTGCTGTTATCTTACCACAGATGGAGTTTGTTTGATAATGTACCAGTTGCAGCGTTCATCTGGTGTTAGCTTTATGCTTGGAATGTTTGGATTAATTAACAGACTTGGTCTTAAATCTGAACAAATATTTTCATAAAGCTACTCATATTCATCCTTATTCCTGAGTCCTAACTTCCAGTGCTTGTCATAGAGTCAATTTTCATCTCAAATCACCCATTTTTAAAAATTTGTGATTGAGTGAGTGAGTTTAGTTTTATGCCGCTTTTAGCAATATTCCAGCAATATCACGGTGGGGGAACACCAGAAAATGGGTTTGTAAAGAGGAATAAGCTTATATTTTTTTTTAAATGGAATAGCAATGTATTTTTTTAATGATTTATGTGCAATTCCTGTAAACATTCTATTAAGATTCAAATATCTGAGAAATATGATTTGTTCTTGTATTTTGAATATGACTTACCAGTCTTATTTTTATACATTATACCCGTGAAGGTCCCGGGGTAGAATAGGCCTTCAGCAACCCATGCTTGCCATAAAAGGTGACTATGCTTGTCGTAAGAGGCGACTAACGGGATCGGGTGGTCAGACTAGCTGACTTGGTTGACACATGTCATCGGTTCCCCATTGCGCAGATCGATGCTCATGTTGTTGATCACTGGATTGTCTGGTCCAGACTCGATTATTTACAGACCGTCGCCATATAGCTGGAATATTGCTAAGTGCGACGTAAAACTAAACTCACTCACTCACTCACTTTATACATTATATTTTCAATTTTAAAGAGAACTTTATCCAAGAGATGAATTTGGAATATCTGAAATCTAAATGGCTCAAGAAATCTTGGCATCAGTTATACAAGTGCAAGAAGTTACGTGCAGGATTATGTCAAACTCCAGCTCATGGGAGATCAGACAGGGTCTGGGGACGTTGTTTAGCCTAGTGGTTAAAGCGTTCACACATCATGCTGGAGACTTGGGTTCAAGTCCCCTCATGGGTACAATTTGTGTAGCCCATTTCTGGTGTCCCCAGCAGGGATATTGTGGGAATATTGCAGAAAAGCAGCATAAACAAGCACTCTCACTCACTCACTCACTCACTCACTCACTCACTCACTCACTCACTCACTCACTCACTCACTCACTCACTCACTCACTCACTCACTCACTCACTCACTCAGGGTCCAGATGTTTTTGAGCAATAACTTTATCTGGTCAAAACCTGCATACCTAGATCATATTAAGCATAAAAATGTTCTGCTTTCTAGTTGGTTAACTATGTTAAATGTGATTTGAACCCTTGAAATGTCTTGGTGGGCTTCAAGGAATGCAAACATTCCCAGGGAAGAAAAGTATTCAAGCATGAAAAACATGGTGCTGTTGTCATGGCAATAGGAATGATGAGATATGTTTATTGGATGTACTAACATGTAATCGACCAATCATCAGAACATATCAGTTCACAAATTTACAATATCAAGCTGGTTTGAAAATTGTTTAACATTTTTTCAAATTAGACATTGATTTTCCTTAGAATAATTCATGTTGCAATTTCCATATGCTTTATCCCAGGGGAAGATGTGACTAGTTGTATGGATAATATCATACATCGAAATGTACAAGACAAAGGACAATTGATATATAAAAAAGTAAATGGAAATACATGGATATGGGCAAAAACGTTCAGAAGTGATCTTGTGTTTGGATGTTTTGGGCACAAAGATTGTGCTCTCGTACAAAACACTTAAAAGCTTGGTGCATATTGCATTTAGATATCAGACTCCAGAATGGTTTTACGTTAACACAGACACGTGAATAATTCCAAAGTCTACCAAAGAAGCACAAAAACTGATATTTACCCTTGTCGGATGAATGGAAAGATATTCCCATCCCAAGCTGTGTTGAAGATTACTGTAATTTTATCGGCAGTCATTGTGGTTATTTTGATCGTCTGACTCTGATGTCTCATCGGAACAATGGGCCTGCTGTAGGAAATGGCTGTTTATTTTCTCATTTCTTCCATAACTGGTTCTGTTTTTTCTGGAAGTCATGTTCAGCTTATTGTGTTTCATATGTAGTTTCCTTCATCAATACTTTAAGGAGACATGTTTTTTTCCCCTTTTTTACTTGTTTTTATTGTGATGTCTGAAATGATTCTCCATTAAGATAAGAGTGATCTGGCACACAATATCTAACTTGCTGCTAACTCAGACATATGGTGTATTGACTGCTATATGAAAAAGTTTTAGCTAGTTCGTATTCGGTATAGGTGTGTTCTGGGAGGAACTTATTTATCGAAAACAACTGAAACCTTCAAATATAGTACATGTATAATATTAAAAAAATGTACAAATTATTCGATTTACATGATTGACAAAATGCAAATGATGAAGCACAGGAGAAAACAGATAAAGGGAAAATGTGACAGTTTGTTCCATTCCTTTGGAAATGTTTCATCTGTACAGATATATACTACTATTTCTCATGCACGAACATTTGGCTAGGGGTATGCCTGCTAAATGGAATATCCCGTACATTTTGTTATGCTATATAATCAGGTTGAAATAGCAAAACTTTTCAGTTGGTTTTAACTAATAATATTCTGGCTTGAACTTTTGCATATTATTCATGTAAATTGTAGCAGCCCAATAGGTCTCCATGTTTCTTTGCCAAGACTCGTTCAACTTTGAGTGTTGTCACCTTGGCATTGGTATTTTGGTCAGCAGTATCCAGCTGTGCTCACCTGTGTATGTATCTGTGGGGTTTTCCCCCCAAAAGAAATAATAAAACATAGATGTTCAGAGCTGTGTCCCTGTGATGATAAAAAAAATACAAATGTCTTGTCAACAACAGTCTTTCCCTCACTGTCGCCCTCTCTCACCAGTTCCGTCTGCTCATTCATTTACATAAACTCACTCACTCACTCCTTTGTTCACCTGCTCCTTAATTTAGTGTTTTATTTTTCCCTCCTCCATTCACCCACTCCTCCATTCACCCACTCTTTCATTTTCCGTCTTTAATTCACCTTCTTTATTCACGTCTTCATTTACCCATTCCTCTATTTTTTCTATCATTTAATCACTACTTCATTCATCATAACTTTCTTTCTTTCCTCCCTTCTTCATTTACCTACACCTTCATTCACATGACTTTTCACTCATTCACTCTTTCATTCATCTACTACTCACTTACTCCTGAAAGTCAGGGATATAAGGTCTTCAGCAAACCATGCTTGGCCAGAAAGGTGACCATGCTTGTCATAAGAGGCGACTAACATGATCAGGTGGTCAGGCTCGCTGACTTGGTTGACACATGTCATTTGTTCCCAATTGCGCAGGTCTATGCTCATGCTGTTGATCACTGGATTGTCTGCTCCATAATCAATTATTTACAGATCGCTGCCATGTGGCTGGAATATTGCTGAGTGTGGCATAAAACTAAACTCACTCACTCACTCACCCAAATGTGCAGATCAATGCTCATGCTGTTGATCACTGGATTGTCTGGTCCAGACTTGAATATAAAAGACCGCTGCCATATAGCTGGAATATTGCTGAGTGTGGCGTAAAACCTTTACTCACCCACTCATTCCTTCATTGATAATCTTTCTCTCACTCTTCCATTCATCCATTTCTTCACTCATTAAATAACATCTCTTTCTCTCATTCCATCATCATTTCTTTCACACACTCTCTCAGTACTGAGCTGCCATATAGCTGGAATATTGCTGAGTGTGGCGTAAAGTAAACTCACTCTCAGTACTGCACTAATTCCTTCCCTTATTTTACATACACTCATTCCACCCACTGTTCCTTTTTTCTGGCATCCAAGTTCTCTCTAAATCCAAATACACAACCAACATTTGTCACCAATAACAATAGTCAAGGCAGAAATTGTCTATTGTGGCTGTGCCCCTTAATTTGGCTGGCCTGTACACAAACTCTTTCCTGCTAGTCTGGGCTTATGTCTGGAACATGTGTCACATCGGAATGAGGAAGCGTATCTACTTAGACAATATATTAGTCTGATCTGGCAGTCAGGCTTTGACAATTTCCGGCCATTCTTCCGTCCCTGTTTGCTTGGGTCTCAATGAGAACCCTTGAAAAGGCCCACAGTGTATCAGAGACCCTTCTAATAATCAGTCCTGAAGGATTCTGTCGAGTCCAGCAAGATCTGGTCAGAGTGGGTTTCTGTGGGATTTGAGAGGACTTTGGGCAGTCCTGTCCATAACTGTAGTCGTAAATATTACTTTCATCATGCTTTAGTAGAGTATTGATTTTTGTAGCATTCCGTTTCATCTGAAAGTAGATAGGTAGATGGAACTGAAAAGGCTTCAGACTGGGACAGTTAGCTGGAGATGAAGATCGGTTCGAATGCTTGCTAAATACTTATAACTGTCAACTCATATGTTGACTAGTAACGATTAATTTTGAACTTTGTTAACTGAAATAGTCTAGTATGGTGAATATTAAAGAAGGTTAATATGTTGATTACATCTGTTGATAAATATCAACCTGTAGACCAGTGTTGACAAATGTTGGCTACAAAAATATATTTTCTGAAGAAATCTAAGGATGTACATTAAATATAACATTTTAAAGTTAGTGGAGGTATATGTTGCTCTTTTTTCTTAAAATGATGTCAGTTGCTATGATGTATTGGTCATGCCTGTAAATCTGAGGGGCAATTGGATAGCCTAATGGTTAAAGAGTCTGCTCATCATGCAGAAGACCCGGGTTTGATTTCCCACATTGGTGGCTGGTGTCTCCTGCCAGGATATTGCTGGAATTTTGCCAGAATTGACACACAACATTACTCACTCCCTGTAAATCTGACTCCTCGAGGTAATAGGATCACTGAATTGAGGTTGAACAGAACTTGGTGTACTTTATACTTAAAAGTTAAGAACATGCATGTATCTTTGTGTTCAGGAAACTCACTCAGACCTCAGGTCCATCCACACCAATATTTCAAACTTCAATTTTTATGTGACTTGCTTCTTTTAATTTGTCATTTAATTCAGGTTTTGAAAATTTTTGACGAGAACCAGCCACAGAACTTAAATACCCATCATTGTTCAGTCTCGTCCAAAATCGATTACCAAGTCTGTGAAACTGATGGCATAGCATCATAGTGAACCAGCTTGTCTCAGATTGTAGGAATGTGCATCTGTATACATTTGTTACCTGTCTGTTTGAATCTCTGTTTTACCTGGGTCTTGAGTGAGGCAATATTCTCGTATTAATTCCTTTATGCTTTATTACCAGATTGCTGATGTAGACTATTCGTTACATTTTCCCTAATACCCATGCTGGTCAGGGGTGGTTGTCATGGTAACAGTGTGCATCACTGCTCATAATATCAGTCACTTATTCAGACTTCACTATTTACAGACCTACTTGCTAAATGAATTTGTGTGATCCTGAGCTACAAGTGGCCCTCAGCAACCAATGCTAGTTGTAACACACATATTAATGGCCTTGCACTGTGACCTGGTCAGTTGTGGAGCAATGGGGTAGCCTAATGGTTAAAACATCAGCTCGTCACGCTCAAAACACAGGTTTCATGTCCCACTTTGGTACATTGTGTGAAGCCCATTTCTGATATTACCAGCTGTGATATTGCTGGAATATTGCTAAATGTTGAGTAAAATCACACTCACTCACTCACTCACTGGTCAGCTGCTTATAATTTTAATGAATGGCTCATTGGTAGTATTATTTATCACAGGATAGTTTGGTCCAAATTCATTTGTTCACGGATCATATCGGATCAGTATTACAGAACACAGGATTAAACAAGAAACAATAATATTGATTTGGAATCTCTGAATGCAGGTAACGGACAAACAATAATACAATAATGATCGAAATATTGTCAAAAGCTTTAAGGAGATGAACAAAATACCACCTACTGGTGCACAGTAGAACTCTGCCTGGATTGTGTAGACCAGCTCAATTATGCTATCTAGTTATAGCATTGTCAGTGGTGTCTTACACAATTAACGCATTAATTACCATCGTTTAAGCTAAACTGTTCATGTAATTCCTTCTATAAATTTGCTATGACTATAATTAGTTCAACTGTCTAACTGTTTTTCGCCACATGTTGTCATGTATATGACAGTGGTATCACGGCAACCTGTAAATAAACACTGGATGCTTAGTGACACAGAAAGAAGCTGGTCAAGCGCATTGTAAGCACTTAATTTTCATTTGTTATGACAAACAGTTAACTTCCGTCTTTGTCTGTTATCTGTGCCCATGCTTGTCAACTAGGTTCTGGGTGGATTGATGTACGGTGTTACATTGTTGGTTGGTGCTCACTCTGTCAACCTCAGGTTTATTTACAGGCAGCCATGATACAGTTTTGATGTTTGGAGTGAGTGATTGGGTTTTGTTTTAAGCCACTTTTATCAATATTCCAGCAACACCAGAAATGGGCTTCACACATTGTATCCAAGTGGGGAATCAAACTCAGGTCTTTGGCATGATGAGTGAACACTTTAACCACAAGGCTAAACAACTGTCAATGTTCGGACATGTGATATGGAAGTTCATCACTTTGCATGACCTTTTCTGTCAAAGTACACCTGGGGATCACAGGAATCAAAAATATATACTACTCCATATTTGCTAGGGGCATTCAAATGTGTCATTCTGTTTATATATCCATATATTAGTATCAGTTGTGTAATAAATATATATGCAGGGTTTTATGTGACACGCAGATGTGTGACTACTTTGTACAAATGAACAAAAATGGATGCACAAAAATAAATTAACGTTGTCCTGGAAGGAAGCACACTATTAATTTCTGCACCTATAACACATCTAGGACTTTGCTAAGGTTTTGCTTTCTTTCAGAGCACTTGCCTGTATCATTGCATCCATCAGTCCACATGTTCAGTGATTTATTCCAGGCACCCCAAAATTTCTCTTACCACACTGTACCTGCACCTTAACTTCACAGGACCCTCATATTACTTGCAAGGATCCTTAAATGAAGCACGCTGGCACCCGGGAACCCCATGCTTGTGAATCAAGGTAAAACTCTTCTTAAGGGTGAAAGGTGGAGCAGTGTATGTTATCATGTTCAACAAATGCGAGTCTACAAATCTAGGGATCCATAGTGTTACGCTGCATGTTATGGAAGATGGGTGACCTTTAGCTTGACAATGTTACAACTTGAAATATTTGTAGAATTATTACTTCTTGATTAAGTTTCATCCATTTGGACCAATTTTAATAATCCAAGTGGCAATTATTGTTCTAAAAAAAACCCCCATGATGTTTGCCATGGATATCTAATTCCTGTTCCAAGTTGTGGAATTGCTGACACTCAGTGTCACAAATTGGGTGGGGGAAAATATCGGAACAGGTTCAGATCAAAGGTTTGCCACAATCAGCATCTAGTATCACATTACCAGTGCTATTTTCATCTCATGGACATTCAATACTTCACTGCAAAATGTTCATCAATCGCTTTGATTTTTCCCTGCAATCTCTGTATTAAATTGATTTTTTTCCTGACACTATTTTGCCAAAGACGGAAATTTTACCCTCCTTATGTGTTGGTGATTACCCCCTCAAGAATACTGGGGCCGATATCAACGAACACCAACTGTGTATCGATGCTTCAACTCAGCTGCCCTATAATTCATGGGGAGCATTTTTATCAATGTACTGTTTTGCAGGAAATGAAACTTTGAGCTTTTTGAGGCTGTGAATGTTTGTAGTGAGGTGGGATTAAGAGTTCTGCTCTTGCTATGTTAATGGCCCTGCAAAAATACCTTTTCCTGAAACTGAGTCAGATCCAGATTTTGCACTCAACCATTTAATATCTATTTTTAGTGCCTAGTATGTATGGAATGCTGCTGAGAAAATTTGGAATGCAAACTGTTTTTAGAGTAATATTTAATTTAGAGGTTTTTTTCCCAACGGCAGATAAATATGTAAATTTTAGTGTGTGAAAATGAACTTTTTATAAACATGTCTTATTATGCTTTTGGTATTTTGTGAAGCCTTATATTGATTTCCCCAAATGGTCTTTTAACTTGGCATGTATTCTCATTTATAACCAAAGTGAAATGCGCTAGGCTATTTTCATCATGTTGTACAAAATCATTAAATAGGAGCATGTCAAACTTTAAGATTTCTATAATGACATGAATATCAAAATCACTTAAAATCATAATCAAATCTGAACTAGGAATATGAGTTTTGGATTGGGGATTCGTGATGACAACACTCGCTACTAAACAGCTGTTATTCCATGTAGTAATGCGCATAAATATTTTGATTGATGTTTGGAATGATGGTTTTATGAAGAGCTTAATGATGCCAACATTCGTTAATATATCTTGGATGATAGTACCACTGTTTTATAGCTTCCTGAGTTGTGACGACACATTGGTGTCAAGTTTGATTTCCTGCTTGTCTTTAAGTTAATGTTGTAACAGTGCTTTGAGCTATGGTGTGCAGCTACGACAGGTTACCAGTAAGGAAATGCAGAAGATTAAGCCTGGGCCACTCTGTGAAATACCTGCATTACACTACTGCACGTGAGAGACACATTAATCTCGAACTGTGGCACTATGCCTGCCGAACCCTATTGCTGTTTCTACATCAAAGTACACAGGTTGGCAATTACAGGTTTATACGTGTCACTCGCTGACAGTCGCGAGTTTTTTAATCGCTACAAGAAATGCCCTCTAACTAGATGTTGGGTCATTGATTGAAAGGCTGGGGTTGTGATTGCAGGCTTCGACATTGTCTAACAATTACCCTTTCACGGACTGGTTTTATTCCAATATTGACCAACTGCTAGACTGAAGGCATTTGATGCCCAACTTTGTGCTGGTGCACAACCAGTAATGCACGTTACTTCACACAAATTGACTGTCAGAAGACCTGAGGATGTGATTTAGTCAATTCATCATGAATTTATAGTGAGTTTGACAATGAATGCAGGTGTATCTCTTACAAAAAATGTCTTCAGGGGATTGATGGGTTTCGATCTTTAGAATCTTCAGCACAGGTCTTCACTGCTGTAATGGTAAATTTCAGATCTTACCATTTCTTTGTCCCATTCTTATGATTTATGACAGCGGCAAGAGAGTTTTGATGAGTCCTTTGGTAAAATTGCAATGGTGCGTTATCTCAGTGGCAAGAATATAGTCGTCTTGGTTTTCAAATTGAGGTTTTTAACGCAGCAACTGCAATAACGTAACCAACTGAAGCTATACTCTTGTGCTCAGTTTCATAATTATGTTATGTACTGATATAATGGATTGAATTTTCTCATTATTTCACCATGTCCACATTTCTTGAGCTCGATCAGAACACATTAGCTTCTTCATCGTATCACAAAGGAGATGCACATTTCATAGAAGCTTCCAAATTATGGCAACAAGAGGCGTGAATCATAATCTAAGGTTGAAGTGTTTGTTATTGTGACCATGGTTTCAGTCTTACAAGGGATTCTGACATAAACATTTACGTACATCAAAGCTGAGATATGAATGTCAAAGAATGGTTATGTGTGATTATTGATTTTGTAGGACGATCATTTGGAGACGGTATATTTACTTGTATCTGTGGCACTGGAATATTTCTTTGAGTGCTCATTCTGAACAATGAAAGTTTAGTGTGCCTCTGACACGTTGACAGGTTTTGCAAACATGCTGTACTGCAGGTCAGACCATTTTGAAGGAGCAAGATAAATCAAACGTCTTTGATGCTCAGAAAAACTTGTTTCAATCGCCCATGTGGAACTGACAAGAATTAGGCAAGTTACTGTAGAGTTTCCAAATAGAGAAAACGTCCTGGAAGTTTTTGGAAACATTTATGAACAAAAAAATAACATTAATGTGCTTGGTGTGTTACAAATGTATTCTTAAAGTAACAAATTAATGCAAATCAATAGAAAGGTATTAACATTTCAGTACAAAGTCAAAGACAGTATACAAAATCAGTGATTATAGCAATAGAGTCAGAGTTAGTAATATTTACTACTTTGCAGCTGTAGAGATGGTGGAGTACCTCAGTGTTAAACTGTTCACTCATCAAGCTGAAGACACGGTTCGATTCCCCACAATGGTGCAGAAGAGTGTGAAGCTCATTTCTAGTGTCCCTGGCTGTGATGTTGCTGCATAAGCAGTGACAACAGCAACACGCATAGAGATGGCAATGTGTACCTCTTTACAACGACCGTCAAGGTTCAAACATTCAGTCAAGCTGATTATCCAGTATAGGAACAATCTCCATCCAACTGATGATCTTTTTGTGACTTAAGATGTAATGTAAGTGAGTGAACATGCTTTTAGTAATATTCCGGAATTATGATATCTTGGGACTGCAGAGAGGGGCTTTACAATGTGGATGTCGTGGGGTATAAAAGTATAAGCAATAAGGCGCCTATTACAGCACATTGTAAACCAAAAGTCACTGTGTTCTGTAATCTGATGGTATTAGATTGGTTGATTGGTTGAAAAACATGATCAAATGGTATTAGATTCCCGGAAACAGCAAGACTATTCACTGCATATTGACCTCGCAAACAATTGTTTTGTTGAGTCATCAACAGTGGTGACGCCATTCAAATCATATTGTGACGTAAAGTCAGAATGACGTCACAAATGAGCAACTCCAGACGCTACCATGGGAACCAGCTGAAACGGCCTGCTGATGACACTTCACTGCTGTACCCGTACTCGATGTAAACGAGTGCAGACAGTAAAACCCTTTGGTTTACTTTTGTGTTTACAATGTCGATAAACATCATGTGTTGGCCTATTTCCGGGTGTTTCAAATGAAACATTCCTGTGCTTCAAATACTCAATAACACCCGGAAATTGGCCAACACATGATGTTTATCTCCTAATTGTACCTATGTTGGGGATCAAACCTTTGTCTTCAGAGCGATGGGCATGTACTTTATCCACCTGGCTACCTCACATATGTACCTAAGAAAAAGATTTTCCCACTCCTTCGGTCAGAATATGTTGGAAAGGCCCATAAGGCTGTAGTTCATTCCAGAACTCACAACACCAGCACACCACAGCCCCCTAATGTATCTCAACAGGTACAATGTAGCACTCTGGGAACATTGTTTCACAGACCTGTGAAGGTCCAGTGTAGAATAGTCCTTTAGCAACCCATGCTTGTAATAAAAGGCGACTATTCTTGTCGTAAGAGGCAACTAAAGGGATCGGTTGATCAGGCTCATTGACTTGGTTGAGACATGTCATTGGTTCCCATTTGCGCAGATTGATGATCATGTTGCTGATCACTGGATTGTCTGGTCCAGACTCGATCATTTACAGACAGCCGCCATATGGCTGGCATATTGCTGAGTGTGGTGTAAAACTTAACTCACTCACTTGCATTGTGTCACAAAGTATAACACTACCTTGTAATCACATATCAATCATTATGTCTTAGTGCCAAAGAAATCTAATCTCAAATACATCAAGTAAGAAGTATTACCATTTGACATTTAGAGACAAGCAAAACATTTTCTTGACTGATTTCAGCAATATAGTCAGAGTGGGTAATATTTACCTCTCTGCAGCAGTAGGGATGGTGGGATAGCATAGTGGTTAAAGTTTGTGCTCATGAAGCTGAAGACATGTGTTCATTTCCCCACAAGGTACAGTGTGTGACGGTCATTTCTTGTGTCCCTGGCTGTGTTGCATAAGCAGTGATTACAGCAGTGAAGATAGAGATGGTAATATCTACCTCTTTGCAACAAACCTGTGAAGATCCAGGTTCGAATGGATCTTCAGCAACTCATGCTTGTCTTAAGAGGCAACTAATTGGGATTGGATGTTCAGGTGCACTGACTTGGTTGACACATGTCATCGTATCCCAATTATGCGCAGATCGATGCTCATGATGTTGATAACTGGATTGTCTGGTCCAGACATGCGTATTTACAGACTGTTGCCATATAGCTGGAATATTGCTCAGTGCAGCATAAAACAAAATTCATTCATTGCAACTATGGTTTCCAAAATTTGGCCAAGCTGATTATACAAAGATACCCTGATTTACAAGGACACTAATTATAATTATACAGTGTCCTCTGATGTTTCAATGATGCTCAGATTATACATTGCACAACCAATCAGTCAGTGCCACACTGAAGTTACAATCAGACCTTCATGATCAAATGAAACCCTGATTCAGCAGTGACTGACTGTTTGAATGTAAACCGATTCTCCAAGATAATGTAAACATGACCTTCATGGCTGCCATTTTCTCCCATCTGTCATTTGCGACAAACCATGGTCTTGATTTTCTCCTGATATAATGAACTTGTGAAACAGTGCAGAAAGAGTGAGTTTTGTTTTACGCTGCTTTTAGCAATATTTCAGCAATATAATGGGGGTGGGGGGTGGGGGGAGGAGTGTAAAATGGGCTTCACACATGGGCATACCCATGTGGAGAATCAAACCCAGGTCTTCGGTGTGATGAGCTGACGCTGTAACCACTAGGCTACCTCACCACCCCTCCTGAAACAATAACATCCATGATTATTGTTCAGTGTTGTAGACAGCAATTCTTCAGCTATATCATGTCAACAGGTGAATATATGATTCAGAATGAGCAAGCCTGACTGAAAGCATGAGCAAATATACATTGCTTCATGGCATGAACACGTTTGGTTTGCATAGCACAGCCTATTGATAGCACTACCTATTGATGGTGGGTTTGAATCCCTTGTTTCTTGGTATGACAGTGGTAAATGCCTCTAACCTACATAACCTAAATGTAGCTAGAATATTTTTAGGTACTGTTAAACCCCTTCTTAACCAGTGTAGCCAAATTACCCTTAGAGTTGTTCGGACTCCTCTCCCTCCCCCCCCCCCCCCCCCCAAAATAGTTGCGCGATTCCACACCCACGTTTAACTATGAGAGTCAGTATTAGTCAGAAAGTTTTCATCGATGATATTGATTCCAAAAGACGTCTTGCAAAAGACCTAATGAAATTTCCAAGGTCTGAATGTAAATAATTTACTCGTAGGGCACCACCATGTCCAGTGATGGAATCTAAGCAAGGAAATCTGTAACGTTTTGTGTTGGTAATTGAGTTAGTTAAAGACCTAACACTCTGGGCTGAGTCACTGCACACGTCTCGGGAACCACTGGCTCTCAAGGCATCGATCTCATTAATCCTTATTATGGAATTTCCATAATTGCTTAATCACCCATGCAGTTTGATAGCTAAGCTAATAAAAGTTCAGGAGATCTCGCACTGATTAATTGATTGTTATGGAATTTCCCATTGACACTTGTAATTAAGACTAATCGCACTGTGTCACGAGTGGACCCAGCTTTGGCCATCTGGTTTCGGATATAAGGGCCATGATGACCCCTTAAGGTCAGGAAGATGTTGTATGATTGGAGATAAGGGGCCGCAGCTGCATCCTTCTGCATCTTTCATCTATGCCAGATTTATTATCATTCTGCATATGCTGATTTATCATGGTGATATACAGCGATAAAGGTCCAGGGTTATGTAGAAGATCTTGACTTGCATGTAGGACGTGGGTTTAGGGGTCAGGGTGACCCTGCAGTAACTGCTCATGAAAGAGCTGTAATGAGATACAAGACGTCCTCTGGGTATAGTGTTGTGGTATTTTGAATGATGCTCGATGAATCTGAACCGATTTGGAATTGAAGAGAGTTCTGTACAGGAATTAGGCTGCTGTAATGAAAGGAATATTTAAGAGCAGCGTTTTTTATTATGGTGTTTCCTGTAGCAATTGGTTAACATTGGCGTAAATAATGATGAAACATGAAAGGTTGAATAATCAAATTTGCATCAAGATTTTTCTGAACACAAACTTTCTCAAAGGAAGGTCCATATGATAAACATGAATATACTGTGAATTAAAAACAGAAGATATTTTATCTTTTTCTTCAAGTTTGTCTAGGATTTCTGAGAAAGTTACTAGTGAAAGTTGAATGATCCCAAGTCCTTTTCAGTTAAAATAGTAGAATGTAGGGGATTGCAAACCTTCATGAGCCAATAACTAGATTTTCAGTTGGTCCATGTTCAATTCATCATATGGGCCCAATGAGTGAATCCCATTTCTGGTGTCCCCGGATGTTCTTGGAGTATTCCTGAAATGGTGCAAACTCACTGTTGCAGTGTGTAGGGCTGTAAATTAAAGATATTCATTTGGTAAATTGTATCTGGTGCATATAAATGGATCTAAATGGAATAAAAGGTGTTCCATTTCTTTGTGCTATGTTGAATACAGGGATGCTAAAACATCTAAAGCCTGAATTCTGTACTTTCTTTGATTATGTTTCATGGTTTGTCAACATTTTATCCATGACTTGTGTCATCAAAATTTTCTTTCACATAACATGCAACTCACTTGCCATATAATCAAAACTAAAGCATCTAATACTCACCACTTAACTTGGAACTAAAGCAGCTAATACTCACCACATAACTTGGTACTAAAGCAGCTAAGACTCACCACATAACTGGAACTAAAGCAGCTAAGACTCGCCACTTAACTTGGAACTAAAGCAGCTAAGACTCACCACATAACTGGAAATAAGCAGCTAAGACTCACCACTTAACTTGGAACTAAAGCAGCTAAGACTCACCACATAACTGGAACTAAAGCAGCTAATACTCACCACATAACTGGAAATAAGCAGGTAATGCTCACCACATTACTGAAACTAAAAAGCGAACGAGTGAGTTTAGTTTTACGCCACTCTCACCAATATTCCAGGTATATGGTTTCAGCCAGTAAATAATCGAATCTGGACCAGACAATCCATTGATCAACAGTATGAGCATCGATCTGCGCAACTGGGAACCTATGACATGTCTCAACCAAGTCAGTGAGCCTGACCACCAGTAAGTCACATCTTACGACAAGCATAGTCGCCTTTTATGGCAAACATGGATTGCTGAAGGCATACTCTACTCTGGACCTTCACGAGTCTGGAACTAAAGAGGCTAAGTCTCACCATATAACTTCAACTGAAACAATATTCCAGTGGGTGTTACCATTCGTGCGATGCAGTTTGTACATGTCAATCAGAACACCTTACAAACAACATGAGCAAATGTTCAAAACATCAAGCAAGTTCAAACTAGTTTTAATGTGAACATCACACACTTGGAAACGGACCATGTTAATCCACTTTATCTGATTGATACACTTGTACAAAGTTGGCCATTTGATTACAGCAAAGCAGGTTCATCAACTTTCAGAGCTTTTATCTTTTATTGTTCTGGGAAATGTCAGTTGAATCTGAAAACCCACTCTACTCCAAGTCGTCCTTTGGTCCCATCACCACGAACAAGATAACAGGAACCCAGTGTGCCCGTTTTTCAGAGCACAGTGTCATCTTGTCAGCTGAATCAAGGGCCATCTTCTTTGATCAGGAGACAATCAAGGTGTTTATCATCAGAACAGAAGGTTCCTGGTTATATCCAAGGGAATGCTAGATCTATTTCATTTCCACTTAACACCAGGGGTGTTGCAATGAAAAAGAAATGTTCTCATCGTGGACTATAGGTTTTATTTAGAGCTTTTTTCATCATTCTTTGTCATTGAAAAACAGTTGGAGCTCTCCAACACACTCTGAACATTGAACAGATTTTTTGTCTATGACATAAAGTTGTTTTGGGTGGTCAGTTTAATGAGAAAGTAATTACTAGAGTGACAGTGCTGTTAAACAATGTGCTGTGACTTGAAAATCTGTTGGTTGTATCATAATGATATTAGCCAGTCAGCAAGTATGTGTTTCCAAAATAACAAATAATTTATCAAACTTTAGACTTGATTTAACCATTACAAATTGAAGTAAATGTCATACACAACATAATTCTGTCAATAAAAATTATAGACACTATATTTTTTACTTTAGACCCCACTCCACCAAGTTTCGTCAAATTATTTGCATTCTCTGTGGTTTCGAATAGCCATAAATGGTGTTTGCATTTGGCTACCATGGAAAGCAAAGTTGACAGGAAGAAGAAATGATTTTATCCAACATAGCAATTGACTACCATTGGGATGTACAGTGCACCATAATAAAATCCATCACTTCTTGATATAAGATGTGTAATAGGCGTGGTTTTGATGTTTGTTACCTTCGCCCAAAGACAGCTGAGTTTGGGAAATAATTAAGTAGGAACAAGATGTTAATCAACCTTCGTTGGACTATTTTTTTAAAAATAATGTAATATTTCAGGCTGATGAGTTCTCTACTTTCAAACTCAGTAACCAGTTCGTTAATCGGGCAAGTAGGGAAAGTAACAGAAACAAGCTAACAACTGACAATAATTTATTACAAAACAGAATATATAGAAAAATACAAACAAAAACTTAACAACTGATAAATGACACAGATCAGTTAAACTTCTATTTTTAAGCCACCCCTAAACCAACCCTGTTCTTAAACAAACATTACCCAAAAGCTATAAATCCTAGTTCGTTTCCTACTCCTAATTTTCCCCCAACCCAATCTAACACTAATAAAAGAAACCTAACAATACATGACCTAGTTTAATATTCGTTTAATGTTCCACTCTTTAAATGGGGAGGGAATGACCCTGAAACAGGATCTGAAGGGCAATTTAGCTGATGTTACTCACTTGACCAAAGCTAGACAACTTAATACAGAAAGCCAGGTCACTTATATAGCACTCTAGAATGACCTCTGACATGGGTCAAAGTTCACCTATTGATCACGGATGTCTCCACCAATCAGAGCCTACCTAACATATTTAGCACCAACCATGTGGCCTACCCAATGTATCTAGCACTACGATGAACAGTCACCCCAGTCGGAAAGTTATCCTGTAAGAGAGGCAAGTGAAACAATGTGCTACAAGACTAACCGATACACAGCTATTCCATACGTGGTATGTAATGATGAAATGTACATTTATGCACCCCCATGCCCTGTACTTAGGATAGGATTTAACCGAGTTTTTCTATAGATGTACTGTTCACCATAATAAAATCCAACACAGCATTCATTATCACTCACTTGGACAAAACCGTTCGTCTCTCCGTCTGTCCAAATTAGAATATCTTAAGCACCATTTACTAGATTCTTTTCATATTTGGTACCTACCTACGTTCATCATATTAAAGGACAGGTCTCAGTCAGTTTTGGTGTCGTTTACTTTCATTTCAAGGTCACAAGGTCTCTAGAACCAAGCTTATTCTTGGGGATTTTGTTGACCTTCACATAATTTGCAAGAGGATGGCGACACTTTGAAGGTTTCAGCATGTTAAACTGTCAGCAAGATACCTCAAGAACCGTTTTCTGGATTTTCTTCACATTCGACATCAATCTTCATCTAGGGAAGGTGCCGGACCCAGTAGATTTTGGTGACCTTCACTCAGTGTTCAAGGTCATGGAGAGATTTTGACAGTTTCAGCACATTCATCTGCATGTTAAGCTTGTCAGCGAGATATCTCAAGAACTGGTCACTGGATTTTCCTGTTCATCACCAAGCTTCATCTTGGCAAGGTGCACTTAACTTCATCTTAAGCTGCTACCTTCATTTTCATTACTTTTTAAGTTTAATTTGATAATTTGCAGTTTGGGATTATGTCACCTTAGTGACAATGCTTGTTATAAGGAAAAGTACTGCTCAGTCCTGTGAACCGCAACAACCTTTCGATAAAGAAATCCTTATTCTTAAAAAATATGTGGAATTCATATGAATAATGCATTGCACTTTGTTTCATTTTTGTTAAGAATTTTGGCAAGACTGAGGTTCCTGTTAACTTCACTGCTGTTTACTTTCTACATTAATTACTAAATTTCATTTCAAACATCTTTGATCTCAGCAGGGCCTATGAGAATGTGACGACATTTAGTGCGTTGAAGATCCTGTTTTTATGCCTTGGACTCCTGGACTTCTGTCAAGATCTCTCCAAAGACCCCATCAGGACACCAGTGAAATCCTGAAATATATTTACCCCAGGCCTGTGACCTATGATCAAATTCAACACAAATATTCAGACGTGAGGACAGCTTCCTAACTTGAACTTTACTTGAGTATTCTCTGGCATGTCAAGGTGACTTTTTGAAAGGCCGTCATGTGTACAAGTCCATAAACAGAAGTGACGTGCATCACTGAAGTTGAATCCGAGACCCAGCATAATGTTTGTTGCACCAAGCAGGACAAGCTCTCATGGCCAGCTTCCCTGGGGACGACCTTCAGTTTCCGTCAGTGAACAATGCATGATGAAATTCAAAAATGTTACTTGAAACTTTTTTCATCTGTCCGATGATATCACATCTGAAAACAATCCATTCTGACAGAGTGGAGTCATCCCACAAATGACATCTGTCCTTGTCAACTGTTAGAGGACATTTTTGTCATGTTAAGAAAGTCCAATGTTTGAATCATTCTTATCTTGGTCAGAAAGTCCCATGTTTTAGCCCTTTTCTCTCATCTGTCTGATGTGGCGATACTTGGTTCATCTACAGACCACATTTTCATTGTGTTCAGAAAGTCCTGGGTAAGAGGTGACTAACAGGATTGGGTGGTCAGTTCCCAATTGCGCAGATCAATGCTCATGATGTTTATCACTGGATTGTCTGGTCCAGAGTCAATTATTTACAGAACGCGGCCATGTAGCTGGAATATTGCTGAGTGCAGTATAAAACTAAACTCCCTCGCTCATCTGTCTGATGTGATGATACTTTATTCATCTACCTACCACATTCTCATTGTGTTCAAGAAGTTCTGGGTTTGAATCGTTTTCCTTCATCTCTCTGATGTGGTGATACTTGTTTCATCTACAGACAGCATTCTCTTTGTGTACAGAAAGTCCTTTTCTCTCATCTGTCTGATGTAGTGACCATTGGGTTGTCTATAGTGCACAATCTCAGTATGTTCAGACAATCCAGAATAGCAGTCTGTACTTGTCGGTGGTGGTACACAACACTTCACTCACTCACCCACTGTATACATGTAGTCAGAAAAAGAGCAACTGCGTTACTGAGTTGGATTTTGCAATATTTTAACAATATTCCAGCAATATCACAGTGGGTGACACCAGATATTGAACCCGGACATGCATTGTGATGAGCAAACACTTTAACCAATAGGCTACCCCACCACACCCAGAAAAAGACCTAAGAACATATACATGATCACCCTGAAGAAGTTCCACAGTGAAATATTCTCCATATTTTAAACACTCTTTAATTCCTCTGAAACCTACAGCAAACGAAAATTTCATTATGTTCAGCATATCAGTTCCCTTCTAGTAATGAGTTACTTTCGAACCAGTTTAGACTGTAATTAGCAGATAGATATACTCCCCAAGGAGTTGAGAATGCAATTAAACTTCACCCTGTTCCAACAACCAGGGTAATAATGCCATGACCTTTGAGCACGTCCTGAAGTGGGCTGGAATCTTGTTCTTTTTAAGTGGTCTATATGTATGATCTCTACAGTGCAGGTCACCTATTGCTCAATACATCTGGGAGGACTTGGGGTCGCAATAGGCCCATGGTACCGCATGCTTCCTGTATGAGCAGACTAAAATAGGGATATGGATGTCAGACCAGGCTGATTGCATGTCATCAGTCCCTGATGGGTTGGATTGTTGTGCATGTTATGCGGTCCTCCTGGGGGGTGGGGTGAGATAAGGTCCTCGGCTTGGAGTAAGAGATAACTATATTGGATCAAGTGGTCAGACTCTGAGGCGTGGTTCTTTGTGGGTTATTGGTCCCTGGTGTCGTGTGTGCTGATTGTGATAAACTCATGGGCAAAAGAAAGTGAACAGTTTTTATTTTGAATTTTTGTTAAAGTTGTTCAAATTCATAAAATCCTTTTAGGAGATTTTGCAAAATGCTTGTTGACAACTGGTATTGAAAGGCAGTGAATTGGTGGTCATACATCTCTGACAGAAACCAACAAAATTATTCCACTGCTAACAGCACAAGAGAGAGAGGGCCATACGCTATGAGACAGATGGGTGCAAACATATTGCTAGGGCCCTGAACTGTGCACATGATACAGCACCCAAGACAGGCCACGATCAGGCAGACCACAAGTGATGACCCCACAGGAAGACTGCCATCTTTGTACTCTACATCTGCGCAACCAAGTCATAACGACAGAAACAGCAGCAATGGCTCTAGAATGTGTCATCAGTCAACGTACCGTGCTGCTATGTCTACATGCAGAAGGTATCAGAGCTTCCTCTGCTTGACATTGACCCAGGAACATTGCCATCAGAGGCTGCAGTCAATTTGCCATGTTCCATAACGATGGCCAGTTGTAAGTTTACCATCCAAGAAGTGTGATACCTTTTCTTTATCAGCAACAACAGGGAACACTTCTGGAGCATGACAATGCCAGGCCCCATACAAAGCGAATTGTCTGGAACTTCTTGTACACCCAGAATATCCAAGTTCTTCCTTGATAAGCACGCTCACCTGACTTAAAACTCCATAGAACACTTGTGAGATGACCTGAATCACCAGGCAAAGAAGACAACTATGACACCCCCACCCCCACGCCCCCCAGAGAACTGACAAGAACGTGCAGAATATGATATGGAATATGATTACGAATGACATCATTCACCAACTGATGACATCAATGAGACGACGAGTCTGGGGGTGTATTGCTGCTGGAGGTGTTCACACTCGTTACTCGTTACTTGAAATGACAGGGACATTCCATGATTGACTCTAGTTGTTTCTGTGAACTGTGCTATTACTACCCCTCTGTCCATTACATGACATGTGTTCTTCTGTGATGAGTTTCTCATAGACACTGTTGGTGCATTGTCCTACATGCCGGCTTCATTATATGTACTATAACTTAAAACATTGTATGTTTTGTTTTGATTTCATTAATGAGGGTGTTCACAATCATTAGTCCACTAGTATCTGGGTTTGTCTGGGTGGTATGGCTGGAACATTTGTAGTGTTTGGTAAGATGCATACACTGTGTCTTGCTTCCAGCCTCTTTGTGTGGTTTATTCAGATTGGCATCTGTAATGTAACACACTTCAGAGCCAAACATCATTCACTCGCTAGCTCACTCTGCTTGTTCACACAGCTCACTTGTCAAAATTGAGATCCTTCAACTTAGCCTTCCCTGGTTTGATATGTTTCATAGTCAGAAACATCTATTTGTAACTCACTCAGCAAGAGGTCTTGACCTCAGACCTTCAACCTGATTAGGTACATGTCTGTTTCATAGTCACATACATGTGGTAACAGTACTGTGATACTTAACAACTTAACAACACTATCAGCCACCCTATTGTGCACCAATCAGACTCATTGGCTGCTATTCCTTACCCACTTATCCACTTATCCACTGTATTAACATCATATCAGTGGTTGTATACTTCATTCTTCTTTATCTTATAATCTGCAGTTTGTTGTATATACATGCTTAAAATCATCACTCTGGCTTCATGTACATTTATACATGTTCTGTATAGCTGATCATTAGTATCCATCTGACAAAGAGGCAAGGAATAGTCTCTTGTGCAAAATGTGTTAACAAAAAAGTTGACATCCCTAACATTTTGTCTTACTCTTGAATACCAACTGCTACATACCTCTCAAGAGCCTAACCAACCCTCGCTCATTGAACTAATGTAGCCATGAAGATCTGGGTTAGAATCAGTCTTCAGTAACATATGTTTGTCGTAAGAGGCAACTAAAGGGGTCGGGTGGTCAGTCTCAATGCTTGTGCTGAAAATACTGGATTGTCTGGTCGAGACTCAATTATTTTCGTACAGCTGCTGCTGCATAGCTGGAATATTGCTGAGTGTGGTTAAGAATTAACCTCACTTAGCTCACAGTTTTTACCGTAGTGGTCCAAACATGCTTGGTTCAATGTTTTTTGAACTTACGAAGATCTGCTTATATTATAGTGCTATGGTACTAAAAATCACTTGCTCTCTCTCTCTCTCTCACTCACTCAGAAAGAGGTCTTGACCTCAGACCTTCAAACTGACTTGGTTCATTATATTGCAAAACCACAAACATATATTCCCATCATCCAAATAAGATCTACATTAATTGCTGCATATGAAGTGTGTAAATACAATTTATATGTGACAACTATCAGTGCCCTGATTGACAGGTGAACAGGCAGTATTGACCATATTTCCCCATGTGTGAAAATACTTAAAAGATGATCCATTACTCTGGGAATAAATTTCATATCATCCATCTACTAGACCAAGAGCTCCTTGTCAGCAACTGTCATGTTTTATAGCTGACATTTCCTGATTGAAATTGGTTAACATCTATGTCAGTTTCCGAAATGAAAACGTCCTTGAATCCTCGGTGCCAATACTAGGGATAAAGAAATATTGAATGCAAAGTATGTTCTTCAACTACATTTTAGGTATATGACACTCATAAAACTAGTTTGATATAGGTCACAGCTACTGATGTTTTATGGCATGTGAAATTGGTGTTGAATACTAGATCTAGAAGGTTAAATAGTTTGACATTTTCTGCTGTCATTTAGCAAAGTTGTTGTGAAATATTCAGTGAATCAGCCAAGTGAATTAATTTAATCAATTCCAGTCTATGAATTTTGAAATATTTCATGAAATAATACAAAAAAAGCTTGAAAGATGTGATATCATTGGCATTTGTTCTTAACAGGTTTCTGAAAATACCCCACAAATTGCAACTGTCAAAGAGTGAGCCCAAGCAGCTCGTCTTCCACTCTTAGTGTGCACTTTGCTTGTTATAATAGCCATGTGTGAAACAAACATATTGTCTCTGTATGATTACCTGTTGTGTAAGGCATCACAATTTGCAATGCTGCTGCTTCACTTTGTGTTGTCTGAGTGTTTATGATGTTATCATTGATTCAAATGTCAGCCAGTCTTGTTCATGTATCTAGCTAGACGTGCTGGCATGACAGTCATCATTGTGGTTTCCCGAAAGTGGTAAACATGCAAGACTCACACCACTTTGGACTGCCGATGCTCGCTCGCTCACTCACTCACTCACTCACTCACTCACTCACTCACTCACTCACTCACTCACTCACTCACTCACAAAGAAGACATTATAATGACCAAAGGAGCGTCTGACTACGTCTCATTCACACACACAGGATTGTGGCCTGACCAAAATGTTTGTCATATTAGCAGCGAAATGATAAAACCCATGTCATACACCCTCACATTGTTTTCATCACATTTCGGCTGAAATATTGCCAATGTGACGTTAAATATGAACCCACTCGCTCACCCGACAATATCTTATTCTCGTCTATTTTTGACATCTTTTGCCTAGTTTCTTCTTCTTCACATTTTGGGATAGTATGTTATTTTGTTGGCAAGTAAACTTTCAGGCATAGCTAGTCCTATTGGTGAGCAAATTTGGAAACTATTTTGCACACTGCTTAAAAATAGTACTAGGAAGATCTCCTCATTTGCATATTTATCAGATGGGAATACCAAGTAAAGTGCATTGGATAATCACATCAATAACTCATTGATAACTCAACATAACCACAGTATCATACACTATCACCAATCAGTTAAACTGTAATAGAAGCATCAGTATCAACCTGCTCAACAGTATCAGTGTGATGTTTTACACATTGAAACTAATTCAAACAGACTTCTACATGTGGCCGATTAGTCTGCACTCTCCAAGAGTTTTTCAAAAGTTACACTTTGTGTGAAACTGGCATTAATTATTCTCTTTCATTTCTCATCTGACTGCTTTGGTCTATCCCTTACGGCTGCAGATAGAATGTTTTGCTCAGCAAGATAAATGGTAAGAGATATGAATTATGCATCATGGCTTGTTATTATACTCTTTGTACAGGAATCAGATCTGTTTAAGCATCAGGTTGCAAGCCAGCACAGAGGAGCTTAGATCAAAGATTCTTAGTCTGTGAGTGGCAACGATAACAGCTTATTACAATGAAAATGTCATTGTAATTGAAACTTGGAAGATATCTTTGAGAATAATTTAATTTTTTCAATGAGAATAGAAACATTTTATGTTACAATCATTGCAACTTGTTTTGTCAGTACCGTATGGAGTGGGGTATTGTTTTGGATTGTTTTGGTATTGTGTAGGATAGTTTTACAATTAAAAAGCAGTTAATGCCAACTTAAAGTTATGTGAAGTTTCTGTTCGTATGTACTCCAACATTAGGAGATAATTTCTTTTTGTAATCATAGTTTTTGGTGGTAGTTATATGATAAAGGTGAATGGATTGGAGACATGTTTTTAATCTATAGTGGATACTGACTTACTGAGAGGATGTTATTTCGATGGACAGAAGTGGTAAGATATGAAATTTCAAAGTTTAACCATACATTCACTCATTGAGGTATGTATATGGTAATGAGAATGATTCTTCCAGTGTTGATTTGACAAAATCTCACTCATCTTGCAGCACCTGGCCATGTTCTCTGAATATGGTTATGAAATATTCACTCTTTCCATCACCTGGTGTGATGATCTGAGGTGACAACAGGAATCAATTATGTTTGACCAAATACACCTGGATGATTTTGTGTCATCCATGACCCATGACTCTTGTTTTCAACCATAGTAGCTTCACAACATAAAACAACATTCACATTCCCACACCGACTGTCAGTCATGAGACTGTTTGAGACCTAAGATGGTACAACGAAGTTGGGTTTGGGTTGTTTAAGAAGGCACACTGTGTCACAACTGGAATACTGTGAAAGCAAACTGTGTTCCATTCCTATATTGACCAATGATGGGTCGGGGTAGAATAGGCCTTCAGCAACCCATGCTTGCCATAAAAGGCAACTATGCTTGTCATTAGAGGCAACTAATGGGATCGCGTGGTCAGGCTAGCTGACTTGGTTGACACATATCATTGGTTTCTAATTTAGCAGATTGATGCTCATGCTGTTGATCAAGGGTTCATCATATCCAGACTTGTATATTTACAGACTGTTGCCATATGCTGGAATATGGCATAGTGCAGCATAAAACTAAACTCACTCACTCCACTCCTATAACCCTGTCAGCTGTTATTGGCAAACGTATTAAACATTCTTCATGTCAATGGTTTAACATAGATGATGAGGTTCCATCCACTTTTCTTTTATGGGAAAGACAATGTTGTTTCATTAATAAGGAGAAACAGAATTTCATCAATCACATCATTCTTTTTTTTGTGTTTTGCTAAATTTTCTCTATCATATTTCAGAAAGGACTTGGTCCAGTCACACAATATAATTAGAAAAAGTACATAAAACATACACTGCAGTGATTCTCCAATAACTTTCTGGGTAACAGGAAGCCAATTCATACACAGATGTTGGTCTTATACCTGTCACGGTGTTGAAGTAAGATATGGCAGTCTACATATAATTCCATGAGTATTAGACGTATTGTCGTCTCAAGCAGAACCACCTGACGCCCCACTTGAGTCGGAGCTCTTGCACTGAACAGTCTCCTCAGTCAAGCTTGACCTCCAGTTCATGGAGGTCGAGCAATAGTTTTCTTTATAACCAGCTTCTAAATTAGCATCCAAGCACCAAGCCAATAATAGATGACACTTGAGGAGTCGTATAGTTGGGATTAGCTATTTACTGATGTGAGGTCAGGATTATATGTTGTATATAGATGGTGCTCATACTGATTGCCTTCATCTAGTCTGGGGTTAAAATTTATTTTCATCAACCCATACTTCCACCTTGGTTCCCAAAAAACCCTACCCCTGTTAGAATGGGACTTTAGCAGTTCATGCTGATATTGAGGCTAAAACTACAGTCTGCATGGTGTAGTGGTTACAGCATCTGTTGAGAAAGTGGAAGGTCGCTGGTTCGATTCCCAGCTGCATCATACCAAAATTGGTATGTTGAAATATGGTACTTGTTGGTCCTTGTCTGGCGCTTGGCATTGATGTGTACAACAAGGACTGGTTGGCTTGGAGTCAGTATAATGTGTCTGATTGGAGTATTTCTGCTTGATTGGGGCATGGTATCTCAGTCGACTAGGACTATGAAGATAGCTTAAATCTGGGCTAAAACAAACAACTGCACATACACATGTCGTGTGAGTGAAATATTCTTAAGAGTGACCTCATCTCACCTCCAGATTAGAACTGATCTTCAGCTACCAATACTTGTGTTGGTTGCAGTCAGGATTTGAGTTATAACTTGTCTTTAGCAACCAATTGTTGCTGCTTGTCTTGCAGTGAAGGTCCGGGTTATAACCATAATCCATGCTTGTTATCATATCCCAACTATACATCACTTGATTATCTGTTCCCAACTCGATTATTCATTGACACCATCATAGAGATACAATATTGCTTAATGCAGTGTTAAACACAAATGACACTAATGTGTCTTTTTGTTCAGTTATTTCAAATTGCTGCAAATAATCAAATCATGAGCTGATGAACAGCTATATGTTGAGGACATATTCAGATGTGTCCGTGTGCTGTATGATTACTATAAAATTACTGGCTAAGATATTACTAAGATATTACTTCCCTCAAAAAAGTTTAGACTCACTAGTGTAAATATAGGTGCTTACTTAAGGCAACTGTTCTGAACTAAAGTTTGCAACACATTCCATCCTGTAAGGTACTGTTTATACATGAAGTGATGTATATATTGTAAAACAAATTTGTAAGGTTAAAAAGATCATTATCATGAGTTCAATAAATCATAAAACTCAGTGAAAATTGGTGAATTCTTAAAACATTACACCAAAACATAGCTGTTCACAGACATATTTGCACATGGTTTTCACCAATGTGATGCATGATCCTTGTGCAGTTCATCTACATAAGGTTTGCAGTTGGTACACATGTGCATAACATGCATTGAGTATTTAAAGTGAGTCTAAACTGTTGATGGGAACTATATTCAGTCAGTCTGCATGATGAATTTCATCATCATAAGGCTTGGCTTACTTTTGTAGTCCAACCTTCTGCAGCTGTCGAATCAATCTGGAATTTGGCTGCCCAATCGTAACATTACTGGGGCTGGTATTGGTCATGCTCTTTCTATGTCTCTCATTCAAACCAATCAGATTCCTTCACAGATTCCATCTCTTTTGTCTGATTCAAGCAAAATGGCTGTGCAATAAAGCAAATCTTACATAATTCTGATTGGACTCATTATTCCATGCAAAGTACAACTCCTTAATTCCAGCCCACTTGGGCAAGGGTTGCACCCTGGACTTGTGTCAGTTGTAACATAAGAATAGTATTTCTTTGCACAAATCTTTGTGGAATATCTTTCAGAAAAGTACTGTCTTATGTTTTGTCTTTTTTATTAAAAAGTAGGGATGGTGGAATAGTCAAGTGGTTAAAGAGTTCACGGTGAAGACTTGGGTTCAGTTTGCACATGGGTACACGTGAAGCCCATGGTGTTCCCCACTATGATATTGCCGGAATATTGCTAAAAGTGGCGTAGAGTCCAATTTACTCACTCACTTTTAAAAAGTATTATTAGTGTGAAAGCAGCATTGTTTTGTTGTTTAAAGCAGTAGCAACAACATCTGATTTTAGGGGCACTGATGAAAAGCAATTCCTTGTTGCTTTTGTTATTGTTTTTGTCCAGTGGGTACCCAGATCACGTCCCAGGGTTAATGCCTGGTTAATAACCTCTGTGATGCCATTCAGATTACACATTACACTGACAGTATAAGGGTGAATACACGATGATGAAATACAGTTTGGAATTAATTAGGAAATGTATTCATATAGTGATCCCGAGACATTTCTGCTATTTTGCAAACTGGCTGAAAAATATGTCCATCGAGAATATTAGTACAATTCCAAACAGTTTTAAGTATTGTTTCACCTCATTATCTGAAAGCATAAAGATTGAAAGAAAACAGAATGAATGTTTGCCTCTGTTTTTGTTCACAATTCTAGCATATAATTATTCAAAAAGTTGTATGTGCCCTGAAACTGCATGAACAAATTTTGTCAGTCTGTTAGTCAATTTCGGAAAAAGTCTTGAAGATTGTGAAAACATCAACTAAGTATTGTCTATTTCTCATCAAAGATCTTCCCTGCAATAAATAAGTGGAATTATTCTGTTCAATGGTGCCCCATTTGTATGAAAACAAAGTGTAAATATCATCAATTACACCCAACAAAGGTTTTATGAATATTAGGCATTCACCTTGCGCAGTGGAAGCAACAAAACCCTTTCCACATCTAGTTATAGATCATCACACACTCTCTCTCTCACACGCACAACACACACACACATACACACACACATACACACCTCTCTCTCTCACACACACACACACACACACACACACACACACACACACACACACACACACACACACACACACACACACACCCCCCATGTTTATTACTATTTCACTATGAAGGTTATTACAATTTCACTATCAAGATGTTGATAATCACTTAATGCAGTGATTAATCAATGAATATATCATCGGTTAAACTTTTCATCAAAGCTGTTTGAACTCAACTGATGATTCCTCACTTGCTGTACTGCTATCTGCATATTTCATCACATTTTCCACGTCACACCTGAATTACCACCAAACATGTGAGTTAGTGATGATGGTATTCTCTGCAGTTTAGTTGCTGTTTAGAGGATATGAACTATACAAAAATAATGAAATATGTACAAGAGAAAATATATGTATGTACATATTTATCTATGTGAATTTTTAAGTACCAGTGATGTTGATTTTATTTATGGCTTCAAACAAATAACTCGTGAAGATCCTGAGTAGAATAGTCTTCAGCACCCCATGCTGACCACAAAAGGCGACTATGCATATCGTAAGAGGCGACTATCAAGATCAGGGTCGCTGACTTGGTTGCCACATGTCATCGGTTCCCAAATGCATAAATTGATGCTCATGTTGTTGATCACTGGATTTGTCTGGTCCAGATTTGATTATTTACAGACCATGCCATATAGTTGGAATATTGCTGAGTGCAGTGTAAAACTAAACCCACTCACTAAAGGCAAAGCAAGTTGGAATATTTCCAAAAATCTGCTTGTTTGGGTTGAAGAAATTTAATTACCAATTGCTTTTTGTTATGATTATGTAGTTTTGAACTTTGTCTCAAAGTTTACACCTATTGTCCTTACAGATAGTAGCCCAATCTCCCATCACAGTATGTCACGTCCACCGTCTCCGCCATCAAGTCGTCTTGCAGTAGCTAATGAGACAAGTGTTGGCCAGATGAGTCGAAACCCCAGATCTGTAGGTATGTGTTTGTATGTGCTTAGGGGAGGGCGAGAGCTTTTTGTCTGAGAGTTTTTGCGGTTAGCAATTTAAGACATACAATTTTTTATCAGAAACATGGAGCCAAACAATTTACTTTCTTTCCTCAAGTTATTTTTCAGAACATCCATCATGTCTTGTGAGCAATTTATTTTTTTGTGAGTGACAACGTATACAGCTCATTATTTGTTTCAAAAATGACCAAGAAGTATCCTTTCCCCAAGCAAGAGTTGTTTTGAATGGTGCAGTTGCAGGGTGCCTTATTGTTAACATTTTCAGAGGCATTCTAGATGTTGTTGTGATAGGAATGACTAGTCTTTATGGAAGATGAATTTCTTTTGGTATAAATACATATCATTCCAGAAAAATGGTGTATCTATTGCACAATAAGGAAGTTGATCATCCATACAGACTTGTCATTCCCGTGTTTATTGTGTTACTTGTTTAGATATCATTGGATTTGCAAAACCTCTCGCACGATGTATCATGTGATCATTCACTTTCATCCTGTGACTTTTTCCGTTTGTTTGCAATAACCTCTCATGCGTACTTTATGCTTAATGGATGACTGTACACGTTTATTATATATTGGTTGACTGTTTCATAATAATCCATCCCCGTTACATGACCTCCTTTTGATCATTACATCTCATCCATTATTTGTATTTCTTAAAATAAAAAGTATAAAAATGTGATACAAACAAATCTCTGATATTTCAGCCAATTTTTATAATGCTCACCGCTAATTAATTGATAAAACATGTGGATTGTGTCAGTTTCTTCCGAAGGACAATCCACATCACATTTTATCTTTTTTAAAAAGTCAACAATGAGTCATTTGTAGCACATGCTATAATTAAAGACACAAAGATGCATGTCAAGCATGTATTCACAGCAGCCAGGAAGGTACTTCTTAAGTGATCCATTTTAGGCGCCTGGCAAACTTTCTTGCATTTTGAATTTTTTTTTTTTTTTTTTTTTTGTTCCAGTGACAATTTGGAAAGGCAATTTAAATATGAGTCATTGTCTGAGACAATTGAAAATTTGTTCAACAGATGCTAATTAGAATTGCAGCTGTTTACTTTTTATGATTAAAATTGGCAAAAGTAACCCCGTGTGAACCAGCCATTTTTATCAAGTTTGCTGATGGGTCATGTGACAGATGCAAGTGACACACCATCTTAGGCCTCGTCAACCACGTTAGATTGGGTCCAAGTTGTACAGGAACCCATAATGATGGTCTGTGTTGATACAGGAATTTTCTTTGAATTGACTACACCTCAATCAACAGGCCAGAAATCGAATTGTGAAACTATGATTAAATCAGTTCAGTTCTAAATGTAATCGCAATTTTCCTGACAGAACATGGCCAAAATGACCAGACTCAAATTTTCAGGCCTTTATTTGTCTTGTGAGGCTCAATTTAAATTTGTGTGTCTCATTTGGACTTCACCATTTCATTGTGATACTACTGGAAAAAAATGGTGGTGACAGCAACCCAAGAATAATTGCGTGAATTTTCATGAGGAATTTATTGGACACTGAGATGGAACAGAATCTTGCCCAGTAGTTGCAGTGGAAATTTATTCATCTAATTTTACATGTTGCATTTCAGGACAAAATCAGCAGGTTATGGAATTTGTCCAATAATTTTCTACACCATCTGTGAACACTTGGCAGCAATTTAAAATAAGATTAACCCTTTTTATACACTCAGCTTATTTTGCAATTCTTCACATGGAAAGAAAAAAATGCTGGAAGAGGTAGTTCTTGAGAAAGAGTTAACATTTCAATCTACATAAAGTTATTGTGAGAGACGGTAATCAGTGTGATCAGACACAGTGAACTGAGGCAAAGAAGGGAGACTATGCATGAATACTTCTCTCTGACTCAGATGTCAGCTGAAAAAAATATGATGGATCATTTGTTTTTTGTGGTAAAAAGAGATACTAAATGCAAGTGCCTGATTGGACAACTTTTTTCACAACATTGATTGTGGAGGCACCTGCTGCTGTTTGTAAATAAGATCAATATTTTGCTTCTGTTGAACATGAACCTATTCTAGTTCTTGGATCAAGGAAGGTATTACCCAGAACACAGGGCACTGCAGGGTATAAACCTGTCTCTACTGACCCACCTGCACTTGTGAATATCCAGGTTATAACTGATCTTCAGTAACCCATGATAGTCATAATGGCCTGTGTTCAGGTGATCAGACTCACTGACCTTGTTGAAACGTATCACTGTATCATAGTTGTGTACATGGATTCACATGCTGTTGATCACAAGATTGTCAAGTCCAGACTTGATTTACTAATAGCTGGAATCTCGCTGAGTGACAAGTGAAACTGAACTCACCCACTCACTCACTGTCAAATCAAGCCTTGACCAACCTCATCAAACCCAGACAGCCTTGCCCAAAATGACATGACCATGTCTTATATCATGGTATAAGATTTTTATTATTATTTATCTGGCATGAATCAAAGATTCATTAAGACAACATATTTTCTATTGTCAAACATATGACATTCAATCTTAAGTCTTGCAATAGTCAAACAAACTCAAAACCAAACTTTCAAACATCTTGATGTAGTAGTTTGCATCATACATTTAGTGTTTGACACCTATAAAATTGTATCTCACAAGCGGATGTATGCATACTGAATATAACAATGAGACAACATAACTGACAAAATTGTAATTGCTATATTCGGTTAAGCAGAAAGCTGATGAAGCCAGTGAGTACACACAGGACGTGGAAGTCAGAGATTTACAAATAGAGGGGTGGATAAAATAAAGAGATGTTTATGCAATAGATTGTGCTTGGTGGAGGAGTGCATCATAAAGGGACAGAATGAAGTATCCTTGGTCACGGTTAACCCAGAGCCTCAGCTTATTTGTGCATATGTATAAAATATCTACTTCAGTTGTCGACCGTATTATTGAGTATAAAACTGAATGGAATAGCTACTATTTAGTTTACCACTGTCACATATTCACGACTTCATACCTTTACAATGTATTTTTTTCTGTGGAGTTCGGACACTACACACATGAAATCTACTGAATAACTTAGATATATATCTCTATTAAAAGCTTATGCAACATTCATGGGGCAGCACATGAATAGGTAGAATGTCCTCTAAAACTGCATTTTAAACAGTTATGTTTTGTTAAATGTTCTGCTTTTGGGTTTAGAATACAATAGATTTGAAAGTCAAATATATATATAGAATACCGGTACTTGAGGGAAACACTCAAGACTGAATAAATGTTCAATGACCCCAAAACAATATATCAAGCGATATCTGACGTAACAACCTGGGCCAGCCTCCAAACCCTCTCTTACATTACAGCAAGGTTTCAGGATTCTAGTGATCAAATCAAAAATGGTTTGCAATCTTCTAATTTCAAGAGTTGTAACCTGCTTTCAAGCAGATGCAATGTTTGCATCAGACATAGAGTCTCTACCGTAAGGAACACGAAGGTTTTGATTGTAGGGTACGGCGTGATGTCTCTGACCTGGAGACTTTGTCTGTGCTGGAAATGTGTCACATGTCTTGAAATAATGTTGTTAGTTAACGCCACATGGGTGAGCATCTCTCATCAGAGAATTTGTGAATTGAAATAATGTAGCATTCACACGACACTTTTTACATAATTGAATGGCATGAATAAAACATCAGTGTTTATGTACAGATGTCTGAAGGATGATACCATTGGAGGAATGACAATCAGTCAGTTGAGTGAGTGAGGGTAGTTTTATATCACGTCAGTGGTACATCTTGAATTGGCTTCACTCATTGTACCCATGTGGGGAATAGAGTGAGTGAGTTTAGTGTTATGCCACACTCAGCAATATTCCAGCAATATGGCGGCTGTCTGTGAATAATTGAGTCTGGACCAGACAATCCAGTGACCAACAACATGAGCATCGATCTGCGCAAATGGGAACAGATGACATGAATCAACCAGGTCACCGAGCCTGACCACCCGCTCCCATCGCCATCCCGATCGCCTCTTACGACAAGTAAAGTTGCCTTTTATTGTGGGGAATTGAACCCATGTCTTCTGCATGGCAAGCAAATGCTTTAACCACCAGGCTACCACCTCCAGTAATTAAACTGAGATGATGAAAATACTGTTGAATGTTGTATCATCAAGTTTATTTTGTGAGTGCTTTTGTCTTTTTCTTGCAGCCACTCTACATCATTACAGCCTGTAAACTAAAGAAGTATGCACACACATTCACCACAGTTAAAGCATACATTTGAATGTTTTGTTCATTTGTGAGAACACATATTTAGGGCTAATTTCGCCATGTCTTGTACAAGGTTGCAAGCCATATTGGTTATACTTGAAGATCTTATGTCATGTTGAACTTCAAGGTGGAGATTACAGCAGGACATACATTTCCTGCACTGACCTTGTAGTAAGTAACCTCTGTAGTCCCTGCAACCATGCAAACACGCTACGTATAGGACGTGTTTTAAATGTTTTGTGTCGCTTTGCCTGACAAACGACGGTCTAATTTTTTATATCTGCCATCTTAAACCATACTTGATCCAAAATTGAAAAAAAAGGCGTGGGTCATAAAATATTTAATTGCAGACATTTTTTATCGAGCTCTGTGGTGAAGGAGTTGTTACCACGGTTACGGGGTAAATTGATAATGCTAGGTTCAGAATTAGGTTCTTTTTTCATTTTCTTTGCTTTTATTGACCATCAGATGTGATTATCATGTGAAACATAAAAACTACACAGCCATGTCTAATGCCATATGAATGTGTTAGGGTACACCACTTGGTGGTAGTGCTAATACCAGACAAATCTTCCAAGGTCATCCAAAGCGTATATGATCAAAAGATCATTTTAGTTGTTTTACAGCCAGGTAGAATGTGTTCGTCTCCAGGTGACTGAATTCAAGGTTGTAAAGGAAAATGGCATGGCTATCATCGTTTTCTTAGTTTCTCTGATCTTAAAGGAAATCAATGAAAGGCACCTGAACGGATCAGATCCTGTGTACTTACTGTACACTACTTTTGGGGAAGTACAACTGATTTGTTAAATGTTCTGCATCAGCAAGGCATGTATATACATGTAGGTGATTCACCAGTTGTACATGCTTCAGAGGCTGGTGATGAGGCAGGTGAAATTGTGTTTGATAATCCTGACAAAAACATCACAGGGTTAAGGTATCCTGACAAAAACAAAGGGTTGTGATATCCTGACAAAACACAGGGTTAAGATATCCTGACAAAACACGGGGTTAAGGTATCCTGACAAAAACAAAGGGTTGTGATATCCTGACAAAACACAGGTTAAGACATACTGGCAAAAACACTGTTATGATATCCTGACAAAATCACATGGGTAAGATATCCTGACAAAAACACAGGGTTAGGATATCCAGATAAAAATAAAGTGTTACGATATCCTGACAAAAACAGTGTTGTGATATCCTGACAAAACAGGTTAAGATATACTGACAAAAACACAGGGATAAGATATCCTGACAAAACACAGGGGTAAGATATCTGGAGAAAAACAAAGGTTTAATTCCTATGGCATAAGTGGCTAAGAACTAAAACACATTTGCTTATATCTGTCATTATTAAAGCATGTTTGTTATGAAACGTTAGGTACTGGTCATAATTCAGGACTTCAGGGGGTGATGATGATTTTATGGGGAGTCACCCTCTTTACATATATTTCAGGGGGCGTCATTCACATTGCACCAGTACGTGCTTATCATTAAATTGTCCCTATAATGTTTGTCAGTTTAATAATCTGATAATACAATCACTCCCTATTTAAAAAAAATGGTTTTAGGTCATGTTTTTCTTTATATGCTCATGGTAACAAATAACGGACCACCTGAAAGTACAAGTGATCCTTTATTCTTTTCCAGGTTTCTCCACAAGGCATGTATTGCACTATGGGTGAAATTCTAGAAATAAATGAAGGTGCACTTGTACTTTAATATGTTCCCTTATTCATTTCTCTGATATATATATATATATATATCCATCCAATCACATTTGACAAGATAACGTATTGATACGGATGTAGTGATATTTTATTGGTAAAATTTCCTCATGATGGATTATGCTGCCCTTAAACTTTTTCAATCAATTACAATGTCTTAGGTTCAAGCTCTATTTTAATTTAAAAAATTGATCCTGATCGCCATGTGACAGGATATAAATAAATCTTTTTGTTGACAGGTCGTCAAACATTTTTATGGCTTGTGGTCAAAGGATGTAACAAATCAAAAACAAAATACAGTCCCTTGAATGATGGCTACACCATGCTGAAGGGAGATAACCCCAAGGTGAAGTTTTCTAGCAGACCACAAATTTGATGGGTCTGAGAAAATTGAATCTAAACAGTTCAATATCATTTGACTTGATTGTGGTCTTCCACAGCTGTGGTATCATTGAATAGACTTGTCACGGTTACGATATCTACGTCTTATTTACGCAGACATTGCAGCCGGCTCACTTCGGCAGGACACAAACTTAATTTACCCTCCGATTGACGCAATTTGTGCGATTCCTTATCGAATGTAGATAACATGCTTGAAATTTGGTTGAAATAAACCACGCAATTTACATCGTCTGGATGCCCAACCAATCAAGACTGCAACGGTTTATTCTGTCTTGATATTGAAGACACACATTTTCTTCCACGGGATGTAATAGAATCTTGGAATTGTACCACTTCCTTGCTCTCTTTATTAAATTCACTGATAACCTGGAGTCTTGTTATCACATTTATAGTATGTAAAGCTAAAGGTTTGGCCAGCCGATACCACCGGAGCAATGAAAGAGACATTATGGTGAAGGTTTAGGCACTTTAATGGAATATTGACAATGTTACGGTACTCTTGTTGCACGTTACGGTCAGCGATCTGGCAGATATATTTGTTTTAATTTAGTTTTATATTTTTCTCATGAATTGGTTTGAAGGTTTAATCAGTTTTCTGTCATGGTTGAACAGGACTCGAACCATTTCTTCTTCTATTCCACATTTGAATTTATCTCAAAAGTAAATCTTATTTTGAAACTATCAAAGAAATGACATGCAGAAAATTACTATTCAGAATGAAATAAAAAAAATCAACTCTTGGCAGTGTTGTGCATATTTTTATAAAATGTCAGAAGTCGTGCATTTATGTGATTACTTTCAACCAACGCTTTATGAGGTGATGGAAGAACAATCACCGAAATACATTCAGCACATTTTTGTTAATTTGGAAAAGAATGATTTGCTTGTTTTGTAGGCAACTGGCACGTTAGTAGCACATTACAGAATGTACTTCACCAGAGATTGGAAGCAATTTGTACCTGTAAATTGTATTGTTCCAAGGGATAGCTCTTCATTGGATATTGATTTTCAGGAGCTTAAGAGGGTTAGCTTGTATTTCCTTATAGCAGATGTGCTCAACAATTTCAACTGCGTATTTCTGGACATGTCCAATCTTTTCTTTCAAATTAAATCCCCAGGCCGCAAAAGAATGATTTTTCTGAAACCATTTGAGGCAAAATGGCATGATGCATAACAAGACATTCTCTGGTTTTGCTGAATGAAACTTTCACGAATTCAACCAGGTCATATGGAGCACATAAATCAGTTTGACATACTGAGACAACGTTACGATGCAATATTTTACATATTTGTTATCCTTTTGTATGACTGGTTTAGAGTTAGCAGAGGATAAACAGGGATCAAGTTAATGCTTTGTTACTTGCACTGGTGCAATCCAGTGTAACTGTGTGCAACCTGATGTGGAACCATATGCCTGAAATGCTTGGAAAATGCTTTTTGGCTTCAATGTCAATATGATGAATTGGACATAAGATGAAAGCACATATACTCACTGCCAAAAGAAATGCGAATAGCGTGAAATGATGAGATTGACAGTGAGTAAAAACATGGCATTTATTCTACTAACTTTTCTTTCTCAAGAGACAACAATACCTCAAAAGTAAGCACTTAGAGTTTTTATTCTCCACATGACATGAAAATCAAGTCAATCAATATGGAAACCTTTTGGTATTCTCCTTTAAATGGAAACAAATGTTAACATCAGTGAAGGAGGTGACCTCAATATTTCGTCAATGTAGCCCTGCACAGTAACACTCCTGCCAGGTCCTTGCCCATTGTTCTGAAAGATTACGTGTTGAATATGACATCCCCAGCTTATGTCACCCCAACGATCTCTCCCCAACGATCTCTCCCCAAAACACAGGGTTCTGAGAATCTTTCCCTGTGACGATGCCATATTCTGAGTTTGTTCTCTGTAGTATCAATGCAAAAGTGACTTTAATCTGAGAAGAAGATGTTCTTCTACCGTCCATTGCACTAGCTGTGATGGACTGCTACCCAGTTCAGTCGAGCATGTCTATGTTGTGGCATCAAATGTGAACCAATGTAGGGTTGACAGCAATGTAAACTAGCCCGAATGAGATGATGTACAGTATTGTCGCTGATGGATCTGTTGTGTCTTCTTACGGTGTTACAGGCTGTTGTGGTAGCTGGTATAAGTGATTTTGCAAATGAGAGGTTCACAATGTAGCTGTCTTGCCTGTATGATGTTGTACACGTCGTTTGTTGTGTTCGGCGACCGTTCTTGAGCACTGTTGTAACTGACATGAGAGGCTTGTTTCCATTTCAAATGATTAGTTTCCTTTTACATAGAGTGTGTTTTAGTTTTGGAAGATATTGTTGCAGTTTTTGTGATTTTTGTTCTGCTTTGGTGTATATGTGAGTTCAGTTGTAATAATTTGCTCACTGTTTGTATGGTAGGCCTGCATGTGGACGTCTGCTACGAGGGTGTTCATAGATGGTGTTTGTCTGCTGATGGGAGCTCAAGCAGTCGGTAGATGGTGTACTGATGTGTTCCTTAATGCCTGGCGATGAGTTCATCCTCCATCCTGCCTCAAACCTACCTCTCTGACGTTCATTAGTACTTAAGACATGTGAAGGTCCCGGGGTGGAATAGGCCTTCAACAACCCATGCTTGCCATAAAAGGCGACTGTGCTTGTCGTAAGAGGTGGCTAACGGGATTGGGTGGTCAGGCTCGCTGACCTGGTTGACACATGTCATCAGTTCCCAATTGTGCAGATCCATGCTCCAGTTGTTAATCACTGGATTGTCTGCTCCAGACTCGATTAATTACAGACTAGCACCATATACTGTAAAATCATATGTTGTGAATTCTTACAAGAGAAAATATTTGTACTGAGTAATGTGACAAATATCAGGTCCAGACTCAGGTTTCTAACTAGTAGGGTCCAAACTACCAAGATTTCTGACAAGCAGTGTCAAAACTACTAAAGTTTTAGACTAGAGGGGTCAAAATTATGAACTTTTTTGACTGGCAGCATAAGAATACAAATTTCTTCTGATAAGTGGGGCCCACATTACCATGGTTTCTGACTGGCAATGTCCAGGCTATCAATATGCTCTGACAGACTTGCAAGACTAGCAGATGTTTTACATGTTTGGCATTTTGGTGCAATGCGAGAATGGACTAAAATTTCAAGGAGGTTGTAGCATTCCTATATTTAGTACAAATCTTTCGGTTTTTATGGGTCGGTTCACCATTTAGCAAATTTATGCTATTTATTAATGTAAAACATAGTAGCTGATCTGCCCTGAGTTGGAAAACTCACATGATTTTCTGTTTCTGACTGGTCACAATGACTCTGACGTAATAAAATGACATTTGATTTTCTTGACATGATATGTCCGTGATCTGTTGCACACCTGATCTAACACATGATGACTAAATCATAAAACATCAAATCAAATCCTTTTGTAATTACAGCTTTTGTCGAGTGTTTAAGGTGTGTATCACATATTTTGAATAAACATGCCAAAAGCATAACAGCAGCTTAGGAAATTAAAAACCTGCTCACTTTGTTCACAGGCTGCTGTCCAAGCTGCTCTCTCAGCTTGCATTGTGAAAACAAAATGTCTCCAACAATAAATCAAAGCATAGAAAACTCAAAAACGCAATGACTCATACATATGATATTGGAACAGATATGCTCTGCTCATGTTTCTCAGCTGATATCAAATTATAGATGAGGTATTTGCATGCTTTTCTTTTTAAGTTTTTTACAGGTGGTTGTGTTTAGGCTGTTGTCATTGAACAGCAGTATATGTCTTATCTAGTGACTGTTACGTTATTTTGAACCATGCGTTCAAAAGTAAAATGTAACCAAGACACAACTGCACATTGTATTTTCATCACATTTGCAAAATTGTAGCCTTGAATTGTTTAAAAACGAGCAAATATTTACTGAAGTCAGCTGGGAAGTGAATTTCTTTTCCTCCAGTGAAGACAAATGCATAGGTAGGTATACAGCCCATGTGTGAATGTCAGCATCAGTTGTCTGCAGAACATCAGTCATGCCAGCATAGGCTCTGTCAGCGCTGCTGATGTTACAAAACAGGAAATTAAAAGAATATTTCATATAAAATATGAAATAACACACTTATGATATATTATAAGACAAACACTTATGCCATGTTTTTGGCTTCATAGCTTTGGATTGTGCAGGCTCCAAAAATCTTGCATTGTTGCAAACTTTCTGCCAATTTGCTGTTATGTGAAGGATGAATAGCCCCAAGCATTAACACCTTCTTTCTGCTGCCTAATCCCTAATCTCCCCCTCTCCTCATCTTAATCATCACCCTCCTTCACTCAGACAGCCCCCAGAAGAGCAGTCAGACTATCCAAGCACATTTGAGATGAACTTTACTGGATTAAAAATATCAAAATCAGACATAATGAACTCACTTGTGATTTGGATGTGGTATTAAATGAGTTCCTGTATGAAGAGGAACATGATATTTCAGGCATGCTGGCTTAACACGAGTTATTTTCTTATAATCAGAATATGTTGATGTTTTTCCCGGGAATGGTTGACCTTCCCAATTGCTGCTTGCTGTGTGATGTCCGCTTCTTGTGTTGTTTACTTAATTGACTGAGATTGTTTTCCCCACATCATTTAGTACAACATGGTCATTGCCTGTTCTGGAAATGGCCTTATGACAAAACCAAACAAGGTCAAGGAAAGGAACATTTGAAATGACCTTGGGATTCAAATTAGAAAATTGTTTTGTCCTTGAACTAAACTTCTTTTATGAAGATAATGAGCAGGGAACCTTTTTATGTGAACCAATGGAAGGTCTATATTTTATAGGATGGCGTTTGTTTGATGTGGTCTACCTCTGCGCCCTTATCAGCTGGTCATTTCACTAGATAGGGAAGCAGATTGTAATGAGGATTTTGAAAATGTCATACTGTCGTCTCGGGAGGACTCAACGGAGTAATGGTAGACGATACAATTTGATTCAACTTAGCAAAAGATTTAGCACCTGAAACATATTGTCTGGGAGTAATATACATGGTGATTAAGATGACACTGATAACTAGACCTGCCACATATTTTGGGCCCAGGCTGTAGACCCGGATTGTATCTGTCAGTGGCTGTCTGTATATACAGCCAACAGCATTTGTATTCAGTAACATTTCAATCAGTATAATCATTTCCATACTATGGCTGTGGATGTGGCCATTTTGAAGGGTATGGGCAATCCTTAAGTCACTAAAAGTCCTAAGTGCTCATAGTGTACAAGATTTCTGAGGACAGCTAATGAATGATTTTAGAGAATTAGATTTGGGTCTGTCATCAAAAATTGAAGAATTTTTAATACCCTAGGTGAGTTTACATTGCATCATCCTCAAAATGGTGCATGTTCTACCAGTCCTTCATGTAACTATAGTTTGCAAAATTGTCTCCTTTAGTGATGACAGAATCCTATGAGTGTAGATTTAATATTTCGTATTTGTTCGTCTGTTTGACAGTGGGTAGTTAACTCAACAAGGCAGTGAACACAGTCAACAGATGTTAGTTTCTTGTAGATGTGACACATTGAAGTCATACAGCAGTATGAAGTCATACAGAAAGTGGAATCCCAAATATGACATATGTTGCATTTGACCACTTTCTAAATGGCATCGTGTAATCATAACTTTAGGCCGTGGGAGCCATGCCAATTTACACTTATCAGAGGGGTACACAAAGTACACAGTCGAGACAACCAATTGTCCAACTTTCATTTTTGTGGAAGTTGCGGATGCTGAGTGGGCTAGGCAGCTGACATTGCATGCTGGCGATTAGGTGCCTGACTCTGAGGGTGTGGGTTCGAATCCAAGATGGGACTCCACCAAAAAATAGTACTAGAATTTGTACTTTACTGAGGAAAGTGAAATCCCAGATATGATATATGTTGCATACAGCAGAAAACGTCTTGTGTTGCGTTGTACATGTTGCCTTATTTTTTGCCTTAAGTATATGCATGTATCAAATGAGCAGGGTCTAACTGTCATCGACAGCAGCGAATCTATTTCATATTAAACACACATTAGTATTGATTGTTGAAATAACAAGATGCATCTTTTTGAGCCATTGTGAATTTCTTCTGTGTGCGGAATTCAGATCAAAGTGTGTAGCTGAGACCAATCTGTGTTGTATCTCAATCAATTCTCATTCACCTTGAAATAGGCTCTTTGCCTGCCAATCACAGAGCAATGTTTATTCACGATTACAATACCTTAACGAATGTTAACGAACTGTCAGCGTCTTTGATGAATCCCAACCAACACCTGAGTAGGTTCCAGAGACAGCTCACTATCAGTGCAACCACTACCACAGCAAAAAATATGCCAACAGGTCTGTTCACGATATCAAACGCTTTGTGTTAATCCTGAAGCCATGTTATGGAGACACTGCATGCTGAGTCTTGAAATTGACGACCTTTGAGGTACATTTATATGGCGCCCAAGGTGCCTTAGCAAATCGCTGCCTGGTGGTTAGGACAAAGCAACTGTCATTAATTACTAACCAATAAACTACATGGAGAAAAAGAAATCAATTTAGCATTATATGGTTATCAGTTTTCTAGGATCACAGTCCTATGAATTCACCACAGACCGATCGTGTTTATATTCCGTTTATATTTGAGGCCAAAAGAGACAGCGTTTGATCTATTTTTTAGGAGCCTCCACGGAGGTGGATGGTTGTATGAACTTCAAAAGCTCCAGCAGATTATCTTGAAGGCGAATGCCAGGATAACTCTGGTGTGTGTAGCTACTTGAATAAGAACTGTAATCAGTCAATTGTGGAGTGTAAGGTATCCAGCCTTTATCGGATGTGAACATGCCTTAGATTTAAGACAAAATACCTTTGAAGTGCTGATTTGGTTAATAATTGACAAACGTTTCAAAACAAGATAACCTTTGTCTATTATATGCACACCACTTTAGGTTTGATGTTTGTCCTTGATCATTTGGAGGCTGGCGGTACTTGATGAAGGAAATGGTGGATTGATAACCAGAACTGCTGTGGAATATTTGTTCATGATTTTGGTCAAAAGGTACCTGATTGGATAAGTACGTATTTTTGGAAACTTTGAGCTGTGGTTAAACTTCGGTTTGATGCTGCTGTGAGCAGGAATGGAGTGCCAGATATTGCATAACATCACCATCTGGTGCTGAGAGCTTAAAGGGGCTGCATGCTTATTAATGTAATTGTAAGTGGATATATCTTACTTTGTTTAACACAACACTCAGCAATATTCCAGCTGTGTGATGGCACTCTTAGAATAAATGACTCTGGACCAGAAAAACCAATGATAGACAGCATGAGCATCAATCTATGTTAGTTTGGTTTGGTTGTTGTTTAATGCAGTATTCGACAATATTCCAACTATATTGCAGAACTATCTTATCAATCAAGTCTGAACCAGACAATCCAGTGATCAACATCGTGAACATTAATGTGTCTGACATCTGATCCCATTAGCCACCTTTCACAAAGAACATTGGTGGCTGAAGATCAGTTTTTACCTGGATTTTCATGGGTCCAGGTGAATATTGTTTTCAGAACATAATCACACAATAAAACCCGGTGTTTTGCTATCTCAGCAACAGTTGAGAATACAAACAATCGGTGGTTGATAGCAGGGCCATGTGTATTTCTTTTTTTCTTCTTCATGTCTATTAAAGAATGTGTTTCAGTGCTTTTTGTCTTTTTCCTCTTTTATTTTTGTTTAGAAAAAACTTATTCAAACCTTTATTGAGTGAGCAGTTAGTAGCCTGGACCTGATTCCACACACTGATGTTAGCACTGAGATTCTTGTGGTGAAAAGATTGCATTGGAGATCAATCCCCAGATCTTGTATTGGCACGACCCAGTCCGTGTTTTAGTTTGCTCATATAGCAAGTGTGGGTACTGGGCAGCTGGCAAACTGGGCAAGTGAGCCTCATTTCACAAAGTGATCGAATAACAACGACTATTTTAAGTCAAATGTTACAGTGTGACAGTTACTGTCACCTTAGCATCACGATGGCTCCATGGATAGGATCAATCTTCCATCAATCAGAACATGAAAGAAATTAATTGTCTACTGTGTATATTTGCTGATAAGGTACCATACAAAACAATGTATTTTTTGCTGTATGAGAGAAGCATGTAAATAATCAAATCTGGACCAGACAATCTTGTGATTAATTTTTTCAGTAACATTCCATACCATGAGGGTATGTTGATATACCAGTAACTGAATCAAGCTGTGATCACCCAATCCATTATCTTGCATCATACAACCTGTATGACTTGACTTTAGCCCCAGACGGTGGTGGGGTAGCCTAGTGGTTAAAGCATTAGCTCGTCATGCCGAAGACCTTGGTTTGATTTCCCACATGGGTACAATATTTGAAGCCCATTTCTGGTGTGCCTGATCATGGTATAGCTGGAATATTGCTTAAAAAGGCACAAAACTAAACTCATTCACTCTCTAATTCTAGTGACAAACCTCCACATGCATGCATGCAGAGACCTTTGCATGCAGAGACATCCTGTTTTGGACCAGACATTCCTGTAACTGAAATTAAGTTCATCATTTGGTATATTATGACATGCATCACCTGTGTTCTCAAGTCTTGCTGTCTGATCCTGATAGTTACTATCAGCCTGGTCACATACAGCCATGACATTCAATTTACATATGACCAGTGCTTAACATGTTAAAGTCTTCTTGGTTTTTTAATGTCTGGACATGGTTGTAGAATTCACTGAATGAAGAACCAAGATTCTCATGAAGGATGTAAATTTTGGTTCCTCTGATATTTCTGGAGTATTGCTAACAGATGTTCCAACCTGAAATGGGTGCCAGGTTGAAACAGGTTTTAGAGCAACCTGTGATGTTTCTAAAGGAAAGATTAAAGGTTTAGCTGACATGGCTCAATGGCTGATTATATGGTGCATGGCATTGTGTCCCCATTGCATAGATAAATGCTCACAATACTGATGAATGATAGTTTACCAGCTGCCATCGAATCTACCTAAAGCATGTTCATTATCAGGAATGTTTATAAAAATAATAAAAAAGACTTAAAAATACCACTGAATGTAGTAAAAATGTATTGTTTCGAATCAGTTTATAAATTGCAGATAGGCTCTAACATTCAAGACCCTGGATCTTGAGTTGACTTACTTAAGTGGTCTGGTAAAGATCCTTAACAGTGCTGTTCATTAAGAAATTACATTTGTATTAGATGATTACCTTGTCACCAAGTCTCTCATATATTATCAACTCAGTTTTTCACAATCAAAAATAGTTCCTATCTTTACTGTGGGATTTTTAGCCACTATATAGCAGGAATATTGCTGAGTGCAGCTTAACACTAAACTCATTCAGTACTCTTCAATTTGATCAACTGTAGAGCTACTTTCAAACAAGTTAACTGTTCCAAGAAAGTTATGAAACCATTTCGTGTGAAGCTGTTCTCTGGATCCTGAAAATTCTTTGAAATGCTTTTTGTAAGTAATCGTCTTGGAAAGGGAAATATTGACAAAATAGGGATCACTTTGCGATAACAAATGTGACATGCAGAAAAACTGTCAAGATGACTCTCAATTTCAAAGAAGCAATTTAGTGCCATGTTGCAGGCTCAAGAATTCCAATTGCAGGATCCCTTGGCACTCGTGCCAGTCTTCATAACCATGACTTCAAGGAAATTTGGAAATTTAACCCAATCTTTAAAATTGTCACAGTGACTTAAGGCACATTAATTCTGCAAGCCCACTTTGATTCTCTTGTGAGGTTCGAGGCTCGGATTAATTTGTCGAAAGCACGCAACTTTGACTACCATGCCCGGCCAGATTAATTCCTTTTGAAGAACAACAAAAAGTCAATTACTTAATCTTCAGTGATTGACATAATTTTGTGGAGTAAAACATGTTTTGATGCCCCAAATTGAAGATGTATGAATACACAAGACTGCATTTGAAGTCCCGAGATTGACGTTTCCTATAGTTACATTATTTTCATGCTTGTTGAAGCTTTCATGATTTGCTGGCCTCTGCAAAATTTGCTGTGTTTATTTCAAGGTTTGGAGCACTTACAGAATTACTTGCAGTTTCAGGCCAGAATTGACATCCAGTTTATTCCAACCACTCTTTAAGGACAGGTGGTCAATTTCCTCTAGTGGAAAACAACTGTCAAGAGTGACATGACTTTCCGTATTTAAAGGTATAAAAAAGATATTTTTCTTTTAGAAGTATATACAGTTATGGGTCATGAGTGCACTATACCATTGTCAACCTTGTCACTCTGTCAGAAAAATGAGCTTTTAATAGTTTAGGTGATGTTATCAAATTCTGGGATCAATTCTTAGAAGAATGAATCTGTTATTGTAAACAGGATGTACTCTGTAGCAAATGGAAATCCAATAGTATTTTTATTAGTTCACCTGATTAGGTTGTCCATATTTGTAAAGAAAAGTCACCTTGCGATGAGACTATGAAATGAACCCTACACCTGAAACAAAAAATATGTCTTAGTAACATTCAGTGCTAGGATGGAAGCGCTTGGGTATAGGGAATGGTATCAGATTAGCTGTAGTTCTGAATTAAAGCTTACGAACAACCATAGCTTATTTTTGAAGGGTGATTCATCAGATAGGGGAGAGGGAGTGGAGGGTGGTTAGGCTTGCTGACAGGTCTGCTGGTAGTTTGATTGGATGACGAGGTGCGCATGTATTGTCTTTAAGTTTTTTGTTTGTCTTTTGCTAGTTTGTCGCTTGTTTAACATGACGCATAGCAATATTCCAGATATATGGCAGCAATCTGTTGATAACCGAGTCTGGTCCAGAAAATACAGCAGTTGATGTCATGAGCATCTATCTACACAATTTGGATACTAAGACATGTCAGCCAAGTCAGCGAGCCTGACCACCGATCCAGTTAATCGCCTCTATTGACAAGCATGGGTAACTGAAGATCAATTCTAAGCAGGATCTTCATTGGTATAATAGCTGTACTAATGAACATAGGTTGGTCAGTCTTGTGACTTAACATACTGACATGGATCTATGTTCGATGCTCATACTTCCAGTCATGGGTCTGTCTGGTCCAGACTGGATTATGTAAGAACTGCACCATTACCAGTTTAATATTGCTGACTACAGCATTAAAAACACTCTCACACACACACACTCACTCATTCGCACATTCATGATTCATAGTCATAGGTCATAGGTGAAAGGGTAGCCAAGTGGTTAAAGTGTTTGCTTGTCACACCAAGAACCTGAGTTCAATTCCCCACATGGGTATGGTGTGTGAAACAGATTTCTGGTGTCCCCTGTCATGATATTGCTGGACCTCATGACCTGTTGCCATTGTGACCAATGGATACTCATTTTTGAAGTTCATAAAGCCTAATCTTGATGTCACTGAAATTCAGGAAAGGATTTAGTTTTCGCATTGTCACATTGTCTGTTCTTACACGAAAACGTTGACTGTAACCAAAACTGATAGAAATGTCCTTTCTATTGATTCATAGTGTACTGCTGTGTACTGCTGCGAATATAACTAAATAATTAGTTTTATTATAGCTTAACTCAATGTCTCACTCAGAAAGTTTTGATACATTAAGCCATGCTAATAGGTCTATAATGATTCACTCTTGTGTCTCTATCTTTCCTTGATATATTTCAGTACTTTGAACTTAAGAAAAACGAGACCTGTGATTTCACTTTTCTTCTCTGTGAATTGTGGAGACAATAAAAAACAAAAAAACATTAAAAAAGTCGTAAGAATGTAACATCTTTTACAACTTTATCTAAGTTATGTGACAACAAGCAAACTTTACAAGTTTTTCTCTCTGTGCAAAGTACCACCACAGTCAAGATATTTCCTTCTCACTAAACTTGTTGATAAGTTACTGTCTTAAACTAGATCATACTAAACCTGAAGATATGTGGCAGAAGCCAAATATAGTCACATCAATCCCACTTTTCTGTCAACTAACAAGATTGCTTAATCTGAGGCATTCATTGCGAGCAGCCACACTCGATGTTAACTTGAATTGATTTGAAGTTTTGCGAAGCCAAGTAGAAAATTTGCTCAAGTTTATTGCACTGCCATCATTTCAATAGGATTTAAACCTAGGTAGTGAAGCTTGGTTTCAAGTCGGTGCATGTTCCTTTAACCAAAGAATCAATTATTCAGGAGGCTCTTGAACAGGGAGGCTGCGTTTGCATGGAAATGACTTATTTTGGTTTTTTACTTACCTGGATTAATGGAACGGATGCTGTGCAACTGCATAAAAATGGGGATCTTTATTTCAAATTAATCAAATATATGTGTAAATGAGAGCAGAATTAGATATATTTAATTTTTTTTAAGATCATTGTTACATTTGGAACGGTAAATGTGAGATTTCTTTTTGCAAATGTGGCAAATATGCCAGTGGCAGAACAAGTTTATATCTTTTAGCTTTAAAGTGGTAGGCTTTTCTTTTTAATGTTACAAACTTGTTAAGTTCAGTGACATTGTAGCATAGAGTGAGTTGAGATTATTGTTACACCACTTTTAGCAGTGTTCTAGCAATATCATGGTGAAGCACACCAAAAATGAGGTTCACACATTGTGCCCACATGTGGAATCAAACCAGGGTTTGTTTCATGATGAGCTAACAGCTTAACTATCAGGCTACCCCACCACCCCTTTGAAAATAAAGCAGAATATGAAACAAAGCATTTTCGTTTATTAGTCAGTGAGTATAATTTTACACTGCTTTTACCAATATTGCGACCCGTGAAGGTCCCGGGGTAGAATAGGCCTTCAGCAACCCATGCTTGCCATAAAAGGTGACTATGCTTGTCATAAGAGGCGACTAACGGGATCGGGTGGTCAGACTAGCTGACTTGGTTGACACATATCATCGGTTCCCAATTGCGCAGATCGATGCTCATGTTGTTGATCACTGGATTGTCTGGTCCAGACTCGATTATTTACAGACCGTCGCCATATAGCTGGAATATTGCTAAGTGCGACGTAAATCTAAACTCACTCACTCACTCACCAATATTGCAGCAATATCATGGATGGGATACCAGATATACCCTTCACATATTGAACCCATATGGGGAGTCAGTTAATGGTGGCTTCAACAGTGCTTGAGGTATCACACATGTAAGTCAGGCTTAGAATCTGTCTCCAGCAATCTGTAGGTGTAGGAGACCACATAGTGGTCAGGTGGGGAGGTCAGACGATCAAGTGGTCGGGAGGTGGGATGGTCAGGTGGGGTGGTCAGGAGGCAGGGCGGTTGAATGGTCAGGCAGTCAGGTGGTCGGGAAGTGGGGTGGTCGAGTGTTCAGGAGGTGGGGCGGTTGGGTGGTCAGGCAGTCAGGTGGTTAGGAAGTTTGGTGGTTGAGCGGTCAGGAGGTGGGGCAGTTGGATGGTCAGGCAGTCAGGCGTTCAGGCTTGGTGGATGTTGTACCCTGATGGCATGCATTGCCTGTTCCTGACTTCATTATTTTAGGACAGCTGTCATAAAGTTTGCGTTACTTCAATGCTGAACAAGAAGGTAAATCATCAATACCACAAGTCAAGAATACATGTAAACTGTAGGAAAACCAGGGAAAGATAATTTGGGCTTCAAATTCATAGTCAACAGAGAATGTCATTTTTTTTTGTGGAAAAGGTAAGAAGTATTTGTATCAATTTAGTTTGATACCAATACTGTGTCAGTTCAAGTTTTGTGATAACAAGTAAGTCAATATTATTGTATCTTAGGTGATGAGATGATTTTCTAAAGATTTTGAAGATGGCCAAGTGGTTCAGGTATTTGCCGCTGGTACATAGGGACTGAGTTTTATTCCTGCATTGATGTGCAGAAAGCCAGACAATGTTCAGTTCTTAGTGACTCACCTTTGACTGAGACACTTTACAATATTAGATAGACTTATTGCTTGATTTAATTTCCTTACCAGTGCTTCCTTACAAGTGCTTCCTTTGACAAAGCACTAAGGTGGTTGTAAGTCCATAAGGTACCGGGTAACCATAGTGCACTGATACTGAACGGGAGTTACGGTTAACCTTAGTCAAGGTGGCTTCATGAAAGGAGCCCTCAATGGGTACTGTTTAAATCGCTGATCCAAACTCCAGTCTGTGGTTTGAACAGCACCCCTTTTAATATAAATTACTTTCTTAAAAGTTTTCTTTTCATGAACCCCAACAAAGTCAGTCCTTTATTCAAGGGATCTAAACTGGAAGCTACTTTCATGACTGACCACGGTTTACTTGCACCGAACTGACCAACATCATAGAGCCACAGTGAAGAAATTATAGGTACAGTACTTCATGTGCACCAAGTGATTACATTTAACCATGCAGTGAAGCCTGCCAGCTGCAGTATGTAACTGTCTGCTGATGATGTTTCAATGCTGTAGATCTTGACGCCGTATACGTCCGTGCAATGTACACTTTTTATTCAAAAATGATTTCCAAGAGGCGTTTCAGTTTTAGCCCCCAAAATTTGATGTTACATGTGTTTTCAATATGATTGCCATATGGAAGCCATTTTGAAAATTACTTGATGTCTGGTTCCATGTGGCTTCTGTGATAAGTGAGTTTCTTTCTGGTCACAGTGACCTTGTTATTTGAAAACTTTCCACTTAAATATCTGGAATTATTTTTGGGTTAAAAGAGATATGTACTTTATACATGCTAAATAGTCTATTCTAAAACATCATTACTGAAGTGACCTTGTATTTTTGGAACGTATTTCATAACAGCTATTTTTTATAATTTTTTCTCACATTTTATTTTGGTTATGTATAATCATTTGGAAACGCTAGTAGTGCTTTCCCAATTCAGCCGTACAATATTTGCTGTTTTTTGGGGGTTATTAACAGTTTTCTGAAATGTCATACTTTTAAAAATCAATATTTTTTCATGAGATTAATTAAAAGATGCTATTATATGTTGAAGAGTCAATTAAATCATGAAATAAATGTCTTAAACAGTGATGAAACACTGTGACATAGGATGGTTGGCACCACCAACGTTATAAAACATTTGAAAAGGTCCTCATTTTCAAATACATCTGGATTAAATGTTGCGGCATGGTACAATTGATACAGCCCACAGTGCAGGAGATAGTGGTGAGGGATCAAATTGGTGAGCCCTCTTGCCACAAAAAAAATTAAAAAATCCATTATGAAACTTGATATTTTTATGCAACACAGGAAGGATGGTTTATGGGTGGTAAGGTGCCACACGTCTCTCAGGTGTCTCCAGAGAATGTATATTTCACCTTACCTAGGTCCAGAGATCATGAGGGTCTCAATGTTGTGTTCGGTTTATTTATTCATGATAGGTCTACCATTATGTGTAATATAAATCCACCTCCCAGTGGCCAGTCAGGGCAGAACAATGAAAACCAGGCTTGTCACATGAAACAAGGGTAATAGGTTTTCATTGCCAACAACGTGGCTGTGACTGAATGTTATTTTATGACTCTTCCAGCAATATGACTGCTTTATGGATTGTTTTGTCTGAAGTAAGAAAAATGGGCTGGTAAGATAGCCAGTGTGTTATGTCTGTAGGGAATTATAATACATCGTCAGCTAGACCATAACCTTAACCTACGTGAGCATCATTTGTGAAACAAGGTTGTGATGACCTTTCAGTTGGAAGTGGTAGTGCTGTACCCTGTAGTAGGAACTGTGTAGTTGAATACATGGATGCAGATCCCAGCATGCTGCTTTGTAAAGATGGAGGCTGCTGGGATCAAGGGTAGCCTGGATAGAATATTTGCACCAAAGTGGACAGTTTTGCTGAAGACAACAGAGAATATTAGAAACACTGTAGAACACCCTGTAACACTGTAAAGTGACAAGTTGAAATAAAAATAGTTTACATGGAGCAGCTCAGACAAATTTTAATATGTTGAAGTCACAGGTTTGAATTGAGAAGACTCGGCAGAGGTGGAAATGTTCTGATCCTCTACTAGTAGTTACAGTAATTAGTTACACCCATTTGCACAGTGTGAATCCTCTATACAGCTTTTATGTAAAAGTATTTTATTAGAGGCGAGATGTGTAGAACTATATGGTCTTCAGTGAACAATCATTTTTCTCTTTTAACTAATAAATGAAATCATGAAACCTTGCCTGTTGCACATGAACAAATTGTAAATGCAGAAGGTTTGACAGCAGGAGTGTGTGTTATAATAGGTTGCACAAGCCACGTATGCTCTAAGTGAGGTTTTAAACCACACTATTGCAGTAATATGGCAGTGAGGGACACCAGAAATGGGCTTCACACATTGTACCCATATGAGGAATTGAACTGAGGCCTTCAGTGTAAGAAGCAAACACTTTAACTGTGCTACTACCCTGTTTCTCCACTTACACTACGATTATGGCAGCAGACTAAGAATGGAAAGAATATTGAAGTGCCATACTTTTCCCACTTCCTGACCATACACTTGTTTCAAAATGGAATGTTACCAGACCTTTAATCTATAAGTCAAAGCATGGGACAGACAGTAAGGTACACAGGTGGTTAAAACTCATGCCAAAGACCGAGAGTGATTCCTCACATTGGTACATTGTGTAAAGCCTATTTGAAATGTATCCCACCATGATATTCCTGGAATATTGTTAAAAGTAGCATAAAACAATACACACTGACTATGATATGGAAGTTAAGATAGCCTTTCTGTTAAGATCACTCACAGAATGGCTCCAGGATTTTCTAATCTTATCACCACAAAATGGAAGCAGTTTTGCTTGAATGTCTTTTGTGTTCATTATATACTCTCTGATGATGTTAAATGTTCCTTTTGCTGAATATCATGTTAGGGTTGTGGATTAACTTGGTGGTTGAACAATGGTGGTTGAACAATGGCTCGTCACACTGAAGACCTGGGTTCAGTTCCTCAAATGGATACAATGCGTTAAGCGTATAGCTATTTCTGGTGTCACCCTCCATGATATTGCTAAAACATGAAAGACTGACTTGCTGAATACGCAAAGCCAAAGCCAAATGACACTTTGCTTCAAAATCACCTTATATGTACATATCCTTTCAAGGAGATTTATGGACAAAAGTCCTCACTGTTGAAAGATATATTTAACATATTGGTGTATTCAATGCATCAAAGTGGTAGATGAAATAGATGCCCAATGTATTGAAAAAATAATGCCACCTTTCTCCATCAAAATGTACACTTTTACACAAAAATGTCGACTTTTCAATATCAGAAATATATATAGCATATAGGCAGATGATGAACAGTGACAGTGAACTAGACAGGACAAACACAAGATGAAAGCACAAGTCTGGCCATGTAATGAAAACTGAAGTACTGGCAATGGTGGGAAACATCTCTGACTGTGTCCACTGATTGATTTGTAACTGTGCGGTCTGACGATGCTGAAGAAGTCGTTGCTGAGGCTGATTTATCCCTCACACTCATCCTTTTTATTCCCACCTCTGTCATAGGGTCCCCATTGCAGCATTTTCTATGTAATCCAGGCTCTTTTTTATTGCATTTAGGACTTAAAGGTTATCTGACCTGGACAAATGGGGCTCAGCTTCAATAAGATGTACAATCTGAAGTATATTACTTGATGGGAAGGTTGGGAGTAGTTGTGGGGCATACATCATACTCGGTAAATATGAGGCTTGGCAGAAGTAATAGGCTAGAGATTCTGCTGATATATATACATACAGTAGTATCTGAGGTATAATCCTTGATAAATCTAACACCTGACAATACGGATTGGTTAAATGCTATGCTAACGTCTCTATTAGAGAATATTTGGTATATCATCTTTGCTGCATGAACACTTGACAATAGACATAGGTTAAAGGTTGGGGTAATGTCTGTGTGGAGTATATCATGGTATATCATCCTTGCTACAGAAACACTTGACAACATAGATGGGTTAAAGATTGTTGTAGTGTCAATGTGGAGTATACCGGGTATATCATCAGCTGTCATACATCAGGCTGTAGATACTCAGATCTGGACCAGACAAACCAGTGATCGATGTCATGATCAATGATCCACACTAGTATTGTACTTTGACATGCCATCGATGCTCTCAGTCTGACCATATGATCCCTGAAATTTTCAGACTTGTTGACTTTGTTGACATGTCATCATATCCCAATTGTTTAGATCGATGCTAATGCATCACTGGATTGTCTGATCCTGACTTGATTATTTACAGACTGCTGACATATAGCTGGTATATTGATGAGTGTGGCATAAAACGTTAACTAAACTCACTCATTAAGTTGTCTCTTATAACCAACATTGAATGGTTAGCCTTGGATATTATTTTTGTTATATGAGTGAGATACAGGATGAATGAATGACTATATATAATAATGCTTTTAGCAACATTCCAGAATTTTGTTGATACTACAACTTCTCCAGAGACTGTTTAGCAACTTTAGCAAGAATTTAATGGAAACTACAACTTAAGATCGGTGTCACTTGTGTTGCTGCTGCTAATATAGTTGTTCTTCTCCTGCTAATACAAGGCTCTAAGCTATTTGTTCTTCTCCTGCTGATACAAGGCTCAAAGGTATGTGTTCTCTTGCTGATACAAGGCTCTTACCTATTTCTTCTTCTCCTGCTGATACTAGGCTCTAAGCTATTTCTTCAGCTGATTCAAGGCTCTCAGCTATTTGTTCTTCTTCTGCTGTTACAAGACTATAAGCTATTTGTTCTTCTGCTGATACAAGGCTCTAAGCTATTTGTTCTTCCCCTTCTGATTCAAGGCTCTAAGCTATTTGTTCTTCCCCTGCTGATACAAGGCTCTAAGCTATTTGTTCTTCCCCTGCTGATACAAGGCTCTAAGCTATTTGTTCTTCCCCTGCTGATACAAGGCTCTAAGCTATTTGTTCTTCCCCTTCTGATTCAAGGCTCTAAGCTATTTGTTCTTCTCCTGCTGATACTAGGCTCTAAGCTATTTGTTCTTCCCCTGCTGATACTAGGCTCTAAGCTATTTGTTCTTCCCCTGCTGATACAAGGCTCGAAGCTATTTGTTCTTCCCCTACTGATACTAGGCTCTAAGCTATTCGTTCTTCTCCTGAGACTTTCCCCAACAACATATATTCTGTCTTAACAATAGACTAAAAGTTAAAATTTGTCCTCAAGAATGGGCTCCATCATGTGGTGGAGGCTGAGCATTGGATGGAGATTACAGAGACAATCAATGGGCATGTTAGAATATACAGTGAAGTCCTCAATCTGTTAACACTTCACCCCTGTAGCCTACTGGATAGAGAATTCACCAGGAGACTGGTGGGTTGATCAAGTAACCATACTGAAACGTGTCAGAGACTGCACTTCTTGTGACCTGCCTGATGCTGGCCATTTAATGGATCAAACAAGGACAGGTTAGCTTGGAGTCTGTGTAATGTGTCTGAGCGGGGTGTACGTGTAAATCTGAGATGTATATTAGTGGGTAAAACCATTCTTAGTCTGGACTAGTTTCACCAGTGTATAAAATAGTTTTGAAATGTGGCCTGTCCAAGGACTGGCTGCCCAAAAAAGTTACCAGTCCTGAACAAATACAGCCAGTAAATAAAACAATAAAAACTCAACAAATGATGACATTCAAACCAAGTTAAGTCTGATTTTTTCAAATGTTTCCATGGACCAAAGAACGGTCTTATTTATTCAATAAACTGTCCTACGACGTAGAACAACAAGGATGGTGGAACAGGCTATACTTTTATACACAAGTGTCACCCATCTTTAAGCCTACGTTCATCACGAGGTAAGTCGAATCATAAACAACATGTCACCTTGGTCTCAAAATTGTCAGTTTTGTTAGTGAACAAACAACATGGAGATATCACCATTAAAAATGTCATGTAATTTTGGGGCAGTCAGATATCACAGTAGTCAGAGAATTGGCTCTTGTGGACAAATGCCTGGGTTCAAATCCTCTTACCAGTTAAAAACATGATGCCTTTTTTGTCATAGCCAATGAGGATATTACTGGAATATTTTTGAGATCAGCTTAAAAGTGTACTTTCTCACTCAGTTGGGATAAAATCTAAGAACCGAGGTAGACTGTGAGCTACAAAACAGAAGTATTCTGTTCTAGGCAACTCAGCCCATATAGCAACTGCACATGTTTGTGTTGCCATGATAAGAAAGTTCACATTGATGGTATTGCTGCTCTTCGGATATTCAACATTGCAAAACTGTAGTATACATGGATTAAACCTTGTAGGTAGTGTTTTAACAGCCTTTGGGCATTTGTTATCGTCTTATTGAAACTTAGCCAGCAAGTGGTTGTATATTTTAAAGCCTATTGTATTAGAATATTGTTAAATTTGTTTTAGAAGTGATCACATGAGTGGTCGAACATTTGAAGGCCTATCTGCATATTAAGTTAAACTCAGAAAACAGTATCTTGTATATTTGAACACTTTTGTTAAATTTTCATACAAGCATGTTAAGACTATATCATTGTCAGTGTTATGGTCAGTAATCGTGAAACAAACAAATAAGAAAAAAGTAAACAAAAATGATTAAACATGAATCAGAATATAAATGACAATGTTGAGAGTTTATTTCAGAGTGTGTTGCACAAAAGTTTCCTCATATAAACAGAGCAAGATGTTTGAAACCTTGTGGTAAATTTGACTTTTGCTTCTCCAATACTCCCCATCTTTAATCTACAACTCTTTGAAATTCATATCAACAATCATCTTCCCATCTGGAGAAGTGATCTCTGAGGTATAGAATGATATGTTTTGAAGATTGCATTGGAATGTAAAATGATCTGACATTATTCTGCCAACATGAAAATCAGAAAAAAAATTGCAAATGGTAATAACGTCCTTGTGATCTGATGCAGATACGAAATGTCATTTTTCAAATCACAACTTGAAGCATTCATGTAAATAGTTTGGGAATATATGAAATCGGAGAAAGTTAAAATGAAAATGTATCACTGTCGGAAACAATCTGTTCCCAGTGGTTAGGAAGACGGTTTCATCATTTCCTGACAGAACCAATCAGAAAAGTAATACCCACAGGGAGCTGAGATTATTCCATGGAAATGGTTTGTAACGCTGCAAGTCCACTTTTATTACTGGGTTGGCGACACATTTGAATGTTCCAGGGAACGGACCAGGGAACATCAGTATTTACTACAAATTACCAAGGAAGTGGAAATCTTCGACTTTGATTGAACTAGTTACAAGGCTCCTAAGGTTACAGCAGCACCCGATTTTGATGGATCTGGTTGACTCTGAAATCCCATCTAAATCCCTAGCATCTAAGTTTGGCCTCAGGGTTTGAATGAATTGAGAGAAAGCAAAAGTAATTGGGGAAGAAATTGAAAGTTGACGAAAATGTTTTTGGTGAAATAGGTTGTGTGCCCGTCTTTATCTTCCTCGTGGCTATAACTGTCATTGATGTCACATCCAGTTTGGTCTTCCATGTCAGGTTCTGAGCTGAAAAAACCCCAACTGTGGTGAAGATTTGTGACCTGCTTTAAAGTAGCAACGAGTAGATTAGATTTACAGTTCACGTCTCCATGACGGACCATAAAACTATTTGTTTGTTGCTGTATTTGAATTAGATTGTGTTTATGGGGAGTCTAAATTGAAAGTTTCAGGAGATTCTTTGTTTACCATGCATTTAAATACCTAAAGGAAATAATATGTACAAAATATCTTTTGAATGAATTAAGAACCTAGCGAAAGTTATTCAAGTCCTGCTTTCTATAAAGATAAAGTTTGTGTTTCTTGTGTGATAATGCAGTCTGCCTGCATTTGTTTTACTGATATGTTATTGCTGTACAACATAAATCTGTATTTTTATTGATTTGAAAGAAAATGTTGAATACCATCCTTCGGTTATGATGTGGCTGTATCAGGATCACGCTGTAACCCTACACAGACCAATAGTGACATACTGTAACCCATGTTTCCCTTATGCTCAGGGGCAGTGGGGTAGCTTTGTGGTTAAAGCGTTCACTTATCACGTCAAAGATCCGGGTTCAGTTCCCCGCATAGGTAGAATGTTCCCCATTATGATACTATGATACTGCTGGAATATTGCTAAAAGCGGTGTAAAACCTCACTCACTCACTCACCCACTCACCCACCCACTCACTCACTCACTCACTCACTCACTCACTCACTCACTCATTCACTTGCTCACTTGCTCACTTGCTGTGCTGTGATATATTCATCAGTAACCCAGTGTGGCTCTCCTGACGCCAGTGCTATCCCTACAGTAATCCCATATCCCACAGGGAAATCAGTCACCCCCTTGCAAGCATTACATTCAACAACTACCCAAACCATCTTGAAAGGCTCCAAGCTGACAACCTACATTGCATCCATCAACCTTCGAACACATTTTGACAAAGATTGACAAGGATCTGATTCTAAGTGCCAGACCGTGATTCCACTGTGGTGTGAAGATCTGGGGAAGTGAGCAGAATGTTGGGTGTAATAGGGACCTAGCTGATTCAGCCTTATCAAATATTGGTGCAGCTTGCCCACACGCTAACAATAGTTCCCTGGACATGTGCACACCTCTAGGAAGTAGGAGCGGTCTAAGGGGATGGTGGTGGCGTCAGTGGTGGCAGTCAGATATGCTGCCAACGTTTATCATCATCAATCAATGACCTTGCATGGGATCGGAAGAATCTCTTGTGGGTATGGGAAATTTTCCATACAGATTTCATACCATTTATAGCATGGCCAGAAAATAGTTGCAGGAAACTTGAAATATAATGTATTTATAAAGGTTTCATTAGAATGTTTACAAAGTGATGGCAGAGATTTTTCAGGTGTGCACTCCCCCATAAGGTGGTAGAGTAGCCTTCAAACCCAGACATAGATATTTCTGTCAAGCACTGACTCATTCCACAAAAAATGTGATGGGCAAGCCTTGTAATAATGGTGGTCAGGTTCAAACTCAGTTACAGATATTTCTGTACAACACTGACTTCCGTCATTACTCTATGAAGCTGTTACGGTTGTCTTGTCGTGATTGGACAGGTTCAAACTCTTACTGTGATACCGTGCCACATACACCAACCCCAAGCTGACCACTTCTTGTCTACCCTGTAATGCAGAACACCAGGCAGGGACCAACAAGGACCATATTTTAAGGTCATTTGGAACCTTCTGCTCTTTGGGCAGACGCCCTAAACGCTACACCACAGAGGCGGTTGATATAGTCTAGGGGTAAAAGCATAATGGCTTGTCACATTGAAAGGTAGATGAGTTAAATTGCCCATGGATATAGTGTGTGGAACCATTCTTAGTTATCAAGCTTGATATCACTTGAAATGACATAAGACCAAATTACCATGATATGTGCAAATGGGACAGGCTATCATCTTAAACTGAAAACCTTCTCATTTCAGCTTGTTAAAATAGGTAATCCATGGTAGTCTGATACTGGTAAAAAGGAAGAAAAACTTCTGTGCTTAAAAAATATGTCTTGCTATTTGTCTGGAAAAAAATGAATTGCAAACACAGAGAAATTATCTTCATGAAATAACTGATTAACTCTCAAAGGTGACCATCATGGAGACTTTTCTCTTTTTATGAGAACTAAATGGATCAATTCTCATTGTAATTCTTTCTGTTGTCAATGATTTTTGACGTCCTGCAACAGTAGGCTTGGCACAGTAACTGAAAGAGGCTGTCCCCAGAGTTTCTTTAATTCCAAAGTTCACGCACTGAAATCCGGTAGTATATATCCACACTGAGATAAAAAGAGACTTTGGGAGCAATTTATTCCATTTAAGCTGTGTAATCAATCAAGACTGTAACTTTGACCCTCTTGCCGACATAATTGTGTAAAGGCTGTCGACATTTTTTTATTCCAGTTTTAGTTCAGAATTCAGCATGTTAGGCTCAGTTTCTCGACTCCGAAATACCACATCAAATCAGCAAAAGGCTGGACAGAAGGCTGTAGGTTAAAGCTTTTGATTGTCAGAGGTGCTGGCTGTGTCATTCATGAACAGGGTCGATTTATTGTTGGAAGATGGATAGAAAAGATATGTCTAGTGCAGCACGCAGTTGAAGATATTGATGGAAATTTGGTTTGTTAGTGGTTACGAGAGTTACGTATTCCTGACGTATGATAGATCATTTTCTTAGGCGAGGTCACAAGTTTAGACTGTTACTTAGAAAAGGAAATTATGTTGTAATTTATCAAATTTGTTTTCATGGAAGCAGTCACCCCAGCTGTGTTGCAGAGAATGTTATTAATGTTCCCGTGTAAACAGGGTATCGCCAGAACTCTTAATCCCTTTCACTCAATCAAACAGTGTTATTAGTACCTGGGAATTCTAGATCTGGTGCTTAATGACATTTTATTGCTGCCATTATACAGTGCTATTCTGCAGTGCGGTTTGAGGGAAGTAAGCAAGCACACAAACCATTTGATCACATCTGAATAACCCCTCTAGGTTTTCATTTGTTTGACAGATTGCCATTGCTCTGTTTCTACCGGTCAATCAAATTAATAAAATGGTCAGCTTCCTTTGCCCCGAAATAACCTTCCCGTTCTATTACAGTGAGATTGGACCCACTCTATCGCCAATGAGCCTACTGCCAATTCTCCTTACCCTGGTATCGTGGTCCGCAGCATGTAGGTCTGTGTGTTTAGGCGATCAATGCACGTGTGTACGCAAGAAACGACAAGCTCCGGATCGGCCTTTACATGACATTTGACCTTGAGGAAAACGTGCGATGAATTGAAGGCACTACTGATAGTCAACAGTTGCTGAATTAAATCCCTGTTGAGTTGGTCTTGAAATTCGAGATTCACCAGTGTCAACAAGGAGAGCCACCGTGGCAATTATGTAGACAGAATTGTATTTCAGTATTATTTTCATAAGGTCTGTTGGTTGTTTGCGATCTCCTCCTCAATTCAAATTCTGATTGTATTTCATATTGTACAAAGGAAGAAAGCCCTGCATGATTAGTTCATTGTGCAATGGGTTTTGATCTGCATTTTGTGGAAATTTTAAAGACGCTGAAATTTGTACAGGTGGGATCCATTTTGAATTTGACTTTCAAATCATCATTGACATTTGAAATGAAAAATTATCTGAAGGCTGAAATCTGAAGAGCTTTGACATTTCATTTCCAGTTGTTTGTATTACCTTTTCCAACAGGAAGTGGAAAATAGATCTCAATCCAATGCCAGTATTTGATGACAGTTGCAGATGAAGAATAGGTTGTGTAAGGCTGTATACTATGTAGAGAAATGGGTGAAAAAGTAAGATACTATATGGATGACAACTTCTTTCATATGACTCAATGTTTCGTTTGTACATGCTAAAACTTGTTTAAAGCAAATCAATCTTGGCAACAGTATATTCATCAATAACAAAGCTTCTTCCTCTAGGCATTGTGATACACTGAAAGATGAAACACTAATGTACTCATATATATATATATATACTTGTTGAACCTTCCCTCCATGTCAATATGGGTCTGTTGCTTCAAAAGGGTATTTGGTGGCATTTTTTTTTGTTCTTGGAGAAATCTACATAAGTTCATTATGTTAAAAAAAAATTAAATAGAAATTATTTTTGTTAAGATAAGTTTGTAGATCTTATGTATCTAGTATTTTCAAGGAAATGCAGCTGAAATACTACTAAAGTACAAATAACAACTTAATTTTTGTGTTTTGTTTAATAAAACATGTAGATTCATTCATGTTGAAATATGACTGACTTCAGTGTCCAGATGTTTCACAGTATATGATTGTTTGTGCCTTGGTATGTGAGTATATATTTGCAGTGAAAAAAGAGAAGTAATAAGAAACAGGAGGGAAAGGCTTACTTTATCCATGTGTGTCTTTACATGGCTTTATCTGAAACATTGTCATACACACAACTGCACCTTGAAGCACTGGGTGTCATGCATTGGGTGCTTACAGCTGGCTATGCAGATCGTGATATGCCGTAACCATTTGATCATGGGTTCAAATCCTGGTTTACCCCAAGGTTTGTCATGTCCATGGCCATCCTCAAAGATCTAAGCCTGTATGTCAGTTTGGGGCTTTCTTTGCACAGGAAGCTGATAAGCCATGATATCACTGGTATAATGCTGAATGTGCCTTGATACCCGTGAAGGTCCCGGGGTAGAATAGGTCCTCAGCAACCCATGCTTGCCATAAAAGGCGACTGTGCTTGTCGTAAGAGGCAACTAACGGGATCGGGTGGTCAGGCTTGCTGACTTGTTTGACACATGTCATCAGTTCTCAGTTGTGCAGATTGATGCTCATGATCACTGGATTGTCTGGTCCAGATTCGATTATCTACAGACAGCCGCCATATAGCTGGAATATTGCTGAGTGCGGCATAAAACTAAACTTACTCAATCACTCACTGAATGAGCCTTGAAACTCACTCAGGGCGATTATGATTAAAGCTTGTGCTTCTCACTCACTCACTATCTCAATATCTTGCTCACTCAATAACCTCACCTAGGAACACACTAAGTTACACATTCACCCCACCCTGTAATGTACTCATCCCACCCAATAACTCACTCACTATTCAGTCGCTCACTATCCCTCCAAGAACTGTTTTGTCTCATACTTTGACTTGAGCATTGTACATTACAAGCTCATAAAATATCAAATGACCTTCTCTCTGACTTCTTTGAAACATATGACAAATGACTTAGATAGTTTTTTCAAATATCAGTAGCTGTTTGATATATGGAAAATACAATATCCAGTGATGATATCTTACCTAACGACTCCATCCACAAACATCCAGACACAATGGCTGCAGCTGGCAGCCAGGTGCTATTTGAGTAAACCGCACTCCATTCTCTAACATCGTACTGTGGTACTTGTCGAAAGATGACTGAACACCATAGAAATCTGACATCGTATAGGATATGCTTTCCACCTTACTGAGCTGTGATGCTAATACCCACTGCTCTATCACCATCATTGTCAGGGTGGTGCCAGATACAGTGGCCACATTGTGCATGTCACTGTCAGATGGATCAGCTTGGTGCCTCCATTGAAAACAATATGATTATATTTGGTATATTGAAGCTTAGGCCCTCTTTTGTATCATCCCTCGTGTCCCTTGTTGGGATAGCAGGACAGAGTAGGTCATTAGCAACCTATCCTTCATGTCCCTTGTTGGGATAGCAGGACAGAGTAGGTCATTAGCAACCTATCCTTCGTGTTCTTTGTTGGGATACCAGGACAGAGTAGGTCATTAGCAACCTATCCTTCGTGTCCCTTGTTGGGATACCAGGACAGAGTAGGTCATTAGCAACCTATCCTTCGTGTCCCTTGTTGGGATACCAGGACAGACTAGGTCATTAGCAACCTATCCTTCGTGTCCCTTGTTGGGATAGCAAGGCAGAGTAGGTCATTAGCAACCTATCCTTCGTGTCCCTTGTTGGGATACCAGGACAGAGTAGGTCATTAGCAACCTATCCTTCATGTCCCTTATTGGGACAGCAGGACAGAGTAGGTCATTAGCAACCTATTCTTCATGTCCCTTATTGGGACAGCAGGACAGAGTAGGTCATTAGCAACCTATTCTTCATGTCCCTTATTGGGACAGCAGGACAGAGTAGGTCATTAGCAACCTATCCTTCATGTCCCTTGTTGGGATAGCAGGACAGAGTAGGTCATTAGCAACCTATCCTTCATGTCCCTTATTGGGATACCAGGACAGAGTAGGTCATTAGCAACCTATCCTTCATGTCCCTTATTGGGACAGCAGGACAGAGTAGGTCATTAGCAACCTATCCTTCATGTCCCTTGTTGGGATAGCAGGACAGAGTAGGTCATTAGCAACCTATCCTTCATGTCCCTTATTGGGATAGCAGGACAGACTAGGTCATTAGCAACCTATCCTTCGTGTCCCTTGTTGGGATAGCAGGGCAGAGTAGGTCATTAGCAACCTATCCTTCGTGTCCCTTGTTGGGATAGCAGGGCAGAGTAGGTCATTAGCAACCTATCCTTTGTGTCCCTTGTTGGGATAGTAGGGCAGAATAGGTCATTAGCAACCTATTCTTCGTGTCCCTTGTTGGGATAGCAGGACAGAGAAGGTCATTAGCAACCTATTCTTCGTGTCCCTTGTTGGGATACCAGGACAGAGTAGGTCATTAGCAACCTATCCTTCGTGTCCCTTGTTGGGATACCAGGACAGAGTAGGTCATTAGCAACCTATCCTTCGTGTCCCTTGTTGGAATACCAGGGCAGAGTAGGTCATTAGCAACCTATCCTTCGTGTCCCTTGTTGGGATAGCAGGACAGAGTAGGTCATTAGCAAACTATCCTTCGTGTCCCTTGTTGGGATAGCAGGACAGAGTAGGTCATTAGCAACCTATCCTTTGTGTCCCTTGTTGGGATAGTAGGGCAGAATAGGTCATTAGCAACCTATTCTTCGTGTCCCTTGTTGGGATAGCAGGACAGAGTAGGTCATTAGCAACCTATTCTTCATGTCCCTTGTTGGGATACCAGGACAGAGTAGGTCATTAGCAACCTATCCTTCATGTCCCTTGTTGGGATAGCAGGACAGAGTAGGTCATTAGCAACCTATCCTTCGTGTCCCTTGTTGGGATAGTAGGGCAGAGTAGGTCATTAGCAACCTATTCTTCGTGTCCCTTGTTGGGATAGCAGGACAGAGTAGGTCATTAGCAACCTATTCTTCATGTCCTGTGTTGGGATAGCAGGACAGAGTAGGTCATTAGCAACCTATCCTTCATGTCCCTTATTGGGACAGCAGGACAGAGTAGGTCATTAGCAACCTATTCTTCATGTCCCTTATTGGGACAGCAGGACAGAGTAGGTCATTAGCAACCTATCCTTCATGTCCCTTGTTGGGATAGCAGGACAGAGTAGGTCATTAGCAACCTATCCTTCATGTCCCTTATTGGGACAGCAGGACAGAGTAGGTCATTAGCAACCTATCCTTCATGTCCCTTATTGGGACAGCAGGACAGAGTAGGTCATTAGCAACCTATCCTTCATGTCCCTTGTTGGGATAGCAGGACAGAGTAGGTCATTAGCAACCTATCCTTCATGTCCCTTATTGGGATAGCAGGACAGACTAGGTCATTAGCAACCTATCCTTCGTGTCCCTTGTTGGGATAGCAGGGCAGAGTAGGTCATTAGCAACCTATCCTTCGTGTCCCTTGTTGGGATACCAGGACAGAGTAGGTCATTAGCAACCTATCCTTCGTGTCCCTTGTTGGGATACCAGGACAGAGTAGGTCATTAGCAACCTATCCTTCGTGTCCCTTGTTGGAATACCAGGGCAGAGTAGGTCATTAGCAACCTATCCTTCGTGTCCCTTGTTGGGATAGCAGGACAGAGTAGGTCATTAGCAACCTATTCTTCATGTCCTGTGTTGGGATAGCAGGACAGAGTAGGTCATTAGCAACCTATCCTTTGTGTCCCTTGTTGGGATAGTAGGGCAGAATAGGTCACTAGCAACCTATTCTTCGTGTCCCTTGTTGGGATAGCAGGACAGAGAAGGTCATTAGCAACCTATTCTTCATGTCCCTTGTTGGGATACCAGGACAGAGTAGGTCATTAGCAACCTATCCTTCGTGTCCCTTGTTGGGATAGCAGGACAGAGTAGGTCATTAGCAACCTATCCTTCGTGTCCCTTGTTGGAATACCAGGGCAGAGTAGGTCATTAGCAACCTATCCTTCGTGTCCCTTGTTGGGATAGCAGGACAGAGTAGGTCATTAGCAAACTATCCTTCGTGTCCCTTGTTGGGATAGCAGGACAGAGTAGGTCATTAGCAACCTATCCTTTGTGTCCCTTGTTGGGATAGTAGGGCAGAATAGGTCATTAGCAACCTATTCTTCGTGTCCCTTGTTGGGATAGCAGGACAGAGTAGGTCATTAGCAACCTATTCTTCATGTCCCTTGTTGGGATACCAGGACAGAGTAGGTCATTAGCAACCTATCCTTCATGTCCCTTGTTGGGATAGCAGGACAGAGTAGGTCATTAGCAACCTATCCTTCGTGTCCCTTGTTGGGATAGTAGGGCAGAGTAGGTCATTAGCAACCTATTCTTCGTGTCCCTTGTTGGGATTGCAGGACAGAGTAGGTCATTAGCAACCTATTCTTCATGTCCTGTGTTGGGATAGCAGGACAGAGTAGGTCATTAGCAACCTATCCTTCATGTCCCTTATTGGGACAGCAGGACAGAGTAGGTCATTAGCAACCTATTCTTCATGTCCCTTATTGGGACAGCAGGACAGAGTAGGTCATTAGCAACCTATCCTTCATGTCCCTTGTTGGGATAGCAGGACAGAGTAGGTCATTAGCAACCTATCCTTCATGTCCCTTATTGGGACAGCAGGACAGAGTAGGTCATTAGCAACCTATCCTTCATGTCCCTTATTGGGACAGCAGGACAGAGTAGGTCATTAGCAACCTATCCTTCATGTCCCTTGTTGGGATAGCAGGACAGAGTAGGTCATTAGCAACCTATCCTTCATGTCCCTTATTGGGATAGCAGGACAGACTAGGTCATTAGCAACCTATCCTTCGTGTCCCTTGTTGGGATAGCAGGGCAGAGTAGGTCATTAGCAACCTATCCTTCGTGTCCCTTGTTGGGATACCAGGACAGAGTAGGTCATTAGCAACCTATCCTTCGTGTCCCTTGTTGGGATACCAGGACAGAGTAGGTCATTAGCAACCTATCCTTCGTGTCCCTTGTTGGAATACCAGGGCAGAGTAGGTCATTAGCAACCTATCCTTCGTGTCCCTTGTTGGGATAGCAGGACAGAGTAGGTCATTAGCAAACTATCCTTCGTGTCCCTTGTTGGGATAGCAGGACAGAGTAGGTCATTAGCAACCTATCCTTTGTGTCCCTTGTTGGGATAGTAGGGCAGAATAGGTCATTAGCAACCTATTCTTCGTGTCCCTTGTTGGGATAGCAGGACAGAGTAGGTCATTAGCAACCTATTCTTCATGTCCCTTGTTGGGATACCAGGACAGAGTAGGTCATTAGCAACCTATCCTTCATGTCCCTTGTTGGGATAGCAGGACAGAGTAGGTCATTAGCAACCTATCCTTCATGTCCCTTATTGGGACAGCAGGACAGAGTAGGTCATTAGCAACCTATCCTTCATGTCCCTTATTGGGATAGCAGGACAGAGTAGGTCATTAGCAACCTATCCTTCGTGTCCCTTGTTGGAATAGCAGGGCAGAGTAGGTCATTAGCAACCTATCCTTCGTGTCCCTTATTGGGATAGCAGGACAGAGTAGGTCATTAGCAAGCTATTCTTGTCCTGTGTTGGGATAGCAGGACAGAGTAGGTCATTAGCAACCTATCCTTCATGTCCCTTTTTGGGATAGCAGGACAGAGTAGGTCATTAGCAACCTATCCTTCGTGTCCCTTGTTGGGATAGCAGGGCAGAGTAGGTCATTAGCAACCTATCCTTCGTGTCCCTTGTTGGGATAGCAGGACAGAGTAGGGCATTAGCAACCTATTCTTCATGTCCCTTGTTGGGATAGCAGGACAGAGTAGGTCATTAGCAACCTATCCTTCATGTCCCTTATTGGGATAGCAGGACAGAGTAGGTCATTAGCAACCTATCCTTCATGTCCTGTGTTGGGATAGCAGGACAGAGTTGGTCATTAGCAACCAATTCTTCATGTCCCTTATTGGGATAGCAGGACAGAGTAGGTCATTAGCAACCTATTCTTCATGTCCCTTGTTGGGATAGCAGGACAGAGTAGGTCATTAGCAACCTATCCTTCATGTCCCTTATTGGGACAGCAGGACAGAGTAGGTCATTAGCAACCTATCCTTCATGTCCCTTATTGGGATAGCAGGACAGAGTAGGTCATTAGCAACCTATCCTTCGTGTCCCTTGTTGGAATAGCAGGGCAGAGTAGGTCATTAGCAACCTATCCTTCGTGTCCCTTATTGGGATAGCAGGACAGAGTAGGTCATTAGCAAGCTATTCTTGTCCTGTGTTGGGATAGCAGGACAGAGTAGGTCATTAGCAACCTATCCTTCATGTCCCTTTTTGGGATAGCAGGACAGAGTAGGTCATTAGCAACCTATCCTTCGTGTCCCTTGTTGGGATAGCAGGGCAGAGTAGGTCATTAGCAACCTATCCTTCGTGTCCCTTGTTGGGATAGCAGGACAGAGTAGGGCATTAGCAACCTATTCTTCATGTCCCTTGTTGGGATAGCAGGACAGAGTAGGTCATTAGCAACCTATCCTTCATGTCCCTTATTGGGATAGCAGGACAGAGTAGGTCATTAGCAACCTATCCTTCATGTCCTGTGTTGGGATAGCAGGACAGAGTTGGTCATTAGCAACCAATTCTTCATGTCCCTTGTTGGGATAGCAGGACAGAGTAGGTCATTAGCAATCTATCCTTCATGTCCTGTGTTGGGATAGCAGGACAGAGTAGGTCATTAGCAACTTATCCTTCATGTCCTGTGTTGGGATAGCAGGACAGAGTAGGTCATTAGCAACTTACCCTTCATGTCTCTTGTTGAGATATCAGGGCAGAGTAGGCCATTAACAACCTATACTTCATGTCCCTATCAATGGCCAACCATAGGCTTTCCCAACCAGTTGCTATCTGACAACCAGCCATAAGCCCACCTAACTACCAACACCTATCCAACACCCATCTGACATGGTCATCTGATAACTATCCATAGGCCCATCTATATACCAGCAGCCATAAGTCTGTCCAGCTACTAACACCCTTCTGATAACCAACAATAGGCCACCCCAGCTACCAACACCCATCTGGCTGCCATCTGACAACCATTTGACAAACATCCATGGCAATATAGATGCTTCAAGAGTAGCCTAGCAGAGAAAACTATGGCCAATAAAGACCTGGGTTTGATTCCACGTATGGGCACAGTGAGTAAAGAACAGCTTACACAACTGTATTGTGATGCCATTATCATGAAAAAGATTTGACCTTGTAAACATGGGATAATTTGTGAGGGATAAAATACCAATTACATGAAAATGTCACTTTAATCTCATTAATAAACTTGTTACAAAAACAGAACGCAAATTTAAAACAGTGTAAACAGGAGAATTCGGTTAGGAGATCAGAAAATGTCCCAATGTCGCCAAGATAGTGACAGGTCTTAAGTTTTTTAATGGTTACAACCCAAACCAGATTACATTTATCTATTTTCTAGTGTTGGGCTAAGTTTTAACAAGCTCTGAAAATGTTCTTAAGTGGCATTGGATAGAAAATGAGACAGCTCTTTGGCTGTCAAATTAAGCAGTTGCTTCAGTCCGATGGTCTGGTCTGTCACATACTAACCGGATGTGTCTTCTTCATCAGTTGCAGTGTTTCTTCAGAGAACTCTCTCATGCAATGTTTATCATTAGAGGATCCATTTTCTTGAACATCTATGAAAATTAGGTACTTGTGTTGGATGTTTTGATAAGCTTTAAGCATGCTCATATGGGCTGTGAATCAAGAGTAGAAATATATCTGAGGACATGAGGTGTATTACTCATGTCTAGGTTTGTGGGTGTGAGAAATGACAGTCCTTCCATGAAATGGTGGCTAAATTAGTTGTGTTGATATGTGTAATGTGTTTTTCAGGGCCATGTCTTGAATGACTACTAGGTATTCTTTCATGAAACTGTGCACAAACAGAAAGCAGAACAGTGGCCCTGTTTATAAAGCTCAGGTCACAATCAAGTGAAGTTAAGCAACGATGGGCGGGGACAGTGCTCGGATTGGTGACTGGCAGCTTAACTCCTGAGAGTTTCTAGGACTTCAGTCCTAACCCACAGTGGAAAACATGATGCCTGTGGTCTCACCTTAGGCAAGTGAGTTTGTTCAAAATTTCCTCTGTTCACCCAGCAGAAAATGTGTACCCAGTGGAATAAGTCTTGTGACTACAACCATCTAGTGCATAACAAGCTGCTTGGGTTATCCGGGGTAATAATATGCGTACTTTGACTGTTAACGCTATGAGCATTCACCTCATGAGAGCCTAAGATCCCGTAACTTTTCTCTTAGCATTTTTACCTGGCATACTGTAACATAGGAGATACAAATGCCATGAGAAAAGTTACGGGATCTTAGGCTTACAAGAGTTTTGTGAAACGGGGCCCAGGGGGATTTGTTGTTTTCTGTTGACACTTGTTGACTAGTGAGGCAATGTTCTTGTTTTCATTTCATTTATCACTTTTTAGGAACATCTTTCTATAAGTTTCTGGACGTACATGTTCATGTGTGAAAAGTCCTTTTATGATTCTCAATAAGAAAGTAGAAGTCATTTTCGGATTTGACAGAAACATGTTAATGAATGATGATTTAAAGACCATGCTCAATGTTTTAAATTTTCTGTTTAACGTTGTCAAAGAAAGACTAGAAGATCTAAGAAACATCTTTGTTTTGTTAACCATGAGAGTCTATTTCTGTCATAATTTTATGAGTTTGTCATACAAATGTTTTTAGAGCTTCTATACAATTGTTACTGATTTCTCTTTGTTAGCTGTTTTCTTCACCTTCTTGGCATTCAGTTTGATCTTTTCAAGAAAGAAAATTACATTTGTGTGTCTCATTAAGCCCCACTTCTGCATTGTGTATTGTGTCTTGACATATGCAGCTTGTTGATTACAGTGCTGTCTTGAAGGATTTATAAATTAATGTATAGAAATTGCACAGATGGTATTCTGTTACACCCAGATGTTGTTAAGGTATTTTGTTATTGTTTCCTGATAATGTCATCATTTTCTCTAGTACAGTGAAAGGTTTACAAAAACAATATGTTGTTGGAAAGCCATTACCTTGAATTTTATCTTTTTGTAAATGCAAATAAACAAAAGATATTTTTAAGAACAGAAGTAATTGTTCAAATCAGAAAAGTTGCTGTACAATCGAAAATACTATCATGTATTGAAAGGGTATAAATTCGGTATCCATTTTGGTATCCATTTTGGTAATATGCTGTCAAGATATCGCCATGCAAATTGGGACAATGTTTTACAGGGACAGTTTATGGGCATTTATACAAGAATTTACACCAAATGGGCAATGTAAATTTCAAAACATTTTTTCAAAATATTTGATGTTAAAATTAAAACAATTCTCCTGGGGCAGAGACTTTGGAGGTTGGGGTGGGTGGGTGTTCTTCATAGAAAGCATTGAAAAACGTTCAGTTGTATGTTTGTAACAGGCGATGGGTGGTCAGGCTCGCTGACATGGTTTACACATGTCATCAGTTCTCAGTTTTGCAGATTGATGCACATGCTGTTGATTCCTGGATTGTTTGGTCCAGACTCAATTATTTACAGACCGCTGCCATATAGCTAGACTATTGCAGAGTGTGGCGTAAAACTAAACTTGCTCACTCACCCCTCTGTGCTGCAATCAAAGCCCAACTGAGGTTTGGTGGTAGGGTCACTTTGATTGATGCATAAATATCCTGCACTTAAGTTTCACATTTGTATTAATATGTGCACGAGAAGGCTTGCATTGAGGTAGTCTGTTCAGGCTGCAGAATATGCACAATTGTTTATAAACAAGAAAAAAGTCAGGTCATGTGATATGCAAGTTAGCCAATGATACTGATGTCACTCACACATGCACACATGCATACATGCACGCAAGCATGCACTTGCTTGCTCGCTTGCTCACTTAATCACTTGATTTGACCCACAAAGGTCCGAGGTAGAATAGGCCTCCATTAACCCATGCTTGCCATGAAAGGTGACTATGCTTGTTGTAAGATTCAACTAACAGGATCGGGTGGTCAGACTCGCTGACTTGTTGACACATCATTGGTTCCCATGATGCTCATGTTGTTGATCACTGGATTGTCTGGTCCAGACTCGATGATTAACAGACCACCATATTGCTGGAATATTGCTAGTGAGGCGTACAACTAAACTCACTCACTCACTCTCTCAACACAGCTTTCACGCATCTATATAGGTGATCGTCCACATCCAGTAAAATAGTCACATTCTCACACTGATTCATAATACAATGGGTAGGGTTTGTGTTTATCATTTAATATACAACCTGTGAAATATTTATAGTATGTGCTAGTTAAGTGACCAATATTCCTTCCAGTAATGGTCGACACCAGAAATTGACTTCACACAGTGTGCCTATCTGGTTTTATAGTATAACTATTTATGTAATAATACTGGTTTCATAGTGTTCCTGCATGAAGAACAGTGAGATCACCATGTATGATTTCACTCATTACTTAAATAGTGAGACCCATGAAGATCTGGGGTAGAAGATGTCTTCAGCCATGCTTGCCAGAAAAGGTGACTATCCTTGTCGATAATAGCCCATGGCATCTGTTCCCAACTGCAATGATCGATGCTCATGCTGTTGATCACTAGATTGTCTGATCCAGACTCAATTATTAACAGACAACTGCCATATAGCTGGACTATTGCTTAGTGTGACATAAAAATAAACTCACTCTCTCACTCATCTAGAGATGACCAGATAGAATGTTACATTATTATCGTGTCAAAATAACTGTGATAAATATTGTCAGGACATATTTAATGTTCCTGTTTTTGAAACCAGTACTGAGTTTACATACACAAATCCTCATCACACGGAAACCTATACTATATATTAGTATTCAATGAATAAATGAGTAAGTTAAATGGCTTTGATCCTAATTTTCAGTTTCTTTCCAAAATGCTGTTTTGAAGTTGTCAAGAAAGCTGTAATTTTGTGACTATTGCATGGAAGTACTTCTTATTCATCTTTCATGTCTTTGTTGTGTAAAGGTCAATGGAGTTGCCCTAACTTTTGGCATGTTCTCTTCTACAAAAACTTTCCAGCAGAACAATCAGAGAAAGGAAGGAACACCATAATGATCTCCACGGTAACCACACCAGTGGAGTTTACAGAAAAACTTGACAGGATTATCGACACAAAATAGAACTTGATGGACTCATCAGCAGAAATAAAAGAGGTGGAAAAAACTGGCAGATGTCAGAAAAAGACTTAATCATAAAAGAAATGTTAAAATTTGCAAAAGCCGAAAAATATCCGTCTGAATTTTACACTGGCCAGGCCTTGTTAATCTAATTTGTCAGGCTGGCTAGAAGCTAAACTAATGCAATAAGGCGCACTCATTCTCTCGCAAGTTTCTTACAAGCCGTTGGCATTCCAAGTGATCGCTCTGACAACATGTGGTTCTCAAAAGCATTTATCCCAAGAAGAAATTGCCAGAATAAAGCCTTCAACAGGTTTTGGGGATCCACTTTTATGACAAAATCCTGCAGCATGTATTGATAAAGCATACCATAATGGGGTCGCTTGTTGTTTTGAGAAAATTCCGATAAATGGAAATTCATTTTTCCAAATTTGTACAATTTTGGTGAGTTTGAATGGCATAGGATGATGAAAATACTTTCATCATGCTAGCCTTAGAGCATATGAAACATTTTATGATAAGGAAAGAAATTGTAGTTGAAAATGATAGTTATTGTATTAAATGTATTGATCTGAATGGAAATCCTATGCCATTAGATTAATATAGTTTTTGCCTAGGTTTAGTTTGATTGATGAAATGTAATTGGGTAATTATAGTTGAAGATCCAAATTCACATTGAAATGTTCTAGTTTTTGTGTTGCCTGGTAAAATGCTCTGGGTCAAACTGCAATTTTAGTGTGCTGTTGTGCTAAACTAAGTCTGTAGTATGACAATCAGTAAGACATTTCCATCAGTCATGTGTTTACCACATGTGTTTGGGATTCCACTATTTTCAGTAAAGTACTTTGGTTGGGTTTAGTCCTATCCAGGATTCAAACCCATATTCTCAGAATCAAGCACTTAATCAGGGTTCCCTCTAGACATTTATGTTTGAGGGTCAGGCTGAGTGTCCAATATAGGGGAGAGAGTCAAATCCAAATTTGGTGGGGGGCAAACATTTTACAAAGATAACAGATTTTCAGTGAATAATTTCTTCTTGTTTTTCAGGTCAATCAGAAATCAATTTAGTTACTTTGAATTGTTTGGTTTTGATAAGTGATTTTATTGCATCATTTTATTGCAGCATTTGTTTTTAATGCAGTAATCAAACCCACTCAGCCACCATGGCTCCCACATGTTGTTCCTTTCAGGTGGTTACCACCATCTGGTGGTACTGTTCTTGACACCTTAATTTTCCACTTCAGATAATGCCCTACATCTGGCAGTATTGTTCTTTGCCACCTACTCTCTCCATCTCAGATGGTGCCCTACATCTGGTGGTGTTAGTCTTGACTAATGTCTCTGTTTCCAATTCTGATGGTTCCTTACATCTGGTGGTATTGTTCTTGACACCTACTCTCTCCATCTCAGATGGTGCCCTACATCTGGTGGTGTTAGTCTTGACTAATGTCTCTGTTTCCGATTCTGATGGTTCCTTACATCTGGTTGTATTGTTCTTGACACCTGTCTTTTTTAATTCAGATGGTTGTCTTCATCTGGTGGTATGGTTCTTTACACCTGCTCTCTCCAGCGGAGATAGTGCCTTACATTCTGGTGACCCATGAAGTTTCTGGGTAGAATAGGCTTTCAGTGTCTATGCTTGTTTAAGAGGTGACTTACAGGTGAGATGATTTAGGTTGACACATGTCATCTGTTCCCATCATCTGTTGATCACTGGATTGTCTGGTCCAGACTCAGTTATTTACAAACCGCCGCTCACTTCCTGCATCTGAAGGTATTGTTCTGGACACCTGCTCTTTGTTTCCTAATCAGGTGGTTCCTTACATCTGGTGGTATTGTTATTGACACCTGCTATTTTCAATGCAGATGGTTCCCTACACCTGGTGGTATGGTTCCAGACACCTTCTCTCTCCAGTTAAGATGTTGCCCTCTATCTGGCAGTATTCTCTTCAATATTTTTAAGGTTTCTGTTTCCATTTCAAGGATAACTGTTGTCAGTTTCAATAAATTTCTCAGACTGATTTTGCAAAGTGTTTACCAGAAATGGACCCAGTGTTGCAAACCACAGTTGTTGGTAGCGGTAATATCAGCTTGATTCTATGCATTTGTATCACAAGATGATTATATGTTCCCATGCAGGATGTAATTGAATTATTGTAATGTATGGTACTACAGACGTCATTTTGTGTTGCACCTCTTGCCGATAATTTGGAGGATGATGTCGTGCAGATGGGCCATCACCAGGATTGTTTGAGGTGGTGATGCATGTGTTTGTCATCTTGGACAGCCTGTGGTTATGTAAGGGTGACTGTCCACATACCTTATGGCAAGTCCTGTGATGTGATGGAACCCTTGACAATGCTAGCAATTCGATGTTGCCTTCATCTGGTGGTATTGCTCTTGACACCTGCTCTCTCCTTTTCAGATGGTGCCCTACATCTGGTGGTATTGTTCTTGACTCCTATTCTCTATTTCTGATTCAATTGGTTCCTTACATCTGGTGGTATTGCTCTTGACACCTGCTCTTTATTTCCAATTCAGGTGGTTCCTTTCATCTGGTGGTATGGTTCATGACTCCTGCTCTTTCCAGTTCAGATTGTTCCTTGTATCTGGTTGTATTGCTCTTAACTCCAATTCAGGTGGTTCCTTACATCTGGTTATATGGTTCTAGACATCTGATCTTTATTTCCAATTAGATGTTCCCTTCATCTGGTGGTATTGTTCTTGACACCTGCTCTTTCCAATTAAAGTGGTTCCCTACATCTGATGGTATGGTTTTTAATTCAAATTTCTCAGTCTTGTAATATTGTTGCAGATGTCTGTCGTACCATTTTGATTAATACCTCCATAATGGTCATTTTGAACTTGTCATTTTGTCACACTGCCATTGTCAGGTATAATTGTGAATCCAATCCATGAAAAATGTGTTATTTACATATTTGATCAAGTGATTGTAAATATTACAACATTGAAATGAGCTTGTCATAGCTGCCTCTTCTTTATGATACACACATGTGTATGTATATGAGTATATACTTTCATATTAAAATGATGCACTTAAATGTCAAGGTGTTAACCTTTGGAGCATCTCCAGAGGCCTTGAAATTTTATGCTCTCAGCATTCATTTCAAGAAACTCCTTGACCTACTGACATAGAAACATTTTATGGAACACCAGAACATCAGGTGACATTATTATTATTCTGTTTGTGATTGATGGAATCCATTTAAATTGTCAGTGTTCTTTGAAAAGTATTTTACCCATTAAGGTGTCAAACATCTGAAACAATGTAGAAAGATCTGAAAACATAAAATGAGGTTCTAAGATGTTTGCATGACATATTGACTATAGTGAAATTTCCTATAAGGTCAGATCAATTATTTTTTTAGTTTTGAGGTTTCATTCTTACAGCGCTGAAGGAAGCTAGACATTGAAAAATAGAGTGTTGATCCAACTTTTCTTTTTCAAACACATAATCACAAAATGATATTTGAAATCCAACACAGTCAACTGTTTTTATGTTTATTTCTTTTGGTTCATCCATAAAACAGGAAACTGAGTATCAGGCATCACCTTGACAAATATTTGTCTCCTGTATTAGAGGTCATGAGTCTTTGAAGAAAATGAAATTAAATATTTTTAAATAAAAAGACATTCTAGGATCATCTAACTTTATCGTGATATTTGAGATGAAGTCTAGTTGTGCCAGTATTGAAAGAAGCTCCCTAAAATATTCCAAAGCGATTATTATGCAATACCAGTGACGAAAGTCCACAGAATGGTGTGTAACAGTAGATTTGATTATTTGATTTAAAATAAATGGAGAAACTACTTCAAGATAAACTAAGGGTGAGTGAGTTTAGTTTTATGCCACACTCAGCAATATTCCAGCGGTCTAAAAAAAAACATATCTGGCCCAAACAACCCACTGATCAACAGCAGGAGCATTGATTTGCGCAACTGGGAAGCGATGATGTGTCAAACAAGTCAGCGAGCCTGACCACCCAAACTCGTAAGTCTTCTCATATGACCAGCATAGTCTCCTGCTGAAGGCCTGTTCTTCTCCAGACCTTCACATGTTGACAAACTGAGGGACACAGCACATGCAAAATAATTTCACATAAATATGAATGCATTACTGTTTTGATGGCATTCCATCCTTAAAATTTGAAATGTTGAAGTTGATAACTAATTAGCTGTTATAAAAAGGATTAAAGGAAGTGATAGCCTAATCATCACCTGAATCACATGGTGGAGTCATAAACTGTGAGTAATGGAATAAAGGGCTTGACATTTGTAATCCAAACGGTCGTGTTTGCATGACAATTGATCAGATTAGGTGGAAGACAACAACATCTTAAGCAGCAAATGTTTGAAGCGTTTTTCCTATCTGCTCTATATTAAAGAAAGGTTTTATTGATTTTTGAAGATGTCTTTTTCCTGCCTCATTCACCACCTAGCATTGCTGTTTGATCATATTTTATGTCGTGTTACAAGATACTGTGTTTCCTAGTGGTTTCTTACACGTATCCTTCATTCAATTTGTATTGATGGCTATGATTTTTCTTCAATCATTCTAAGGTTTCTGCATCCATTTCAAGGATAAATGTTGTCAGTTTCGCTAAATTTCTTGGATTGATTTTGCAAAGTGTTTACCAGCACCTCATTATAAGGAGAAATGGACCCTGTGTTGCAAACCACAGTTGTTGGTAGCGGTAATATCAGCCGACTTGATTCTATGCATTTGTATCACAAGATGATTATATGTTCCCATGCAGGATGTAATTGAATTATTGTAATGTATGGTACTACAGACGTCATTTTGTGTTGCACTTCTTGCTGATAATTTGGAGGATGATGTCGTGCAGACGGGCCATCACCAGGATTGTTTGAGGTGGTGATGCATGTGTTTGTCGTCTCAGATAGCCTGTGGTTATGTAAGGGTGACTGTCCACATACCTCATGGCAAGTCCTGTGATGTGATGGAATCCCTGACAATGCTAACAATTGCCTTGGGAGGAATTGTGTTGCTTGCTTTTTCCGCTGTTTGCTTGATGTAGATTTGTAGGAAATGTAATTGTGTGGAAAGGTTTGTCAATTTGAATTTGTGGAATTTTGTCTTGGGGTCAGCGTGTTTCCTTGATGAGGAATTTTGAAAACATTTGAGTTGGTGAAAAATTATTTTGATTGGATTGTTATTAATGCAAAAATATTGAATCAGTTTATTTTCAGTAAATCCTTAAAATTCAGCTTTGGACTATTTTTTTTAGTGGATAATCTTGTCTCGAATTGATTGTTGTTAGAAAATAAATGCATCCCACCTAACACCATCTTCTCAAGTTATTAAAGACTACCAGAACTCTGATAATGTTCCGAAGTTTGTCATCTTAGTGACTATTTATGTGAAGGGCAGAGGGGTAGCCTAGTGGTTAAAGTGTTTGCTCATCATGCTGAAGACCCAGGTTCACATGAGTACAATGTGTGAAGCCCTTTCCCTGGTTGTAGTATCTTCATGGGATCGATGTCTGCACGAGGACGAACACACAATGACATGCTGTTGAGATGGTTAGACAGTAGACCAAACTTGCGACATACCTTGAGTCATGACACTCACAGGTGAGATACACATGATGCACAAGAATAAATGGCGTCTTCATGAGTGCAAAAGTTCTCACTCAAAGTTCCATTCCAAAGTTCCCTTGAGGCATTACGGTGAATCCCATCCTCGTCGCCATTGTAGTTTCTTCATGGGATCGATGTCTACACAGAGACAGACACACAACGACATGCGAGTAGTTCCATCACCAGCTCTATTCTGGCGTAACACGCAAGTTCACCAGATACATCACTTGCTATAAGGCATACAAATACATCTCAGAATACTACAATGGTGTCCCCCACCTTGACATTGCTGGAATATTGCTAAAGGCAGTGTTAAACTAAACTCACTCACTTACATGGATCAGACCAAAGTGGTGAACAGCTGAGATTTGCATCATGTCAGGCTTTACTTAAAAATGAAGCTGACATGATACAACTGAAACTTAGTTCAAAGTGATGTTGACCCCAGCATACTCCGTGGACGTTTCAAAGTTATGTTGACCCCAGCATGTTTCAGGTGGGGTTCAAAGTTATGTTGACCCCAGCATACTCCGGGTGGGGTTCAAAGTTATGTTGACCCCAGCATATTCCAGGTAGGGTTCAAAGTGATTTTGACCCCAGCAGGTTCAAATTGATGCATAATATTTCATTGTTGCACTGGTGTACTTACACACTGACTGCCAACATTAGTATGCTTGTAGTATCAAGGTCAGGTCAAATTTGCCATGACAAGTTATCTCGTAGCTATATCAGGGTAAGTTTCATATGTTAGTAAAACAGGCACAAGAGGCAATTGTCTCTGGGCAGTTACAAAGAAGGCCGAGAGATGTGCCTGTTTTGTTTCATGTTTTAAAATACCACTGTTGCTGATTTCTCATAGTGGCAAATTCAGACAGAATTTATGCTACACGTATACTCATGAGCATGTTATTTTTTTGTTCTAGTGAGTGATTCTTGATTTGGCAACTAAGCGTTTGTGAGAGTTCCAAACTGTGAATGAATGAGTATGGTCTTGCAGTCAAGTCTGGACCAGATAACAGCACCAGCATGAGTGAGAATTGGGTTTTATGCCACTTTTATCCATATTCCAGCAGTATGTCAACAGATTTATAATTTATTGCCCAGTTGCTTCATTAATCCCTTCCAAATCTGATGCCAACCTATTCCATAGAACATTTTATGCCAATCTAATCCCTCCAACACACAATGCCAACCTAATGCCTCCAACATATCATGCCAATCTAATCCCTCCAACACACAATGCCAACCTAATCCCTCCTACACATAATGCCAGCCTAACCCCTCCAACACGTAATGCCAACCTAATCCCTCCTACACATAATGACAGCCTAACCCCTCCAACATATAATGCCAACCTAATCTCGCCAACATATAATGCCAGCCTAATCCCTCCAGCATATGATGCCAGCCTAATCCCAACCTATTAAACCCAACATTTGAGGACAACCTAATCCAACATTTGTTGCCAACCTATTCCCTCCAACATTTGATGCCAACCTACTTCCAACGGCATTTGAGGCCAGCCTGTTTCCTCCAACATTTGAGGCCAACCTACCGGTACTCCTCCAACATTTGAGACCAACCTTTTGCCTCCAACATTTGAGGCCAACTTACTCCCTTCAACATTTGAGGCCAAACTCTTGCCTTCCACATTTGAGGCCAAACTCTTGCCTTCCACATTTGAGGCCAACCTACTCCCTCCAACATTTGAGGACAACCTTATCCCTGCTGTCTTCCATGAGACTAAATCTACCTCACCCCTGCTATCTTCCATGAGACAAGTTCAAGAAAGACTGATGGTGAAACACTTCTTGATAGTAAACAGTTCTGTCACAACATAAGCTACAATCATCATGATATCATATGACTTGTGATTGTTCCTTTAAAATGCAGTTCCATGATGTGGTGCTTTGCTAATCATTGTGGCCATGTGTTGTGTACCTACTGTCTAGTCTGAATGTAATTGTGTCTGTATAACTGCATGTCCATGGGTGTTATTGTTTAACACATTGAAAGCGCATTCATCTTCACATTGTAAAGTTTGTTTGAATGTGTGTAGTTTTGTGTCACAGTCAGCAGCAATGGGATAGCCTTGTGGTGAAAGAGTCGGCTCATCATGCTGAAGACTCGAGTTTGATTCCCCACATGGGTACAGGGTGCGAGGCCTTTTTCCAGCGTCCAGTGCTGTAATATTGCTGAAATACAGCTGACAGGCACTAAAATCTCAATCACTGAATCCATCACTCCATCCCCATTCACTGACTTGCACTTCCGTCTACCTTTTTCTCTTTACTTCTTTCCTTTCCCCGCTTACTGATTCACTTCCTTCTCCTTCCCCGCACACTGCTTCATCACTTACTTGCCCTCACTCCTACCTCCTTCCTTTTCCCTCCTCCCTCAATCCCCAATCATCCCCTCATTCTGTCATTCAGCTACTCATTCATCCTTCCCTCCTTCCTTCACTCACTCACCCACCCACACTTGGATGAATCAAACAGTATTTATACACTTTCAACTTCGACATCAACAGTCTTAGTATGATATGTTATGTTTGGGATTAAACTTACTCAGCTAAGTATATACTTTGGTAGCTTTTTTGTGTTTTTATTTGTTTGTTTCCCTTTGAGTGTGATATGTCTGGAATTGCTAACAAAGAAACTGAGAAACAGAAGAATCTCAAATTTCATGGGGGCATAAGAGTATAAGATATATATATCCTTTTGTTGCAGTGTTTATTGAACACTGTATAGCCTGACACTACAATATTTACTGATACATAAAGGAACACAGTGTTGTGATGGTGGCATACACTGACATTCATCCTTGTGCAGAAGACCCTTGCAGACCGGGGCTAGAACTGATCTCCAATAACTCATGCTTGTCATAAGAGGTGACTAATGGGATCAGGTGTTCAGACTCACTCACCCACCCACTCACAAGCTGTTGATCACTGGATTGCCCCAGACTCCATTGTTTATAGACATGTACTTGAATATTCTGAGTCTGATGTAAAACTAAACTCACTCACTCACTCACTCACTCACTTACACCATTATGGTGGCACACTGATCAACAACATCACTCCTTATTTCCAAAATGCCACAGTTCATGTCTTTGAATCAGTAACTTGTGATCTATGCACTTCAAACTCTGCTCCTTGATAATAATTGGTATTGATAACTCATCTATACGATGGAAACAAGATAATGTATTTCAATACCAGCATTTAATTTGTATCAAATGTCCAAGTCAGGACCAAGTGGAGTTTATGTTCAGCAGATGTCTTATATTCATCTTGATACGTTTCTCTTGTAGGGAAATTGACCAGAAATTGACCTTGATGTTGAGGCGTCAATGTGTCCGGATAGCGTCCTGTCACCTCAGGGCCCATGTAATAAAATTTGGGCTACCTTGATAATTCCTTTGAATACGGACCTCTGTGTAATTAAGTAAGCCATTCCAAGTCTGGGACGGCAATAGGTTTAAACTGTCTGTATTTGCAGATGGGGTTTTGTGAAATACTAGGTTCAGTGATATATTTGAGGGTGATTTTCGAGTCTGGACAATTGGCCGATGTAGTTTAAAGTGCCGTTCATCTGAAGTTGATCATAGGAAGGCCTGCAGGTATAGACAGATGAAAGAGTGTAGTTAGTATCGCTGCAATTGTATCAAGGGTTTTATAGCCATAACCAAAGTAATTTGATAGGTCTGTGCATAAGTAGATAGGCTACTCGGCTTTTTATTGATGTAATGGGCTCTCATCCAGCTTGTCACACGTTTTTACTTTTTAGAGTCCGCTGAGAATCAGGAAAACTGCTTTTATTAACTCATAGGAATTCTAATGTAACTTTGAATTGAAATACTTTAAAAGAAAGTTACGAAATTTTTCAAGCAAAACAGATTGTATTTGCCTGGTTATGCTTAAAACAAGTTTGCTCATTAAATGTATTGTTTTATAATCTGATCTTTAGAGTTGTGTCCCTTAGATTTTGTTTTGTGTGATGATTCACCATTCAGTTTTGTTTATTCTGTTCAAGACTTCACACAGCAATATTCCAGCAGTATGTAAAGATTTGAGTCTGGAACAGACAATCAGGTGATCAGTATCATGAACATCAATCTACACAACTGTGATACAATGACATGTGTTAACCAAGTCAGTCAGTCCGATCATTCGATCCTGATAGTCACCTCTTACAACAGAAGACCAGTTCTGTCCTGGATCTTCATGGTTGCTTTATCCCGAGATAATCAAGTTATGACCATACATCATGCGCACCAATCTGTGCTGTTGGAAAACAATGACAGATGTCAACAATGTAGGTGAGCCTGACAGCCCAGTCACGTTTTTACCAGTCTGTCCCATAACAATCAGTCTGCCCCCTGGTAGTGGTGTTCAGTGGCTTGTGACGCCCGTCTGATTTGTGAGGTGATGGGGTTGCCAAGAGGTTAAAGGTTAGCTCATCATGCTGAAGACCCAACACCCTCATGGATACAATGCGTGAAGCCCATGCTATGATATTGCTGGAATATTGCTGAAACCTGTGTAAAACCAGAACTCACTCTTTTATTTCAGTTAGGTTGATTCAATCATCCCTGTTGTATGAATCTACCAAATTGTAAATCCAAGGGGAGACAACCTATGCCGGATGTATGAAACAAATCAGATGACCTGGCTCTTTGACAAAGATGATGGCTTCAGCATGCACTGACAGAGTGAATCATTATATCAGTGGGTGGATTATCTGGTTCAGACTTTTGATTAATTACAAACTTTTGTCATAAAACACACAGAAATCAACAGAATGCATGTCATCTTAGCCCAGTGGCATGGCTAGTAGCTCATGCTTACAATCACTGACTGGCTTCAGTGTTTGTGCTGAACGTTGATGAGTGTAGCCGGATACAGCATTCACTAACTAAATCCAATGCATACTGTTATGAATGCACATGTGCAACATGGGCGAACCTGAAGTTTTGATAAATTACCATTGAAACTGGATGAAAATGAAGAGTGCACCACCTTTTCTCTATATTGTGCACCCCACCATTCTCACAAAGCTGTATCCACCTTTGTGCAAGCTTTGTGTGGCTTGTCCGTTCGTAATCATTTGTATGGCAGTGGATCATTGCTCAAGACACCAACTTCTTGTTCATCATAATAGGGGATATGTGAAACTTATGTCTTTTCCTGTTCAGTATGACATGACATGCCACAACAGCTCCTTTCAGTCATCCTCTGACTGACATAATGCGTACATCTTTTCCTTAGTTCATGGGTACTTGATAGATACACACTCCAACACACACAGTCATGCATTCACATATGCACATCCATGCCTTCCGCTCATATTGGTGCTCTCACTTATGGTGTCTCATTCACACACACACTCACTCACTCACTCACTCACTCACTCACTCACTCACTCACTCACTCACTCACTCAATCGCTCACTCAATCGCAAGTAATTAATGAAACAAGCCTGCTCCTGTTGAATCTCGGAGATTTAATTGATTGAGATCCTCCCTGAGATCCAACTAGGTTTTTGTGCATATTAGGAAGTGGATGTGTGCCTGACTGAACCGTTTCATAAATCTCAGCTGAATACCTCGTTAAAAAGTTTGTGTTGTAAGGTGACATTTGCAGATTGTTTCTGTTGTGTATGGCTGACTAGAATTCCTCTCATCAATGTTGTTACTACAATGTGTGATATTTCAAAAGCCAGTTTCTTCCACCATAAAGAGCTTTGTCTTTTATTTTGAGTTTATTAACATAAAATGTTTCCTGATAAATGATCTGCAATTGATCATGTATCATTCAAAAATGAAACATACAACTTTATGGATTACTACTCCTTCAGGGCAATGTAAAAATCTACATCAAAACAGTGCATAACACAATAAACAAGACATTGTTATCCATGAAGTTGTAAGTTTCATTTTTAACTCACCAACTTCTAGAATGTCGATTAAGCAATAAATCGTTCAATGCATTTAAAAGTACAACCTGAAGATGGTCATAAGTCAAGCAAAGTTTTGCGTTGTCACATGTACAGGGATTTAATTACTCATTGAACTGTTAGTGCATCACTTCTACTGTCGACAGCTTCACTTGTAAAAGTGAAGACATTGCAGTGATGGCCTCTAAATGTTACTATAAGAGGGTACAAGTATAATCAAGCTAGAACAATGAGATATTATGTTTTTGTTCACTGACTTAAATGCATCTTATCATATCGTAGTTATGTAAATCTGTCCTCATGATGTTAGCTACTGGATTAACTGGTCCTAACCACTTCAATCCTTTTAAGACTTCAGTACTGCACTATCTGTAAATATTCCACTCCACTCCTTTTAGAATTTCAGTACTGCACTATCTGTAAATATTCCGCTCCACTCCTTTCAGAACTTCAGTGCTGCACTATCTGTAAATATTCTACTGCACTCCTTTGAGAATTTCAGTACTGCACTATCTGTAAATATTCCACTCCACTCCTTGCAGAACTTCAGTGCTGCACTATCTGTAAATATTCCACTCCACCCCACTCCTTTCAGAACTTCAGTGCCACACTATCTGTAAATGTTCCACTCCATTACTTTTAGAATTTCAGTACTGCACTATCTGTAAATGTTCCATTCCACTCCTTTCAGAACTCCAGTGCGGCACTATCTGTAAATGTTCCACCAATTACTTTTAGAATTTCAGTACTGCACTATCTGTAAATGTTCCACTCCACTCCTTTTAGAATTTCAGTACTGCACTATCTGTAAATATTCCACCCCACTCCTTTCAGAACTTCAGTGCGGCACTATCTGTGAATGTTCCACTCCACTCCTTTCAGAACTTCAGTGCTGCACTATCTGTAAATGTTCTACTGCACTCCTTTGAAAATTTCAGTACTGCACTATCTGTAAATATTCCACTCCACTCCTTGCAGAACTTCAGTGCGGCACTATCTGTAAATGTTCCACCCATTACTTTTAGAATTTCAGTACTGCACTATCTGTAAATACTCCACTCCACTCCTTTTAGAATTTCAGTACTGCACTATCTGTAAATATTCCACTCCACTCCTTTCAGAACTTCAGTGCAGCACTATCTGTAAATGTTCCACTCCATTACTTTTAGAATTTCAGTACTGCACTATCTGTAAATGTTCCATTCCACTCCTTTCAGAACTCCAGTGCGGCACTATCTGTAAATGTTTCACCCATTACTTTTAGAATTTCAGTACTGCACTATCTGTAAATGTTCCACTCCACTCCTTTTAGAATTTCAGTACTGCACTATCTGTAAATATTCCACTCCACTCCTTTCAGAACTTCAGTGCGGCACTATCTGTGAATGTTCCACTCCGCTCCTTGCAGAACTTCAGTGCTGCACTATCTGTAAATGTTCTACTGCACTCCTTTGAGAATTTCAGTACTGCACTATCTGTAAATATTCCACTCCATTACTTTTAGAATTTCAGTACTGCACTATCTGTAAATGCTCCATTCCACTCCTTTCAGAACTCCAGTGCGGCACTATCTGTAAATGTTCCACCCATTACTTTTAGAATTTCAGTACTGCACTATCTGTAAATGTTCCACTCCACTCCTTTTAGAATTTCAGTACTGCACTATCTGTAAATATTCCACTCCACTCCTTTCAGAACTTCAGTGCAGCACTATCTGTGAATGTTCCTCTCCACTCCTTTTAGAACTTCAGTGCTGCACTATCTGTAAATGTTCCTCTCCAGCCCACTCCTTTCAGAACTTCAGTGCGGCACTATCTGTAAATGTTCCATTCCGCTCCTTTCAGAACTTCAGTACAGCGTTATCTGTAAATGTTCCGCTCCACTCCTTTCAGAACTTCAGTACGGCACTATCTGTAAATGTTCCACTCTCCTCCTTTTAGAATTTCAGTGCTGCACTATCTGTAAATGTTCCACTCCACTCCTTGCAGAACTTCAGTACTGTTCATGTTTCAATACAAAGCCACTTGCTTGTAATGTTTTAATCAACATCAAACAATTTCATAGTCTAATCCTAGACTACCATTCAGTAAGCTTTTGTGTTTTTCTATGATCAGTTATATTGAATATACATCTCAGACAAACATCATTTAAAAATTATTCATTCTTTATGTTGAATATCAGTATAAAGTAAAGTACTGATAAACATTATTAAAATCAGTCAGTTCGTTTGTTTTGAATATCTATAGTCACTTCCAATGGGGTCTTATGAATGGCAGTTATCTGCAATGGCAAGATGGCTGTCTAAATTGCATGAAAAATACAATATTAAAAAGTAAGTTTGAAAGGATAATGTTTATGTCTTTGTGTTAAGAACACGCATAAAACAAAGAAGTGTTTGTCAAAACTTGCCATTTTGTATTGTAAACAACAGGTCATGATGACACGCTGAAGCAATTACATGGGGAGTCAGTTTGTCAACCAGTTTGTCATTATTCCTTAGTTTTCTGTGCTTTGTTCTGAAGTGTTGAAACCACTTGAGTATAACATCAAGCCTTATGTTGTGTTAAGCAAGACCATTTTTTCTTTCTTGTCTTTCCAAATGATTTTCTTTAAATTCTGAAAAGGTTAACGTACTTCAGTAGGTCACATGTGTTAAAGCATGTTTATTCCACCCTCTACTTATGCATTTTTCATTTTCTAAGGGTATTTATTTTATTTTTAATTGTTAATTTTAAATATAAGTAGCCTCATAATAAATTGCAGATAATTTGTTGATTGTAGGTGTAACTGTCATACATTGGTGCTTTATTTGCATATTTTGCATGCATGTTTTAATGTATTTATTCATTCTATCTCTCATATTATGGAAAGATATCAAGAGTACTTGGATGTTGAACAGTGAGTTTAATTTTACGCCATTTTTGCAGTATTCCAGCAATATCATGGCAAGGGCAGGGCTTCATGTATTGTATCCATGTGGGGAATGAATGGTCTTTGGCATGATGAGCTAATGCTTTATGCTCTAGGGTACCTGACTGGCCCTGTGTTTGAAGAGTGACATGTCATATATGTGATGGTACTTGTTATTGCCTTGCCTTGACTTCATTGGCATTGTTATAGTGTGTCTGTGTGGGTATCTGTTTCAAGCTCCTGCATGGTAGCTTAAAGTGCTGACATTATCAAGTCCAGTACATAAATTCACCCTTCCACACATGTTGAAGTCTTGAATGCTATGTATAATCTATGCTGCACCTCACCTCACGTTACCTCACCTTTGCCCTCCTTTTCTTGCCTCACCTCACCTAAACTGAACTGACTTCACCTCACATCAACCCACCTCACCTCACCTCAACCCAGATACCTCACCTCAAACTCAAAATAAACCTCACCCCATCCCACCTCATTAAAAACCCTTCAATACAAGAAAAAATGTCAGTCAACTCCCAAACGAATTCTGAAAAATTCTAGTTCTTTTCTCTTGCCCATTATACCAAAGCTTATGTTCTGATCCCTACATAAACATGGGAGAGGGGAATAAAAGGGACTGTCAATTGCTGGGTGTTGAAATAGACTTAGCTAAAAAGATATATAAATCAAGATTACTCTCAATCTAAGCAGTTGAAGACATACAAATCTCTACACATATTGCGATCAATCTAGATAATTCCTGCATCAAATTCTCCTCAATTTCGACAGTTAAATGTGCAAAGTTTATTGGGTGAATCCTCTCCAATCTTAATGTCTTTACTTACCTTGTCCCACCAAACAAACTACACCAGTCGCACGAGCTTAAATCAATGGCAAAGTCTAAGACAGTTTAGATTTTTGAAGGCCCCTTATCTGCTCCTGCAGCTGAGGCCAGAGGCAAGAATTGATTCCAGAGCACTGCCAAGAGCTCTTGTTGTAGAATTGAGGTGACATGAGATTTGCATATTCTGTGGTCATGCGACTCAATAAAATTGTCTGAGGTTCCTCTACGCACATAGAATAAATTGTTGCAGAGTTGCATAGTCGTCGAACATTGAATGTAATTTACACTGACAAACAGTCGCTTGAAATGTAAATCTCCAGATTCCTTCTGTAAAATGAGGAAAAGCTATAATAGTCTAATCTTAATCATTCCCTGTGTCTTCTCGATCTGAAGGTGAAAATGTAACCCATCGTTTCACATCTGATATCCAGCTAGTTGTGATGTTGAGACAAAAAGCAGGAAATGTTTCTTCTTCTCAGTGAAATCCAAGAGCCATTTTGTTTTGTCCTTCCACCATAATTGTTTTTGAAATTGCTTGTGCTCAAAGACAGATGCTTCTGAGTCAGGGAACGAGGTACTTTCTTTTTTTCCGAAAGTGTCTGAATCATTACGAACCGTCAGCAAAGTAGAAAATGTAACGAACGTTCAGTGTAATTGCAGAAAAATTAAATTCTGCATGTTGTGAAGGTAGCTCATCAATATAGGAAATTGAATGGGAGGAATGCTGTTTGTCTTCATAATGAGCTCGAGCAGTTAAACTAATTTTAAACCACGGATGATGTGAAACACAATCTGGTAAGATGTATATCTGTAGTGTTGTCATTAATCATTACATTTGTTGAGGTAGGACGTCAATGTCTGAAGAGGAAAACTTACCAAGTAGAGGTTGATGGTTCACGTTTGAGGTGAGATGGTAGTTTTATGTCACTCATACAGAGGTTGCTGTGCACTCTGGGATAGCATGCAGTTATAGCGCACTTAGCTACAGTACATACATACATACTCACTCACTCTCTTACCCACCCACCCACTCACCTCCCACTCACTCTCTTATTCTGTGACTTGCTTACTCCCCTCTCACTTACCCACCTACCACCCTCCCTCACTCACTCAGTCACTCATTCCCTTATTCTGTGACTCACCACTTACTTGCCTACCACCTTCTCTCTCACTCACTCACCTCCCACTCACTTCCATATTCTGTCACTTGCTTACTCCCCACTCACTCACTCTCCTGCCTACCACCCACTCACTCACTCACTCACTCCCTTACTCCCTTATTCTGTGCCTACCACCTTCTCGCCCTCTCACCATCTCATTCACTCACTCTCACTCATTGAATCAATCAAGCTTACCTCCCCACTCACCCACCATTTTAATCAGTCATTGACTCACTTATTGACTCCCTCACTCCCTCACTCATTTTGACACTGACACAACCAAGCCAACCCACTCACTCGCCTCCTCAGTCCATGAGTCACTCACTTATTGACTCACCCACCCACCCTTTCACTCACTCACTCAACAAAGCCCACTCAATCACTCCTCACTGATCCCTCATTCCATCAGTCACTTCTTGACCCACCCACCCAACCTTTCACTCGCTCATTCAGCCAAGTCCACTCACTCCCCACTCACCCCTTCATTCCTTCACACACTCCCCAATCACCCCCTCATTCCATCACGTACTCATTGAATCACTCACCCACCCTTTTACTCACTCATTCAACCAAGCCCACTAACTCATCCCCTCATTCCATCACTCACTCCCCTCTCACCCCCTCATTCCATCACTCCCCACTCACCCCCTCATTCCATCACTCCTGACCCACCCACCCATTCCCTCACTCCCCACTCACCCCCCCATTCCATCACTCTTTACTCACCCCCTCATTCCATCACTCCTGACTCACCCCCTCATTCCATCACTCCTGACACCCCTCATTCCATCACTCACTCCCCATTCACCCCTCATTCCATCACTCATTCCCGACTCAACCCCTCATTCCATCACTCACTTCCAACTCATCCCCTCATTCCATCACTTCCCACTCACCCCTCATTCCGTCACTCACTCCCCACTGACCCCCTCATTCCATCCCTCACTCCCAACTCACCTCATTCCATCACTCCCCATTCACCCCCTCATTCCATCACTCACTCCCCACTCACCCCTCATTCCATCACTCTTGACTCACCCCCTCATTCCATCACTCCTGACTCACCCCCTCATTCCATCACTCCTGACACCCCTCATTCCATCACTCATTCCCGACTCAACCCCTCATTCCATCACTCACTTCCCACTCATCCCCTCATTCCATCACTTCCCACTCACCCCTCATTCCGTCACTCACTCCCCACTGACCCCCTCATTCCATCCCTCACTCCCAACTCACCTCATTCCATCACTGCCCATTCACCCCCTCATTCCATCACTCACTCCCCACTCACCCCTCATTCCATCACTCTTGACTCACCCCCATCATTCCATCACTCTTGACGCAACCCCCTCATTCCATCACTCACTCCCCACTCACCCCCTCATTCCACCACTCCCAACCCACCACCTCATTCCATCACTCCCCACTCACCCCCTCATTCCATCACTCCTGACCCCTCTTCATTCCACTGGTTAAAGCGTTCACTCATCACGCCGAAGACCCGGGTTCGATTCCCCACATGGGTACAATATGTGAAGCCCATTTTCTGGTGTCCCCGCCATGATATTGCCGGAATATTGCTAAAAGCGGCATGAAACTAAACTCACTCACTCTTCATTCCACCACTCACTCATGCTTCATTGAAGCCTATAGATGATGTACACAATTTGTTACACACTGTATATTGTCAAAAATGTTGCCTGCCATATTTAGTCTGATGGACCATCAATAAAATGAATATTCATGACGAAGATGACATTTATTGTTAGCTGGCTAATAAGTGTTTCCCAAACCTTGTTTCAAAGTAGTAACACAGCAGTGTACTGTCTGTACAGGAGACTCAGAGAGTGCAAAATGACATTGACATCTGTGTAGTGTTTTTCAGAATTAGATAAAGAAAACTAGAAGCATACATTGGGATCTGCTAAAGATGGAGTTGTATAGTAATGTCCACTTTGATGTTGCGAAATTGTTCGTGTTTTTTTATTGTCATTGTGAAGATGTGACGGATGAAACTAGTATTTTTGCCCAACAAGATATGGCATGCTACTTTGAGGTAGAAAAAAGGATCAAGCTTCACTGCTTTGTTTCAGATTGCACTACCATGAGATATACAAGTGATAGAAACAATCATGGCAGAACATGGTAAAAATGTTTGCCTTGATCTGACACTCTGTCCCAGTGTTGGGTTTTATTGTTGAGATTGTATAGATGAATCAAGGACAAGTTGGAGAAAAAGTTTTCAATTTAGGGATTTTTTCAGGGTTTAGAAGTTTTCTTTAAAAAAGGTCACATTTGACAAATATCCCAAGTGAGGAAATGCAGTTCTATAGGAGAGACGGTGATATTTCAGCGATATCTTGGCAGTGTTTACATAATTGGAGTCAAGATGACAAGTGGTTGATCTGCTATCACCATGGTGCACTGATACATAGACAGGTCCAACATTGTTGCCATCCAATCCTCAATTCTTTAAAGACAAGCATGCCGTACTGTGGGAATGTCATTCCTAGAATTCATATATACAGATCGTTGATCAATTTACTGATAGGGCAGCAAGGTAGCCTAGTTGTTAAAGCATTCGCTCGTCAAGACAAAGACCTGGGTTAGATTCCTCACTGGTATCCTCCACTGTGATACTGCTGGAATGTTGCTTAAGAGCGGTGTAAAATTCAGCTCGCTCACTCACTCACCCTTCTGACAAGCTTGGTATACAGTGGGAATATAGTTCCTTGAGGTAAGCAAGTTCTGTACAGGGTGGGGTGGTAGGCAAAAGGTTAAAGCATTCACTATTCACATAGGTTTGTTGTACATGGATACAATGTCTGGAGCCCATTTCTGGTTTCTCCCACCATGATGTTGCTGGAATATTCTAGAAGCATTGTAACACTCACTCATTCACTCACTCGGTATGAAACAGGATCCTGGGTCAAAGATTTAAGAATTTCAACTTCTTGATTTTGATAACATGACATTTGTTAGCACAACCTGAAAAAATATGAAAATACTCCAAAAGAACTATGAAACATTGTGTTAACAAAATGTAGAGGTTGATATTGAAAAAAATCTTTGACTCATGTCTATCACTTCCAAATGCCTTCCTTCAAAGACCTCACAGAATGCTCAGTCATACTGGATGAATGTAAGACTTTGGAAGCCAGACATTGATTTGCCTGTACTTGGGTGATTCCATGAAAATGTTTACACTCACTAGCATAAATACAGCCACTCACTTCAGTCAACTGTTCTAAGCTTGATTTTGCAAAATATTACATACTGTTTAAAGGTACTGTTAACATATATACTTATGTATTGTAAAGCAAATTCATAAGATTTGAACAGATTTTTGCTATGAATTCACTAAATGATTAGTCTCTCGTATTAGTCTGTATTACTTTTTTCACTATGAACGTTTTCTCAGTAAAATATGTTCATTTCAGAGACTAACTGTTAGTTTACTAAATGATGAACCTCAGTGATAATTGCTGAATTTTTAACAGAACTTTAAATCAAAATGCAGCTGTTCACATGCACAATGTTTCCACATGCTATTCAGCAATTTGATACATGATCCTCATGAAATTCACCAGCACATGGTTTGCAGTTGGTTCCACCAAGTTAGTGTGGAAATTCATCTTTGATGTAACCACATGTGTATATATTAAGTAGCTTGGGTGCCTTAAGTAAAGTTCAAATGCTTTATCAGCCGTCAGTTCTAGAAATTGGCTGTGTTTTATAAACAAATTGGCTACATCTAATAAGATCTAGAGGCATCTAATATCTTCTTGTCCCTATTTGTGTCCAGTTTGTTACAAATGATTAAACTACCTGAGTATTGCATCAGCCACATTGTAGCACCTCTGTATATTAGCAATTAAACAATTATGGGTTAAAGTTTAACAGAGTGAGTTAAATCTCGATGGCAAATATTCACGGGATTTATGACACTGCATACACAGCGACATAATCAATATGAAATGCTATGATCTTCTTATTCTGCTGCAACTAAGGGCAGCAACTCATTTCATTTAAGACCCGTGAAGGTCCTGGGGTAGAATAGGCCTTCAGCAACCCATGCTTGCCATAAAAGGTGACTATATTTGTCTCAAGAGGCGACTAACGGGATTGGGTGGTCAGACTAGCTGACTTGGTTGACACATATCATCGGTTCCCCACGGTTCCCCATTGCGCAGATCGATGCTCATGTTGTTGATCACTGGATTGTCTGGTCCAGACTCGATTATTTACAGACCGTCGCCATATAGCTGGAATATTGCTAAGTGCGACGTAAAACTAAACTAAACTCACTCACTCACTTTTCATTTAATGTTTGTAACTACATCAACTGATATGATAAATTAGGATACAGGTGGTAGAACAATTGATTATGTATAGTAAATTGGATGATGAAACAGATGTTTTATTCGTTCAATTGATGAAATCCTAACTGATGTAAAAATTATGCACTGAATCATACTCAGATTTGCTGAAAATGTATTGAAACCTATTTAACTCTCACATACAAACCTGAATTTATCTGAATGCAACATTTATCGCCTTGTGGATCATACAGCAGTGGAAGTGTAAATTTATATGGCCAATGGCCAAACAGTAAAAGTTAATTGACCATCAGTTACAGAAACAGATTATATCCATTATGTGTCCATGTTGTGCATTCTCACAACACTGAGTCTAACCAATATGGCACGGGTTTGCTGGAGTATTTAGTGTTAATTGTTCAACCTTGAAAATCATAGATAATCATAAACAGCAAGAAGCTTATTCTGGTCAACCTGTCCAGCCTGAAACATTTCAAGGCTGATGAGATTACTTCATCATCTCATTTTGTGATTTTCAGATGATTTAAATAACTTGTTAAGCTGGTTTGAAAACTTGGGCATGTCACTTTTCAGTCGGTAGCTGTATTCAGTGATATATTTTTAAAATTGATCTAGTTTTGTCATTGTCACTAACTGTGGACAAAAAACATAAATGAGTAAAATGGTACATTGGTTTCTAGTTGTTTTTGTTGTGTGTTTTTGTTTTTTTTTTCACTGAAAAAGGTTCAACAATTTCAGGAAATGTTGGGCTATAAAGTTTTCTTTTTACAACCGAAATAGGGAACCAGTACAAGTGTTCAAATATTGATGTTTATTGCACTGTTTTCTAGTTGTCTTTTCTTTTTGCCTTGAAAAGAGAAGGTAAAAAGGAATTACACTTTTTCTATTCTCTGCAGTTTCATGTAAAAAAGATAATTAAGGAACTGTTGCACATATGACAAAATTACATCCTGAGGTTGAATCTTGTAGCCTTGAAGTAGTAAGTCTGAAGTTGTTGTGAAGCTGATCAAGGTAAAATTTCCTGCTTGGTACAATGTGTGTTGTCTCAGTTACAGTTGGAAGGGTAGCCTAATGGTAAAGAGTCTGCTTATCAGGCTGAAGGGCCGTGGATAAAGTGTTCGTTCATCACCATTAAGACCCAGGTTTGATTCCCCACATGACTACAATGTGTGAAGCCCACCATGATATTTCTGGAATATTGTTCATAGCGACATAAGACCAAAACTCACTCACTTAGTCGCATTGAGTGAATCTATCAGAGTGCAGAATGGGTAGATTTCTGAGCTAAGTGGTTATCTGTTTTCTAAAACAATTTGACTTCTTTGCTTTACTGCTTACGTTTGGGATTATTAAGAAGGAGAAAAACTAACAGAAACCTAATATATCCTCCATTCTTGTGCTTGTGCAGACAGACAGACAGACAGACAGACAGATGATTTTATTAATGTTGTAGTTACATAAAAACATATAGAATTATCACATACTTTATTAAATTATACAATGAATGTACTACGACCAGTCACTCAGCGCCTTGTGAGACACGATATTACATTATAAAATACGAAATGTATGGTTAACACAAAACAAAAAAAATGTACATATCACACTTTAAAAAAGCAAAAATAGGGCATAAAACTTACCTTAACCGAATAAAATATCACAATGTTTGTTTAAAGTATCATGGGTGTTTTTTTATACGGTAAAGATTAAGTCATGAGAGTTAAAAATATAAGAAGACATTTCTTCATAAGACAGCATGTTAAAGTGTAGCCATTTACTTAATCTTAAGGTTTTTTCTGATGATCGTGTAGACATGTGTTTCATCGTCCACTTGTTTGGGACAGTTAAACCAAAATCTCTCATAATATGGTATTTTTTCAAATCTTCCCATCTCCACTCTTACTGGCAGCACTCCATATCTGTATTTTGCCAAAGCACTCTTGTGATTTTGGGTAAGTGGGCATCGTGTTTATTTTGCTGTTTCATAATTATTCTTAAAAAATCTGTAAATCCATAGTGTATTCTTCCCCTGTCTTCCTTCAAAACTTTTCTTTTCACAGAAGAAAAGAAGTTGTATATCTGTAAAAATTCTTGTCATTCGACATGTCATCATATTCCAATTACTATTATAATAGTCTTGCAGTTGTCATTTTTTTTCTTTACGACGCTTGAGGATGTGGGTTTGAATTGGCCTTCAGTTAACCATGTTGTTGTATGAGGTGACAAACGGGATCGGTAGGTCAGACTTGCTGGTATTGTTGACATGTCATCCCAGTTGTGTAGATCGATGCTCATGTTGTTCATCCTTGGACTGTCTGGTCCAGACTTGGTTATTTACAGACCACCATCACAACAACATGTCAACAACCCACTGACCACTAATTTTTGCATATGGATGCCGTGGAACTTACAAAACACAGGATACATTACATATCCACAACTATAGTAGAGCAACATTAGTTTCACATTAGCCATATCATGACTGCGATCTGGTACAAACACTGAAAAATGCATTCCCAAGACATTGTACATGGGGGATTGGTTTGTTATTGTTCTATATTACCATTTATAACCTGTTAACCTGTTAAGGTCCAGAGTAGATTAGGCCTTCAGCAACACATGCTTGCCATAAAAGGTGACAGTGCTTGTCTTAAGAGGTGACTAACAGGATTGGGTGGTCAGGCTCGCTGACTTGGTTGACACATGTCATCAGTTCCCAATTGCGCAGATTGATGCTCATGATGTTGATCACTGAATTGTCTGGTCCACACTCGATTCTTTACAGATCGCTGCCATATAGCCTAAATTGCTGAATGCAATAAAACTCAGCTCACTCACTCACTTGCATTCACTTGTATTCAAAAGAATGAGACCTGTCGCCAACAAACTGGGGACACTTCAGTTTGGCTCAATCATCTATTATATTATATGGCAATGCAATTAATGGCATCAAGACAGTGAGTGAGAGAGCATGACAACTGACACAAAAAAAATTACAGGGAACAGAAAGGCTCCGTAGATCACCTTACATTTTCACCATATGAAAAATAGTGATTGAGTTTAGTTTTGGCTTTCCCAATTTGGCTGTTGGGTACCTTGTTAAAAGTTTTGGATAAATGTCTAAACTCTGGTAATATAAGCACTTTGCATATTTTTTTTTAGTATATCTTCTAAATTCACATTTACTGTGTTCAGAAACAAATAGTAATTTTAGTAAGATCACCTTACATTTTCACCATATGAAAAATAGTGATTGAGTTTAGTTTTACACCACATTCAGCAATATTCCAGCTACATGGCAGCCGTCTGTAAATAATCAAATCTGGACCAGACAATCCAGTGATCAACCACATGAGCATCGATCTGCGCAATTGGGAACCGATGACATGTGTCAACCAAGTCAGCGAGTCTGACCACCCGATCCCGTTAGTTGCCTCTTAAGACAAGCATAGTCACCTTTTATGACAAGCATATGTTGCTGAAGGCCTATTCTAGCCCGGGACCTTCACGGGTCAGATCAAGATAAGTAGTGGTGAAACTTATGCTTGTTTTAATCAAGATCACAGTATAACCCATGCTTGTCATAAGAGGCGACTAATGGGATCGGGTGGTCAGGCTCGCTGACTTGGTTGACATGACAGTGGCTCCCAGTTGTGCAAATCAATGTTCAAGCTATTGATCACAGGATTATGTGGTCCAGACTTGATTATTTACAGACCTCCACTGGAATATAGACCATATAGCTGAAATATTGCTGAGTATGGTGTAAAAATAATCTCATTCGCTTGCTGAGGCCTTCATGAACTGAAATACTGTTCTAAGGTTCAGTGACTCAACTTACTCACTCACTTGGTCTAGACCCGCATGCAACTGACTATGCCATATTTGAGCTTTCCTGAGCTAACAATGTTTAATCTACTTTTTGACCAGGATACAATTTCATTATTTAACTAGACTTGCTCAGAGGATTAAGTTTAGCCATAAGTCAGAATCAAATGTCATTAAAACTTTCAAGACTTAAATCATAAAGTTTATTTAATATAGGGAAATTATACCTCATTAACTGATGTGTAGCTTTGTAGAGATAACATGTTTTTCACTGATAACAGGATCAATATATAGGAGAGGTTTTGATGTTTATTTTATAATTTCACTACTGCATTGAATAGATTATCAGACTACAATGTGACAATAACATTGAAATTTAGAAAATGATAACTGTTTAAAAAACACAGGTTTGAACCAAAATAAAATGGCTTTCCCAATTTGGCTGTTGGGTACTTTGTTAAAAGTTTTGGATAAATGTCTAAACTCTGGTAATATAAGCACTTTGCATATTTTTTTTTAGTATATCTTCTAAATTCACATTTATTGTGTTCAGAAACAAATAGTAATTTTCGCTTCAGGTTTATTAAATTTAAAAGAACTAACTGTTGAAAAATCCAAAGTCACTGGCAGCTGTTCATGGTTTACGAGCTATCGTGTTAAATTGTATTTCCTGAAAAAGCAATTTAAAAAATTTTGGAAATAAAGTAGAACTGAAGTCATTTTGGACAGTGATCATGAATGCTTCATTTGAAGAGATTTTGTCACATCTTTCAGTTTATTGTCATAAAAAAGACAAGGTTTCAACAGATTTGATGCATGTATCACTGTTGATTGTACTTAAATCATTATGGTAATGGCATAATGATGCAAATAGCTTCAAGTTCTTAACTCTGAAATTCAAATTTGTTCCTTGTAAATCAAATAAACATTCGTGGCATGACGTCTTGATCTCATCTGAATTATCAAAGACATTAAATGAGGCATGAACATTTGGATAAATTTGATAAAATTTGCAGCAGTATCTGTGAAATCGAGTACACACAGACTTGGAGTCTAGACTGTTTGTCTAATGAGGCATTTATGTTCACGTTTACTGTCTTGGGCCTATATGAAGCATGCATCACAAGTGACACTTCACCCCTCCAGGAGGTTGATGAAAATTCAGGTGTCAGACTATATGCAATGTAATCAGAAGAATTTTTATGCCACTATCAGTATTTGGTTGATTGTGACTTTAACATGTCAAGTGATCTAAAGTTGGTGCTGCACTGGGCGTTGAATTATTGGATTGAGATCATGTTTTTTCATACTGGCCCTTCCTTTATGGAGATTAGAATGTTAGGGTCAGGAGGCGTGAGGTCTCTCAAGATCCCAGGTGACCTTCGATCACCTTCAAATTGGTAAGCACGTCCATATTTAATGTTCAAGTGTTTTCTGACACAGTCACCTGCCACTTGAGATCATTGTTATGATTTTCAAGTGAATGGGTTATGGTTTAAATAATTGCATCAAGACTGGAGGGTGTTCTTAGTTAATGGTGTCAAAAATCTTGTTTTTGCCATACCACTGAGAAAGGAATTCCTTGAAGTAGATTACTAATAGCAGTGAATAAATGGAAGAGAGGTTTTGCTGTTTGCATTGATGATGTCCACCCATATTTGCTGCAACTGATGGTGTCCACCCATGCCTGCTGCTATTGGTGAGGTGTCCACCCATCATTGCTGCTGTTGATGGGGTGTCCACCCATGTTTGTTACTACTGGTGGTGTCCACCCATGCTTGCTGCTATTGATGAGGTGTCCAATACTTGCTGCTACTGGTGGTGTCCACCCATGCCTGCTGCTGTTGATGTGGTGTCCTCCCATACTTGCTGCTACTGGTGGTGTCCACCCATGCCAGCTGCTACTGGTGGTGTCCACCCATGCTTGCTGCTATTGATGAGGTGTCCTCCTATGCTTGCTGCTACTGGTGGTGTCCACCCATGCTTGCTGCTATTGATGTGGTGTCCACCCATGCTTGCTGCTATTGATGAGGTGTCCTCCCATGCTTGCTGCTACTGGTGGTGTCCACCCATGCCTGCTGCTATTGATGTGGTGTCCACCCATGCTTGCTGCTATTGATGTGGTGTCCACCCATGCTTGCTGCTATTGATGAGGTGTCCTCCCATGCTTACTGCTACTGGTGGTGTCCACCCATGCCTGCTGCTATTGATGTGGTGTCCTCCCATACTTGCTGCTACTGGTGGTGTCCACCCATGCCTGCTGCTATTGATGTGGTGTCCACCCATGCCTGCTGCTACTGGTGGTGTCCACCCATGCTTGCTGCTATTGATGAGGTGTCCTCCCATGCTTACTGCTACTGGTGGTGTCCACCCATGCCTGCTGCTATTGATGTGGTGTCCACCCATGCCTGCTGCTACTGGTGGTGTCCACCCATGCTTTGCTGCTATTGATGAGGTGTCCTCCCATGCTTACTGCTACTGGTGGTGTCCACCCATGCTTGCTGCTATAGATGTGGTGTCCACCCATGCCTGCTGCTACTGGTGGTGTCCACCCATGCTTGCTGCTATTGATGAAGTGTCCTCCCATGCTTGCTGCTACTGGTGGTGTCCACCCATGCTTGCTGCTATTGATGAGGTGTCCTCCCATGCTTACTGCTACTGGTGGTGTCCACCCATGCCTGCTGCTATTGATGTGGTGTCCTCCCATACTTGCTGCTACTGGTGGTGTCCACCCATGCCTGCTGCTATTGATGTGGTGTCCACCCATGCCTGCTGCTACTGGTGGTGTCCACCCATGCTTGCTGCTATTGATGAGGTGTCCTCCCATGCTTACTGCTACTGGTGATGTCCACCCATGCCTGCTGCTATTGATGAGGTGTCCTCCCATGCTTGCTGCTACTGGTGGTGTCCACCCATGCCTGCTGCTATTGATGTGGTGTTCTCCCATGCCTGCTGCTACTGGTGGTGTCCACCCATGCTTGTTGCTATTGACATGATGTCCACCCATGCTACTGATGAGGTGTCCACCCATGCCTGCAGCTATTATGGGGAGTCCACTCATGTTAGCCATGTTTGCTGCTACTGATGGTGTTCTCCCATGCTTGCTGCTACTGATGGGGTGCCCACCCATGCTTGCTGCTATTGATGAGGTGTCCACCCAAGCCTGCTGCTATTGATGGAATGTCCACCCATGCTTGCTGCTATTGATGGGGTGCCTACCCATGCTTGCTGCTATTGATGGGGTGTCCACCCATTCTTGGTGCTATTGATGGGGTGTCCACCCATGCTTGCTGCTATTGATGGGGTGTGTTTGTTCCTATTACTGCTGGGTTCTTTTAACTAGTACCCACCCAAATGATGATATAAGGAATGTTCCTGTTGCATGATAAGTTGAACAGAAATGATGAATTCTCTAGTTGAATACTCATGGTCAGAGAATTCAGATTTGGGATGCCGATACCAAGTATTATATTGAATGTTCAGGTTATATGCTTATGTGGAATGCACTGCTGCTGAATGCTCATCTTTAATGTTCTGTACAATGTTCATGTCAAATTGCCTGTTGAATGCTTATGTCACATGTTGAGCTCATTGTTTATGCTGAATGTTATGTTGAATGTTCCTGACATGCATATCTTGATGCAGTGATAGATATAGAATATGATGCAGTGATAGATAAAGAATATGATGCAGTGATAGATAAAGAATATGATGCAGTCAAGATTAAAGAATATGATGGAAGTTGTTCCCCATGATCACAGAGCAAGGATTTGAAGGCAGTCATGACAGAAAGCTGGACTCCCTCAGTTACTGTGGTCCAATTGTCAATGCCTGTCTTCTGTGGTGGTTTGGTATTCTTAAGTTAACTCAGTTTTCACATGCAGCAGTAATTCTCTAGATGATTTACATCATAACATCATTGTTATAAGGTGTTTGATATGCAGAGTATGTTATTAAGGCCTTTCTTGACATTTTGAAATTAAAAATATGTCACTAGAAATCACGATCCATGGATTGATTAAACTTTGATTGAAACAGTTTGATTAAAACGAATTTGCCAGATCAAAGCCATGAGTCGGTGATAGATGCACGTCTTCATCCGACGAGGAGAGACTCATGTCCTCCGTTATCTTCACATTTCTCTTCTGCTCAAAGAAATGCATACATAAAAACTTATAATGACTGCATCGGATGACATTGATGAAACAGAATGATAATTTAAAGATCATCGCTCTGAAAATTTCTTGAAATGAGTTCCTGGAAAGACCAAATTGATTTCCCTGCCCAAAATCATACCTTGTCCAACTATAAGTGCTTTTGCATCTTCAAAAAAGGCAAGATTGATGATTAGTAGTGAATGTATGACTTTAAGGGAAACGTGGTGAAGTATTCCGTCTAATTGGTGGCACGGCTGATTGTGTAACTGATCATTTTGTCGTGCAGGACGAGGAGGAGAATTAGCAGGATGTAAGTGATGGTGCATGCATTCTTAAACAGTTTATTCTCCTGATCGGAGCTTTGGGCAAAACGTGAGTGGTGGCCGGGAGATGTATCCGATAATGGTTTGACTTTTAACTCTTTCTTCAAATGTATCTTTCATGAATGTGGACAGGATATGGGAGGTTGGTGGGATGGGTGATATTCCCTCACCTCCATGTCTCATCTTTCTTCTATCATCATGCACATTTATGGCAGGTGGGTAGGCAAGTTGTTAAGGTGTTCGCTTCTTGGGCAAGTGCTTGATTCCCCACTTGGGTTCAATGTGTGAAGTCCATGCTTGCTGCCGAGTGTGATGTTACTGATGTTAATGGGACTGATGGTGGCAAGAAACTGTAATTCATCACTCATGCAGACTATTTATGTTCCATCAGTCCATAGGAATGACAGTAATGATGCAAGTTATCAAACTATCAGTACATGGCAATTTGAATTTTTCATTGCCAGTGAGTTAATGAATGAACAGATGGCAGCTATCTGTAAATAATCAAGTCTAGACCAGACAATCCAGTGATCGACAACATGAGCATCAATCTGCGCAATTGGGAACTGATGACATGTGTCAACCAAGTCAGTGAGCCTGACCACCCAATCCGATTAGTCACCTCTTACGACAATCATGGGTTACTAACCCAGATCTTCATGGGTTGATCAAGGCCAGAACCATTATATTCATGGCTTTTTTAAATATCAAGTTGTATGATGCTTTACAGTATATAGCATAAACATATACAGGAAATAAAATTGAATGTTTTGTTTGAAGAATATTGATAGGAAAAGTGTAACACCACTCACTCATTCACTGTAAAGCTGTAGTTAATTAAAGAAAAGACTGATTAAGATTTTAATTCCAAGCAATGACTCCAAACACAAACAACTGTATTAGTCTGTCCATTTGTGTGGGTGGCTGTACTGGTTTACTTGCTCTAGGACTGACCAGCACTTTAGAAACACAGCTCAGTTTTTTTTTTACCAAGATCTAATTAAGTTTATCTTTACGTCGCATTTAGCAATATTCCAGCAATGTCACGGAAGGGGACACCAGAATATGGGCTTCACACATTGTACCCAGGTTGGGAATCGAAAGCAGGGCTTCGGCATGACAAGCAAACGCTTTAACCACTAAGCTACCCCACAGTCTCTCTAATTAAGTCTTTCCTCACTGTGACCTGACACTGATGTGGCAGCATGTGAATCATCAGAGTGGACTGTTGTTTGAAAAATCAACCCTTGGTTATTGGGTTTGGTGGTGACATGTGAGTTCCTTGAGAGGCACCGTACCCAATTTAATCATCCAATGGTTTGCATGGTCCAGGATCAATTACTGATTTACTTTTTTCTGGGAACAGCATGTAACAGTATTTTGTCACTTTCCATGGCAATGACCAGTTTGATTGGCATTTTAGAAGTTGATGAATAGGTTTTGTTGATTTGTTGTTTAACGCCACACTCAGCAATATTGTAGCAATGTGGTACCAGTCTATAAATAATCAGATCTTGACCAGACAATCCAGTGATCAACATGAGAATTGATATTGCAATGGAGATACAATGACGTGTCAACCAAGTCAGAGAATCTCGCCACCAAATCCTGTAAGTTGCCTCTTACAACAAGCATGGATTACTTAAGACCGATCCAAACCCAGATCCTCAAGATCAAAGTCATGATACTGTCTGGATGACAACTGCAATACTATTATAATGATATAATAAAGAAGATGTCATCCAGAAAGTATCATACCTGTCTAATTACACATACCGATGTATTGGTACTTCGTAACAATGTGGACATTGAAAGCATGACCAGAGTAATCTATTATTATGATTTAACAATCATCTAACAATGACATTGAGCTTTATTCTATCTCCCATGCATTGCACCTATTATGAATATCAAACCCAGATTTACTTGGCCAGCAAACACAAACACACTTCTACCTCCCTGTCGTTAGATAATAACAGGAAAAGTAGATGAGTGCAGATATTCTTACACCAGTCACAAAAACTCATGATTTTGATCAGTAGCATGGATCCAGTGTCCACTTAGGTGAGTAAGTTTAGTTTATCGCTGGACCCAGCAATATTCCAGCTATATGGCGGTGGTCTGTAAATAATTGAGTCTGGAGCAGACAATCCTATGATCAACAGCATGAGCATCAGTCTGGGCTTTTGGGAACCGATGACGTGTGTCAACCAAGTCAGCAAGTCTGACCACTTGATCGTGTTAGTTGCCTCTAACGACATGGATAGGTTGTTGAAGGCTAATACAAGGAATAAACGTCCATTGAGGTTACTCTGTTCTTGATTAAAAGAAGTATTTGTTTCAGCAGTACTGATCTCAACTATTGCATCATCATTTCGAATAAAACTGGAAACCCTGCAGCATCAGGAGTTAATTCTCCTTGGCTTCGTATCCATGAAAACATGTTTTCTTGCTTAAACACCTTTTTTTTTTTCACAAAATATGTTTTTCAATGCCTGTCGAGCAATTTTGTCGGTTTTGCAAAAAATGGCTCTGTGCAGTATATTCTGGAAATGATTTTTTTTTCCAAACAGTCCTAGATCCCCCAAGAATATCAAATCATTGTCCCTTACCCAATGGAGGAATGCATACCGTGATCCTGATGGATAGACTGTCAGTCCATTCTGGGACTGAGTGTTGGATGGAGGACATCCCTCCTGACTCCGGCTCCACGTACATCAATAACCACCAACTACCATCATAAGGCCTCTCATCAGCAAATGTGCTGCTTAATCTTCCAGCTTCATTACCCCAGCCTTTAGATGTGATCATTTTTCACCACATTTGTAATGTGTAATCTAATAACATGATGATGGAGTACAGAGCTACTATGGACTTCAAAGATAGTGCAACCTACAGCAAGGAGGATAGTAGCTGCTATGTACTCCTCATCACACGAGACCCTGCAGGGAGCTTTCGTGTCTGCTTTGTGAAGTGACCCGATGTGTCCTTATTATGCAAATTGTAGATTACTTTCACTTTGAGTGCTAATAAAAGACTTGCAGTGTTCCGATATTGTATGTTTATTGCCTTTTGTGTGAACCTGTGGATGAGGAAAATTTTGTTTGTTGGTGGACTGGGCTGCTGAAATTCTCTTTGGAGTCATAAAAAGAATTTGTGGTTCTTCAAGTGTGAAAATGCTGGGAATATTGGCAAGGGTAGTGTTAATTAACAAGTTTATTTGCCATTTTTATGTTAGGATAGGTGGAAAAACAAGATGTCTTTGTTGTGTAGCAGTCAACCAACAAGGGGGAGATGGGGAAGCCAAGTGGGTGAAGCATTTGCTCAGCATACCAAAGGCCTGGGTTTGATCCTAGTCATAGGTAAAGTGTGTAAAGACCATTTCAGGTGTCCCCAACATTGCCAAAGTATTGCTAAAAGCAGTGTAAAATTCACTCACTCATCCTGTTCATGACCATGTGCTTTTCCAGACTGGGTAAACCTCAAGGGCCTTTTACATAATGCATTTGACTTTGGATCAGAAGGTCCATGGGCTGAATCTCATTGTGGAACTTTGAACTTTAATAGTGACAACAGTAACATCATATCCTATTCAAAAGAAGTAGGGAATATTCCATTTTCCGAACATACCTCTAGTCAATGCATATGAAAAAAAAGTAATATATATATCCAATATAGATAAACCATTTCCAAAGGAATGGAATAAATTGTCTCCCTTAATTTTCTTTTTCACATGTTTTCTCATTGGCTTCATCATTTGTATTTTATCAGTCATGAAAAATCCAATATCCCCCGATGTTATTTTTAATGGTACATGTTCATGGAGGATTTTGGTATGACTGTGGTTAGGAATGACTTGTGTTTATACTTGATGCTTGAATTCCCATCCTCAATATCTCCAAAATTCTTTATTATGTCAAATCTAATGTCTATGTCTAATCTAATCTTGGACCTTCTGAGGTCATGTGGATGTGTGGTCCACATGACTAAAGTGGTTGGTTTATCTCATGATCAATTTGGCAAGGTATGGATGTCACCTGTGGGATGATTTAGCCTGGTATTGAGGAACCAATTCCTGTTATACAGGCTGATAATGTGTCATTTTAGACTTGTTGGGATCAGTAGCCTACTGATTAAGGAGTTCGGAGTAAAGACCAGCATTCAATTTCCCAAATGTGTCATTTGTATATTATTTTCATTTCACATGTCCCCCTGCTGTGATATATGCAGAATATTGCTTAGGACAGTCTAAAACCATATTCACTCAGATCTGTTAACTTGCTGGATGAAGAGATTGATCCTCATGATATCAATGAGATGGTTGTCTTGTTTGATGTTTCTCAGACAATTGCCACATAGCTGGACTATCACTAAATGCAACATTAACTGTCAGCATACAAAAACAAGCTCCAAACCTCAGCTATAGCTTCCATGTGTTGTGGCATGAGTTGACCAGTCATCTCAGAAAGATTTCCATCAGTTTCCAATTGCACAGGTCGATGCTCATGCTGTTGATCACTGGATTGTCTGATCCAGACTTGATTATTTACAGACTCTGATACTTATACTACCCTGTCATTAGAAAGCTTTGCTGTAATGTGCTTTTTGGCCGCAGTTGATGTGGAGGTTGCTCAGCTCCATACTGGGCATCAACTGACTTCATCACTGACTTCACCGTATATTTGTTAAGTGTATCAGTAGAGATTGCAGCATGGTTGGCCAGCCTCATGGTTAAAACGTTTGTGCGTCACACCAAAGACCTGGGCTACATTGCCCACATGGCTACCATGTATGGAGCCTGTTTCTGGTGTCCCTCACTCTCATACTGCTGGAATATTGCTAAAACAAGTGTGAAACTAAACTCGCTCACTCAGTAGAGATTGTTATTTGTGGATGGAGGGTAGAATAGGCCTTCAGCAACCCATGCTTGCCATCAGACTCGCTGACTTGGTTGACACATGTCATCGGTTCCCAATTATGCAGATCAATGCTCATGCTGTTGATCAGTGGATTGTCTGGTCCAGACTCTGTTATTTACAGACCACTGCCATATAGCTGGAATATTGCTGAGTGCAGCATAAAAACTAAGCTCACTCATTCAGATGTAAATTTACATGTAGTGTTTGTCAGTAGCAGCAAGTGATTGAAGAGCTGGTTACATTTTTAGTGGTCTTGGTGAGCAATGAGTAGAGTTACATCCCCTGGTTGTTGTCAACACACATGGCTCTCTTCATCATTTGAGCAGATTGGAGGTGGTACAGTTTCCAGAAAGATGACTGTAGATATATAAGAGTAACACAGGGATGTTTCGACATCTGTCCCTCCTGTCATCTCTGTCTCTCATACCGTGGGGCTGAAGGTCGGACTTGATTGACCCATTCCGCCATGGTTAACTAGCAATAAACGAGGGTTTTACTATGTAAATCCTTGTGACTGTTTCATGATGGGTTGGATTATCTTCTGAGTCGCAGGGATTTAGCTGGTTTAAAATGATATAAAAACTCTTCCCACTCGCTGGATCAAATTATCCATACTCTCAGACTCTATTTTCTGTAAAAATGTGAGGATACTTGTCTGTACATTGCTCCATCGTCACAAGACATGTTCATTCATGTCCTGATGATGCTTCTGGTTGGGATCTTTCTGAAGTGTTCTTAACTTGATAAACTGAATACCTCTAATCCTGTTCAAGTGGCAATTAAGTTCAGCTGCACAATCTCCATTCCATCAAGGACTGTTTAAAACATGTTCCCAATAAATTATCAAAATCTTGACCTGAAATATCTCTTGAGTATGCTTACATTCGAGACCCAGATTACCTCAATATAATATTGAGATTATATCTAGAATACATATATATTATATTGAAATTATACCCATGTTACCTCTATATCAAATTGACCCGTGAAGGTCCTGTGGTTGAATAGACCTTCAGCAAACACATGCTTGCCATAAAAGGCGACTATGCTTGTCGTAAGAGGTGACTAACGGGATCGGGTGGTCAGGCTCGCTGACTTGGTTGATACATGTCATCGGTTCCCAATTGCGCAGATCGATGCTCATGTTATTGATCACTGGATTGTCTGGTCCAGACTCGATTATTTACAGACCGCCTCCATATGGCTGGAATATTGCTGAGAGTGGCGTAAAACTAAACTCACTCACTCACTCACTATATCAAATTGAGATTTTACCAAGGTTACATCAATGTCACACTGAGATTATACCAAGATTACATATATATCACATCTAGAATATATTCCAGAATATGTCAGTATCACACCCAGATAAAATCCAGGTTACATCTATATCACATTGAAATTATACCCAGATTACATCCGTATTACACTGAGACTATACGTAGGTGACATTTATATCACACTGAGATTATACTAATGTTTCATCTATATCAGACCCGTGAAGGTCCTGGGGTAGAACAGGTCTTCAGCAACCCATGGACCCGTGAAGGTCAGGGGGGTAGAATAGGCTTTCAAGCAACCCATGGACCCGTGAAGGTCCGGGGGTAGAAAAGGTCTTTGGCAACCCATGGACCCGTGAAGATCCGGGGGTAGAAAAGGTCTTTGGCAACCCATGGACCCGTGAAGGTCCCGGGGTAGAATAGGCCTTCAGCAGATGACTATGCTTGTTGTAAAAGGCGACTATGCTTGTCGTAAGAGGTGACAAACGGGATCGGGTGGTCAGGCTCGCTGATTTGGTTGATACATGTCATCAGTTCCCAATTGCGCAGATCGATGCTCATGCTGTTGATCACTGGATTGTCTGATCCAGACTTGATTACTTACAGACCACCGCCATATAGCTGGAACATTGCTGAGTGTAGTGTAAAACTAAGCTCCCTCGCTCACTCATCTGTATCACATTGTGATTATGCCCAGGTTACCTCTATATCACATTGCGATTATACCCAGATTACGTGTATATCACATTGTGATTATACCCAGATTACATCTATATTACATTGCAATTTTACCCAAGTTACATCTACACTAACCTGCGAAAAAAGTGTCTTTGTCTTTTCGAATTTTGTAATCATGTCTAAATTATATGATCATTGTCAGAAAGATTTAACTATTAACACTTTTGATCATCAGTACTTAAAGACAATTACAAGTCAGAATCACTACAGGTGGCTCAACAGAGTAATCCGAAAGTCAATAATGTGTATGGCCTCTTTGAGCATTGACAACAGTGTTTCATCATTTTGCATGGAGTGGATGAGACAGTTCATGGAGGCCATAGGAACTTTCACCCAGACCTGGTGATACACCTGACAGAGTTCAGCTGCAGTTGTTGGCCTTGGTCGCACATCACTGAGCCTCTTCTGAATCTCATCCCACATTTGTTCTTTTGGGTTTGTCTGGACTGAGGGCAGGGCCTAGATTTTTTAAGCTCTCTTAGCGCTAACATAGCCATAAATTAATGTTGATGTACGGCACTTAGGACTATCTTAGCGCTAAGAGAGCTTTGAAAATCTAGGCCCAGGCCATTGAAGAGTTTGTGTGCCATGATGACGGAGAACGTCTATAGTTGTTCTGGCAGTATGGAAATGCACATTGTCTTGCTGGAAGATGTGGTTTCCATGACGACCAAAATGTGGCACAACAAAGGGTATCAGCACTTGATCAATGTAGCCGGCAGATGTTGCACCATTTCCTCAACCAGGACCAATACTTTGAACACCATAGAGCCTAAATTGTGACTGAGTGCAATAGCATCCCACACCATTATGCTCAGACTTCCCCATGAGCCTCTTTCAAGGACACAATCATCTGCAAAACACTCCCCGCATCGTCGTCACACTCTCAGTCTGCCAACAGCCATCGACATGCAGTACTGGCTTTTGTCAGAGTTCACCACTCCCGTTGATGCCAATTTTGATGATGTGTGGCCCACTGGAGACCAGCACGACCATTTTGAACAGAGAGGATTGGCCCCCGGTAAGGCCTGCGACATCTGACGTTTCTCTGCCTCAAATGCCTCCACCCTGTGTCTGTGCTGATTGGTCTCTGGTGATTGCCAGTGGTTGCCAGTACAGTGACTGTAGCCCTAGCGAAACGATTTTACAGGTGATGACAGACAATCTGAAGATTTGCTTCAATGTTGTCACAGGCAGGCTTCCACTGCGAGGGCGGTTGGCAGTGCTTCCAGTGGCTTGGGCTCATTGCAGCAGGTGGTAAAAGTTGTACAAACATGAACAAAAAAAATGATTTGCAACATGTTTTGTGGTCTGGCCAGCATTAAGTCTTCCAAAAGCTTTGTCCACCTGTTCCCCTGATAATCGTGGTATGTCGCTACTGTCGAACAGTGAATGATTCAGTGCATGTTCTGTGGCTCTTCTTACAGGGATGACACCTCAGGATGCACATGCATTGTCAGTATCATGAAATATATACAAAAACCTTGTCTCATCATTACTTAAGTAACTGTGTTTTGTTGAAATGTTTTCTTGATCTACTACAGAATCGAAAACCAAATTTTCTTGACCATTGGCTAAAAACTATGTCTAGCTAACATGTAAAAAGTTAAAATATAGTTTTAATTAAGATGAAACACACCCTTTGGGTAGGGTGATGTTTCGTTTGCAATTCAGTATATATCACATTGAAATTATACCAAGGTTACATCTATATCACATATAGATTATACCAGATTACCACACTGAGATTATACCCATGTTGCATCTATATCACATTGAGATTATACTAAGATTACATTGCTTTATATTATGGATGTGCACAAGTTGAAAAGAGGCAGTAGTCACTGATTCAGTTACTATTTGAGTCCCAAAGGGCATATACTATTATTCTTAAGCTTCTTTTTTTCCCTTCTCTTAATGAGCAGTAGCTGAATTTAAAATAAATTTAAAGCGTGTGTTTTCAGAACTTGGTAGAAAGCATTTGCAATTATCAAGATGTGTTTTGCTAGAGAACAAATTACAGGTTTACTTCACTTCCTGTATTGAAAAGGGATGAATCAAGAAACTTTTGGAGTGGAGATGGGGATCAAGTAAATGACGTCCGGATGGTAAAAGCTTGTGCCGATATAAAAATCAGGATTATCTAAAGTTCTTGCATCTCAGGTTTAAGTTTGGTTATTACGAAGCTTATCAGTGGATTCCAACCGGCATCTTCCGACTCTGTCTCCACAATTAATGTTTTTCCTGAGTTTCATTTTGTTCTGTTATCGAGAAAGGTCTATACCAGCACTGAATGCAGAAGACTGAAACAGATTGAATTTAACTTTCAGTAAACAATGACATTACCGATGTCAGCTTCAAAACTTAAGTTTTCTTGAAAAGTGGAGACGAGATTGCCATAAGAGATTCGTGAAGGTCAGTTTGTTGTTGATATTTGTTGCAGCTTCCACAGAGTTTCCGCCAATGGTCACTGATGTCATATGTCATCTCTCCCTCGGACAGTAGTCCAGTGATTAAAGCATTTGCTTGTCACGCTGAAGGCCCAGGTTCAATTCCCCCCATGAGTACAATGCATGGAGCCCATTACTGGTGTTTCCCATCATGATATTGCTGAAGTATTACTAAGAGCAGCATAAAACCATGCTCACTCACTCCCTTGTAGAAACCAAACAAACAAACGAGGTGTCTGACTTTCTATACTACCTACTGCCTATCTTGGAGAAAATGACTGCATCATAAACATTGTAACTATTTTGAAAAAAGGCAAATGTGACAGGAGACCTTTGCACAGAAATCATACAGTTTTATATTAATTTCTCTTTTTTCCTGAGACATCTGAGTACACAGGTTTGTGTTCTGGTTTTCAATGTGTTTCACAATAAGATAGATGGTAGCTATATGGGTGATAGGACTCCTCAATGCGATACTCAATCCCCATACCATCCTGTTTGACTGAGATGAAAAAAGTCATCGATCAACTTATATCCACTATTTACACTTGTCAGATGGGTTACACAAAGTATGCAATCTTGACTACCAGTTGTCTGTCTTCCATTTTTGTGGACGTCACAGTGGCGCTGAGTGGGTTTGATCACAGACTTTGTCTATACATCATCTCGTGAAAACTGCTCTTCTCTGTGATGTCTCTGGTGTCAACAAGAAATCATTCTAGAGTCACAGAAGTTAATGTGACAGCAGATTCTTCCACAATGATGCCATCATTTTGGGTACCATTGTTATTCTTGTACTCTCTCTTACACTAATATTTGCATGATTCACCAGAAGTCTGTTTTTAGGTTTGTCAGCGCCATACCCTTGGTTGTGTAAGTTGTAAACGCCATACACCAGTGTCCTTCCAAATTCCTCACTCACTCGCTCACTCACTTGCTCGCTCACTCACTCACTCACTCAGTTTTCTATCTATATACAATACAAACCTGACACCATAACATATAAAATGTGTGAATTCTATTACTGGAGTACCACTAAATGCCCAGTTAAAAGAGGAATGTACACGAAAAGAACATGTTTTTCTTACGTGACCCAAAATGGATTTTTCTTAATTTCTTAATATCAGTGTTTGAAAATATACACTCATTTTCTTACAATGGATGTATAGCCTGCACTATAAGTGCTGAAGTGGTATGCCATTATAATGGCCTTATTTACCAAGCTCAAGGGGCCAGAGTTACTGACCTTTGATTTTGACGTAATTGGTGCCAGTTGATTTTAGATTGGTCTCCTGTCTAGTCGCAAAGCCAAAGTCGCACCTAAAGAAACTTGAACATAATTGGAATACACCTATTTTCATTTAACTGTCTCTTGCTAACATGCATGTTCTAAAACTTATGAGCAAGTGTACGCATCGAGTAGACAAACGGATCCCTCACAGTATGAGAAAACGGTGCACAGTGTAAAACCTGAGATTGGCTTTGTTTACATTTCAAACGAGTAGTCCTTTCACTGCAAGACGCCAAATAATTTACCTAGACATCACTTAGACACTTAGTTTTGGTAACATTTGTCATTTTATTGTAGAGTTTGAGGAATTCAAGGATTCATGTAAGGAAAATGGTTTTGAATAATAGTTGTGATGTAGAGGGCAAAACATAACCAACATACATGTGACATGATTTTATGAACACTGGCTGAAAGTTATGTTGGACATTCATGTTTGCATAATTCCTAAACATTCTCAGAGATTCTCGGATGGTCAACAATGTTTCAGAACAAGCACAGGTCATTTGACCAAACAACAACCAAAATACCAGTGATCACAATGATAGTGTTGGTTTTTTGTTTGTTTGTATTTGTTGGGTTTTTTTTTAATCCCAGTGAAATTTTACAGTTAAATTAAAACATACTATAAATTACGAAAAGCACTAATGAATGGCTATTTATTGTGAAGACTGGCTAGATTTACAAAATCCATTATTATTATATATTATCCATTGTTATAATACTCATATATTCCATTTTAATGTTCCGTTCCCGTCACGATATGGCTGAAATATTGCTGATGTGACATTAAATTTTAACTCACTCACTCACTACAAAATTCATTTAACTGTCCCCTGTCGCACCGCTTAAGTACGTCTTCTTTAGCGGCGGGGTACATTGCCATGTCAGTGAGAAACACTTCTTTTCAGTCAGTTTGCCCTACAATGAGCAGATGAAAGCATAGAAAAATGAACTTCAAACAGACTTCAATTGCATATTGTATCTTCATGATGTATTTGCAAATGGTTTTGCCATCAAAGTAAAGGTTGAAGAGGAATACATACCGGTATGTATATTGTACAATGTATGTAGGAATCTTAATACCAAACATATAATGCCTTCACATTCACTGAGGACAAGCTGAGTGAAGTGCATATATAAGTTTTAGGTTTGGTGAAAGAAGAATCTATTGGAAAGGCAACCAACTTTGGTTGACTGTTATATAACAATGGTAACAATGTTTGTACAATGTATACATTTTTTTTCAAACTGCAATGTCATCATAGTGTCGAACTGACCACATAGTCAGCTGATGGCCAGGCAACAGGTGGATTGTAACAGTAGCCTGCACATTGAGACAGAAGAACTACACCTATATTAGTGTGAAATGGTTCTGATAAATTCAATGTCGTTTGTGTATCGGTCGGGCACCAATGGCATCATTTCCAAGGGACATAAGCCATGGTGTGTTTATTAGAACTATAAAGGCCCAAGGTTGCCCTAAAACCTTACCTACCTACCCATTAGAACAATACAACTATCCTTTAATGTGGAAAATGTGAATCAGTATAACCCCACAAATAAACTAGCTAGTAAATTATCTGTACCGTTTTGGCTATAAAATTACTTGACAAACACTTTTTATGATAAAGTACAAGATAATTTTCGTGTAAACTTGCCCTTTAGGTTAATATAGTATTGTAACAATTTCTTAAAATCAGTCTTGTCTGAATAGTGTTTCTGTGTATAAAAAGTATCACGATTCCAACAAAACCATGACTGATTCACCAACAGACATGCCGAGCTTTCTTGAAGTCATTTGGACTGTTGATCATTATTGACAGAAAGTACCATGCTTTAGGGGACTTCCTGTATCATTTGAACAACGCAGGCTCCATGATTTTTGTGTCAGATCAGTCTCACTGTGGCCCTGGCTGACTTGCAAAATGAAATGGTACACTGCCGAGCTGTCAGTCAGATCCTTCTGGAAGACTTGGCCTCATTCTAGCCCTGAACTTGAGATGCTGGAGAAATATCAAGATGGGGGCTAGTTTTGCTGATGCTTACATGGTCAGAGTGTGATTAGAGAAAACTGTTGAGCAGGTAATACAGGTAAAAGTGTGAGCTAATTGTATTACAGGTGAGTATGGGTTTGCAACTCTTTTGAAAATGTTCCAGAAATAATGGCAGGGGACACCAAAGATGGGCTTCAGACATGGCAGCCATGTGACGAATCAAAACCTGGGTCTGTAGCATGACAAGCCAATGCTTGAACCATTAGGTTACCCCATAGCCCTATATTTCAGGTGAGGTGAAATCAGGCTTGATGTCCTGCTCAAGACTAATGCTGTTATAAAGCAACATATAAGGCTAAAAGAGTGAGTTAGTGAGTGAGTAAGGTGGGTTTTATGCCACTTTTAGCAATATTCCAGTAATATATAATGGTTGGGCACACTAGAAATGGGCTTCACACAGTGTACCTATGTCAAGAATCAAACCCAGGTGTCAAAAGTGAATGCTTTAACCACTAGGCTACCCCACTGCCTCACAGCTACAAGAGAGACTGTTCCCTGTCCTAGTCTATGACAGACATGGTGATTGTGCAAAAGTAGATAAGATATCCAGACTTTCAACAATCGGAGGGTAGTGGTTTTCGTGCTTCTTTTATTGTTATACCCAAATTGTACCCATATTGGAAATGAAACTTTAAAATTTCTCAATTTAAGAATGCAGGTCCTCCTAAATTTTCAGCGACCACCCACATGCCACCTACTATTAAGGATCTTTTTAATAATATAAGTTTCATTTCATTATTACATTTTTAAACGAATTAGATTTGTTTCATGATTTGTAAATAGATAACTGTCCTTGTTATTGGCTGTATCCTCAAAGGGGGTTAAAGTTCTGTAAAATTATTGTCCTCCTGAGAGGGTACGGAAGTCCACAGACATTGAAAGTAATTTAAATCAAACCTTTCCACATTGTTAATCTGTGTCTTCTTAATCTTTTTAATATGTGTCATTTTAATGTATGGCTAGATTTCCTAAAAGGGATGATGTCAATTCTTCTGGGGTCCATGCAGGAAGCAAATGTACTTTAAGTCCCAATGGTCCCTAGTATGATGATCAACCTTCAGTTTTTGGTGATGTATAGCACGGATTTTATATTGTTTTGTCCAAACAATGCTACTATTTTTAACTTTCCACACAGTTTTAATTTCAACTGTGATATTCTAGTTGTTTTACTGACCTTTGATGACAGGTTTTTATAACATACACATATTTCATTTCAATATCAAACATGTTCTCATGGCGATATGGTTGAAATATTGCCTATGTGATGTTAAATATTAACTAACTCACTCATTATAGAGTATCCTCCATGCCGTAGTGGGTACATGTGTACATGTGTACATGTAGTGTACATGCAGCCAGTTATTTCAGTCAACTGATCTAAACTAGATTTTGCAAAATGTTCCATACTGTTTGAAGATGTTGTTCACACACATGAAGTGATGTATTCTAAAACACATTCATAACATTGAAAAGATTATTGTCATGTGTTCATTAAATGATGAAGCTCTGTGAAAATTGGCGAATTCTTAACAAAACTTTACACTAAAACACAGCTGTTCACATGCACAATGTTTGCACATGCTTTTCAGCAATTTAATACATTATCTTTGTGTAATTCATCTGCAGACATTTTGCAGTTGGTTCCCCCAAGTTAGTGGATAAATTCACCTTTGATGTAACCATATATATATTTGTAACATATAGTGAGTGCTTTAATTGAGTCTGAACTTTTAATGCGTAGTATGGGTAAAAATTGAAGTGAGTGAGTGAGAGTGGTTTTACACCACTTTGATGACATCCCAGCAATCTCACATCATGACCTGTGAAGGTCCCAGGGTAGAATAGACCTTCAGCAACCCATACTTGCCATAAAAGGCGACTATGCTTTTCGTATTGGGCGACTAACGGGATCGGGTGGTCAGGATCGCTGACTTGGCTGACATGTCATTGGTTCCCAATTGCGCAGATGGATGCTCATGTTGTTGATCACTGGATTGTCTGGTCAAGACTCGATTTATTTATAGACCGTCACCATATAGCTGGAATATTGCTGAGTGCGACATAAAACTCAACTCACTTACATCAGGGGACACCACACAAAGTTTGCCTGTGTGGCAACTGAACTCTTTAGAACTTTAACCACGAGTATACCCCACCACCCAAGACTTCCAATATGATAAACATGTGTATTTCTGTAAATGATGAGAAATGCAAACTAATAAGGAAGTGTAACCAATTTTTATTTTAAACATTTTACGTGACCATGTATTTTTCCACACGCATATAACACATGCAAACCTGTCCAACTCCATGAATAACACAACACCTCATCTGCATCTGGTAAAATGATTGCTCGAGAAAGAGCATCGAATTGGTTAGCTGTAAGATAAAGCGCTCCTGTTACAGGGCAGATCTTGCAAAGGGTTTAATGATGATTGAACTTCATTAATTAATAATACCACAGGCTTTGTCTGGGTTTTGAGAGGTCTTTCAAGAGGAAATGAAACCGACATCTTTAAAGTAGCAATCACTGAGTCAATCAGTTGCATCTTTTGACCGGACATTGGTCAAGAAGAAAGCCAATATTCCCCCAGAATTTGTGTAGATTCCTGGAAATCATGAGTGTATAATTGACGAAGGAATTATGGCCAACCACTCTTTTTGTCCTTCGATATTAGGTTTGTTCTAGATAGTTTTTACATAAATGTAATTCCAGTGCACTTGCTGCAGAACATGTCAATTTGAGACAAATGGGAGGATTGTTTTTGATGTTCAATCCTCTTATCTCAGCTTGAAGTGAACATGTTACATGTTGTAGCATGCTCTGAGATCTGAGAGTTTGTCTGGCCTTCGGCCTTTTTGACATTCGTTACAGTGTAATCCAATCCAGTGATCAACAGCATGAGCATCAATCTGTGCAATTGGGAACCGATGACACGTGTCAACCAAGTCAGCGAGCTTGACCACCCGATCCCATTAGTCACCTCTTACGACAAGCATAGTCGCCTTTTATGGCAAGCATGGGTTGCTGAAAGCCTATCCTACCCCAGACCTTCACAGGTCAATGGATTTCAGAGGGATAAAAATCCTTACATTGGGAATATTTTTTACAAATAAATATAAACAGTAGATAATCTCTAATACTGTATCAGCTGTCATGACAAATTGTATAAAAGTTATCTGTTTGATGATAGTTTATAAAGTCCTTGATATATTACAGATATGTTTAGAAGTATATTTCTAATTCTCTCTTAAGATTTCCTAAAGGTTTTGCAAAAGTTTTCAGTTTTGTAGAATTTGATAAACTCTTTTATTAATTAGAAATATATTAAGAAGCTTAGTTCGAATTCTCAATAAGATCCCTTAAAAAATTTTGATAAAATTTGTGACAAGATAAAAGATCGACCTGGAACTGCGGAAATTCAGAAACCACAGAACTTTTGAAAATACCATTTACTTCATACAGACGGTAAGACGAGTAAGTGACTTGAAAGCATCTGAAGACATTAAGGTCTTTGAGAGTCTGCAGAACTCTGAGACAATAGTGAATGCCAACTACCAATTAAATGCAAACATGTTTTGCAAGACTTTTGTAGAACACATCAAGATCGAACTGGACGCCATCTCACAACTGTCTTTAGGGAAAAAACAAAGAGAAAAATCCATTCAGTGTTGTCCCATTATGGCCAGTGACACATTTTTCAAAAGCCACAGGTTTTTCACACATGCTTGGTTTTTCAGATTCAAGACTCCATTTTATCTTGACATACATATAATCATTTCTTTTTGAGCTGAAGTGAAATCTATTTTCCCAATTTCTGTTTTTGGCCTCTGTTCTTTAAAGGAAATTGAAGTTTTCTGATTTGATAAGCCTTCCTGGCGAGTTAAAGAAAGCCATGGAGGAAGAAAATAGCTTCTCAACAATCACATTTCTGGCCAAGATCCATGTTCAATCAAGCCTTTTGAAATTTCTTCACACAAAATAGTTTGTGCCATGATAGAACTGGCAACAAATTGACGCACTGTCAAAATTCATAACATGCTACTCATGTCGCTAATACATTGCTGAATTTTGTTTTGCTTGTTCCATTTTTTTTCGGGTAGGAATATCATTTTTCTTGAATGCCAGAAATCTAATTTATTGTCTGCTGATCAGTTGCAAATTTGGTCTGGACAGACATTTCATCCTTTACATGGAGGGTTGGGATGAGGGCTGGTCGAGGTTTTTGTTGCAGAGGTTGACTAAGAATGTTTGCATGTGTCATTCAGTCAATACAGCTTGAAGTGATGTAATATTTGCCCACAGACTAAATCCATTTAATAAATTAATCCAGTACTTCAAAGATGCTTGTGGCCTGAAGATCGCGTAATGGTAAACGATGTTTTCATAATTTGTTTTCATTTAGGGTTCATTCCATGAGGAATTTTGAATCATTTTTTCTCTCCCTTTTGATAATGTAAAATTCTGAATATTTAAACGAATTAAGACCAGTAAAAAATCATTACAGCATTTACAAGTCTTTCTTAGTAAAGGGGTATTCCTTTTATATGGAGAGATGAAATTAATGGTTTAAAAAGATGATAGTCATTCATAGTTTTCAAACGTTTTTAATGTATTGTTCCAGATGGGTGACACACATTGTCAAAATTGCTAAACATATACAGGCACAGGTACAGTACCATCCCTATTTATTACATGCCGTTAAGAAAATGGGGGATATTGGATTTACAAGATTAATAAAATACAAATGATGAAGCCAAGGAGGAACCACATGGTGAAGAGAAATGAAAGGAAAATGTGACAAATTATTCCATTCATTTGAAAATGTTTCCTCTGTATGGATATATATTACTTTTTCTAATATACATTATGCATTGGAGTTGGCTAGTGACATGCTTGCAAAATGGAATATTGCCAACTTTGTAATGGTATATTTGACAATATTACAGACACATAACAAGACCTGATGCTGAACAATAGTTTCTCTTTCTGTGGTTCAGTTTTGTGTAAGTTTTTGTTTTTGTAAGAATTTTTGTTGGTAAAGAATTCCTCTTCGTCATGTAATAGTTTGCTGGGGATGGTGGATGCAGGTTGGCCCAGTTGTCTAAGCTGCTGCTGCAGTTTCCTGTAGACAATTACTAATGCAGAATCAATGGTCTGGATTCAAATCCAGGTTGTCCCTGTTATTGGTTTGTCGACTCCACAGCGATGCTCGCGATTTTAACTAATGTGAAAGTCAGCTATGACCTAAATCACACTGGGCATATCTCACACTGAAATACTGTGATACGACGTAAATACTGGACTGCCTCCATGGTGTAGTGGTTAGAGCGTCTGCCCACAGCAGAAGGTCATGGGTTCGATCCCTAACTGAGTCAAACCAAAAGACATTAAAATATAGTACTTCTTGGTCCCTACCTGGCGCTTGGCATTGATGGGTACGGCAAGGATTGGTCATCTCGGAGTCAGTATCACGTGTCTGAGTGGAGTATTCATGTTTAACTACTCAGTGAGTTGGCACTATACCATATAACCAGCTTAAGTCTGGGCTAGTACAGGCACACATACACATGCATGTACATCATCAAAATATGCTCATGTAAGTGAAATATTCATAAATGTGACATTTGAACCCACTTCAACTCACTTCACCTTAAATACTAATACAGCTCGAAAGGCAATTAAACCCAACTAAGTCACCCATTCTGTGACAGAATGCATAAAAGTTGACCCGGTACCCCAAACCCATGACCATTCTCATACACATACACCCATACCCTACATGCCAGATACCATACTTCATAACAATATCCCATACCCCTTACCCTATTATGGCATAACCCATATCCAATATCCCATATCATACATCAATGCCCAATACCTCATTTTCCACATTCGTGTGAAGATCTGGGATAGCAAACCATGCTTGCCATAAAAGGTGACAGTGCTTGTCACAAGAGGCGACTAACGGGATTGGGTAGTCCGGCTCGCTGACATGGTTGACACGTCATCGGTTCCCAATTGCACAGATTGATGCTCATGCTGTTGATCACTGGATTATAGCTGGAATATTGGTGAGTGCAGCGTAAAGCTGAACTCACTCACTCACTCACTCTCACTCACTGTAACACAAAGCTTTGGTGGTCATGTGATCCAAAGGTACAGTGTAAAGTTGCATCACTTCTGTTTTGATTATCCCCAAGCTGCTGGTTCCAATCCAAGATTACTCCAGAGTCATCACCCTCACTGTCAGGTTTCAGCTGGGTAGCTTGGTGATTCAAGCACAAAGGTTTGATTCCGACAAGTTACTGATGTTAATTTTGATGCAGTTATGTGAAAATAATGAATAGATATAATCACAAGTACTACACACACTGAAATAGCAATACTGGATCACCTGAACTCGGCTGGTTGACCAATCATAATAAACAATATGGGTATTTTTTTGAGTAAAATTTAACAATGGGGTCATCTGTTTTATATTTCTTATACCTTGAACATGTGTTCATATTATATTACTGATTCTGAAATGTTTTTACTTATTTGTACATTGTATGAAATATTTCCTCATCACTATCCAGTCAGCAGTAATTTCATATATCACAAATAGTTCCCCATTCATTAATCTGTCTTGGTAATCTAGTGCCTGCATTGCCTCAGTTGTCTAATTTCTGCCAGTGTGAAGTTAAAATATCCTATCTGTTGCTCATTAGGGAAACCAGCTCCAAAACAATTGAGAAATGATATTAAACTGATTGTTCAGTGACCTTGACCTTCCGGAACTCTGGCTCCCCATGGGACCTTTAACCATTTCACAAGCTGTCGATGTGATGTGTGTTTGTGCTGTGTTTAGCTAAATTAACTTGTTATGAACCAGTGGGGCGTGGATGATGTTGTTTGGAGTGTGGTTTTCATGCCCATGGGAGGCACTGCACCAAGATGGTACTTCTCATTAAAACCCATTTCACCCCACCTCACCTCACCTCACCTCACCTCACCTCGCGACACTCCACCCCAGTGGAGACAAGGTTAAATTTGGTGCCCGGTAACCTGTTGTTGTCTGTGATGAAGGTGGATCTGGCAGTCGGGCTGTGTGATTTGGTGACATCACACACAGATAATGATGATGATGATCATCATCATACCCATCTTGTCTTTCACTGGATTAGACCCATGAAGATCATTGTTCTAACTGATATCTTCAGTAACCCATGCTTGTCATGCTTGACATAACAGATGACTAACAGGATTGGGTGGTCAGGCTTACTGACTTGTTTGATACATGTCAACGTATCCCACCTGTGGAGATCGATGGCCTTGCTGTTGATCACTGGATTGTCTGGTCCTAGACTCATTTATTTACAAACCATTGGATTATTACTGAGTGTGGCGGAAAACAAACTTTCTCACTTTCACTGCATTATCTGGTCCATACAGAAAGGTGAACGTCACCCAGGAACAAATCTATTTGACATCGATATCCTGTTATAGTTTCTCTTCTTTTTTTTTAAAAGAAATAAACATCAGACATCTAGATCCATCTAGATATTTGGCCGGCGTTTCACAAAAATCAATTCCTATATAGCTGGTTCTGGATTTTTTTTACATTGAGATTGGGTCATGTAACTTCAATAAGAGTGATGAATCCAATAGGCAATGTCAGCATCAAAGATCTGTGATAACTGTGATTTTGATAATATAGTGAAAAACTGTGGCAACATTAAGCGTTTTGACATATTGATGTTGTGATTAGTTATGACAGGTACAAGGTGACACAGATGTTAAAAAAAAAAAAAAAACAGCACATTTCGAACATGAAGGTCAAGGACAGGTTGAAAGAACACCAAGAAGGAATGTAAAAACTTGTTTCAAAACTATGACTGTCAACAGTGAAGTATTTGGCATTGAGATGATGGATTCTTTGAGAAATTCCTGCAGTTTCGATCTTTAAGTACATGTTAGTTTTGATAGATAGTAATTTCCTTGTCACCACCCTGTCATGTGTGTCACAAATGCTGAGTGATGTAAATTGCTACACATGCAGTTTGATTTTCGACTTAATCAAACTGCATTTCAGAGTAACAGTGGTGAAAGATCTTGCCATGTAGGAAATTGGCTTGACCGAGCAGGCAGAATGATGACAAATAACACCAACACTACTGTGCGGTAAGGGAAAATATTGAAATTCACCAGTAAATATGGAAACATTTTGTCATAAGAGGTCAATGAAATTGATCCTGGTTGACAAGGATCATTGTTTAAGATAACATGGCATTGTTGAAGCAGCTATACACTTTTCACTCGTTTGAGAGTCTGGGTTGCCGCCACTTTGGTCGCACAATGAAACTGGTCTTTGACAATTTCCCGTTCAGGAAATTGCATTTTGTGGTCATTGGTTGTAGCTTTTGCCGTCGCCATTAGTAAAGGGAACTGGCACAATGGAGGATTGTGATAACAGGTCGGGACACTGGGATGTAGGATGAGTGATAATGAAAAGAAGTTTCATTATGGCGTTCTGTATAACGGTCAAGGTTCACATGGCATGAAATTTGTGGTTTTATACCTGTCGATTTTAGGGAGCGCTCCTTCTTATCACATTGTTTCAGCTCCTTGTTTCATTGGTGTAAGCATGTTTTCTAAGGAAGTTTTATTGTTGGATCAGGCATTTATTGCTAAATATAGAGGAAATTAGATACGGCCATGCTGGTAATTCAATCAGCCACTTGTAGGACAGCAATTAAACCGGTACCTAATACCTTTTACCGATTCCTAGACTTCTGTAGTAGACCATCAGTAACAGCATTAGGGGGTTTTACGACATGTTGTGTGGATCAGTGAATGAAAATGGGACACTTGAAAGGATGACATCGTTCATCAAGCGTAAATTAATGACACTGCTCTGGGATGTAAACAAATGGTACGTCATGGCAACATGCATTTATCATTTGGTCCATCTGTATCCTATTGAGTGGAAATGAAGTGATATATGTTTCCCCAGACAATGTGTTGCTTCTTTTCTGGTCTTTGGTCAATACTATGAAAGGAATTTGTTTGGCTTTTGGGAAAGAATATTAGCCAAATTCAGTCACTCTTGCATAAGATTGTAGTTAGCAATAGTCCACCAGAGTGAAGACCTTTGAAGATCTGGGTTACAATTGATCTTCAGTAACCCATGCGTGTCACAAGAGGGGATCAGATGATCAGGCTCGCTGACTTTGTTTACTCATGTCATTGTATCCATTTGCATAGGTTGATGCTCATGCTGTTAATCACAGGATTGTCTGCTCCAGTCTCAACTATTCATAGATAGCTGTTATATAGCTGGAATATTGCTGAGTGTGCCACAAATTCAACTCAATCACTTACCAGTAAAGTGATTTACTTTACTGGTAAGTCATTGTGTTTGAACCTACTCATATTTTCTGTGTCATTCACTCTCCAAAGCACTATCTTGCCATTTCATTCACCCCGTGTCACTCATTCTAGCCACCAGTCACTCTTGTTCACTAAATTACAATATCATTCACTCATTGTAGCCGTCAGTCTCACTGACTCATTCTGGCCATCATTCACAGTTATTCATTTGGGCACATTATCTCATTATTCTAGCTTTCTTGCAGTTGTTCACTTCAGCACATTATCTCTCTCATTCTATAGCCACCATTCACAGGTATTCACTTGGGCACATTATCTTTCATTCTAACCATCATTCACAGTTATTCACTTGGGCACATCATCTCTCATTCTATAGGTACGGTTGACAGTTTTTGACTTGGGCACATTATCTCTTTCATTCTATAGCCACCATTCACAGGTATTCACTTGGGCACGTTATCTCTCATTCTAACCATCATTCTCAGTTATTCACTTGGGCACATCATCTCTCATTCTATAGGTACGGTTGACAGTTTTTGACTTGGGCACATTATCTCTTTCATTCTATAGCCACCATTCACAGGTATTCACTTGGGCACGTTATCTCTCATTCTAACCATCATTCACAGTTATTCACTTGGGCACATTATCTCTGTCATTCTACTGGTACCATTAACAGTTATTCACTTGGGCACATTATCTCTCTCATTCTGTAGCCACCATTCACAGGTATTCACTTGGGCACATTATCTCTCATTCTAACCATCATTCACAGCTCCCATGATTATTCTACCAGTGTTTGCAACATAATGCTATAGGGCAGTGGGCCTGATGTTGACCATGTCACCTCACCTCAGGGTACACTCTTGTAATATGCCATTTGATAAGGGATGTGGTGTAATTTGTGAGGACCATCATCAGCTGACTATGATAATTAATGAGCCTGTGTTTCTGATTGATGGAAATAGCATTGCTCATCCATGGATGAAGAATGAGCATTTCCCTGGAGATAATTTAGTGAGGTGTGGGCCGGAAGGAGTTAGGCTGTGATACCACTGTGCCAGTAATTTTGGCATAAATTCACAAATAGATTATTTTAGTTTCATAAATATGCTCCCCTTTGCCATTTCTTCAAGGAAGAATTGTTTGAGTATTGGACTGGAAAAATGACAGATGTTCAAGTGAATAGTTTGGGTCCAGAAATACTAGTTTAAACTGACTACCTCAGTTAATAACAAATTTTGTTATCTTTTCAAGTCTGATATACTATATATAATAGGACTCTATACTTCAGGACTTTTGATAATATTCATTTGTTATTTTACTTAAACTACTTTGTTGTTTTGTTTAGTAACCTGGTTTGGTGCACATTTATCGGGAGTTTTTGGTTTAACTGCCTGGAAAACATGAAAAACAAGATACCTGTGACAACCAATTAAATAGGTCATGAAACCTCTGCTACTTGTTGTGAATGTGATTAGAGAGTAGATCAGGTAGTGTGGATTGACAATATGGACTGACCATGGGGATTGTATGTCATCAGGCACCTGACTATGTGGGGACCCGTGAAGGTGCGTAGTAGAATAAGCCTTCAGAAACCTAGACTTGACATAAAAGGCAACTATGCTTGTTGTAAGAGGTGACTAACATGGTCTGGTGATAAGTCTCGCTGAGTGCTTGTTTCAAACAAGCATAGATCCATGCTCATGCTGTTGGTCACTAGATTGTCTGTTCCAGACTTGATTATTTACAGACCATTGCCACATAGCTGGAATATTGCTGAGTGCAGCATATAAATAAACTCAATAACTCTCTCACTGACTATGTGGGACAATCTCATAACATTAAATGGCGTGTCTGTACCAGGCACAGATATTTCCAGGTCTATATGCTGGTATCCCTTTTCAAAGTTGAGTAGTATGATCGTATGGGACACGGTCTGGTCTTACACATAAGACCCATGAAGGTCTGGGTTAGAATTGATCTTCAGTAACCCATGCTTGTCATAAGAGGTGACTAAGAGGATCGGGTGGCCAGGATTTCTGATTTGATAGATTTATGTCATGGTATCCCAGTTGCATTACATCAAGGCTCACGCAGTTGATCACTGGGTGGTCTGGTCCAGACTTGATTATTTACAGACCACAGACGTATAGTTGGAATATTGCTGAGTGCGGTGTTAAACAACAAACAGACAAAAACTTCAGAATCTGATATCAATGCATTTTTATTTATTTTCACTTGTTGCTGAGTCCTTGACAAGAGCCTTGAAACAAATCAGATATTAATATGTCATGCAATGAAAAAGATGGTTGATATTACATTTCAGTGTTTCCAAGAACTTGTTGCTTTTACATCCTTGTAATTTGGATTTCTTTGAGATGTTTCCATAGTAACATTTTACCAGTAACTGACTGTAACAAAAGCAGAATCATTTGCCGTTTACAATGTAATTTTAGTAGATTAATATTTCTTTCAGCTCACATTGCTAATTGTGTCTCGTGTTTTCTCTTAACTGAGAACATTCACTACAGATAAAAAGGTTATGACAAAGCTGTAGGAGAGATTAGCATGTTTACAATAATTTAGCATGTTTACAATAATTCTTGCATTAGAAAATCCCAATGGAATAAGCCTGTTGTAGATTTTAAATACCTCCTAAGGAATGCTTGAGCTTGTGTAATTAACAGATCCATCAAATGTTGTAAAGGATCTGTTTGCTGTAATTCTGTTAGCTATAAAGATAAACCTTACTATACTAGACCCTATTAATCCAACCATTTCGTCATCCCAGCATTATGTTGCCACATTTATCTAAACGTGACAAAGATCAATGACCACTGTAATGATTTACTAAATGATCTACTGAACTTAATTACTGACTGATCCACTGAACAGATTTACTGACTGACCCACTAAACTGATTTACTGACTGATCCACTGTACTGAATTACTGACTGATCCACTGTACTGATTTACTAACTGATCCACTAAACTTAATTACTGACTGATCCACTGTACTGATTTACTGACTGATCCACTGACCTGATTTACTGACTGATCCACTGAACAGATTTACTAACTGATTTACTGACTGATCCACTGAACTGAATTACTGACTGATCCACTGATCTGATTTACTGACTGATCCACAGAACTGATTTACTGACTGATCCACTGAACTGAATTACTGACTGATCCACTGTACTGATTTACTGACTGATCCACTGACCTGATTTACTGACTGATCCACTGAACAGATTTACTGACTGATTTACTGACTGATCCACTGAACTGAATTACTGACTGATCCACTGATCTGATTTACTGACTGATCCACTGACCTGATTTACTGACTGATCCACTGTACTGATTTACTGACTGATCCACAGAAAAATTAAACATACAACTTTATGGATGACAACTTCTTATTTATTGCATAGCACGACTTTTCAATAGAGCATAGAGCAACAATGACCAATACAGAATCGGGGGTCACCTTGGGTATGTAACATAAAACCCATGAAATTGTGTTTTCACAATCTCCATTATTTTAAATCACATGCTGTGTCTATGACCAAGTGCTGTAACAGTCATATTCAGATGGAATGGATCTTTGCTTATGCCAACAACCACTGTTTTATCTGGTTCAGGATTTATTATTTAAATATAATTCTGTATTTAATACATGACATGCTGTATGGATAATAATTTCTTTGTATTCTTTACACAGTGTTTCAGAGATATTTTTTGCTGCTTCAATAGGCGAATGCTGAGTCAAAACAAAGGATGGATATATATTCATACATATAGATCTTCTTTCAGCTTCTAAATGCCTTTTGGGTGACTATGCTTGTCGTAAGAGGCGACTAATGGGATCGGGTGGTCAGACTAGCTGACTTGGTTGACACATGTCATCGGTTCCCCATTGCGCAGATCGATGCTCATGTTGTTGATCACTGGATTGTCTGGTCCAGACTCGATTATTTACAGACCGTCGCCATATAGCTGGAATATTGCTAAGTGCGACGTAAAACTAAACTCACTCACGCACTCTAAATGCCTTTTGACCAGTGAAGGTCTAGGGTAGAATAAGCCATACTTGTCATGAAAGGCAACTATGCTTGTCTTGAGATGCAAGTAACAGGATCGGGTGGTCAGGCTCACTGACTTGGTTGACACTTGTCATCGGTTCCCAATGGCACAGATCGATGCTCGTGCTGTTGATCACTTGATTGTCTGCTCTATACTCGATTATTTTCAGACCACCGCCATATGGCTTGAATATTTCTGAGTGCTGCATAAATCTAAACTCACTCACTCACTCTAAATCCCTTTAAAAAACATCATAAATCTGTATTGTCTGTATTTTTGCATACAACAGTCATTACTGCTACATGTCTGTGATCTGATTTGCATTGTTGTACAATTATTCAGTGACTGGTTGTGACACGTTATGCCTGAAAGGTCGTAAGGTCATGTGACCACCGCCACCGCGACTTCCACAGGTAATAATGTATTGCTGAGCGGGCTAGGCGGCTGACTTTGTGTGCTGGCGATTAGGTGCCTGACTCGGAGGGTGCGGGTTCGAATCCCGGATGGGACTCAACCGAAAAAAGTACTAGAATTTGTACTTTACTAAGAAAGTGAAATCCCAAATATGACATATGTTGCATTTGACCACTTTCTAAATGGCATCGTGTAATCAATAAGAGACACTTTTAGGAGTGACACCTCCAAATATGAAGAGTTACAATTACCAGGGGAACTAATCCATACTTATCTAACAGTTGCATACCATGTAACTGGTGGGATGAGATGGCAGTGTGGCTATTAATCATCTGGCTTCCATAAAGCAGCATATATTGCATGGTCCTCAGGGAGCTGAACATAGAATTGAGTGCATGCTGTTCCACTGACAGGTAATAAGGTAGTGCTTAAGCAATTTTTAGGATGTAGGTAGCCATTAGAGTTTGGGTTTTTACTGTTATCAATGCGGTCATTATTGATACTGTTGTTTTTGTTGAAAAAGGTCCCCAGGATTTCATGACCCTGATGGTTTTACATTGTCTACCAAAACCGAGGAGAAGTGTTTTCTCTAATATGTATATCGTCAATGATGGGTAAATTCAATGTAGATGATCATTTGATGAAGCTATATAACAGTAACTGAGGCACACGTAAAATCAATTTAATGATAGTAACTATAAATAGATGATTCAACCCCACTTACTTTTCGGTTAGGTGGCTGTGTGGTAGAGTGTCTGCCTTAAAATCTGAGAGTTGCAGTTCAAATCTTGCTAGGAAAAACATTTGCACTTTGAGCTTAAACTCATATATCATTTGAATTTTGATGTTCATATAGAGTTAGGAAAGGATGATTGCACAAAGGAAAGCCTGGGAAGAGATCTTTCTAGCAAAAAGTAAAACCTGTTCCTGCTAAAGTTATTCTGTGGAAACAAGAGATGACCTATTATGTAGTGAGAAGCGCACTTCAAGTTTATATATTTGGCTTTATTCTTTCACACTACATTAAAGATTCTAGTGCTAGTCCCATCCAGGATTCAAACCCATACATCAGCGTCACTCACCAAGTCACCAGCATACAAAGTCAGCCATCTAACCCACTCAGCCACCATAGTTTTCACAAAATTAAAATCCGACAACTGGCCTGATTCAAGATCATCTACTTTGTTTTCCCCTCTGTCAAATGTTAATATACTGAGGGAAAGAAATAAGGGATCACATTCTCTTATTTGTTTCCAGATTTCTTCATATGGTGTTGGATACACAGCTTGTAAAGAAACCTTGGGGAAAAAAATAAAGGAACTCTTGTCCTTTCATGTGATCCCATATTTTGTTCCTTTAGTATATATAATGCATGTTATATACAGGAAAATTCATCAGTGAATTATGAATAAGTCATGGAAAGATTAACACTGATACTCATGACAGTTAGGGAGTAAAATTTTAGTCAACTCTGTTCTGAATGATAGTCCATTTATACCACACCATTTGACTATATCGATAAAAACCATGAAATCTCAGACATTCACCACTTCGGTGATTTCCTTAAAGGTCACATGCAACGTAAAACACAACTTGGCAGATTCTGGTACCTTTCGGTATGCACTTACCGAAACAAATCATGAAAAATGCCAATTCAACCTATAAAGTTGAAAAAAAATGCCCATGAAATCAGAATTCAAAAGTTTCACTAAATTTCACCCAGCATTGGGGGAAAATGTGGTTTCAACAGCTGTGCTGTGTTGTGCTGTGCTGCGCCCACAACACATGCGCAGTGAATAGATTCACAGAGTTTTGAGCTTGCCCAGAGTACGAGGTCGTGAGCAGTAGTCTAATCTTGGTTGTGTACACAAACAAGTAAATAACCTACTCGTTACATCAAAAAAACTTGATTGTTGTAAGCAGCCTCTGTGGTCACAGAGAAAGCTCAGTATCTGGTTTATTGACACCTATATGTCTGCCTGCCTGTCTGCTGAAGACAACATGCAGTACACAGTCATTGACTGCATGCAATTTGAACTTAACACCTATCAGACTATACAACATAAAAGAAATAAATTGTAATATATGTGATTAGGCAGGTGTGATACTTGTACACATGACATGTTTTATGTCTGTGGGTTGCAAACAAACTACATCCATTTTTCTCGGATGACTGGATCTTACGGAACTGGTGCAACCTCCTGTCAGTTTCAAGTCCTGCTTTGTACTTGGACGGGTAACAGTTTCCAGCCACGCAGTAGTTTACCATCTCTACTGGGATGATTTTTTATTCAGAGAACATGTATTTACAAAACCCAACATCTTTTAGTGTATACATATGATTTTGTTTGACAACAGTATTTGAATCCATACTGAAACGACGCATCAAGTACAATAAAAGAAGTTGTTATCCATAAAGAATCTTACTTTCTTGTGAATTGCCATACTTCTAATATGCCCATCAAACAGATCATCATTCTGTACACACAATGAGCCCTCAGCAAATCAGCAAATGAACCAGGGAATCGGAATCCGTCGTTACACTTGAGTGCAAACCCACCCGCTATGACTGGGTTCGGTCTCCCGAGGGCTTCTTGTCGAGGAAAGTAAGCTTAAGTACAAAATATTGCACTTTTGAATCATGATTGTATGCTTATATTTTTGTTTATTTGTTTTTTTCACAAGCAGTAGTATGTTATATGTCATGGAAAGTGTTAAATGTGTTTAATTATGTTTGATTTTTTGGTTGCATGTGACCTTTAAGCACGGGTATGATGCTGACAAATCTTAAAACGTAATCTGGTGCCTTAAGTGTCTGACATTCACTTTGGATAAGGTCATGGACAGTGAATTTAGATCTCTCAGATCATTGTGTTACCATGTCCAGATATATTTCTGAAATTTGAATAATAAACTGTATGAAATAACTTCTCATGAATAATATTCTAATTAATTATTTTTATCTTAATTTCATGCATTTGCTTCATCTATCTCCCCCTGCTATCAACCAGATACATGTATATTTGTGACTCTGTAAGCACTGAGAGTAATTAATCTTGGAGACTCCTCTTAAATAATGATAGTAAATATGACATGTTTATTGAGACGCAGAAAATCCTATGGTAATTACTAGACCCTGTAATTATATTTTGTTGGTTAATTAAACCAACCTCTGGTTCCAGGCAAATCTTAAATGACAACCAATCCAAAATTAATTCAAAGTAATACCACCAAATTATCCTCTAGTCCACTTTGCATGCTTGGGTCATAGTTTATTTGCTGTTAGACCAGCGATTATTTAGAATCTGCCTTAATGAACATCTGTTTCTGATTGACCAAGACTGAAATAGTTTCCACAGTGGACAATATGAGATGGTCAGCTGGGACTAGTTAATCAACACATGACCAGGGAATATTGCCAAGTTATTGCTGGGTGTGAGTCAGGGTGGTGTACTTTATGTAGATTTGTTAGGCAGGGAGACATAAATTCCCTGGAACGACAAGCTCATTACTTCTGAGGTTCCTGTGGTACTATGCTTGGTGCGTGATGTTGGTTTCGAAGACTGCGATTGCATTTTGGATCAAATATCAACAGTTTCATTTTAAGGGAATTATATTAGTCGTTTAGGAGTGGTTTATAGGGGACATTAATGTGGGGCCTGATGCAGAGGTTGCATAAAGTATATATAATTATATAGGAGGTGTAGTCTGTCTCATTCCCTGAACCATGTATTTTCCCTTCATCGAAGAAATTACTGAAGTGTTCATGCCATGAATGAAGCAAGTCTAGATTGTCCACTGTATATTTTCTGTGTAAGTCTAGTTGCTTTTTTCTATGAAGTATACATTCATTATACATTTAGGTAGTGTCCAAGAGGGACAAATGCACTGAAAGAATATATTATGTTGTTATTTATTTCACTCATTAAAACAAATAGCTCTCTGACTGGTCATTGGCTATCATGAAAAACTGCTTCATGGATATCGTGATCAATGACATCATGTGATAATGACGGACTCACTGTTCACTGTCCACCTTACCCTACCTAGTCTGATTGTGGTACCATAATTGTCACATGTATTTTCATACCAAAATTAATCTTTATCGTGTGAACTCTTGATGATAAACTAGTTACAGTTGTTATTAATGTATATTATTTAATATACATTTCTTAAGACCTCTTAGCGCTAAGACAGTCATAAGTGCTATACATTAACATTAACTTGAGACTATCTTAGCACTAAGAGAGCTTATGAAAAATATAGGCCCTGGTAGATACAGCTACTTGCACAACATTGTACTTGTAGTACATATTGACCTTTGTTCTCATGTTGTTCCACTTGACCTTTGGTATTGTTGCAACTTTTTACCCTTAGTTCCATGTTGTACCACTTGACCCTTAGTTCCATGTTGTACCTCTTGTCCTTTCTTTATATGTCATACAACTTCACCTTTAGTTGCATATTGTACCTTTTGACCTATAGTGTAATGTTGTATCACTTGACCTTTAGTTCTATGTTGTACCACTTGACCTTTGTTCTTATGTTGTATGTCATAAGAGGCAACTAACGGGATCGGGTGGTCAGGCTCGCTGACTTGGTTGACACATGTCATCGGTTCCCAATTGTGCAGATCGATGCTCATGTTGTTGATCACTGGATTGTCTGGTCCAGACTCGATTATTTACAGACCTCTGCCATATAGCTGGAATATTGCTGAGTGTGGTGGAAAACTAAACTCACTCACTCACTCACGACCTCACCTTAGTTTCATGTTGACCTTCAGTCTACTACCCCTTGATGCTCCTAAGAGCCCTACTGTTGACAATAATACCAGCTTTCACCTAGGGAACAGCAGATCAATTTTACTTGTTTTATGCTTCATTCTTTCAAAATGACACTTTCCCTCTGGTTTAGAGACTTGTGTTCTTCTTCTATACAGTGGAAAATATTCTTATACAGTCAAATCATGATATTGCCTCATTTCCAAAGTCAATTTTCACAAATCATGTTGGTGGTGAATTTAAGTATTATGCTAAAAGAACAAAAAGGTACAAATCAAACAGAATCCGTGGATAATTTTTAATGATGTGATGGATCATCATCATCCATTTTTCTCATTATTTCCTTTGATCTTTAAAACTGTGGCATTTCTGTCATATTACTCGCTACATATTATATGTCATAATTCCGATAATGAGCACCCATGGATTATTGACAAAGGGGATCACATATCAAACCATCAACAAGTTGATTCTATTTTCAGAGGTAGTTAGTTGCATGAACAAACTAAGGTTTCACATAAGTAAGTGAGTTTAGATTTCATTGGCAATATTTCAGCCATGCTATGACTTAGAAACAAGTTATAATTTTATAACAGCTATTTTTAAAAAGGTCAGCAAAAGACCATAAAAACAACTGGAATATAACTGATATAAATATATAACTGGTCTACAGATAACAATACAAAAAATTAATTTATATATAACCGACAACTGAAGGTAAATTATAATATGAAGAACTATAAGGACTTACAGACTTACATTTAAATCTTTGGGTTATGTTTGGGGTGCTAATAAAGGATACTTACTGACTGTTCCAGAAGATGGTGAAATGAGTACATATTACAACAGGGTGATGAATACAACAAATATTATTATTCATAATAATATTATATAAGATATGATTAATACTTTTTTTACATTTACAGTGAATATTTATATTAATATTAATATAATAATATAATAATAATAATATTAATTCAGTTTAACAGTCTTTATCTTTTTCTTACAAAATAATTAAAGTTTTCTTAATCCTGTTACAAGTATCTATTCAGGAATTGGAAATCTGTACTCATTTTGTTTGAGTTATTTAGGAGATTTTTAATCCTCGAATCACCAAAGACAAAACAGTGTTAGATTCATCATGGAGATGCTAAAGTGTCCTGTTAGTTTATATTCTCATTTGTATAAGCATCTGATCAATGGTTTAAGTCTCTTTGATGCCGTGCCACTCATTATCTGCTTTGTGTGATTTAATCAGGAGAATTATTTTGAATACTATTGAATTATTGACAGATTGTTCTCCAAGACGTGCAATTCAATTCTCTTTGATGTTCTTCAAAATCCTGCGGTGGATTCGAAATGGATGTATTTGTGAAGGGTTCTGTAAGGAGAAGTTGATAGCTATGAGATGGTTTTCATTTTAATAATGTTATTTTAACTTTAGACCTTCTTTGGTGTGTTTTAAAAGAAAAATGACTTATTGCTTACATGATATAGGGGAAGACAATTGATCATTTCTCCATCAGATTTATATCTGAAGCTGTTTTGTTTGTAAGAATAATTTGATCATGGATTTGTTTTTAGCAAGTCTTGGTTTAAGCTCTCCAGGAGAAAGTCATGACTCAGACATGTACATGGCTGGGAAATGTACAAGGAGGTGTGGTTAAAGTGTCAGCTCATCGTGCATTAGGTGCAGGTTTGATTTCCCTCTTAAGTGCAGTGTGTTAAGTCCATTAATACTGTCCCCTTCCTTGAATATTGTGTAAGCTGTCTAATCCGGCACTCACTGGAACTGAAGAAAAAATCCAGTTTAAACAATGTGCTGGATTGTAGAGCTGATGATAAATGTAGAAGCCACAAATGGTACTGAGATTTTATGCCGGTGTTGACAACTTGCCGGATTGGACAGATGCTGGTTTTGACAGCTTCCACTGCGCGGTTAAAGCCTGACTCATTCATTGTAAAGGTGTAAGCCTGAGAATGAAAAGAATTCCATGTCTGTTATTTTTATTCAACTAAACACTAGTATAAATAAAAGATCTCTGATGTTACAAAGTTCTAACATAAAGTTATTACTGAATTTTATCTTTAGAAAGATGAAAAAAAACCCATTCAGTTCATATTATTTTGTGTGAACAAGCACTGAGAATGATGCAGGGTTCTGAATGTTATGAAAGTCCTTCACAGATGTGTGGTGAATAAGGTGTTTTGTAGTTAATAAAGATATAACAAACTGCAATTGTTGTTACTAGTATACTGATAGTTGTTTGTATATTGTGACTAGCTTTAGAAAGCAAAACTAGAACCATTTTGAAGTATTATGTATTCCACATTTCGTACTTTTATAGCCTCCGACCTTTCCAGTGTAAAGCCTTCATCATCCAGCTTATATAATGCCTTAGACATATAGGGTAGCATAGTGGTATAAGCATTTGCTCATCCTACTGAAAATCCAGGTTTGATTCCTTACATGGGTACAGTTTGTAAAAAGCCCAGATGTCCCCTTGCTGTGATCTAGCTGAAAGCAACACTCATGCACTCATTCATTCACTCTCTCCTTCACCTTCACTCATCACCCTCATTCACTCTCTCACGCTTGTACCAAAACTATAGCGATGTTGTAAAAGACAAAATGTAATGCAAAGCACAAGTTAGAATGGATAGAATCAGCCTTCCAGAGACAGCTAATAATAGAACTTTTGTGCAAGGTTTTGTGCAAGTTTTTACATTTTGGCTACTTTTTCAAAATCTTGTTGAGAAAAGGTGCAGTGGCATTTTTATTGATAGTTCTGAAAAAAAATCTATAATTTGATTCTTAAGGAAAAAGAATAGACGCCTTGCACCAAAGGACCCAGGAATCTGTCAGTCAATTCCCTTCACTCTTTTCAGGCATTGTAAATCACCAACAGTTAAATGTCCTATTTTGGGGTGTACAGTACATGTTGACAGTAAATGTTTTTTTCTACTTCAACTTTTCAATACAATTTGGAAGCACTTTAATATAGACCTAATGGCACGGTTCCCAGTGAAGTTCCCAAATTTAGCAATGAACAAATTATGGTAATGTCCTGTACATAGATTGAGAGTTGATTCATGCACACCCCATCACTGAGAACTACGCTTTTTTAGACAAATGTTGAGAAACACAATCTACAACTCAAAAAAAACCCATCCCAGTAAACAATTTGTTTATTCTGATCCCATAGCTTCACAATTCTTTCTTTTCTGAGGAACATTTCGGAAACAGAATGTACCCAATTGCAAAAGAAATGCAGCATTCATGTTTTTGAAATATCCATAAATTTCTTATTTACTTTACAATCATAACGAATGTGCATGTTAAATGTTCTTTGAAACCAATTTTCGACATCACACTCTTGAGACAATTTCATAAGATGTTAAAAGCACTGTCGTATTTTATCTTTCTTTGGTGTGTTCTGCATAAAGTGTTACAGTCATGAGAAACATGGGCAATATTGGAATAACAGTTCTTGTTTCAGATGGATGTGATGATGTGAATAGGTGGTCAGGCCCACTGACCTGGTTGACATGTCATCAGTTCCCAATTGCCCAGATCAATGCAGATGCTGTTGATTAGTGGATTGTCTGGTCCAGACTCAATTATTTACATACAGCCTCCATATAGCTGGAACATTGCTGAGTGCAGTGTAAAACTAAACTCATTCACTCACTCACTAAGGACATGACTCCAAGTGATGATTCATAAATGTGTAAGTAGAGTTTCTACACAAATTCAATGGTACCAGTAGCAGCTTTAAATCAGATGAGGAATTAACCTTTATCACATTCCAAGCAGGTTATTAATTACTATAAACAGAACTGTGAAGATCAGGGTTAGAACTGCTTGTTAAAAGAGGGTGCTCGGGGGATTGGGTGGTCAGGTTCACTGACTTGTATGTGTCCTGATATTTTACGTGTACTGAAATAATGCTGATGTGATGATAGATATAAATTCACTTACTCACTTGATAATTTGCAGACTGCCACCATGCAGTGTTAAACAACTAAACAAACAAATGCTATGACAAATAAACAAACAACAGACAATGAATTATGAAAAATACACAAAGAATCTTGTTTACAGCTGCATTGAAAGGACAAGTTTGTATATAGCTGAATTTTATCATGTCTTTTTTCAAGTATCTAAACTACGTCCAAATTTCTAACACTGTTCTCCTCAGTTGTCTTCCTCAGGCTTGCTAGAATAATGTGCCTTGAAATGCCTCACAATTAGCTAGATCTGTCAGCATCCTTCAGTCATGTTCATAGTCGTCACCAAACATCTGAGACTTGCGTCACTTAAAGCATTCTTCACCCACTTCCAAGCAGTTTGTCATGCCAGTTTTTAATAGTTACGAGTCAGCACAATTCCAGTCCAATAAGAAAAGGTCACAACAGTCAATAATCATACAGAGGTGTTGAAATGCGTCTGCAGTCACTTATCTGAAATTGCTAATTAATAGGTCCAATAAAATTATTTGAAAAAAAAAAAAACATGGCCATGTGATACTGTGAACAAGCTAAGTATCTAGTTGTGATGTCAAATCAAGTCATCTTGTTTCATCACATCTGTAGTCATGATATAAGAATAAACCTTATTTTGTGTCCATTGTACTAGTGTTGTTTCCATCTGATAAAAACCACGTCTCCGCTTTCTACGTGCTGTACCATCTAATCTACTTAAGGCAATTTATGAAGGAAATGACACTATATAATCTAATACGAAACGAATGTTTCGGATTTTGCATCAGTCCTGTGATAATACAGTGACATTGATGCCCAGAGTTAGGAAAGAAATTTGCAGCTTGAATGAAACCTGTTAATTCATTAGAAGACAGTGCTTCCCATTATCTGTCACTATCCTAGAAATCAAGATTCCTTGCTCATTAATACAGTTAAAATAATTGATTGCACTGAATTACACATCCAATTGAATTAAATACGTGAGCTTTCTCTTCAGAGGAACAGTTATTAGGGTTAATCAATTTTTTTAAAAATCGGTAACAAAATATAAATGTAATTTGTTGTTACTGATTGTTGGGGGAAGGCGACACAATGTATCCACTCGAATTGAAATGTTATGTGTGTGTTCTCTTTTGGTAGCTGGCAAAATAATGCAATTAAGCGTTCCTGGAGAAACATTTGCTTTGATTCTGAACAAAGATGATCTCAGCGACTTTCTGTGGCATCATTTGCTTCAGGTCGTCCATTATTTCTTGATTAGTTTATATTGGCTTGATAAAATAACAATGCATCAGTTTCATCTTTGAAAATTTACAGAAATCACTGAAAGCAGAATTTACTGCACTAGTTTCACAGGAAAATCAAAGTAGATGACATAAGTTTGTAAAATCCACACTCTACATTGAGAATGAGTGGTTTTACTGCTGCTTGTTTTTTTTATGCCAATGTCCTGAATCACTTTCATGATTTAAGTGGAATACTTTTAAAAGCAGCATTAAAACCAAACTCTTTCACTCACGTATGAGATTGACTATCTTCTTGGCGCGTAGATTGCTTAATATAAGGACATAACCCCATTAAGCTGAGCTCAGCTATCTTGCGTGATAGCTGGACAATTAAGGCGAGAGATGTTATGTGGATGAACTGGTCGTGGATGTGGAGGTACAAGCAGACGAGGATGTGAAATGGCTCTGAAACACCAAATCACTCAATCCGATATGGGAATTACAATCTTCCAAGCACAAGCATTGCTTTCAGACAGACATAGAATGTTCAATGACTTCCTGTTGACTTCAAGATTTTGACTTCTACAATATGTTCCCATGATTTTTTTACAAGCCTCTGCATATATTAATGATGGGTCACTTTTTCACAAACACATGGTGTTCAAACAATCTGATAGTGATTCAAACACACATGCACACATGCTCTATTAATATAACTCATGATGTCAAAAAGTGGATTGTCTGGTCCAGATTCCATTATGTACAGATGTTAGTCACACAGCTGTATATCAAACATACAAACCACTCCAAGAAACGTCAGAATTCTACACACAACACTGCCATTAGCACAGCAAGTGAGTATGGTTTTATGCCACTTTTAGCAATATTCCAGTAATGTTTGGGGGCACCAAAACTGGGCTTTTTGCACAGATTTCTCATTAATGTGGAATGGATGTTGCCACGTTTATACCACTGCCGTACATACACCTGTAATCCAAAAATTGGATTTGATGTCGTGGATGGGAACGGTGGGGTAACCTAATAGTTAAAGCATTGTCGCTCATCATGTAGAAGTTTTGGTTTTGATTCCCCACCAGTTACGCCCACTTCTGGTGTTCCTGGATGTGATATTCCTGGAATGTTTGTAAAAGCAATGTGAAACCACCCAATCACTCTCACCCACCCACCCATTCACTCACTGACTGTTCTTTGATGCCTATCAGGCAAGGTACCTCATTTGGTATGACACAACCAGGGTATGAAACCACAGACCACCCACTCTCCAGGCATGCGCTCTATGTACACACCCGATTAGTCAAATTCCTCCAGCAACTGTCAGGTTATGAACTAATTCACCATATAGCTGGAATATGCTGAGTGAGACATGAAGGAACAAATGAACTATTAACAAAGATTTGCTTGTTCCCTATACTACCAGAATATTTTTATGTGGACTTACTTTTTTCTTCTGATTTCAAGAAGCCAGTGAGGTAGCCTATTATGGTTAAAGTGTTGTCTTGTCGTGCTGAAGTCCCAAAATAGGGGCGGTAGGGTAGCCTAGTGGTTAAAGCATTTGCATGTCATGCAAACAACCCGGGTTCGATTCCCCACATGGGTACAATGTGTGAAGCCCATTTTCTGGTGTCCCCTGCTGTGATATTGCTGGAATATTGCTAAAAACTCACTCACCCAAATTCAATTCTCCACATGGGTACAGTGTGTGAAACCCATTTCTATTGTTCCCCACCTTAATATTGCTAGAATATTGCTAAAACCGGTGTAAAACTAAATTCACTCACTCACTCTTCTGAATGGATGGACAAAATCATGGTTTTGGCCATTTCAATAACCAATAGCAAGACTACAACACTGGGACCCATTTCAATAACCAATAGCAAGACTACAACACTGGGACCCATTTCAATAACCAATAGCAAGACTACAACACTGGGACCCATTCACAAAACTCTCGTATGCATAAGATAACTTTCCTCATGGCATTTGTATCTGACATACTGTAACGTAGGTGGTGCAAATGCTACGAGAAAAGTTACAAGATCTTAAGCTTACGAGAGGTTTTGTGAAACAGTGCCCTGACTTTAATGTGACTTACTGCAATTGTCACATCAGTATAACTTAGTGAGGCAGAGCCAAAGGTCTGCGTATTTCAGGACATCAAATGGTTTTGCTGTGAGTATGGTTCTGCATTGACAAGTATATTACAATACAGTGATGTAAACATGAAATAATCATGAATTCTTCAAATACTTCTTATGTAAACCATTATGGTAACCCAAAAAATATTTACAAGACATTGTTGAGGTTAACGTCTTTGTACCAAAGATTCTGATTGGAATGATTCAATTTGGTTAGTAATTTGGAATAAGAATTAGGTATGGCATTGTGTTTCATCTGAAAAAATTGAATTCTGACTCAGGCACTAAGTGTTTCGGGAGTATCGTAATGCAGTTTAGATTCATTTAACAGTCACTGTGTCTTTTTTCATAATTTAATATGAGTCATGGCTACGCATAAGGTGTCACTTCAAGGCTGGGTTGACAGAAATGTAAAAGACTCCAGAAGGATGGGACAATGAAGGAATTAGATTGGTTTCAGGTCATGAAGAATTAGCAGCAATTTTGAGTTTAATCCATCCAATTTTTCCATGATGACAATTTAAATCATCAAGACCTGAATCGCACCTTTAAGCAAAATGCATTCCGATTTTGAAAAACTTGCCATTTTAGAGTGATTTCACCAGTTGACATGATGCATTGCATGGCCATTATGCTGAGTGTTTTTTGCACTGCGAAGACCATCGTGTTAGCAAGAAAATCATAGCCCAAGGCCTTGTTCCTTAGAATTGAGGCTAAATGACGGGAAAGCAATTGTTAATAGACTCAGGCAGGATACTTAGGGATCCAGCAGAGCTCCCTACAGGGGGTAGAGTTCCTTAGTGTCAAATTTAGATGTTTTCTGGTAATGGAACTTGTTGACAATGAGGTGCTGATTCGCGTCACTTCGACGTACGTGTTGGTTGTACACATGGGCGTAATGTACTTTTATCTCAGTTACAACAAATGAGCCATTTTGAAATCTGTAATGGGTGGGGTGAGGTGAAGGAATAGCTGACAAATTTAAGGATTCTTAGTAATTTTTAAGCAGAATGGTTTCAGTAAAGTGTTTGGTATGGTCATATGTGCAACAGTTGTAAATATGGGGGTTGGAGAGAGCAATGATTCCAGCTCTGGGGCTGACTGATAATGGTCTCTGTCAGACTTGAAAGATATTTTCCCCAGACCACAGGACCAATGTTTAATTTGATCTTCGGTCACTCATGCTTGTCAGAAGCTTGCTACTAAGGGGAACAGATGGTCAGCCTTGCTGACTTGGTTGAAACATGTCAATGGATGCCAGTTGCAGAGGTCAGTGCTCATGCTGTTTGATCACTGGATTGTCTGGTCCAGACTGGATTATTTACAGACCATATAGCAGGAATATTGCTGAGTGCAGCGAAAAACTAAACTCAATCACTAACGTAAATCTTACCAGTCTCTGTCAATGCACCCAGTCTCATATTTTGACAATAATGATGCATTTCTTTTTTTCTGAATATTTGCATCAAATATGAATATGTGTGTTTGGTCGTTGTATGCAACTTTTTCTTCACACATTGCGGACATGTGGTTGGAAATATATATACATATGTTGGCATAAATTCTTAGAAAAGGATAAGATGATCATAAATTCACAAACAGTTTTTGAATCATTCATAACAATCAGTGTAGACAGTGATATATAGTCAAGTCTTGTTAACCCGACATCGTCCATTGCACAGTGATTGTCGAATTAATGAGGATGTCTGACTACATAAGTAGAATAAGTTAAGGATATTCAATTTGTTTCCAACAAAAGTACTGGATAAAGCAGATTGTCGGATTAATGGAGGATGGATTAATGAGACTTAACTGTAAACAGTTTCTGCTCAGAAACAGAACATAAGGAACTACCATGCAAAAAGAAGGGAACTTTTCAGTGAACATGACCAAATCACCCACAAAACTGGGGACAATTCTAACTTCAAATCCCAGGAGAGTTATTGTGACATCATCAGCAATGATGAACATCAAATAACGTTTGTTCTCAAGGGTACTGTGGAATAATTGCAGTGTTTCAGGTGGCCAATCAGCTGGCAGAATCTCTAATATGGAAATGCATACATTGGAAGTTATTGTATGTGAACTTTTAACCCTTCACTAATATCCAGCTGGATAGTTCCAGGAGTGATAATTAATGTTGTTTTTCATCTACTGAGTTAATGACAGATATAACACAACTGTTTATCAGGGATGTGTATCATTAATTTTGTTGATGTCAAGTTTGGTTTGAATATTCATGAGTTTGTATGTCACATCTGGTTATTTATAGCAAGTTTTGAAATAAGAGAACTATCTAACAAAGTAGTAGATTAATGATTTTTCCGACACTAAATCAGAAATAATTCTTCTGTATTTATTGGAATGCTACATCTCCTTAATCTATTGTGAGGTATTGATGTGTAACTTTAGGTTGATTTAGCCATATCTAATATAACAATTAAGAGCTGGTGGTCCAGACAGACAGATGTCGCAGCACAAAACATTAGGTTTTACTACTATAAAACAATCCGGATGATAAAGGTACAATGTGTTATCATCTGTAGAGAGAGAAAATTAATTTTAGCAGGTAGGTGAAAAATTAGAACTTTAAAGTTTTATTTTCTATTTCCTCAAAAGTAGGAACATCTGAGAGTGAATGCTAGGGCAGGTGGATTAAGGGGAGAACAGTTTAGAGTTATTTCCCCTCTGTGAAGGACAGGAGACACTTTTGATTTGTCTAAATTTGTTCTGTTAAGGTTCTAAATAACATTTTCTTAAAGTATATCATGTCTCAACACATTTATTATAGCTTAGGTGTAGAAATATTGATATTTATTAACATTTTTCAGTAGGTGTTGAATATTGAGTCCTGCCACACTCACTGCACACACGTCAGCACCACATGGTGTCTACTTTACAAATCCTCATATCTTCAGTTTAATATCATACTCAAAATATTCCAGCTGTCATTTTCATTTTCCAGAAAGTAGACATTTAAATCTGGTCATTACTGACTATGTCGTTTGAGAAAGTTAACTTTTCCATCACTTGTTCAACATTTGTTCAAATTTTTTTTTTCACTTTTTGTGTTTTTTTTTTTTTTCACTGTTTAACACCACACTCACCAATATGCCAAGTCTACAAAGGCTGTAAATAATTGTGTCTGGACCAGACAATCCCATGTTTGACATGATGTTTATCTTATGGCATGGATTGGTTGCTGAAGACCAATTCTAAACAGAATCTCCATATAGTCATTCTATTTTTCAAAGTTTGCTTCTTGCCTTGATTGACACGTTCCTTAACCTTTGTTTGCTGCTATTTTTCATTGATTGGTAGACACACCATTCCAGTAGCCAATGTACATAAGATAAACAATCATCTGATTCATATCACAGTAGTCAGTTTGATTTGTACATATGCTTTTGAAAAATGTTCTTGACAACACTTTTTCACTGACAAATTCAAACATAATTATTGGTTGGGCTTTTTTCATTTTGTCATGTGTTTTATTTTATTATTTTATTAAGCCCCAAATACACTGTCTGACCTTTATAAAAGTAGCAAGTGAGTTGGAGAATGAGCCAATTTAGTTTTCTGTTGCACACAGGAAAATTCCAGCTATGGATGGTGGTCTGTAAATAATTGTTGGGACAATCCACTGATCAACAGAATCAGCTTTGATCCATGCAACTGGGATAAGCTGACATTCATCAGCCAAGTCCGTGAGTCTGACCACTCACTTCCATTAGTCACCTCTTACGATAAGGAGGCACTGAAGTTCAGTTCTAACCGGATCTTCATTGGTCGCTAAGGGCAAGTCTGAATTCACCACAACACCACCTCTTGCTCATTTAAGTATGTCTTTTACCTGTCCATTTGTCTCAGAGTCCCTTACTCAAGTTTCATGAAAAGCGTACCCATATGCATACTGACCTGTTCATGCAAGGTGGAGAGGCTCTGTTAGACAGTGTGTGGAAGGTGGAGGTCATTATTTGGATAAGACTGCATCCAAGCTGATGAATATTCCCACTAGATCACAATTGAGAAGGAAAAACAAAAGATGATGCCATATTCTCAACAACTTCTATTTATATTTGCTTTAAATAAAATTTACTCTTTACATATGCACAAATTCACATCTGTAATACAAAAGTAAAAAAAAAATAAAATGAAATAAAATATTTGGAAAATTAAATTAAAACAATTGTTTGTGTGACAAACATTTACAACGCCTGTATTGTGTTTGCTATACGATGTTTCCAGGGTAATATTGTTATAATGACTGTTTGCCTACTAAGAGGATCATCTTGTGATACTGTAGATAAACCATCCATAAAGCAGAGTAAACTGCCTCATTCCTTCACATAGTGATCCTATAAAGGTCATATAAATCATTAAGTAATTAGCGACTAACCATAACGACTTTCCCAACAGATTGATTCCATAGTAATTCCGCCATATTTGCCAAGAGAAAAGCTGCTTGGTGTAAATATTTCTCACAAGGAATTAAGTAGTGGTGTTATTGATGAAAGTTGCCGCATGGCTGACCAGCCAAATGTGCCTTGCCTAAATACCCCTTCGTAAATGTGGCCACTGCCTCGGGGTCTGACCGAAAGTATAGATTCAGTCCAGTAGATTAGACTGTTCCCTTACAAATCAGGTTTACATGTGAAATGCTTCATTAATGGAGATTACTAGTGTTGTACGTCCATTTCCCAGCATTTATATCTCACACTTGTTCATTACCTATCAAGGTGAATAAATTGATTGTAGATTCATGTGATGTGTGTCCCTTGTAAGCAGTCATCCCTCAGTGAAGAGATATGTTTTTAATTCCTGGGTTTCTGTGCATTAAAGGGAGCCATGAAGGAATAGATTCTCATTGATTATGCTCCGAAGGTTCTTTGCTGTGCTCCTGGAAAGGATTAAGTCTTTTGTTTGCTGCTTAAAGTCATTGATGGTAGTTTTGGGCGAAATGTGTTATGATCTAGAAAGAAAGTTGAAAAAAGATAGTTTGGGGTCAGGTTTCACAAAACACTTAGCGAAAGATGCTCAGAAAACCTTGTATGTGGGTAACTTTTAAGTTTTTAATAAAAATTGTGTGCCTTGAAACATTGTACTGAAAAATACCTTGCAATGGTCAGTTTGTTGCTCTGTCAAAGACTTGATGTGGGGTCATTCATGCTGCTGCTCTTCTTTCAGGATACTTAGACAGGGTCAAGCTCCAATTCCACAAAGCAAACTGAGATTGAGAAATGTAAACAGTTGAGTTTCTAACTCAACTGCATACTAAAATGAAAAAAAAAGCAAACAACTTAAGTAAGATTTCTACCAAACTCAGATTGTCTGTCATGTTTGAGTTTAAAACTGCTTTCAGTTTATTATGGGAAATACAGTTTCCTGCGTTTCCTCAAATTTGAGTAAAAGTTCTAACCAGATGGTTTTAGAAATTCATTCAAAGAGATCTGAGTCCTCCTCCAAGAACTGCATCATTTCAGCTTCTCATATATATACCTGAGACAAGGAGATGTTATAAATTCTCCCTCATGAAGATCCGTGTTAGAAATGGTCTTCAATGGCCAATGCTTGTCATAAGAAGCAACTAACAGGACCGGGTGGTCAGCCTCGCCGACTTGGCTGACACATGTCATCATATCTCAGTTCTGTAGATCGATGCTTTAAATGTTGATCACTGGATTATCTGGTCCAGACACTGGTATATTGCCACCCACCAACTCACTCACTCACCCAGAACCATTATAAAGTATTATGTATTTTATACTTCATGGTTTTTTAGCCTCAGACCCATTCCAGTGTAAAGCCTTTATCATCTAGTTTATATAATGCATTAGACATATAGGGTAGCATAGTAGTTTAAGCATTTGGTCATCCTACTGAAGATCCAAGTTTCATTCCATATATGGGCACTATGTGTAAAAAGCCCAGTTCTGATGTCAACCTGCTGTGATCTAGCTAAAAGCAACACTCAGTCACTCACTCCATCACCTTCACTCACTCACTCACTCACTGTGCTCACAGAATTTTCACTGAATTCAGCTGAACTGTGTCTGTCCCTCTGAATTAACCAGTTACATAATAAAAACACTAATGCACATGAACAAAGTAACAAAAATGACAAATACTATGAATCTTCAGGAAGTTCTAGGCCCCCAAAATACTTAATGTATTTAATGCTACAGTGATTATTTAATTTTTTCCACTTTAGCACTTAAAACTCCTCAACCTGTAGCCCTCTTTCTTTAACAAATTCGCAACATGAGCAATTCCTCTTAACTCTATTAAACTTTCACCCAGTGTATTTTTCTCACAGTTACCTAATTTAAAAGATGTTTTTCAAGATGTCTCTCAATATGCCAGTTGATTACTATGATGATGAACAGCGCAGACTAAGACTCCTTGAACTTCAAGATACCCCCCATGTATATTTGGTAGCTGCAATTTGTCATGAATTTCAACCTTAGTACCAAGCACTCCTCAAGGAACAGTGAAAGCCTATTTCCTACAATGCACTAAAAAAACATGACTTTGCTGCAACAAATTGCCTGAGTTGATCCCGAGAAACTCCAGCCTCATCGGTCGGTGTATCGTCCACTGCCAGATCTGCGTGTTCGGTCAGGTGTAAGTAAGACTTGATTGAAGGGCATCCTGGAGATGGCCGCAGAGAGTCACGCCAATCATTGACCTGTCAATGCGTTTACATCACGTTTCACACACGTAAATCTCGCTCCTCTGTGACATTTACACAGCGTTCCTCCATTTGACCCTCTCAGAGTGCGGAACTTCTATTTTTTATTTTGGTTGCGTGTGTTAAATTTCATCATGCCCCATCAGAAGTGGATTTCGTAATAATTTGATGTGTATTCCCTGAACAGACTTGTAATTGGAACTTCGAAATGAGCCTTTTGAAAGGAACTATTTGATTTGGACATTATTCTTTTTTCATATGGTTTAGTTTGATCTCTTGTCTTTGTAACTGTATGCTATCAACATCTCGTTGAATGGTTGTGAAGTGCAGAGTTTAGTAAAAAAAGGGGAAGGCATATGTAGTGATGTAGAATTTTTATTTCTTTAGTAAATTTGTCAAAAATATATCACAAGTTATCAGAAGTGTTGTATACTTTTACTTTTTTATTGTCAATCTACCTGTTCATAACATCAATCACTGAATGGTGGAGTTCTGACTGGATCAGGTGCAATAGGGATAAACATTCATTCATCATGCTGAAAAACTGGATTTGATTCCCCACATATGTAAAATTTGTGAAGCATATTTCAGGTGTCCCCTACCATGATTTTGCTGGAATATTGCTTAAAACCAAACCCACTCACTGACAAGTTCAAATTCTTTTGTCATATAGTGTTGAATACAGCTTTAAACAGTACACAAAAAGTGTGAAGCTTTCATTCAAATGAAAAATGGCGTGTGCATCCATGCTTCGTAGATCTGGATCAGTGTTGATGATGTTGACGTGACCTGACATATCCAGTATTTTGGGTGGAATGTCGGCAGGGTAAAAAAATTCATGCAATCATCTGATTAAACATTACTGCTGATTACATAGCATGACAAAGGTGGCCTCAGTTTTCACTGGTTGGTCTGAGGTGCAGATGAAGAGTTGTTTCCCTTAGTTGGTTGTGACTGTGTCTTGTCTTCATCTGTGCAGGTAACACAAAACTAAATGTTTCACACCTGACTTCTATAGTAACGTTTATACTATTTTAAATTGAATAAGCCATCAGCAGCTATTACAAGCACATGTGTTCATGGTCAGACATAAAATGTCAATCATTTTAAAGTATGCGTAGTCACATTCAGCATAAGTCGTCATGTATGAAAAAAAGACCCAAATATTTAAAAATAATACCCGTTTTATTTACTGGATTGATGTACATTTGAACAGCACAAAAATCTCACCCTAAATCATTCAATCGCAGGTGTCAATTTATTCAATCTACACTGAAGGCTTCCTATATAAACTGCATGTTAAACTAAGGATATTGCTCGCATACTCTTTTAGCAGTTGGTGACAGGGATGCCTGGATATTCATTGACTGGAGGATTTCCTCACTGACACCATGATCAGCTGATGTCATTCTTCTGATATTTAGCACTCAAATGAGCAACAGCCAAACCAATGAGAAAGTCTACATTTGTATTTTTTACTTTATTTGTATATGTTTTTACTTTGCTAATGATAAATCCATCCACACAATGCATATTTTTTGTCTGTTTGTAAGTTCAGTGAAGTTCACACTGTCTAATGCATGTCTGCTTCAGGGAGTTTTGTCCCTTGATTGTTCCAGGAGACACTAGCTCCTAAGTTTGCTTTTCCTGAACTTGTCCATGTTTTCAACCTTTACCAAGGAGCACTTCTGACCATGTCATCCATGGTGCTGTAATTTGATGTATGGAGTTATACCCTTAATTGTGACAAAAAAAAACATTGGCCAAAGATTTGAATTTAAGATTGTCTGTCATGAAAATTGTTCTTGTTCCCATGGACATGCTCATGGTTTTCAGCAAACTGGTAAACATCCCCATTTTGCTTCTCTTTGGCATCTTGTCCAATGTCATGACGACTCTGTGCCCTGCTAATAGAATACTGGTACTGGCTTTCACTTATTCAAGTATAGGGCTGGGAATATAGACCAAATTGGTTTGTGAGGTGAAAATGGAGTTTAATGTTGCATTCAAGAATATTGCACATACATTGACTTGCATGGCCATGTGTGGGTACTTGAACTATTCGAGACTAATGTCAGTTTTATCGTCCTCACCCACTGAGATGCCTTGCAGCAGTTTAACATGGATCCCCTACTCCAACACTATACTGACTCCGATGCCGACCAATCTGATTTTTTTTATCCCCATGATGTTTAGCACCAAGCGTGGTAACATGTACGTTTTTTTAATGTCCCTTGTAAGAAGAATCCTGGAGATTAAACCACTGACCTTTAGCTCTTCAGGCCAGCACTCTGTCCACAAAGCTATGCAGGCAGCCCATTAAAGTACTCAACTAAACAAGATGACAACCCAAATTTTAAAATTTATTAAAGCGTTAAATTTATGCATTAAGAGCTTTGAAATTTTAGAAATACATTTTAATAGCCTGATTTGAGTATGTATGACATTGTTGATTTAATTGGTAGAATGGGTTGGAGCAGGTGGGTGTGACATTTGGGTGTGGTACATGGGTGAGCATTGTGTTTGAGGACTTAGATTAATAGTTTGGGACAACTATTTGTGTGAGTGGGTCATAGATCAAGTAGATAAATGTTAATCAATGATTGACTCATAAATTGTAGGTTAGACAAGGTAAGCATTGATGTATTTACATAGGTCAAGGAACAGATAGATAAACCGATGCTTTGTTTTCTGCGAGAGCGGAGATGGATAGGTGTATGGATGATTGAATCAAGTGATGGATATGTGTGTCTTGAGAAATGAATAAAGAAGATAGGTTTAGATGGTTGGTTGGTTCGTTGTTTAATGCCACACACAGCAATATTCCAGCTATATGACGGCAGACAGGTTTAGATGGATGGGTTTATACTGTCTCTTATCAGACGTGAGTGAGTGAGTGAGGGTGATTTGAGGATTTAACTGAGAAGATAGCAGTCATTTTGGACGACATATATACTGCATTCCTGTTTTGCCTGTACATATCCACAAGTTATTCTTCTTCAGTATAATAGTCTCCCCTTCTCACATTACGTCAGGTATTGATGCAGCATTGTGCTTCAATCACATGCTGTGATGAAGACCTGAATTCAGTTCTATACAGTGGGAACAGTATGTAAGATTATACTTCTCTTTGGACATCCCCTATGTGATTTGGCTTGAACATTACTGAGAATAGTGTGAAACCAACTGTCACCAGTCCATTAGAGGAGAGCCTTCCAGCCCACAGAAAACATTAACATTGACCCTGTTTTAAACCATAAAGAAATGTGATTACACAATGTCATTTAGAAAGTGGTAAATTTTAACATTTCATATTTAGGATTAGACTTTCTTAGTAAAGTACAGATTCTAGTACTTTTGTTGGAATTCAACCCAGCAATCTGTACTTTACTAAGAAAGAGTAATCCCAAATATAACATGTTACATACACAAAGGCCTTTTTGATTAAATACGGATGCTGGGAATATAAAATATTATCCTTAATTGTTCTAGTATGGTTTTCAAAGCCAGTAATCTGATGCAGTGGATGTAAATATGACAGTTTCATTGCTTGTTTACAACTAGCATTTGTTGTACATTGTCTCAGAAAACAATTAGACTCTGTGTCTGTTGCTTCTATCTTAAGTATGATTTTCATATCGTCTTTATCAACGCTATTCTTGTCTTGCACACCATTCCTTGATCATATTTTCTTTTAAATCGGGATCAATCCTTAGAACTTGGTTGCCCAATGACAGCTTACTTGCAACAATGACATGGTAAGATTACACCAGTTAATTGTTAAAACAGATCTACATTCTTTTGAATTCAGAGCCCTAATCAGTGGCTGTGATATAAAACGGAGGTTGTAGAACATTGTTTTCAACATTCGCCTGTATTTTGATCAATTATTGAACTGAGGCTCTGACACATGCAGTTTCTAAGAAGTATGGATTGCGAATGTCACTCAAGCTCAAGGTAGTGTGTGCGCCTCTCAATGGTGTGGCAGCTTTTTCAACAGAAGATCATTTTGCTAACTGCCCTATGGGAAATCATTAGCAAATGAACAGCTCTGAGATATTGATCGCGACAGGGCTGATCGCAGCCATGCCAGATAAACCAATCACTTTGGTGTACTTGCCCTGCATTGGTATATGATGACAAGGAAATGGCTTGAGTCAAGTAAATGTGAAGATATGAAAGTGATACGTCTCGGAGATTGTTTGCAGAGAGTGGTAAACTTTTGTGACACTATTATTGTCAGATGATGGACACATGTCCGTTTTCTTAGGGTATCGGGTGTAATCAATGAAACCTATGTTGTTTGGTTGCATCAATGGTATGGCTGGAAATGAACACCCTTATGTTGGGTGAAACCTTTAAAGTATTCTGAGACATATCACTGCTGACAAGAAAAGCAATGAAATAAAGAAGTTTTTAAGAATATGGAAGGTTTGGCTGTAATATCATCAAAATGTATTGTAAAAATGTTCCAAGAATATATTTGAAAAAAAAGAATTTTGAATATGGTTGATGAAAGTTAGATTGGATTGATCTTTATGTTTGATTGCCTATCTGTGGGATTCCCATTGGCGCCAAGGTTCATCCACTAATTGTTAATGCAAAGTTCTGGAGTAAATCTTCAGGGTCTCGAAGCCAGTTATTTCAAGTGCTTGTTGAAGGCCTGTCAGATGGACTTCAGTCATTCAACAGTCTGGCGCCATTGTCCAGACCAAATTCAGACTAATGGGAGCTCTTGTACTCTTGTATTCTAATTAGTAGAGTCATTATGTCCATATTAAACTAGATTATCACATCTGGACAAGTGGATAGAAAGAAAGATTCTTTGAAAGCAGTAGTCAAATAGACAATCAATGTTATTGACATAAGTGTGTGATCCTCCATGGAAGTACAACTTGGGTTTCAAAAATACAAACTTGTAGAGTATGTAAGATATTTGTTAACTTCAAAAGGATATAGTTTTATGGTGCTATCATTTAGATTATCATTGTGAAAGTATTTACATTCTCTTGCACAAAAATGCTGGTTATTCTGTTGCATGAATCACCCTGAGTTCAGATAAAACTGACAATCTGACAAATCATTATAAACAAGTTACAACAGATGTAATATATTATTGATTTGAAAGAACATAGATTTAGAGTGCTATCAGTAGGGTTACCATTGTGGAAGTATTTCCTTTATGTTGGAGGTAAAAATGTTGATATCAAGAGTATGCATTGTCATGACTTCACTCAAAACTGACAATCTACAAAACCACAAGACTTGTTTTCCAGTTTCCGAAAGGTCAAGAATCAAGCTAATAAAGCCTGGAGGGTTACATTTGAGGATGTTGGGATCATGAAAATGTGTGATCACTGGTATTAAAGTCACAGTTGGTCACTAAAATGACCAATTCCATCAATGTTGACCATCAGATATAGAACAGTGCTGCTGGCTCTGTTGGTTCCATGTTGGTAAGTGTGTCACAACCATGATAGTCAGATGCTGTTCTTCAAGCTATCCCCTATGGTAGCCGTATGTTGATGTCAGAGTGTAAGCTACTTATTTAAGTATCATATTGAGGAGTAATGACTCTCAGGCCTGGAAGTCATGCTTGAATCAACATGACAGAATTGGTGAGAGATGGTTTATATATATATCAGTGAACATCTGTCAGCCTGGTACCCTGTTGGTCTTGAGCTTGCCTTACTTTGTTTCCCGAAAACTGAAAGGCAATATTCTTGAGTTGTGACAACTGTGAGCAGCAGTTAAGTTGTATCTGGGCATGTCAACTTTATATTTGGATTAAAGTTAAAAAGGACCCAGAGCTGAAACAAGTATATGACACAAGTAGGGCATGGTGCTGATGATAATCAACATGGACTGAAATCTATTTTCACAGTAATCTGGCACACACAAGGTATGCAGACTTTGTGTAATGTGTGTTATACTTATAATCACACTTTCTTAGTAAAGTTCAGATTCTAGAACTTTTGTACTTCAATAATAAAGTATAATCCTAAATAATAACATGTTATATTTGATCAGTTTCTAAATGGCATCGTGTATTCATAACTCTGCCGATGATTCACAGTGTAACCAATGTCCCTTTGAATGAAACATCAATGTGGGTAACATTCTTGCTGGTTTAATGAATCAGTGACAGAAGGAATAGGACATGAAAACGTTTTATGGATGATATCCTGGGTTCTGTAGAAATGCTAATAGTTCTCCCTATTGCCTCCATACATCAGTATGAGAGAAACCAACCAACAGTCCCTTCCAAACCCCCACCCAGTTGTTCCTATCCACTCACAACCAACACTCTGCACCCCATGTGCCATACATCACTCATACCTCATACCCTATATGTCACACCTTATACTCCATACCCCATATCTCATATCCAACCATATTCCATACCATATATTCCATATCTCATATTGCATGCTCAGTCACCTATATCCAACCATACCCATTATCCAATCCCCAGTTCCAATGATCCATAATCTATAATCCTTAATCCATAGAACATAATCTATAATCTGTTATCCCTACCCAATGCCCAATATCACCAATGCCTCAGACCAAATAACCATTCCTGGTACCCAATTTCCTTAATCCTTAATCCATACCCCATATCCTATACCCATACACCCATATCCACTCATCATACCCCATACAACATATACAATGATCCATATTCTCTCATGCTTAAACTATCTCATACGTCATACTTCATACCCAATACCTCAATCTACCAATCTACCCACTCCTAGTAACCCGCACCCCAAACCCATGACCATTCACATACACCCATACTTCATTCACCCATACCTCATGTTGTATATACCATACTTCATATCAATATCCCATACCCCCTACCCTATGCCCATTATGGGATAACCGTATCCCATATCATATCAAATACTCAAAATACCTTTGAAGGTCACGGGGTAGACTAGGCCTTCAGCAACCCATGCTTGCCATAAAAGGAGACTAACGGGATCGGGTGGTCAAGTTCGCTGACTTGGTTGACACATGTCATCGGTTCTCAATTGCGCAGATCGATGTTCACTGGATTATCTGGTCCAGACTTGATTATTTACAGAATATTGCTGAGTGCGGCGTAAAACTAAACTCACTCACTCAAATAGCCAATACCTCATATTCCACATGTCATACTCACCCGTGAAGATCTAGGGTAGAACAGGGCTTCATCAATCTAAGCTTGCCACAAAGGGAGACTATGCTTGTCGTATGAGGCAACTGATGGGATTGGGTGGTGAGTCTTGCTGACTTGTTTGAAATTTTTCATCTGTTCCTAAATGAGCAAATCAATATTTGTGCTGTTCATCACTGGATTATCTGGTCCAGACTCGATTATTTACAGACTGCCACCATATAGCTGGAATACTGCTGAGTTTGGAGCAAAATTAAACTCACTCACTCGCATACCATACTCAATCCACCCTTTTATCCATACCACAGACCTCATACCCTAAACAACCCTTCCAGCCCATACACAGAACCTATATATCTCATTCCACACAATCCATTCCCCATATCCCATAATGCATACCCCAACACCCATGGCTGATTTTCCATATCTTATTTTCCCCTCAGTCTTAGTAAACTTAGTCTCAGTGTATTTCGTTACACTCCACCACTGAGTCTAACAGTGAGTGAGTGAGTGAGTTTAGTTTTACGCCGCATTCAGCAATATTCCAGCTATATGGCGGCGGTCTGTAAATAATCGAGTCTGGACCAGACAATCCAGTGATCAACAACATGAGCATCGATCTGCGCAATTGGGAACCGATGACATGCGTCAACCAAGTCAGCGAGCCTGACCACCCGATCCCGTTAGTCGCCTCTTACGACAATCTGAGTCGCCTTTTATGGCAAGTATGGGTTGCTGAAGGCCTATTCTACCCCGGGACCTTCACGGGTCACTGAGTCTAACAAACACTAGTAGAAGGTCCCATCAGGTAACCTTTGAGTGACCTATGACCATCCAGTCAATAGCCAGACAGTTAAATAGATTTAACCAATCAGACAACGGCAACTAATTAGGGACTAGAGGGAATTACAAAATATTCATGTCAATGAAACCTTCAAAAGGTATGTGTGAATGTCAACTTTCACGATTTGGTAAGCTGTGTTCTGATTGGTCAATCTCAAAGGTTACCTGACGTGACCTCCCATAAGGTTTTGTTAGACTCTGTAGTGGAGTGTAATGAAAAGTACTCAAGCTAAGTTTACTTAGCCTGTATTCTCCCCATACACATTACCTCATACCCTAAATTCCACCCCTACATTTCCCATCCCATCCCCTTTATCACATCCCTGTCTTTATTATCCCATATCCCTGCCATCCCACACATCCCTGTTACATCCCAGACCCCATCCTTCAAACTCCATCAACCGATGTATCCATGTCCATCCAGAAAAGACAGACTACTGAGGATAGAAACTTAAAGACTCGAGAACACTAAAAAAATATTACATAGAAGCATCATGTAGGTGAATGCATTTTTGCATAAAACCTTCAGGTGCCAAATATCTTTAATATGCACTGATAGAAGGTTCGAAGATTAGACCTGACAAGTTTATTGAGGACTCACGGTATAAAAATTCAATCAAGTTGAGGTTTTGTAGAAGGAAGCATTTATTCATGATTTGTAGTTCTATCTGAGACCAGGATAAGATTGCTACATGTTGGAGTCAGAAGAAAGCCCAGGCAGTATTATCACTGCAGTTTTTAATATCCCTGCCAGACCAAACCATAATGTTATTTCTTCGAATCCTCTACCATACTGAGATTGCAAAAGCAGAAAAAATAAATGTGAGGCTATTTTGGTTCCTCCATTGCAGAAGCCCCATGAGTGCGGGATGGCGAGATTGAATTGTCTGTGTATACTCGTGGGTTACTCTGTCGTGTTTAGGGGGCATATTTTCATCCACACTATACACCTCCTATGATATTTTATTTATTTTCATGAATTGCATGAGAATCTATTTCTAGGAATATTGTAGCCTCCAGCAGAATTTTCTAAAGATTCTGTCCCAATGTCAGGAATGGTACAATATTCAAAGACATGACAGTTTCCTAAGCAGATGATACAGTGTTGAAAGGCATGACAGTTTCTCAAACAGGTGACACAATGTTGAAAGGCATGACAGTTTCTCAAACAGGTGACAAAATGTTGAAAGGCATGACAGTTTCTCAAACAGGTCATGCAATGTTGAAGAAAGTGCCAGTTTCCCAACTAGGTATATTGAGCTATAGAAATAGAATCATTTTGCACACAAGGTTAATCCCCATTACATGACCTTTTAATGCTTCTTGGATGTAGATTTTTAAGCACAGTGCAATGGGAAAATGTTGTTGTGCTTTCCCACTGGCCTTATAGAATGCCAAGATAGCTAATGCAGAGTTAAGCAAGAATACCCTCATTCACTGCTTGTCATTCTTATGTACAGCTTTGATAGTTTTGTTCTTTGAGTGTGCATATTAAGAAAGGATTTAAAAATGTGTGAGTTGATTAAATTGGCCAAAAGGCTGAAATTTTTTTGGCACCAAAACAAGATGAAGTATGTTCCTGCCCATGGTGTTGAATTTCAACATTTCCCTTAGATCTGACTATCGACTCTGTGGGTGATATCCCTCCCTTGGGGCCTCATGCTGACGTAGCTTTATTTCTGCAAAATGTCAACTTTCACACTGAGATCAAATTACCCAGAGTAATCATATCATTTTATGTCAGTGTTTTGTAGAGTGAGAGACATAACAGAGAGCTGGGCCATATTGTACCGTTAAAACAGGAGGACATAACTCAGATTCTCCAGAATATGTCTTGAAACAGTCTCTTAGTTTTACTTTTTGTTGAGATTTATTCTGCCCTGGAACCTGACATTGCAGCTGATGAAATGGCATTATGTAGTGTAAACGGTGGGTTCAGTGCAAAGATTCCTTCTTGCCATGTCTTACCTTGAATGTTCTTGGAGAGGTCTGGAGAAACATATGACCAAGGCGATATATTGTATCAATGGAATTGTAGTGTGAATAGTGAACAAAGTTCAAAGGTACCATCTTGCCACAGTTTTGTTGTGTTCAAGTGAATGCTCTAACTGAAAGGGCTGTGGAGAAACAGATGGCCAAGGCAAGACACAAGTATCATACTGTCTCAAAAATATGTTACCACAATGTGTGGGTTGACATGATCATCTTGCATACTCTGAAACTATACTGTTTTGCAATATGGTACTGTGTCATCACACAGACTCCCAATAGTATGCAGTAACAGCCTCACAAGATCAAACAAAGTAGGGTCTGATTCATTAGAAAGTCTTCAATATTATGTTGTTACAACAAAACCTCAATATGGACTCACTGCACAACAGAGAATTGTGACAATCCCATTGACAACTCATGCTACTGTCAGTCTGTATTATGGGCTATTATACATCCCTTCTGGAGCACTAAGATAGCCTTCTAGCGGCATATCAAACTGTTCCAAGTATATCCTTCCATTCCAGGTGTACGTTAAGACATGATCAACAATTTTAAAGGATCATATGTATGAAACTTCCATTCTGAAGGGGAAACTTTCATGTGTCAGAAACCACTGAAATTTATATTTGCAACGGTGAGTGAGTGAGTAAGTTTAGTTTGACACTGCACTCAGTAATGCTGCAGCTATATTGCAGCAGTCTGTAAATAATCAAGTGTGAACATGTGTGAACCAAGTCAGTGAATCTGAGCACTCAGTCCTGTTAGTTGCCTCTTACAACAAGAATATGTTGTATATATTATGGCAATCATGGGTTGCTGAAGGCCTATTCTACCCGGGACCTTCATGGGTCTCTCATGATGTGAGATTCTATGTTAGCCACAGATCAATATGATGTCATCGCTTCTCAAATGAAGTCTTTGCGAATCTGTCCAGGATATTTACCATTTACCATCCCTGCTTGGGATGTACTGTGTGAGAAAAAGGTATACATGAAACATGTTCAAATCCATTCCACACGACTGCCCCCATTTCTTACATGTACCACACCAACTTCCTTACAAAAATTTGAGCAGATTGTGCCCTACCCAGCTTCATACTTTACATGGAAGTGATGGATGCTAACTGTGGACTTGAATGTTCATACCCTCTACCCAGGTGGAATTAGTCCGTTGTTTATAGTGAGTGAGTATGTTCCTACACTGCTTTTAGCAATATTCCAGCAGTATGGTTGAGGGAGACACCAGAAATAGGCTTTACTCATTGAACCCATGTGGGCAATTGAACCCAGGGCCTTAGGTATGACAAGGGAATGCTTTAACCATGAGGCTACCCCACTCATTTATTTGTTAGTTGCCCCTCAAGTGGTGGGATATTGATGTTACTGAAATAACTCACAATGAGACCAAATGTTTTTACGAATTATTGTTTTATAAGCTATTTCCGTCTCCCTTGCGGCAAACCAAACAATATATTTATATATACATCAAATTTGAATTTGTGTTTAAATTGGGAAAGTTCCTTTGTTAAAGTATTTATGACATTCATTTTAGCAAGCCTTAACTAAATGTCAAATTTCACAATCTCATGAGCAAACACAACATATGAATATTCATGATTAGATATTCATTTAATAGAAATAACAAGAAATTTATTAATAGTGTATATGAGTGCAGGTATCCTTTCCTTGGCAGGGAAATATATTTGATATTTGTTATTTTTTTCCCTGTTTTAATCTTTACTGAGTCAAATAGTATTTGATAATGTGATTATTTCAGAATAAAGCAACAAGATTTCATATTTGATGGTGCTATATTCTTGGCTTGTTTGGTTACTTCACTACAAAGCAAAGACCAGATGATTTGCTGTGGCCCATAGGGCATGCAGTAATAAAGTGAGCGATATTGTTTTTGTGTGACGGAAGAGAAATGAGAGTTGTATATTGGGCCATTATGATTGAACTGTGGCTATTCATACTGCCCTGGGCAAATACAATAGGGAAAAAGGATATGATATTATTTTATTAATAACATTTAAGTGCATATGGAAATTGTTTTGATTAGAAGAAAAAGCATATTGATACAGAGATGTCTTTGTGCTTCCATCATTATATAGTGGCCAGGTGCTGACGTCACTGCATGAACTTTTAATGGTCATTGTGAAGCTATGTCCACCTAAACGAAGTGAAGGATGAGTTCTTGAGCTAATGCAATGCTAACATCCTGAGGATTAAGTTTCAGGTAATATCATCAGATATTCATGCAGCCAGAGGGACAGTGGGGTATCCTAATGGTTAAGACAAAGTCAAAGACAGGTTCAATTCCCCACATGGGTACAATACAATATGGGAAGCCCATTTCTGGTGTCTCCCACCATGATCTTGCTGGAATAATGCTAAAAGCAGCATAAAACCCAGTTCACCCACTCACACACTCATTCATTCACACACTCACCTACTTACTCACTTTAGCAGACAGATAGGACATAGGTGGAGAGTTGGGGGACATACGTAGAAGAAACAAGGGGCATGGACACCCATCCAGACAAAATTTCTTTGGACAAAGCCCCACAGACAAATGCCCATCATAGGCAAATTCCCATTTATATATGTTATTGTTGCCCTTTTTCACCAGTTTTAATTACCGGTAGCATGTTTTCATGACAGAAGCTAGTGATAGATGTCAATTGGCATTTTTTCCATAAGTGGTTTCATAGATGAATAATAAGGATGGAACATGCTACTTAATTTTGTACATCAACATTTACTCAAAGGTTACCTCATCTGCACTCATTCCCCTTTTCTTATAAGGAAAACACAAATATTGATAAACAATGACACTATGACAATATCCATCTTGTATTTCCATTAATCAACGGCTAAAGAAAAGTTCTATGGAGTTTGAAGCATCCTCACATTCTCCTTTAGAACATGGGAATTAAGCTGAAAAAAAAAAATTTTTAAAACATCAACATGTCTCAACGTTTAAAAAATGACAAGGACAGCAAGTTGGTTTTGAAAGCTTTTATTGGATATGGCACTCAACAATACCTCAGATCTGAGGGATACCAGATAGGATCTTTCTGTCATTTAACATTCCGAAAATTCTGTTCACGAAACTGACAAAGTCTTCCAGCTTAGTTGACATGTCTCGAACACTCAAGACTGAAATAATTAAAATGACGTCCTTGTCAGCTTCAAGTTCTGACCAGCAAGTTAAATCTGCTGCATTGACTGTGTAGCTATAATCAATGTTATTGTTTACAAAAATAACCATTTTTAGAGATTCGTTAAAATGGGGAGATCCAAAACTGTTGAGTATTTGAATGATATGCAAAGGAAGGTGTTATCTGTACCGTAATAACATCTGTTGAAACAATATTAATATAGTTTAAATGATAATGCTTAATATTAATGATATTAATCTCAGTAGACAACTGTGTAGTTTCCATACATCGCAGTTTCAGTCGAAATGTTTGGAAAGAGAGAAACATCGGTGTTTGTTTGTTAATATATACACAGTATATGATTTCTCCATGTTTTAAATGTGTGGTGATCATTGATTTTAAGCTGCAGAAATTCTGCCTCTTTTGTTCAGGGTTTTTCAAGTTTATTTTGAGATTTTAAGGGTATTTGTTATTAGTAATGATTTTGAAATGAATAAGGCTATATTTTCATAATCATAATTTCATAACAGAGCTTATATGCCACACCTCTATTCCACATGTACACACAAATCTTTTCCATGCCACATGTACACTGTTTTCACAAATCATATACCATAGATGCTGGCCACATATGCACAAATACCCCATAACCCACACCTACACCTCCAGTGCATCCACCACCATCCCACCTCACACACCACCACACTCACACACCACCTCACACACTACTTCACATACTACCACACACACTACCACACACACCACCTCACACACCACCCTACACATCACCCTACACACCACCTCACACACTAACTCACACACACTACCACACACACTACCTCACATACTACCACACACACTGCCTCACACAATACCACATGCACCACCTCACACACTACCACCCACATCACCCTACACACACCACCACACACACACACACACACACTAACACACACACTACCACACACACCACCACACACACTACCTCACACACCACCACACACACCTTTACCTTCAGATGTTATATGAGTAAACCTGTGGCTGTCCCTCTATCAAGTGTTTTTAATGCCCAGTGTCCTTGGTTTGTAAGTGCCGACCTCATGTAAAAGTGGGCTGTTGAGACTAAGGTAATAGTCAGACCTTTCAAATCTGGTTTGCTTAAAATATATTACAATGTTCAGTCATTCCTTGCAATTGCACTCTTCGTGATACCACAGTCTCAGCTGAACCATGGGGTAATCAAAAGCTCCCATAAAAACATGTCTTCCCGAACAATCACACATCTGGTGTATCCAACCACTGATCATGATTACTTTGTACCACATTTTACAGACATTGTCCCAGTCGTTCCACACGTAACATCAGACATCAGGCTAAATACGGGTCGAGACAATTAAGTACTGTGACTCTTTTACAATATTACAGGCAATCTGTACATCCAGAACTTTTACTTAGATACACTACTTCTCTGTAACCTCGAAACTTTCTGACCAGCTACTCGGCTTCAAGGCTTCAGAAATGTTCGAGGGGTAGATGGGGTAAACTAGTTGTCAGGGTGTTAATTTCTCATGCCTAAAACCCAGGTTTAATTCACCACATTGGTACAATGTGTGAAGCCCATTTCTGTTGTCCTCCCATTGTATTGGCTATTGCAGGACTTTTGTGATAAGTAGCATAAAACTTAACTTACTTACTTACATGGAAACACTATCACAAGTTTCAGATTCTCGTGATGTCCTATTTAAAATCCATTGACATCATGTTCTCTCAAACATGTTCATGCACACATTGTGTGTTATCTATGTTATTGTCATTGCATGTGGTCAAAGGTGCTTATTTCTGGTGTCCCCTGTTGTTACATTGCTAGAACATTGCTGAAAGTGGCATAAAACTACACTCACTCACTCACTCACTCACTCACTCACTCACTCACTCACTCACTCGTCATGTACAAAGCCCATGTTATATTCCCCACATGTGTACAATACCACGCTGTGATATTGCTGGAATGTTGCAAAAAATGTAAATCTGTACGTCATAACCCTGAATATCTGTACACGCGAGGGTAGGATTTTGAAAATTTAATCCAATTTCAGTTTTGTGGACATTTTGATCATGTGGACATTTTATACATTGTGGTTAGTTAGTACCATAGCTTATACACCCACAGACTGTGCTACCAGGAGTAGGGCAATGTTCTGTAGTGGTTTGCTCTTACAGGGTTGAAATGCCAGAATCAAAGCAGTAAAAGCATGAAGCTAAGTAATAAAAGTAAGCCTACAACAGATTAACTCAAGAACCCATGCAAGCATTATTTGGGATTGGTAATCCAAATTAACCATGTAACAGAACCCAAGGTGTCAGAAGATTTAAACCCATAGAGGCCTTTATTACACAATGCCATTTAGAAAGTGGTCAAATGTGACAAATGTTACACTATTCTCTGCATGGAAGCCATGCTGGCTGAGTGCACTGTCAATTTGGTGGCTGACTCTGAGGGTGTGGGTTCGAACCCCAGATGGGACTCAACTCAGCAAAAGTATGAGAATCTGTACTCTACCAAGAACGTGCAGTCCTAAATGTAACCTACATGTAACCTGTGGTACAGAGAGGCCATGTGTCTGAATTATATATGAAAATATGTTCACAACTGAGTAAAGGTGCAGTATACACAAGGACACCAGACAGGCACCATGCAGAAATGTGTCTCCATATCAGGTAATAGGTTCATAAAATATGAATATAATTTAAGGCTAAAGTTTGTTGTTAAATATACTAGCCAATTTTTTATAGAGATATGTCACTTTTGTTTAATATACACTTGTGATATTGGAATGAATGCTGTATTTCAAACTGTACTATCCCTATAAACAGTTGAGCAGTATATGACATTAGACAAATGATGAAAACAGACAACAACCTGCAAACTATCATCACTAGCATTATCAAAGGCACCGTAAGACATTTATGTATTTTGTATATGTCTACAGGTCAGGATATGGAAACCTCTGTTCAGAAGATAAAGATAGATTGTATGGTGATGGCGTTTATTGTTTCAGATGTTTAATCTTATAATCATCAAATGTACAGCATCGATTGTGATGAGTAGTTTGAAGACTGAAGTTATTAAAGTAGAACAGTGTTATAGATGAATTTACGAGGGTACATTTTTGCATTTAAACGATAATTGGACATAAACTGAAGAAGTGGTGAGGTGATCGGAATATGATGAACATCATTGCCTATAGGTCTTGCTTCATCCAGTCTCTCTCAAGGTTTCCACTTTTACAACTTTTTGATTGTTACGAACAATATGTGAGACCCTGAGGATTCACGGCAACGGCAGTCATACAATCCAGTGTCGGCAGTAGTGTGATGTATGTGCAGGCTTTTACATCATGGGGCAGTTATTCCCCTTGATTTGTATCATCGTAACCCATAGTAATGATTGGGTGATTAGATACTTGTGACCTTTAAGATTACATTTTCAGATTAATGAGACTATTGACAATGCATTATGGGTATATGCGACCTCTAACATTGCATCATGGGATATGTGACCTCTGTTAATATATTGTATTAACCCTGTAATGCTGTGCCAATTTGGTTCTTGTTTTACGGATATGTTATCAAAATATGACAAGTATCATAAGATATACTGATCTACGAAATGCTTTTCCCACACTTTTGTCCTGATAACCTGGTCAGGTCTGAGCTGCAGGTTTGCAAGATTACAGCAGTATTGTAAAAGAGTGGTCAGTGGGGTTCTAAGTTAGCATCACTTCAGGATCTCTGCCACCTTGACCTCCAATGCTGTGGTAAAAATGGGAAGAAGATGAAAACAGGTTAAAACACAACTCACTCACTCATTCCTATGAAGCTTCCAGGATCTGAGGATGATGAGATGATGTTGGTATAGAAAGACAGATTCTCTCTCTCTTTCTCTCTCTCTCTTTCTCTCTCTCTGGCAATCATAGAGCATTCACTCGAATGCTAAATGTCTTGTTTATATAAAGCTTCTCATTACAACTACAAAAATAAACATTGTCCAGACAGTTGCTCTTCAAATCGGATCATATTTAACCTGAGATAGACACATTTGCAATTATAGGCAAATGAGGTCATGTGGTAGAACTACTTTTAAGATGGTTACATCGATATAATCTTTCTGAAAGGACAAACATAAAACATTTTAAAATACTTGGATAGAGTTTCTGAATGTCTCAAATTAGACGTGTCATAGCATTTTTTTATTATTATGCTAACATTTGTATAGCACCGATATCCATTTCAACTGCTTAAAGGTACTTTGATTTTCTCTTGATCTGTGGATGACCATCACAACAGCACATCATATTTGCAATCTCAACTCCATGGGGAGTATACGACTCTTGCAGACTACTAGGCACACTGAGTTAATGTCGCTTTCCCATACTTACAATGGTACCCATTCACAGCTGGGTGGACTGGGACATTTAGACACAGTACATTGTCCAACTCCACATTGCTGTACCCACAACTATTTGATTGCATGCATTTAATATCTGGCCATCTACCAATGGATTCATGTGTTGTTTCAAGTGCACCGGGTTGTGTACAGTACACTTGGGGTTGTGACAAAACTGAAAGAGTCTGCACACAAAGTTGACTCCAAGGTGTTTACACCCGGTCACAATATGGGCTCAATCCTGGTACCTCCAAACTCGCTGGATTACCAGCCTGTCCCCTTAGACAGCTCGCCCACCATTCCCCTACTGGCTGGACTTATTGGCTGTTTCATGATATTCTATGATGTTCTCTCACACATTTACCTGTGTAAATGTGGGTTAGAATTGATCTTCAGTAGCAGCTGTATGGCAGTAGCCTGTAAATATAATCAAGTCTGGACCAGATAATCCAGTGATCAACAGCATGAGCAACAATCTGCACACTGGAAACCAATGCAGTATCAACCAAGTCAGCAAGCCTCACCACCAAGTCACCACATGCTTGAATTTAAGTATCAAAAGGTGTATCGAAAACAACATCAGAGACCCTCATGGTGTTATTAATTGCAATGCAATTTATGAAATAAAAGTTAAAGTATTTTTGTTTTTTTAGGTTAGTACAACCATGTTAATGTTGTGTTTATGAAAGAACTAGGGTAGAATAGGCCTTCAGCAACCCGTGAAGGTCCCGGGTTAGAACTGGCCTTCAGCAACCCATGCTTGCCATAAAAGGTGACTATGCTTGTTGTAATAGGCGACTTACGGGATTTGGTGGTCACACTCCCTGACTTCGTTGACTCATGTCACCGGTTCCCAGTTGCACAGGTCAATGCTCATGCTGTTGATTACTGGATTGTTTGGTCCAAACAGTCTTTTTTACAGACAACTGGATAAATAAGAATTTCCATGTGAACTTCTAGATAAGTGTACATTTTCCCACAGTTTACCCTTCTCTAGTCCTCGGGTCCATTTCACAAAGCCCTAACCCTACGATTGTCGTAAGTCTATCTTAACCTATATTGGTTATGACAGTCACAGTGTTAAAATCACTTAGTGAAATGAGGCCCAGGTTCTAATGCTGCAACAACTGGCTTAACATCCAAACACTTGAAAAGTCAAGTACCCAGGCATTATATCAATTTAACAACTTGAGCATAATAATCGTGTCCCTTCAGTGTATTAACACAATATATGTGTCAACAAATTTGGTCAATAAGAACATGACATTTGAGATTAAAAAATAATTTGACCTAGTGATTTGCCATTTAACTTATATCTCCTGTTCTCATAGTTATTAATTCATATGATTAGGTTGGAACAATACCTTGTAGAATATCCTTACTGTTCTCATGCTGTGATCAAGTTTCCTTATTTTCTATTTGAACTGGGTTTTTTTTAGATGTATTGCTATTTTGGGTTTTTTTTGGTGAACCCAGAGGGTTTCATGCAGTTGGGGAAAAAAGCATGTTTCAGATTTTTTTAATACTTTTTACTAACTGACATTGACAGAATTCAGCCACAATTTGTTTCCAAAAGGTTCCAGGTTTTTTATTTTCCAAACTATAGATCCCAAACTAAAAGGGGAGTATATTGGCGCCATGCTGAGAATGCCAAATGCTGGTAAGGTCTAGACAGTGTAATTAGTGCATGGTTGGAAATTGGGAATTGTCAGTAGGTATGCAAGGTACTAGTAATCATTCAGAGATTGATCAAGATCATACAACTTGATTTAGGATACAAGTAACCGATTGTTTGCATGGCTTGATTGAAACTTGGAACACTGACAATTCCTCAGATCCTTATGCATCTCTTAAATTAAAATGGTCACAGATTACATGCTTTTTGTGATACAAGATATAGTGAGGGAAAAAATAAGGGATGACATGTAAGGAGAAGTGTTTCTGTATTTTTTTTTGTACCAGGGTTTCTTCACAAGCTTTGTATGACTAAACTTGTGAAGAAATCTGGAAACAAAATTGAGGAACACGTGTGCATTCATGTGATCCATTCCGTCAATATATATTGTTCTTTTGTGATACAAGACATATTGTTTTAATCTCTGTAGTTTGGGAATGCTGTCATGATCATTTATTATTCAGGTCATATTTATGGATATCAACTTTTTATTATTATATCATAAAGGTGATCTTTATGGATATCAACTTTTTATTATTATATCATAAAGGTGATCTTTATGGATATCAGCTTTTTGTATTTTGAGGAAAAGTGAAAGCACAGTGTCATGCTCTTTTGACTTTTTGTTGGTCTATAATATGTATGTTGCATATGCACACACTTCAGCTTCCTATTAATACAATAAAAGCCTTTTTATTCCCTACAACCTGCCTGAAATTGATATATTTAACTTTCGAGGTGAACAGCTTCCAAACAGATATAACTTGCCATATATGGAATGTAAACGATTGTGTAGTACACTGAAAACTGTCGCATGCAATTTGTTGGTGTTTCCTGAACTGAAGCTCGATCACAAGTTGCCCTAATGGAAATTTGTAAAGAGCGTTCAAGGGACATAACTCTCTGGAGTTAAAATGAAATAAAGTTCGGTCAGTAGAGGTCACAAGAGCTGATTCAATGCAACGTTGCTTTAAGTCGTTCAGACTTTTTAAGTTCATATTGTAATCTTAATACATAATTTGGGGGGAAATATATTATATGGATGTTTCGTTGGGGGCTGATAGGATTAATGAGAGACATGCAACACTGATTTTTAGAGAAGTGTGATGTGCTAGTGTCCTTTTAAGATTTGGGATTATGGTCCTGCTCCTTCAACATGTGGAAGAAACAAATGGGAAACAGACTGCTAGTAGCCATTTGTCTGTTGCAAGACCCAAGTCAGTGTTAATTACTGGCTTCCTTGTCGTTATCTTGTTACTGTTTCACATGCTTATATAGAAGTCATGTTTTTTTTTCAGAATAATGAAGTTGACATTGAAAATTCTCTCCTTTACTAATATTACTTCTAAATGCCATTCAAAGACTTTGAACAAGACAAAGACTTTAATCAAAGACAAAAGTTGAGCAACACAAAGTTTTAGTCTCACTACGATTTCATTTACTGAAATTGCAAATTATGGAATGCTGCAATAAAACGGTGAAATGTGTATACACGATTAACAAACTGCAATGAAATGGTGTTGAGCAATAACAGACTTAGAAATCATCAAATGCATTTGTATCTTTGAAACAGTCATGCAAAATGTGCTGCATGGATAGAACAAAATGTTATCATTAAAGTTCAGGACAGTTTTGGACAGTGAAGTGACCATCATTAGTATAAGTATCAATTCAAGTTTCTACAGATCTTTGCATTGACCAAATGTTTCTTTTGTGAACTGTTCTTTCATTCTCTCTGTAACACCTGTTCAAGTTTATCCAGAGTCTGGGGGTGAACATGGTAACTGTAAACATGACTTCCAATAATGTCGCAAGCATATTCAATGGGATTAAGCTCAAGTGACCAGGTCAGTCCACATGTATGATGTTGTGGATCTAAACAACATCGTTAATAAATCTTTCTCTGGCATTATCCGTGGATCGTCATTATCATCCATAAAAATGACGTTAGGACCCACTTGTTGTACCAGAGGAATGATTACAGGTATTGTTTAACTGATCAGACTGCATGTGTGAAGTGTGGAGCACATTCATGCCGCATACTTTGCATATTGTTTCTGAGGGTGGTTGTGTTCGGGCGATGTCAATGTTATGAGATGAATCAATTTGACTGTCACTAAATGTTATGTATTCTTTGAAAATTTACCTTTCAGTGACATGCTGGCAAAAATTGCTTTCAGGATTGATAAATATATTTCACTGAAAGTGCTTGATACTAATTTTTTTCAGAGGAGTATATATGACACTGGTTATGTTTCAGCATATGGGTAAGACTTTGTCTGATAGGCCAGTATGTGAAGGTTCAGCTGGTGAAAACTTTAAGTAAAGTAGTCCTGTAACTGTGCTGTTTACATTCCTTTATTGAAGATTTTTCTGATTCTGTGCTAAACCATCTGTAATTGTGATCAGTTTACAATGTAGCCAGATAGCCCCAAATCATCCAACTATCAAATGTGACGTTTTTTCTAAGTGCATTCATCATGTAACCAATGACTTTCTTCCAATTTCCCAACAACACATAATTCTTAAGAGTTGTGTAAAGGAGAGATGGTCAAGTGGTGCGGCCGATTGTTTGGACAGTGTCCAGCGTATATGTGGGTGTGATGACAGTAACACCGGCGTAATGAAGCGACCAAAGACCACGTCAATTAGACGGGTCCGTCCAGACAGTTTCCTTTAATGACATTAACTGTCTGAAGAAGATCTAGACTCCGACCATTGCCAGATATTCTGATAGCGGTTGTTTTCCTCATCACTGGTATTCGAAGATGGAATTATCATGTTGATTGTATCCAGTGCCCCTGCTAACATTTTAAACCAACTTCTGGTGTAACAGAAGAAATATCAACTGATCATTCTGCTATGGTGTAAGTTTCAAATCAGAGTATACAAACAAGTTATACAGTTTCAGCAGTAAATCTGATTCAGAAAGAATTTTGAGGACCCTTTAATAAACTTTCAAAAACAGATATATATATATGTTTAAAGTTCTTTTCTCAAACTTTATTCTTTTTAGAATAGTTAAAGACATCTTGAACTAGATAATGACGAAGAAACACTGCTGACAAAGCTCTATTCTCCTTCTCATGTATCTTCTAGTTCTGACTTTCAAAGTCAAAGCTGACATTTTAATCATTTTAAGAGTTGATTGAATTATACTCAATCTGTTAATTGAATTTGTGATGATTTTTCTTTTGTGTAAATACATAAACTGCACGATTATGACTGAATTATTTAATTTTACATTTTAGTACTTGCTGTTGTTGTAGAATTATGAATACTGACATATATAATTCATGGTTATCCCATTGAATATGCATTATAATTTACTAAATGTAAAGATTGTAGTTGACAAGTTTTAAGTCACTAAAACTGTTTAAACTGGCGCCACATAGGATAAAAATAAAATGCTGGTTTAGGTGCTATCGCACACATGGCTGCCTCTTTCTCTGCACTCCTCCCTCGTAACAAATAGTGAAGTGTGTCAATATTTTAATGATAGTTCTTTAACTTAAGGAAAAATGTTCTGCAAACACCTCACAGAGTTGGTATGATGTTCTGATTATGATCAGCGTTTCATTGAGTATGTTATGTTTATTAGGTTTTGAGCTAGACTGCAATTCATGTGTCTGCTTTTAAGTCAAACGGACTATAGACAAGGTTCTAGTAATCATAATGTTATTGTAAAATGGTGAGACCAGAATTTTATGCTGGTTATGACAGTGTGATGGATTAGACAGGTGTTGGTGTTGGCAGGTTTCACTGTAAGTAAATAATTTCTGTTAAATTAGAAGTCACTAAAGTTCATGATCAGGTTGCTTATAGAGTACAAGGTATGCACCTCAAGATCTCTTTAAGGAAAGGAGACTGGATGCTTTCTTTTGGCAAAACTGAAAAACAAGATTGACAGTTTCTAGTGTAATGTACAGCCTGTCCAGCAGATGTGTCTACGTTTATTTTAAGAACAACACTAAGATTAAGAAACAACCCCAGTCATGTCTGTGGAGCCTTTTCTAGGTGGCTGAAGAGGTGACAGACTCGACAAACACCCTAGCAGTGAGGAATCTCATGCAACCAACAAATGTCATGTGGCTTACCATCCACTCATCATATGGGTACATCACCACCTCAATATAGATGCTTCAGGAGATGAACGTCATCAATCTGCGGTATAGGGGTATTTACAGACACTGTCTGGAGATGTTAGAAGTTCACCATACAGTACCAGGCTAGGTTCCATTGTACAAAACGGTATGAGCACCTAGATCATAACTTCCATACTTTAACATAGACTCACGACAGACTTGGTGCAAAGGTTGCTTTGTTCAACAGGGCCTTGGGCAGTCAACTGGAATTGACCATGGGGACTGTTTGTGCCTGACAATGTCAGAGATGGCATGTTTATTTGGCTGCAGATTTGAAGATTATTGCTGATTCTTTGTCCTGGAGCAAGAACATGGTCTATCTTGTCAACAGTGTGGTCTCATATCTTCAAGTCTGAAAGTGGATGGCAACTTAGGACATTCCCTAAATTGTTTGCAACACATCTCAAGTATAAGCTGCTTGCCTCTGTGGCAAGGCAATATCAGACTTTCAGAATCTCAGCATAAATGCCCAGTACATGAGTTTAGAAGGCGTATTTTTGATATGCATTTCTTCTTTGACCTCTGCTGAACCAACTCATGAAGATCGAGGTTAGGAGGAGTCTTCATTAACACATGACTCACTGACTTAGTAGACACATGTCATTGTATCCCAGTTATGTAGATCAGTGCTAATGCTGTTGGTCACTGGATCATTAGATCAAGACTCAATTATTTACATACTGCTCTCTTATAGGTGAAATATTGCTGAGTGTGGTTTGAAAAGAACAAATCATAAAACATCTGCTTGACCATAGGAAGATGACTCCAATCATGTCATCATCCTCAAAGCTTTGTACATGCCAAATTGGTCTTGGCTTCCCAGATCATTCCTCCTGTTCTGAGTCAACTAATATGACATCATTATAACTGGAACTATGCTAACATGACCAACATGAGGAAATAATATGTTATCTGTTATCTGTTATTCAGTCTCATTTTATATGGAGGCACCACATGACCACATGCATAAGGAGACTCTTGCAAGCTTCTGAGAAGGCTAACACTTTGCTTGCCATGGCAGGGCTGGAGTTTTCAAGCTCCATGCCAAACTCTAAATGCCTATGAAACACCTCCATGCCTCTGTCCCAATAAGGTATATTCCAATGAGATTTGTCGGGTCAGTTGACAAAGGTTGTAGAATGCGAATTAGAGCAACCCTTTCATGAGCTTTGTCACAAATTCTCAGTGTGTTATTGGTGGGTGGACAATGTTTTGCTTATAATTATAAGATTATTCAACAGTTTCCAAGAACAAAGGCGGCATCATGCATGGTTGGTGACTTGGAAAACTACTTGATCAGCTTGTGTAAACCAATTTAGCAACCTCTAACACAGCACTTGGTGATAAGCTAGAAATCTATCACTCAGTCTATTGGTGACCTTGATGTGAAGGTCATGTTCATTGAACCTGATGCCACAATAAACTCCAATATGTCTGAAATGCCTAATTAATGTGTCACTTTATTGGTGCCAGCAAGGGACACTCACATTTTACACACTTAGTTCACGCTCGCATTGTTCTCATGATTCACATTATTTAATGTTTTCCTAGATAGACTATGACAAACATAAACATCATTTTGTTTCTGCCAGCTTGACCACTAAACAAAATGCCAAAGGATGACTATGGTGACCTGAGTGGGTGGTGATCTGTTTAACAAAAAAACCCACACACACAATTACCTTTAAACAAAATGTGGTTCTGTTCATGCGCAAATACTTTTTTCACATTATTATCAGAAAAAGGAGACCCAACTTTTAGTTTGTTGTTTTCTGTAAAGCTCTCTTAGTCAGTTTCTGTTATGTTTTCAGGATAACTACAATAACTACAACTATGCATTTTGTAACCAACATTGTTACATTAATTCAAAATTCCTGCTAACAATCACAATGAAACACTACACTAAGATACAGTGAACTAAAATACTACAGAATGAATGTGGTGAACTAAATCATGGTAACCTGAAATGAGGTGAACTAAAATGCATTGAACTAAAATGCAGTGAACTAAAACATGGTGAATCAAAATACAGTAAACTGTAATGCAGATAACTAAACTGTATTGAACTAAAATGCAGTGAACTAAAACATGGTGAATTAAAATACAGTAAACTGTAATGCAGATAACTAAACTGTATTGAACTAAAATGCAGTGAACTGCATATATATTCATCAAAAAAAGTAGGGGATAATGATCTTTCAATTTGGTTAGGAAGTGTAAATGTTAACAAACGTTTCAAGGACAGACATCTTATGAACGCACCACCATTTCACTCTATTACCACCCCTAAACACACCGCATGATGTGCATGTGCACAATGCAGTAGCCCCATACACGTGCATGGGGTCTCATTCTTGATATTGATGTTTGTTCAAGAAGATAGAGAAATCACTTGCATCACACATTTGTTAGTATTTGTTTCTAGTTGTTTGTTTTAAAATGTAATTTGCATGGATACAGTTTTCATGTCATACACAGGTCATCTTTCCAAAGTGACTACATTCCAAATAAATAAACATTCAGTAATATCATATCAATATTGATTGACTCTGATAAATCTCCTAAATATTTTTAATCGTGAAAAAAAATGAAGATACCTTTCATTTGTACTAAAAACAACTTGGCTTTGTAAAACTGTTTTGGGGTCCCATTGTAACATTTCATAGTCAGTTTCAGTGAAAATGTACCAATATAATTTTAAACAAGAAAAGTAAAATGAGTAAATTTAAATTTTATTGCAAATCTTCGTAATTTTATCTTGTCAACTGAACATTTGAATGTCAGAAATTCTATCAACTTAGGACAAAAGTTGCTCAACAAATGGTCATAGTTTCAAATCGCTTATTGTAGCTTTGTACTACAAGGGAGTATGCACATTAAAAGAAACACCAGATCATGCTCATCACGTATCACACATATATTTGTTTCACTATTCTGTATACTGTGTTTACCCCCCTGTAATACAAACCATTATAGTGATTTGAATCTATGTGCCTTTGAAAGAGAACTATATTTGATTTACTTTTTTGTTTTGGAAGTGAAATTCAAAGGTATGTTTTCACTCGAAACAGACTATAGTTGAAATGTGTGTAACAAACTGCAATTGGTGACCCCTGTGGCTTACTGTACAACATTCTGTGCTTCACAGGAATCATATTTCTGTGATTTTTGTCAATCAGAGAAGATCAGATTCATGATAAAATTTAGTGCACTAAATTGACATTTCATTGTGGAGGTTTAAAGGCCATGCTGAACAAAATTAGAAGAAATAGCATTGGTGCAGATTGTTAGTGATATTGCAGAGAAATTACACATCAAACATACAATGGTCGAAGTCGGATAAATCACTCAAATCTGTTGGTTCTGGAAACCAACTTGTCCCAATGGTGTTTTGGGGATTCTAATGGCTGTTTAGTTTATTCTACTTCCAGTGCTTCAGATCATTTGTCCCTTACCTATGTCCCCTCTTACTGCAGCACGTGATGACATCAGCACAGTGCCAAGACATCGACACTGGTGATGTTGGTGTGAACTGATCTTCAGATTCATCATCAGCAACCCATGGCGATGCTTGTCATAAGAAGCAATACCCGTGAAGATCTGGCAAAGAATTGGCCTTTGGCAACTTATGGCCAGACTTGTAAGTGTCAATACCCATGAAGATCTGGCAAAGAGTTAGCCTTTAGCAACCTATGCTTGTCGTAAGAGGCTACACCTGTGAAGATCTGGCAACGAATTGGCCTTCAGCAACTTATGGCCATGCTTGTCCTAAGATGCAATGTCCATGAAGATCTGGCAAAGAATTAGCCTTTAGCCACCTACACTTGTCGTAAGAGGCAATACCCATGAGATCTGGCAAAGAATTGGCCTTCAGCTACCTATGCTTGCCGTAAGAACCAATTGCAAACCATGAAGATGCAGTGTTAGACAGCAAGCAAAGCCAAGACAGTAGAGGACATGCAAGCACGACCTTATCCAAAAACCTGTGCAATGACACATCCTTACATGAGACATTTGTTCCATACATGACATTGTCAAATTCTTTGGTGATTTGACTTAAAGTATGTTATCTATTGTAAACTTTCATTATGTTAAGAGAATAAACCCTGACAGTTGTTTTGTTCATTGGAAATAAGATTAACCCAGCAGATGTGCTTCACAAATATAAATGCAGTGATGATCACCATCGTTAATGGCCAAGTGGCTCTGAGATAATCAGAACCTTGAAGAGTAGAAGGTTCTGTTGTTTGTTGGTCAGATCAAATTTACACCTTGTACTAACTTCTCAGACACAAAAACAATCATCTTGCAATCTTCTGACCAGTGACTGCTTGAAATCAGTTCCAACATGGTCGTCAGGAGAATTGTAGGTGACGTCAATGACAGACTGGATGTAATAGCTACTACAGTCACAAAGAAATGGACTCTCAAGATTGCTGTCAAAAATGTGAAAAATGTCAAGCAGGAGAGAACTGTCAACTCCTTTGTACTTCAAAGCAAATGCAATATCAGAGCACACTGCCCTGATAGCAGCAGCTAACTGGGGAATGACAAGTGACTAATGCTATAATCAGCTGGGTAGCCTAGTGGTTAAAGCGTCACTGTTCATGCTGAAGAGCTGGGTTTGATTTCCCACATGGGTGCAATGTGTGAAGCCCATTTCTTGAGTCCCTTGCAGTGATATTGCTGGAATATTGCTAAAAGCAACATAAAACTCACTCACCCACGAATGAACAAAGTCAAAGTTAACTCGCCACACTGTGTAGTTTTGAACTACAAGGTGATGGCTTGGTGGAGGTGGCTTGTATTTCACTCACTGGGCTACTGAAGAAGAATAGATACATAGGGTTACTTTCGTGATTCAGTGTAATATTTGCATACAATGTAAATAAAACGCCTCTGAAACAAAGAAAATCAGAACTTACACTAATTGCAGTTTGAATGAAGGAATTTGCTTCTCGAGGACATCCTATATTATGTGTCTACCCAGATGACACTCACTCACTCACTCTGTACATGAGTTGTGTTGGGTTTAAGTGATATGCCAACAATGTCACAGCGAGGGACACCAGAAATATGGAGTTCAACACATGAAGGCACATTAATACATGTCTCTCCTAGTGTTCAACATCCCCATAGGTTCTTTTTGCTTGTGGTTTAATGCCACAATTAATGGCAATATTCCAGATGTGTGATGGCCATCTGTGGATAAACAAATAAATAACAGCATGTGCTTTGATCTACACAACTGGGATACCATGACATGCATCAACCAAGTCTGTGAGGCTGGCCATTTGATCACATTAACCATCTTTTCTGACAAGACCGATTATAACCTAGATCTCCATGGATGTCCCATAATGTACTGGTAAAAGTAACAACCATGATGTAATATATACAGGAGTATATGCAACACCTCACCTTTCTCTTTCGCTCTTTCTCTCTCTCCCGCTTTCTCCCTATGGCCCTTTCTCTCCCTATCACCCTCTCTTCCTCCCTCTCTCTCCCTCTTTCTCTTTCTTTCTCTGTTTCTCGCACATACACACTCACACACTTCACAGACACACACGTCTGTAATTCTGTTCCATCCATCATTGCCAGCATCACTGACGCTGCTCTTGTAGCACTATTTCACTTGTCTCTGTTTCCAGAAATAATGACTTCTTAGCGTACAACAAATCTCTATCATCAGAGCTATCTTGACCATATGGGTTCATATAAATGACTTCTAAATTAACCAGCAGCAACATCATCATTTGGTCAGTAATTTCATGCTGGACCCTAATCTACAACAGGGAATCACAGTGTTCACATTAAGGAAAAGCTGTGTCCGAAATAACAGGATTGTCGACATAAATATCGCTCAGCAAGACTAAGTTGATTAACGGTGAGAGAGACAATTGTAGCAAGTGACATGGAGAAGGGAAGTGATTGAAATGTTCGCTGATCGACTTGCTCAGCATTATCAAATTTTGGCATGCTCGTTGGATCCACTTATCCTCAACAACAGTCAGGCACAGAATAAGTGTCGTTCATGTTGATCCTATCTTTAAAACAAATACCAGAATTCATTGGTGGGGAACAGCTCAGATCTTTGTTTTTGTATGTTTGTAAAGTGAAACTTCTGAGGTGTGTTAAAATCAGTGGCTGTAAGTCCATTGAAAGTCAGAGCAGTGTTTTCCATCTATGCTCTGATATTTTTAACTTCCAATGTAAATAGTGGTTTGTTTTTTTTTAAATTGATATTCGATGTTTTGTGGGATAAAAGTTTTACGTATTAACTCTCTCTATCCAGTCCAGTCTAGTGCTTGTCATACATCTGACATTTCAGGACACAACACAAAAAAGGTTGAAGCCAATCAATCAGTTTAAAGCAAGTTGGGGTTTATGCCATAGAACAATATTCCAACTTCACAGCTGAGGACAACAGAGGTTATCAATCACTGTACCAATGTCGTTGAATCTGAACCATCTTCATGAAGGGCAGATGCTCAAATCTCTTCAGGCAGTGGGGTAGCTGAGTGAATAAAGCATTCACTAGTGATCATAATCTGAAGAATTTCTCGTCTTTCCTGACAAATTATGGATCCATTGCTACAAGTAGCATGAAATCCTAATATATTCACATACGTGTTATATATTTGATGACACATGTAGATCTGGGGTAGAATAGGTCTTCAGCAACCAGTGCTTCTGGTAAGAAGTGATTAATGGATCCGTTGATGATGCTAACTGTCTTGGTCATTTGCAAACACTGATGCTTATGCTGTTGATCGCCTCATTGTCTGGTCCAGTCTCAATTATTTACAGACCAGTGCCATATAGCTGGAATATTGCTGAGTGCAGCGTAAAACTAAACTCACTCACTATTTTTCATATGGTGAAAATGTAAGGTGATCTACAGAGCCTTGCTGTTCCCTGTCATTTTTTGTGTGTGTCAATTGCCATGCCCTTTTATCAGAGAATATTGTTTTTTAAATAACAGATTTGTTGCTAGCGGCGGCGCCTAGTGGTTAAAGCAATTGCGAAAGACCCACATTTGACTCCCCACATGGGTACAATATGTAAAGTGTATTTCTGGTGTCCCCAGTGTGATATAGGTGGAATATTGCTAAAACCAGTGTATAACTAGGCCTTCTTACTCTCTCACTCTGACCCGTGAAGGTCCCGAGGTAGAACAGGCCTTCAGCAACCCGTGAAGGTCCGGGGTAGAACAGGCCTTCAGCAACCCGTGAAGGTCCGAGGTAGAACAGACCTTCAGCAACCCGTGAAGGTTTCGGGGTAGAACAGGCCTTCAGCAACCCGTGAAGGTCCGAGGTAGAACAGACCTTCAGCAACCCGTGAAGGTTCCGGGGTAGAACAGGCCTTCAGCAACCCGTGAAGGTCCGAGGTAGAACAGACCTTCAGCAACCCGAGAAGGTCCAGGGTAGAACAGGCCTTCAGCAACCCGTGAAGGTCCGGGGTAGAACAGGCCTTCAGCAATCCATGAAGGTCCCGAGGTAGAGCAGGCCTTCAGCAACCCAAGCTTGCCACAAAAGGCAACTATGCTTGTCATAAGAAGCAAATAACGGGATCAGGTGGTCAGGCTCACTGACTTGTTGGCACATCATGTAATCGGTTTTCAATTGCATAGCTCACTGCTCATGCTGTTGATCACTGGATTGTCTGGTCCAAAGTTGATTATTTGCAGACTGTTGCTATATAGCTGGAATATTGTGGAGTGTGGCAAAAAAAACTAACTCATTCACTCACTCTGACCACTGAGCTATCCCACATCTTCTGTCATCTTGAACCTTATTTGTCAGCTCCTGAAGCAACAAAGTTGCAAGGGATATAGAAACAAGCTCTGTACGTCCATCTATCACACTTTATCCAGTGCAGATCTCTTAAACTATACATGCCAGCTTCATCAGACTTGGTAGACATATCATGATCCCTAGATGTGCCTTTTGGTGTCTAGAAGCAGATATGAATTGTTGTTGTTTTTTTGCTGTTTCCATGGAAACATTTCTAAGGCTGTGACTGTGAGGATGTCATCTTGTCCGAGCAGATCTTCCAGACTATACATGCTTGCTTTATCAAACATATGTCAAGCATGATCCTTAAATGTGCCACTTGTGAAGTCCATTCCTCATGCCCCTGCAATGATATTTCTGAAATATTGCTGAAAGCTGCATAAAATCTAACTTACCTGAACAAAGCATTCAAAGGTGACATCACCTTCCAGTGGGATGTCAAAACAGTCCAAAGTGACATCGTGTTATCCTCGCAGGCTAGTTTGTCAAGTTACACGTGATAAACTCTGTGAAGGTGATGGGTTTTGACACCTAACCAAGGCTGGTGATAATAGATGGTGGATTTTGGTTGTCAGCATCATTGATGATGTGAATTTGCATGTCGTCATACCCCATTGGTGTGAGTTGTTGCTCAAAATCACTGGATTGTGTGGTTTAAACTATAGCTAATATTGTGAAATGCCACATTAAACTGAAAACAAATATACCATGTGATCATGTGTAACATGGCTGATGGTGTCTCATAGCACTCAAGGATACAAGTTCCAAAACAGTCAAATTTAATCTTCCACTTTCTTATTTGTCATTTTAGTCTGTGGCTAAACTTGCATACAATCACCAACAACTGAGGGGATGGTGTAATTCCAGCTTGGGTCCATGCAGGTAGCAGAAGCACTGTGAGTCCCTATGGCCCCAAGTATGGTGATCTACCTTTTGTTGTTGGTGATCAATAACCCATTCTTTACATGGTATTGTCTAAAATAGTTTTCTGCTGTTAAAAATGCATGCCAGTTGGTTTTGATTTGTCTTTTTTTTTTTTTGTTTTTTTTGATGATGCTTGTATTACTTGTATTTGTTGTGTATCTACAAATTTCTTGTCACTATATAACCAATGTGACATTAAAGTTTAACTCGCTCACTCAATCATAGCACTCTATGAATTGGCAATTCCTGAAATATGTGTGAAAATTCATGTCAAATTATATCCAGCAGAGTGTGCTTAGATTCCTTATTCAACCAAAGTCCAAAAGTTGAAAAGTTGGTGTATTGCTTCATACAAGATCAGATATTTTTCCTATCAAAAATCATCTTTTTTTTTAGAACTCACTAGCATTATAACATTATTTACTGATATATTAAGGTATTATTTACTGTGAACAACATTGTTGGTATATAAAATTGCAGTTTAAAACAATATATTGTTGTATTTATCAGAAAATGTATAAAAATGGCATGAGAGGTTCCTGCTTCAATGTAGTACTGCATGAAAACATATGCGCCACCAACTAGAAAACAAGCATGTCGAGATAAAGGGACTGATTTATTTGTACATTGTGCAGACATTCTTTCTTCATCTTCAAGGTCTCATGTTAATTTTCCAGAGATTAATTCCTCGTTTTTGTCATTGATTCCCATTTTCTTCCAATCTGTTTTAGTCCAGAAAACAAAACCGTTTTTTGATGACCCAACAAGACCACATATGAGTAACATCTGTTTGAGAACATGGCCCATGAAGCTCACACATCGAACCGTAAATAATGAGCCTTGACATATTTCGTTTAAATCAAATCCTCATCACTTTGCTGTTTTAATAACGCTTCGGCCATGATGACTCAAAGAATTGATCACTGGTTAAAATATCATCAATGGGCTTGACCAGATGACTTTGTGACTATAGAATTGGATAGAGACTCAAAGGTCCAGCACTGCTCGGTCAGACATGTCCGAGATGAACTTTGGACAAGTCCTTAAGGAACTCCACTCCTTGTTCATGATGTTGAGCTATCATTAACATTGAGTAATTCATTAATGTCTGTTCATGGATTTGGTCAAGTGGTAAAATCGCCAAGCTCAGCTTGTTGGGTATTAGTTGTAAAGAGATGAATGACCCTCTCAGGCATTTTGTGTGGCCATTGTTGCTAAATATCACAGATCTCAATTAGAACTTGTTACTCAGGGATTTGTCTACAAATCTTTATCATTGCAGAGTTGAGACTTGTTTCTACTGAAAAAGGATTTTGTGAATTTATATTAATTTGAAAATTTTAATGATTATGGAAATATATTCTAACTTGTCTCTGTGATTTTTTTTTGTAAGTTTGGAGCTTTGGGAGAATTTGATATCCAGTGCTGGAATAATTTTAGCAGTTTTGATGCGTGATTTGTCAGGGGATCTCTCTTGGTAAAAAGATTAGTACAGAATTTCTGTGTTTCCCAGCATCAACAAAAATGAAAAAAAATATCTGTGTCTTTGGTTACAGTAATATGAACTCTTAATCCTCTGAATCAAGAGATTTTGACAATTTCTTTCAATTGAATTTTTCTCTTTTAATTATAGAAAAGATATAAAAAATCGTTAATGTTATAGAATATTCCTGATCTTCATAATGATGAAACATACTGTCATCCACTTTAAAATTATACAATAAAGTCTGTTGTCAAAGAGTGCCAGTTGTATGAAATATGATAAGACTACATTTGACATGTGTAATCTATCAAATTGTTGATGAAACATGCATGATAAGATGCAAGCACACAAAAATTAGGAAGTGTCGACAAATCATCCAACATTTCTTTAAATTATTTGTTTGAGAAGCTAGATGACTGAGATATGATGAAGTGATGTGTCACAATTAGAACTTAATATGATAAAGGAAAGTTTTTTGAGTTTTTTAAATTTCTAAGTGGAAGGTAACTGTATTCTTCCTGTGTTTCTTTAAGCCCATGTCCACACAAAGTAGATTATCTGTACAGGTTCTTACAGAACAAGACACAATGGCATTGTCAAGTTATTTCTTGATAAAACAACCTCTGAATGGAACAAACGCTTTCTTTAGAACAGTATCATTAGCTCCTCTGTTGATCAGTTCCTAATGCCTGTCTGTTATGCAGGTTACATCACCAAATTTTGTCAATTTTTCTCCAATTGTTAAAAAAGCTGTCAATGCTCTATATTTAACACTCTTTTCTGTGTTTCTGAGAGAAATTCCGTCACCTTTGATGTGTCAATCAATCAGCTTAGCTGTCAAGAAATTCAATACCTTTGATAGCTTTCCAGGTTTGAGAGCTCATCAAGAATCAGATGGTGGTTTAATTCATTACATTTCTAATTGGATGAGTCAACCTGGCCAGTGTGGTCTAGATACTACCCAAGGGTCAGACTTGACCAGATCACATGGACACTCCAAGGGATAGCATTGGTAATCACGATGTGTCATCTTTTCTTAATTTCCCAAAGTTGATGGTCCCTGTCGAATGCTCATCTGGACTGTCACCTCCATGCTCGAGGGGACAGGTTGCAGGGAGGGGTTAAGGGGATGGTGGGGAATAGGAGGGTTGAGGGGAGGAACTGGATGAGGTTCGGGTTTTGAAGTTTCGGAAGGGGTAGAGGGCTGGTCAGCTGAAGATGTTGAGGTGGTTCTTGTATAATTGGCTGTTTGATGTTGTATTACAGTCGATAGCTGAAGAGAAAATTGGAAACAATGCAATGCCTGCCATGCATAATATATGTTGTAAGATTTCATAATGTGGACAGTATTCTGTGAGATTTGCAGTCTATGGTATCTGTGAAGATTTTAGACAATAGTTTACAGTATCTGTGAGGATCCTAGACAATAGTTTACAGTATCCACAGAAATTTTAGACAATAGTTTACAGTGTCCATGTGGATTTAAGACTATAGTTTACAGTATCCATAAGGATTTTACACAATAGTTTACAGTGTCCATGTGGATTTAAGACTATAGTTTACAGTATCCATAAGGATTTTACACAATAGTTTACAGTGTCCATGAGGATTTTAGACAATAGTTTACTGTACCTATTAGGATTTTAGACAATAGTTTACAGTAGCCTTGAGGATTGTATACAATATTTTACATTGCCCATGAGGATTTCCAGTAATAGTTTTCTGTGCCTGTGAGGATTTTAGACAGTAGATCCCACACCTTGAAGGACACTACAGCATGTTTTATAGCTTTACAGTTGTCATCATGTACAACACCACACCAAGCTGCATCATGCACGCTACACTACACCATGCAAGGATTTGTGCTGTGTCACACCATGTTCCACCATGCACCACCATGCCACCTTATCTCCCACCACTCAACCCCAGACCATGCTACTCAACTCACAGACCACGCTTCAGTTCCACCATCACACCATCTGCCCATGTGTGTGAAAGGAAGCCTGGACGATTTCTGTCTGGGTCAGATTTTGAAAGAAACCAGCGTTAGACTTTTTATGGCTGAGGTGAAATTAACTGGTATACACTGTGGACTCCGAACAGACATAAAATCTGTTTGTTTTTTGAGAGCTTCTCATGAATCACTAACCGCAGACATCAATAAACGTCTGATGTGGCCCTTCGCGTTTTTCCTTAACATCAGTGTATTTCAGTTTTTATGGAAGTGGTTTAACATGTACCAAAATTCCCCAAAGAAATTCTCATGCAGAACTAAATTGTAACAGTGGTTCATGAGGGGTATGTTGGCCATGTTGTCTACTGCCATATACACTCCAGACTTCAGCACCCTTTTGGGTCTGACAGAAGCCTGTAATCATTTACTGTGAAAAACTGCCAAAATGTGTCCAGCCTTCAAGAATTGTTGTCCATATCCACAACATTCTTCTTGTCTTGTCTACACTGTGATCTAGTGGATTAAATGTTTGTTTTGTTGCTGGTTCCATTCCATGGTTGTGCCAAACCAAGTGGTGTTAAAAGGTGCTATTTGTTATTACCTTGCCTTGTAATAATTGCAATAACTATAGCTATTTCTAATGTGCCTGTTATATCACACTTATGCAATGCTCAAGGCACAAGCACATGACTATCCCAGATGACCCAAGCTGCCTGTGAGGAGCAAGGTCACATGACTTATCCCACCAGGTACCCATTCACTGCTGAGTGAACAGAGGCAGTTATGAATAAACTCACTTGCATAAAGTAAGACCACATGTTTCACATGCTTCATTGTAGGGCAGGACTCTAAGAAACTTTTAGGAGTTGAATTGCCAAACACAGTCACCCATCCAAGGCCAACATTCTATAACTTCAACTGATTTGTGACCTGAACTCCATGCACAGGACCACACACCACCAGAGCTTTGTGTCTGTGATGGGATCATATCTGCCCCAATGACTGAAGATGCTGCAGAATGTTTGGTTTTTTTTGAGAAAACATTTGCTGTTGTATTCCTTCAGCATTCACTGAAATGGTAAGTGTCCAAAAAGTCTTGTTTTCATAAGTGTCCAAAAAGTCTTGTTTTCATCTTCCACTGTAATCTTACGCTCTGTTATATTGTATATTGCTGGCATGTGAATGATATATCTCTCACAGCTGCATGTTTAACCCAGGATTTGTCACCAGAGTACCTAACACTCATAGTGATTTTTGGTTGGAACAGATCCCTGCATCCCTGCATCCTTACATCCCTGCATCCCTGCATCCCTGCATCCTTACATCCCTGCATCCCTGCATCCCTGCATGTGTCATAAGATGACAATAAGTCTCGATGGGTGAGGCTGTCATAGAACATCCTGCACCGATTTCATCTTGATTCTTGATTATGGTGCTTGCATTATGAACAAACAGAACGCAAAACAAAACATCATATGAAGGGCACCTGTTGAAACTATTTAAGGACAGTGTTGAGACATCCAGCTTGGTGGTGGTGTAGCCTACTGGTTAAAGCATTCGCTTGTCACGTCAAAGAACTACGTTCAATTCCCAAAATGGTTACAATGAGTGAACCCCATTTCTGATGCCCCCACCATAATGCTGAATATTGATAAAGCAGTGTAAGCTAAACTCATTCACTCAACTAGCTGCGATGAGTTAAAAAACTACTTGCTTCACATAAAGCATGTTTACAAATCCAATAACACCCACACATAGTGTCAGATCTGTGTTACTGGCATTCCTTATAATCATAGGATGATGAAGGATAAGGTCTATTTTGACTATTTAGCAGCACCAAAATATAAGGACACAGTGGACTGTTGGGAGCAGAAATATCAGACTCTTTCAAAATGGCCAACAGCTATTCATTTTTCATCCGTCTGCTTGTAAGTTTGGATCTCCTCGCAGCCGTGGTCTTGTACACAAATGTGACTGAAGGAAGGCAGATGTATGAAACTTCTGTGGAAATATTCATATGTCCAGACCTTCCACCCAAGATAAATATTTTAGCATATTTTTTGTAAGGTGTTGGTGTAAACATGAAAATAAACTATGTGAACTCATGTCCCAGTGAGAAAAGAATGGGTTATGGAATCATCCAGCATATGCTGTTTTTACACCATCTTTACCTTCACATTAGGTGTTGTCAAAAGCATTGTTAAGATGAACTAATTTAGTTCTCACTGATTTTGTATATCTAACTTTTTTGTAAGTGTGACAAAAAGTTCTGCACGATTCTTGAATTATGCAGACTGGTGCTACAGAAGGTCCCGTATCCTATCATGTCCTTTCCCCAGTGTCTCTCAAAATATGGTTGGCGGTAACCTCCAAGGACTTGTTTAATGTTTCTGATACAATATACAGGTCCATGGAGGGATAATGTTATGTCAGAACACCATATATAACAAGCAGTCTGTTGTCAGGAGTTCAGGTTCTCCACAAGAGAGACAAAGATATTCTAATGCCAATGCAGTTATGGCCAAGTTCCATTATCTAATCATGTGAGGGGGAATGACACTGCTACAGACAAGAGACCACCATGGCAGATGCCTTTCTCTGTGCATCGCTTGTGTTTGCCTTGCAGCATGAGAAAAAGCTTTTATTATTATTAATGGATTTAATATTGTTAGACTAAAACACAATAACATGCCGCTAGCCAGTTGGTGTAATGGCATCTACTCCGACAATATTGATAAAGTTCTACCGGAAAGCTGAAAGATCTGCTATGGATGAACAGTTCTATAGTATAGGCTTCCAGATTTCAGAGCTGATAAATTTGTTATTAAATTTGTAAAAGTAGGGTAAATATGTCAATAAATTATTCATTAGATTTTCATCCAAAGCTTTTAAAAATATGAGATTTGAGCATTGATTCTTATCTTTTGTCTTTTTGCACAAGTTGTACTGGTAAATGAAAATATGTACAGTATAGATTTTTGTGAATCACATATTGATGATTTCTCAACATATTTTGGGTGTCAAGTCATCATAAGAAACATTAAAAATATATTCAAACTCAATAGATGTTGATTGTTGTCAGACAAATGTATTTGATGATTGTGCCATTGTTAAGATGCAACACTATATAGCAATTGTATTCTATATGTACTTGACCAAAATAAACTATGTATCATGGGATATGTTGTGGAATTAATTAGATAAAAGAAATAATTAATTTTAACATTATACATGCTTTATTTCATGAAATCAGATGACAGTCTTTTGTCTGGAGGTTTTTGGTTTGACATCTCTGTCACTAGGGTTGAAGGTTTCTGTAGTTAAGTGCACGGTATCAATATGTAAGTTCTGTATTCAGCTGACCTAAATACTTATACCTTCCTACTAAAACAATGGTTCAGTCGGAATTTTGTTCTCAGGAGTATACAACTAAGATAAGTTGCATGTGAGGTACTACAAGGTTACTACAGTGTTATCCTTCCAGGTACCCATATGATGCTGAATGATGAGATACATTCAGTTCACTAAGTTCACTAAGGTGGCATCAGTTGTGTCTTAGTCCAAGACTGTTCATAAGTCTTCAATGGCCTTGTTGTGTCCCTTTAGGATGCAAGAAAATGGTCACTGGTGTGAATCCCTGATTGTCTGTGATTATTTTCTTTGCTTGAAGAAAAGATGTTTGTGCTTGTTATGTCATTGTATGCTTCATGTTAGCTTTTTCACACATTAAACTGACACAAAGTGAGTGGCATAGACCCCTGAAGATCCCGGGGTAGAATAGGCCTTCAGCAACTCATGCTTGCCATAAAAGGCGACTATGCTTGTCGTAAGAGGCAACTAACGGGATGGGTTGGTCAGGCTCACTGACTTAGTTGACACATGTCATCTGTTCCCAATTACACAGATTGATGTTCATGTCTGGTCCATACTCGATTATTTACAGACCACCGCCATATGGCTGGAATATTGATTAATGCTGTGTAAAACTAAACTTACTCACTCACTCACTCTAGATGGCATAACACTCATTCACTCACTTACTCACTCACTCACTCGCTCACTCGCAGCAATATTCCAGCTCTATACCAGCAATTCAGAGAACGACAGCATTAATATCAGTCTGCATATTTGGGATACTACTCACTCACAATGTCCCAGCAATATACCAACAGTCTCTAAATAATTGAGTGTTGACCAAAATATGCAGTGATAAACAGCATGAACATCAATCTGTGCAACTGGGATACAACTCACAGCAATATTCCAGCTATATAGCGACAATCTGTAAATAATTGAGTCCAGACCAGACAGTCCAGTGATCAATAATATGAGCATCAATGCTGTTCACTCACTCACTCTTAATTCTTTCCACCAGAGTATCTGATTTGCAGTGTCTTCCCAAGTATTACTATTTCAGTGTTGGTGGCAACTGACTTATTGGTTTACTACCGTCTGACCATCTGGTACTGCTGGTTTAATTTACTGTTACCATTTTGTTCAGAGTACATACTGAGATTAGATTACTTTAATTATGTTCATAGTCTGCTCTGCGAGTATGAGGTTGCAACAGACACGATGCCTCTGAGCTCTGTGCAAGGGTCCTTGAGTCAGATGAATACACTGAGGAGAATATGTAGACGTCTTTCTGACTCCCTGGGTCTTTTCCAAGATGTCTTCAATTTCAACCAATTTTGGTTAGTTCCACATCTCAAGATTTAAAATGTAGCCATGACATGGTTTTGATAGCCAACAGAATTGAAAAACACCATTCTCTCACATGTCTGTGGAACAGAGACAATACATAAGCATGTTACCTTGGGTTTCTTTGATGCAAAATGAGGCAAGCACAAGAGTTCTATTTATACTAGAACTAGACAAATGTGTCATGTTACTATTTGATTATTATTGCGATTGGATATTAGGCCTTGGCCACCTCACTTTGAAATCTAGACATGTTCTTAAATGTCTGTATGGTACTGAAATACGTATCTATGGTTTAGTGAGGTAGACTCCTTTTCTCCATACAAGTTATGGATTGGAAATGTCTTCATCGTTTAAGGGGAGCCTGTGTTTACTTGGACAGCAGGTGATGTCTTGTAGAGGACCTCATTTGTATATTCATTGTGTCCTGATGCCAGATGGTTCATACCATCCACTCATATTTCCAACGATCTATTCACTCACTCATTCTACGCACCCCCACCTCAACCACCCCCACACATACACATGTTATCTCTCACTCACTCAGGTCCCTCTCCCCACCAGCACACTCACTCAACCGAACCCAACCACCCACACATGCCCACCCACTCACTCATACTCTCTCTCTCATTCACTCACTCAAACCAGCACCCACTCAAAACTTCACTCACTCACTCTCTCACCCTCACTCACTTACCCACCCACCCACCCCCTCACTCAAACCAACACCTACTCAAAACTTCACTCACTCACTCACCCAGCCACCCACTCACTCATTCATTCGTTCACCACTCACTCACTCACTCTCTCACCCTCACTCACTTACCCACCCACCCACCCCCTCACTCAAACCAACACCTACTCAAAACTTCACTCACTCACTCACCCAGCCACCCACTCACTCATTCATTCGTTCACCCACTCACTCACTCACTCACTCACTCACACAGACTCATTCACACACACACACACACACACACACACACACACACTCACTCACTCACCCACCTACTCGCCCACTCACTCGCTCACTCACATCACAGTGTCCAGCTCCTCATCACTAGGTATACCCACTCAGCAAGCAGCCATTACTCAGACCAAGTCTATAGATCAGTATAGATGTCAATAACATGGGCAGCTATGATATTTCTGGCCAGCGTTTTGATAAATGCACTGCACACCTTTTCTTATTTAGGTGGTAAGGAAGTTCAATTCATAACTCAGTCCCATCATTCTCTATTGCTACCTGTCAAGATGTCAACCTGCTTCCAGGAAAGTGTTTATTGAAATGGCCTGCAAGACATATATCAAATCAAAGTGTGAGAGGTCATCTTGTTCAGTAGATATTGGTCTGTAGTAGATAGACTGGAGATGAGGGAGAGGAGACAATGGTCACACTACTCACAGAAAATGACCAGATTCACATAGAGATCCTACAACGGGTAGAGGTGAGTAGTTCCACTTCCTGACATCTTTGCTTAATGTGAAATATTAATTAAATGGTATTAGCAGATTTGAAGGTGTATGCATTAAACTGGTGTATATTGTGTAAGTCTGAGTAGATTTTAAAAATCAATTCATTAAGTAAGTCAATAAAAATTTGAATGTCAAGACTTTCCATAATTAAAAGCAGTATCTATGAAGGTAAGGGTCCATTGTACAATTTCAGTTGCATTTTAGGCATGGATATTAAACACTGTCAAGTAGGCTTGTAAAGAATTAGGCTTCAACAACCCATGCTTGTCATAAGAGGCAACTGATGGGATCAAGTGGCTTGCTGACTTGGTTGACACAATTATGTCAACGTATCCCAACTGTTCTTATGCTGTTGGTTATTGGATTGTCTGGTCTAAACCTGATTATTTACAGAATGCAGAGCATCACTCACTCACTCACTAAAATCCTATAATACAATGTTCTCTAAAATATCTTCATGCATACATTTTGTTATATCTATAGCTTAGTTGACTGATGGACAGTGGAAGTCATTCTTCGTCATACAGTTTTGACGAGTGTGTATTGTTAAACCTGTGTTATGTTAGTTGTTTAACAGCACTTGTCGGACTCTTTAAGAATATTTCACTGTATTTCTTCATTGTTCTATTCTCAGGCATCATCTCAACTATTTAATGATAAGGAGTTGTATAGGCTACCTACCTGTATCTGACTTACAGCCAGTTCACAGGCTTCTACCCATGATGTCATGACAGCTTGAAATGACATTCTATTGTCTCCTGTCCGCCTCATATGACAGCAACATTTTCTGATGTTGATGTTACTAATTACAGGCTAATAAACAGCTTTATGAAACTGCTAATATTTGACTCAGACAGCAAAAAAGCCTGACTCTGCATCTCATACCACTGAATATGAAACAGTTGATACAGTTTCACTGATATCTTCCATATTATGTTCAGGGATGGAAATAAATTATACTGCTTGGATGCTTTTTAAATTGGTGCAGAACTCACTTTAACACTTCCTTGCTTTACTGTTCTCATTTTGTCAAACCTAGCAGGAATTCTGATTCTTATACATGAAGAAAAATGTCAACAAAACAGAGCAGACTGGTTCCCTCTGGGATTTCTGCTCCTTGTCTGAATGCCTTGTCTCTTCATAGTCTTGATATTATCACATTGTGCTTATTGAATCATAGATTACATGATCTGTAGACAGCAATACGAAATCATTGACATTGTTCATCACAATTACCAAACACAAGCCCTGCCCACTATCATCCAATTAGGAAACTGTGGTTCTCTTGTGGTTCCTGCTGGGTTTGTGGAAACATTAATGCACAATAAAATGATAAGTTTGACAATGAAATGCTTTGGAATCATTTGCAGCCCATTGCAAGTTAAAATTGCCTTCAGCAACCCATGCATGTCGTAAGGTGCAGCTAATGGGATCAATGTATGTATTCCATTTCCAGTAATTCAGGGGATTTGTCCCCTACTAGCAGCCCTCAATTTCTGACTGCATCACCCTTTAAGTGATGAAACTGTCAACACGTTAACGCTGAAGATCAGGGTTAGATTTGGTCTTCAGCAACTGATGGCCATACTTCTTGTTTGAGTCTAGACCCAATAAGATCCAGGTTATAATTGATCTTCAGCAACTGATGGCCATACTCCTTGTTTGAGTCTAGACCCAATAAGATCCAGGTTATAATTGATCTTCAGCAACTGATGGCCATACTCCTTGTTTGAGTCTAGACCCAATAAGATCCAGGGTATAATTGATCTTCAGCAACTGATGGCCATACTCCTTGTTTGAGTCTAGACCCAATAAGATCCAGGTTATAATTGATCTTCAGCAACTGATGGCCATACTCCTTGTTTGAGTCTAGACCCAATAAGATCCAGGTTATAATTGATCTTCAGCAACTGATGGCCATACTCCTTGTTTGAGTCTAGACCCAATAAGATCCAGCTTATAATTGATCTTCAGCTACCCATGATTGTCCTAAGAGGCAACTAATGGTATCGGGTGGTCAAACTCACTGACTGACACATGGCATCTTAGCCCAGTAATATAGACCAATGCTCATGCTGTCAGTCATTGGATTGTCTGATCCAGACTTGATTCTATAGTGACTGCAGCCAAAAATATTGATTGTTGCAGAGTGGTGCTGTGTACAGATTCATCCCATGAGCTTTTGTAAAAGAACAGAAGAAGTTGGTTACAAAGTTTCAAAGAGCCTAATTTGTTTGAAAAAAATAATCGGAGTTAAGCATGTTTTGCTTAAATCTATCATTACGTAATATTCCTAGGACAAGAAAACTAGTAAGAAATGCATTTTGAATGACAAAAATAGGATTGTTGAATCTTCACAGCATTACAACCTTCATCTGTTTCCTGACATTGACGTTGCTCCAGGTTGTTAGAAGGGTAAGAGCAAAACAGCTAATACCTTGTAATGAAACTCTATAGGAGGCTGTACATTAAGTTATAAAACACGTTCAAAAATTGGATTTATCAAATCAAATCTTGAAAAGTTCTCCCTTGATCTCTGAAACAAGGCTGTAACTTTTCTATCCTGTCATTTTGCTTGATGAAAGCAAAACTTTGTTTCCAGACAGAAATAGATACCTGATAGTCATTATTCAGTGTAATCCAACAAAATCAAGCTGTGGGGATGCAAGCCATCAGAGGTTCAAGTATCTCATGGTTGTCACAAGATGTCCTGAATTGAGGATTGGGTGTACAGACTGAGTGGCTGCTTGATTGGGTGTCTTTGTTGAATTGATAGTTTGTTGAATAGATAGAAATTCAGATTCTTTGATACATGAAGAAAAATTGCTCAAGTCTTCAGTCACATGTTTTGCCTCATCCAGACTTAAATATGTAAGGGACTGCCAGTAGGATCCAGTGTAAACGTTCACCCCGGCCAAGTCTTTGCCATGAACATTTTGGCCATAGCCAGATTCTCCCCAGGGAAAGATTTTAGGTGGGAAGATATGGCCTGCTACACCAGTTTACTACTTTTTCTTTGCAACCCATGCCAGTGGTGAAGGCTGACTGATGGCAGTAGGTGGTCAGGCTCGCTGACTTGGTCGTCATATCCCAGTTGAAGTAGGTTCATGTCTTGATGTTATTCACTGCATAGTGTGGTCCCACCTTCATCATGTACAGACCACCATCACACAGGTGAAATATTGTGAAATTCAGCATAAAACATTAAAACATCCAAATACAAGAGCCTATGATATATACTGAACAGCAAAAGAAATGCAACATTTTCAAATAAAAGACTTAAACATGAATGCTTTTATGAGATTTTTTGAAACTTGTTTTCATTTGCCGTTTAGTATATATCATATACTGATATATTCTGTTAACCTTTTTTACCAACAATGGCTGACTAATGCAATGTACTCATGGGAACAAATAAGGGAACACATGAAAGTACAAGTGTTCCTTTAATCCTTTTAATTTTTTTCACAAGGTATGTACTGCACTCTGAGTGAAATTGTGGAAAAATTTGTACTTTTATATGTTTCTTTATTAATTTCTTTGAGTAAATAACTGTGGTGTTGAAATGTTCAGCCAAACTCTGAAGGGATCTTTGTAAATAGGTTGAGTTAAACAAGTTTTGACACGACTGAAGAATGAAAGACTCTAGCATGAATACTTAAAGACAATTGTAAGTTCAACACATCAGTAATTGACTTTATCATCCAAAACTGACTTCCACAAGAGATAACGCTTGTATGGAATCACATAATATCTTGTAGGATATATTGTTTTCACAGTAGATTTTATACAACGCCCTAACAATGCTGTGACATCATGAACTTGATGATGTCACAATGCTATGACATTGTTGCACTGCAAGTCTAATGGTAGTACATGGTTGAGAGATGTACCTTTTTCATTTGAAACTAATGAAAAATGATTTTGAATGATAACAAGAATCTCACCCTTGTGTCTACTGATATCAATTATATCAACACTCATTGATAGGGGGAAAAAAAAGATGTAACTTTATCAACTTGCGTTGATATAATTGGTATCAGTAGACACTTGCATGAGATATTTGCATTAATGTTCCTATAAATTTGTTACCTTAGTATTAATTATTGCCAGCAAACAGATGATGGATGATCATAGTACATCTGCCTGCATATGTAGTTTGGAGTCATGTTGCTCCCAATGGTGATATGGGTAATCTTTTATACATGGGATATCATGGTGTATGTTTATATGTACATAACCAGTGACTGGAGGTTGAACACAACACTACCCCTCTGTCTGGAGGGCAGAGGGTCAGTGGTTCAACTACCTGTCTTGCAGTATACTAATGTGCGTATAATGAACTGATGGATATCAGTGAGTTTTTAGTCCGGATCGCTTTTGAGTCAAACTGTGCAACACACTCCCTTTGACTTTACTTTGCTGTGGTTAGTTTACCGTAAAAACAATGCAAGACGAAGACAGAGTAGGGTGTCCATATTAAACAGCAGCATAGTATATCATGGGGCTATTACTGAAAAATCAGTAAATAGTCTTGTCTAGTGATGATAGAATGTCATTTTCCTACTGGCCACAAGGAAAAAAAGTTGTTACTCGTAGGTAAGCCAACACCCTTATACTGCAGTGTTCTTGGTCTAAACATATGGTTTATCTATGGTAGTATACAGTATATGATGTCAGAAATAGTGATTGTATAAATTCACTGTCTCTCTCTCTCTCTCTCTCTCACATAGACACTAACACGCATGCTTTCACACACATGCATTCACACACTAACACCTCCACACACAACTCACACATTTACACCCTCACATACACAAACCTCCAAACACACACACACACTAACAATAACACACTAACACCTCCACACACAACTCACACATTTACACTCTCATGTACACCTACACTTGATTATTATCCTTTGTTTTTAGCACCTTGACCTACCAGTGTTGGGTTTCACTAAGAAGGAAATTATACAGGAATGGCATAGTTTTCCTCACAATGAATGTGGGTTTCACTAGCAAGGTAATCATATAGGTTGAAAAAGAAGTTCTCATGAACAAGCAAGGTTTCCTTAATCCCAAGCGTGTGGGTTTCATTAACAGGAAATTATTCACAAGAGGAATATTTTCTGCCTCATATAACTGTGGGCATCAATGACTAAAGTAGAGAATATGATCCTGGCCTTATTTTCCTTCTGATTCTTGTTGTTTTCAGTGAAGAAGAAATTCTCTAAAACCAGCATGTTTTTCCTCCATGTTATGGTGACTTGCTATGATAAAACTATGTATAAAATATATTTAAAATAGATTCAAACGCAACAGATTTTGGTCTGAACAAATCACTCATCATACACTGGAAAACATAACACTTTTGTTATCTCACTGTGTTCATCATTTCAACCACGGGTATATCTTTCAACACAAAGTCATACAGCAGAGTTTAAAATTCCAGCCTGCCAAACCATCTGCTCGTAATGGTCTGTTTTCATCTCGTCACATTATAACAGTAGACTGTCCAATTTTCTGTTAGATATTTTTTCATCTAAGAGCTAATATTTCATAATATCACACAGGTTTTCTTGTCACTTTAAGGTAGTAATATAATAATGTTAAACTACTTACGTTTGGACAGTTCATGGTACAATAACCAATCATAACACATGCACTTTCAGTTTCTTTAAACTCGGTACATTGCCTGTTAGTGCTGTGTAGTTCATTGTGATTCCTACAAATAGTGAATGGAGCTTGTGTGAGCTGGAAATGGCAGTTACTATAGTAAGGCCACACTATTTTACGAAACTTTGTTTGCTTCCTGTGGTTTCTTTTTTTTCATTGTTGAAAATAGGCAAGTTTGTATCTGGACTGGTAATTTTGAACAGTTAAAAGTCTTGCTTGGAATTTTGGGAGTCAAAAACACTGCATACAGAATACAGTGTAGTATTCAATATAATCCTTCTGTGTTCACCTTATCAAGAACTGGTTGTTGCATCCTGGTACTTATGCTACAATAGTTCAGAGTAAAAGTGCACTTTATTACTCTATATACATGGGGACAGAGAGAACTGTATTGTATTTCTGCACATACAATTCTCCTGTTATCATGCTGTGTTCTCCCTATCAACCACTTGTCAATCTTGTCAGTGCCCAATTATACCGGCATACATAACAATGGTGTAATATTGACCACGTCACTCCCTCCCTCCTCGATCACGCGCAGATTCTGATGTAGAGGCCCTCCACCCATACCATGTAGACAAGCCATTCTGGTAGACCCACTCCATCCATTTAGGAATAATTTAATATAGGAATATGTTTTATGCATAGGTTCATTTTGTCTCGTCTAGCCATGATTTTAACCTTCACTATTCTCAGCCCTTGTAGTCACGGATATGGACAGCTATTTCTACGGTATATGTTTACTCTGACTGGGAAAGGTCAGATATTTCTTCTTAATGTTCTTGACTTAATAATTATACACATTGATTAAAACACATTTTGTGGCTTTTGTTGGCGTTTAATCTGCCAAATATTGACACACATTGTTTGTAAATCACCAGTCTGTAAGAATTCGCCGAGCAACGTCATGTACTTCTCCTTATTTCAACATGAAGCAATATTCTCGCGCAAAAAATATTTGGACTTTATAGTTATTTTTTTCTGGCATTTGATTTTGATGGTGAAATAAATAACAGAGCTGTTAACATATAGATTCTCAAAATGTCAGTTGGATTTGAACTAAAGCCAGGGAGCAATGATGCAAGAATTGTGAGTGTGCAGAATTGGTTAACCTTTTCATCATTCCTATCACAGAATGGAGCCCCTCACAGAATAAATCTGTAGACTTATTCTATGGTTTCTGTTTGAATTGGCTGCGGACACCAATACCATGTTTATTGATGTAGATGCTTGTATAAGTTTGGTGTGGGTCTCATGCTTGATCGTTTGCCCCTTAAACACAATGATGTGTGTGTTTTAGTTTTGGCAGATTAATTAAAGCTTTGACTAGAGCCAGTGTCTGAGTGCTTTGATTTATTAGTAGTGAGTCGGGGACACAGACAGACAACATTCAATTGATTCACGCAACGCCTGTGCAAGATAATCATTCCTCTCTTCAATGCCAAATTTTTCCGATCACTCCTGCCCTTATATCCGATCAGGCTGTGGACCCACATACCAATATCCTGTAAGCTTTTCTTACACGCAAGGGAAAAACATATACGAGACTTACAACAAAAACACTGACACCAATATCCTCTCCTTTTCACCTACTAGCCTTTGCGGCAGCCGTAAAAATGGTCCAACATGAGAGTTTGGATCAAAGATTGGATTTGGAGCTTGTAAGGGCCGCCATTACTTGTCTCAACATTGTGGTGATTTGCACTTTGGGTCTGTGAGAGTATTCCCAATCTGCTGCAGCAATATGTAGATGGTCTTTTATTGACATTAGAATGGCTTGACTGAGAAATGTAGTCGTGTGGTCGTGTTGGTGTTGGTTATCACTCTGTTGTAAGTCCCTTGATGAAGGAGTGATGATGTTTCTGATGGGCTCAAGCTCTCGTAGTAAATGAATCAAATGTTATGGAGATTTTAGCAATGTTCCAACAATATTATCATGTCAGGGACACTGGAAATATTCTTCACACATTGTATGTATCCATGTGAGGAATTAAAGCAAACCTTTTGGCATGAAGAGTGAACACTTTAACCACTAGGCTACCCCACCACACAGAATCACTGAAAATATGAACTTGAAATAATGTTTTTGTTGAGTTGAATTGCAGATAAACCAGAAATAGGTACCTTAATTCATTCCACATTCATCATTACAACACGACACAACATTACAACATAAAAAAAATTAATAATAAAAACTGCATGTAGAGGGGCGAGGGCCCTGAACTGATGATGAGCTTTACCAACCTGACCCAACCCTCTCTGCTACATTTCAATTCTAATCTGTAAAATAATAATAATAAAAAGGCACAACATTACACAACGTTTACAACATGACACCCAAATTTACATGACAACATTTACGACAGCATAACATTTACAAAATAAAACAATATTCACAACATAACATTCAATTCCCCACATGAGTACAATGTGTGAATCTGTGTCCTCTGCCATGATATTGCTGGAACTCACTCATTGCAACATAGCACAACTTCTGAATCTATACCAGCAGTTGAGCTTCAGAACCTTTTTGTACTTTACACCTGAGTAAGTGAGTATGGTTTGAGTGAGTGTGTGTGTGATGTTTTAGCATGGTTCAAGATCTGCTCAACAGTTATAAACCCAGGAGTAATGTTGAACATGTAACTGACAGGGATTGCCATGTTTTTGTGTATATGCATGTGTATCATTAGCCTGATGTCTGGAGGCGGAGAAGGAAAGTAATCCACAGGATGACTTACCACCACAATAAAGGGTCCAGTTGCTTGTCTTTATGAGAGGATGCTCACATTAACCTCTACATTTCACCTTTATCTAGTCTTTGTTGTGCAAGAACCTTCTGTCAGCACAATAGTTTAATGTCTGATAGATCAGTTGTCCATCATCATCAGCATCATTGTCATCATCATCAGCAGCATCATTTCACACAATGGCAATATTACTGAAAATAAACACTCAGGTGTGTTACACATCACATGCAATAACATTCCGTGTGAGTAGGACTATTTGTAGTTGATCATTAAAATTGATGTTTTGGAATCAGAAGGCCGCTATGCAGAAGAAGTTGTCCATGAATATTGGTTTATAGTGTGACGTATCTTGTGTATAGAACCTGTGAAGGTCCCGGGGTAGAATAGGCCTTCAGCAACCCATGCTTGCTGTAAAAAGGCAACTATGCTTGTCATAAGAGGCAACTAACGGGATCAGGTGGTCAGGCTTGCTGACTTGGTTGACACATTTCATCGGTTCGCAATTGCGCAGATCGATGTTCATGTTGTTGATCACTGGATTGTCTGGTCCACACTCGATTATTTGCAGACCGCTGCCATATAACTGGAATATAGCTGAGTGCGGTGTAAAACTAAACTCACTCACTCACTCTTGTGTATAGACACACACACCTACAACCTTTAGATTCATTCAAAGGATTGTCTGTCAGCAAGTTCTTTTAGACAGCCCAAACAAACTGAGTTACTTCTCTTTGTGTATAGTGTTCATAAAGGCATTGGTTCATTTGAAAAACTAAACAATACTTATATAAGATAGGGAGATTGTCTGAGATGTGCTCCTGCTCATTCTGTGTGGTGGGGTAGCCAAGTGTTTTACATGAAAAAGATCTAACCACACTATCTTAACTTGATGATTCTGCATTTACTCAAGTTTTATATTGTGAAAGCTAGGTGTTTCCACTGACTTCAGATACTTATTATTTGATGAATGTCTGTGTTTATACTAATCCATCATCATCATCATCATCATCATCATCATCATCATCATCATCATCCTCTTCATTATCATTATCATGCATTATGTTATGATCACCTATATTATTGTATTTGTCTTCCTCATCAAACATGGCCTCTATTATAGAAGCATTAGTAACAGTCCTCAGGTTTGCTCAAACAAACGGGACTTAATGTGTATCAATAAAATCAAGTTGCCATTCAAGCTCATTTATTGCAATCAAGGTATGGTTTTAGAGCTTACATCAAACAAGCAGACATGAAGTCATAATTTTTGTAAGTGTTAAAACCAATATTTTCCCTCTCCAAATTTAACTCATTAAATTACTTCAACCACAAAGTGAAACAAAATCTCACTCGTTATTTTACTCTTGTTTCGATGAAATAATGTTTGTTTTAACTCTTCAGATTGGTTCTGATTGGTTCATTGATCTGTTTGAATGAGTTCCCTAAAAGGTAGTGGAATGTGTTTTGGAAATCATTTGATATTCAGTCTTAGAAGAGAGATCTGGTTGATACTGAATGTGATCATATTGATGGATAAGACAATTTGGTTGGGTTCTTTTTTCCATTTTTGTCGCCATCATTCCTGGGGATACAAGGAAACACTGGCCGTTGTACAAATACTGCTCACTATCGCCCACGCACCCACACATTAGTAGTTGCATCTACTGACTACTGACTTTGCAGCACATTTTGACTCTTGTAAAACTATTGTTGAAAAAATACTGCCTTACAAATGATTACACAAAGCCATTTAGAAAGTGGTCCAATGCAGGAGATGTCATATTTGGGATTACACTTTCTTAGTAAAGCATTCCCTCCTGGATTCCGTGGTTGCAGAAAAAATTGCGGAATTTACCTTTCCATGCAGAAAAACATCTCTTCTGCGGTAAACGCATTTTCATGCAGAATTCGCCTCTTTTCTGCCACAGAATTTGCTTATTTTAAAAACTAAGTGAAAACTTACTGACAGCCGAAATGAAAAGTAGAGTTAATGCCAAAAGTAGGATCGGTTACACATAAAACGAACTTACATATTTACTGAGTCAACATTTTCAAAATAATCATGATTAAACATACTTTATTAGTAAAGCATGTTTTAGGCATCTTCCAATTACTATTAGATGAATTTGACACTACAATTACGTTCTCAATTATTGTTGTTTGCATGAAACCTGAGGTTGTTCGTCTGCATCAAAGTTACGAATGAGAGGAGAGACATAACTTTCAATGATTGTTTTAATTCTCAAACACAGAAGGTTTGGGTATTTTGTCATCAAACTTACTCAGGATGTGATGTGTGATGTCGACGTAACTTTATATCTGTGTTTGAGAATTAAAGTATGAAGGTCTGTGTGTTGTTGTTTTTTTTCTAAATGTTTTAACCGCAGAATTTTTTGCAGAATATTGAAAAATAGGGAGCAGAATTTGCTTAAATTTGCCACATAATTCTTAAATATGTGCCATGGAATCCAGGAGGGACTGGTAAAGTACAAATTCTGGTTCTTTTTTGGTTGACTCCAATCTGGAATTCAAACCTGCACCCTCAGAGTCAGGCACCTAAGAGCCAGCACAAAGTCAGCCGCCACTTTTACTAAGAAAGTGTGATCCCAAATATGACACATGTTACGTCCTTGCAAATGTATTAAAATGAAACAAACATTATCCTCCCAAAACCATGCATGCATGAATCGGTCCATCCATCCATCCACCCCACCCACCCCCACACACTTTTAATGACATTATGTTCACCTAAAACTTTTGTTTCAAGTTTCACGTTTCTTTAATGTCAAACAAGGAGTGAGGGAATGAGGATATCCTAAAGAAACAGAAAGCAGTTTGGGAAATTACTTTCTCCCAATCAAGGTGTGGATGTTTGTAAACCAAATTAGGAAGACCGCTAAAGGTATTGACAACATTGCCCATGGGAAATTTTGTGTAGAAAATTTGAAATAATGACTGACCTAGTTCATGTCATTTTCATCCTAATTTGTAATATTGCACCCAAACTGATTATTTTTTTTTGCCTTTTGAGGATTGTTAAGATAGAAACATCAAAATAGTGTCAAATTCAATCCTTAGCCTTGTTCATACAATGTGTCCTTGCACACAAAAGATTGGCAGCGTTTCAAAATTGTGAGAAATGTGGAAAATGTAGTGATATTGGAGATAGTGAAACTGTCAGTGTGCTCAGAAACATTATCTTAGACACTGACTAGGAATGGTGGTTTATACTCTCCAAGCAATATTCCTGTAGCATCACAGCAGAGCACTGAGAATTGAGTTTCCGCCATTGAACGCATGATGTAAAGATGGAAACTGGAAATATTGGACATTATCACCTCAGACAACCCACGATGCCTGTGAGGCAGTAGGAAATAAATAGTTATGTGACTAATTCCACCGGGTACCCTTTTTCTGCTTTGTGAATAATAAGTGTGACTACTTTTTTACAAGAGCAAACTCTTGAAGCATGGGGTGGCCCAGATGTAGAAGTTATATTATTTGTTTTCCATTTGACAACAAGCATGTCCCATTATAAAATAAGATTTTGTTGCTTGAAATAATAAATTCATCTTTATCATTATTATTATTATTATTATTATTATTATTATACCAAGCTATGTTCACAGGGATGATGTGGATTATCCCCAGTTTATTGTTCTTTTCAATAGCAATGTTAGTATATTTATTTCAGACTGATCAATGTGAAATGAAAGGTTTACATTAAGCTCTTGGATCAAAGTTTCTTTGTGACCACACAAAAAAAACAACTCTTTTAATGATTTATGCTGAATATTTACCATTACACTTTACTATACTGAATGGCAAAAGAAGCATAACTTTTGAAAAATTAAATCTCATAAAAGTAAGCATTCACGTCTTCTATCTTAAAGATTTGACTGCTGCTGCTCGATATATTTGCTTTGCAAACCCTTCACAGAATATGATAAATATTCACCTTTGATCCTTTACTCTTTATTTTGTAGGGTTTATTTTAGTAATTTCAGCATCAAATACAAACGTCTGTTAACAGTAGTGAATTTGGATTGAGGTTAAGTGACCTGTGATCATAGGCTTGTCCTTTTCCCTGTCTCTGAACTCTGATAGAGTGGTCAGTGTGTGAAATCAAAGCCACTCCAAATGTTGTCTTACCCAGTGCCTATTACTAAACCCACGGACAGATCTCATTCCCTTGTTTGTCAAGCCTGGCTTGAATATGACATTTAAATATTTGTCAAATTAAAGCCTTTCAGCATTTCTGACAGTCCTTGTGCCAAGAGTTGAGATTTCTGTTGTGCTCAGACAAAATGGGCTCGTGTTGAAGATTATCAGCATGAATGTGAAACAGTGGATTAATCTTGGTCAGCTGGCCATGGACAGGGGTTGGCTGAGAGACAAAGGAATAAAACTTAATTTTGTTGTAGGACATGAGATTGCACTCCAGAGAATATGGGATTTGATTGTTGACCTCAATTCTTTATTGACCTCCTGTCTGCAAGAAAACGTGGCTTGCATTTGTATGTTGATCTGGAAACTCAAGACGATTAGACAGTTAAACTGAATTTTATTGTTCACTGGATTTTGTGTCAATTTTGTAATTTTGGATGTAGATTTATTTAAATATGTATAACTTACTTTTTCTCACAAAAAAATATTGGCATGAACAAGTTCTGAATTTGAATTAATATACCAGAGAGCTACTTTGTGCTACCGTATTATCTAACTATTCAAAATGGCTGTCCATGAAGGGTGTGGATTATAAAATGGTGAGGGTCTGTGGATGGCTATGACAGTGAATTTGACACTGACATTCACTAGACACCTTCTGTCATTTGTTGAAATAACCCTGTTTGTGCGCTTTGTTCCTCCACAAGGGCTTGTAGTAAATGCTGTGTTTATTGAAATGTGGACCTGATTGAAATAACTGATGAGGTTGCAGCACAAGGTTGAGAAAATTCTATTTTTGATAATTTTTTGCATGTTGACGTCTCATTTTTAATATTTATGAATTGCCTTGATTTTCAATATTGAGATTGACTCATATTGTACCATACAAAGTGGAACCATTTTTCCTGCTTAATGTTAGATTCATTGTCCTATTTTGAAAATAGTCTTTTCTTCTTGTGTGCTAGCATCATCAACATATAAATTGATGATAATTAATATCTAGCCTTTCATTTTCCACCAGACTGGGGCAGTCTTCAGCTTGTCAAAGGCCCCATAATTTGCTTTGCAGAGTTGTATCCCCTCTGCAAATCAGGATCCTGTTGCTATGATCATGTGGTGGTATTCCAGATTTTTGTCTAGAATGCTATCTTTGATATGTCATCACCATAGATATTGAGGTAAATGTCTCAGCTAATGTATTCTGAGACCTAATATCTACAATTTCTCCCTTCTGAAGATTTTCTTTGCACAAGCCAATCAATAAGGGTATTAGTGGCTGAAACTGTGAGACAAGTCTATCTGGTTTCTGTATATATGAATATAGATAATCGGGGATGTGTGAATGCTCAATAAGTATCGGTGTTATGTTCGTGTGGATATTGTACAAACCCTGATGTTTCTATAGCCAACATGTTGTACTACTGAGGATATATAATTTTGCTGTGTTATCATCCCCCACAACAATGAACTTGCAGGGGTTCCGTCCTTCTGTCCGTATGTCCATCACACTTTGTCCGAAACATATCTCCTAAATTATTCATGATAGCTTAACCAAACTTGGTACACACGTCAACCATGATCCCTAGATGTGCATTTTGGGGTTTAGATCCAGATATTAGTTTTATTATTTGTTGTTTCCACGGAAGCATGGCTTAATCTGTGGCTATGAGGATGTCATCATGTCCAGAACAGAACTTTCAATCCGTTCAATATTTTTCCACCAAACTCTGCACATAAATTGTGGTCTTGTGGTATGCTGGTGCCTTTTGGTAGTTTTGGATTTCTGAATAAAAACATTTTGTGTTTCCATGGCAAAGAGTTTGACTTTGACTGAAATTGTTGGTAGTGCTCTTTTCCGGAACAGAACTTTAAAACTTTCAGTATTCTCCTTGTTTATGTAGATTATTGCTCATGCTGGTGATCACTGAATTATCTGGCCCAGATTCTGTTATTTGCAGGCAGCTGGAATATTGCTGAGTGTGGCATAAAACTTAATTCACTCACTCGCTGCTATCTTCACACCTAAGTATTTGACATAGTCGTAAATCACTGATATATTCATGAAGAATATTTCGCCTTTGCAGTGATATTGATAACTTGTCCTCTTGTTTCACTTTTGCTGAAAATTAAATTTTGAAACTGATCGTGTGGAAAAAAAAAATGAGACAAAACACTTTGAGAAAGCTGTCATCTTATTGGTTCACAAACACTCAACATGTCATATGATGTCAGAGGTCATCCATAAAATATTATACTTTTCTATTATCCATCAACTTCTAAAATGCCAAACAGATTACACAATGGTCTTGGTAGATGACCACAGATCAGCATTGAAGGAACTAGGGCTGTGTGTTGGCAATTAAATTGTATTGCAATATAGAACTTAACTGCATGACAATAACTGATACTAATTGTGCATGTCAATCCTATTCTCAATGTAATAAGTTGTTAAACATGTAGTTCTAATAACTGCAATCTCAAAATCTGGTTGCAGTGTCAATTAATAGTACTACAGTATGTTTTCTCATTGAATAATGAAGGAAAACAAATGTTGTTAATGAAAGTCAGTGTATATATTAATTTATACCATAAGGATAATCAGAAAAACTTCACATATGTTCTTTGCCCAATACACCGGTTATCTGATAAAATATTGTAACACATTTAATTTTAAATCAGATACATTGTTGAATAACTATGGTATTTTTGAAACTTGTATTGATCACAACTCACTCACCCAACCACCCACTTACTCACTACACACTCAACCAACCAACCACCCACTCGCTACACACTCAACCACCTACCCACCTACTCACTCACCCACCCACCAACTCACAAACCCATCCACCCACTTACTCACTACACATTCAACCAACCACCCACCCACTCACTCACTCACCCACCCATTCACAAACCCAACCACCCACTTACTCACTACACACTCAACCAACCACCCACCCACTCGCTACAGACTCAACCACCTACCCACCTACTCACTCACCCACCCACCCACTCACAAACCCAACCACCCACTTACTCACAATACACTCAACCACCCACTCGCTCATTCAACCACCCACTCACAAACCCAACCACCCACTTACTCGCTACACACTCAAGCACCCACCCACCCTCTCACTCACTCATTTAGTTTATGAGACAGGCGCCTACCAAATTTCAACATTTCTCATCATTTTGTAGCAATAACTGTCATATACAACTAATTAGCTTTTCTGTTTATTTACTGTTTAAATCAACCATTGACTGAACAATTATCTTGGCGAAAAGGACACACTGCATGGAACTGTTGAACTTTAATTCTCAAGAAGCAAAAATAGCTAAAGTATATTTCTGTAATTATGTCTGTTTAGTAGGAATAATAAATAGATATAAAAATTTCATGTTTATACCTCCCAGGGAATTAATCCCCAAAAGAATAGATTCTGTGAAATGACATTTAAAAAGTACTATGCATTTTGAAGTTTCACAGTAAACTGCAAGGAAAACTGTTAATTTACAAAGGTCACGATGAAAATTTCACATTTTTTGATGTCATTAAGAGCAGTCCAATCAGTAATGTTACAAATGTTAGAAGTCAGTTCTCATTATCCATTGATAATCACAGTAATATTAGTCCTTCTTGATTTTTCAGATACATCATGGCCGTGCTAACTTTTACAACTTTATGAAAGTTATACTGCCAACCATTGTCATCTTAGACTGATTACATCATTAGTGGTGTGTATCAGGGGCAATGGGATAGCCTTGTGGTTCTGTTCATCATGGCAAAGACCAAGGTTGTGGTTAGTGTCTGTTCATCATGGCAAAGACCAAGGTTGTGGTTTGAGTGTCTGTTCATCATGGCAAAGAGCAAGGTTCGATTCTCCACATGGGTGCAATATGTGAAGCCCATTTCAGGTGTCTCTCAGCATGATATTGCTGGAATATTGCTAAAGGTGGCATAAAACCATAAGGACTCACTACTTGGTATGGTAAACAACCTTGACCTTCAAACCCATTTCCGTCCATCTTTGTAATTATTTCAATCTTGCCAAGATACTGACTTTTGGGTAGTTGGGTGTGTTCACTATGAAAACTCCAGTTCTGCAATATATGGAAATTACTTACCAAACCCAGTTTCATTATATATATGGCAATGACTTTGGGGAGAACATCTCACCTTGTATGTAAGTCAACAGTAGAATAGGCCATCAGCAACCCATGCTTGCCATAAAAGGCGACTTTGCTTGTCGTAAGAGGCGACTAATGGGATCGGGTGGTCAGACTCGCTGACTTGGTTGACACATGTCATCGGTTCCCAATTGCGCAGATCGACGCTCATGTTGTTGATCACTGGATTGTCTGGTCCAGACTCGATTATTTACAGGCCGCTGCCATATAGCTGGAATATTGCTGAGTGCAGCGTAAAACTAAACTCACTTACTCAATGTAAGTCAACAGTTTGACGAGGACAAGCATTAGTATTTTCACACAACAGATGCCACCAGCTCAGAGTCTGCATCAATTATTAGTGAGTGAGTGAGTGAGTTAAGTTTTACGCTGCACACAGCAATGTTCCAGCTATATGGTGGTGGTCTGTAAATAACTGAGTCTGAACCAATCCAGTGATCAACAGCATGAGCAGTGATCTGTGCAACTGGGAACCAAGTCAGCAAACCTGACCACCCAATCCTGGCATCAATTATGATCAGAAAAACAATCATCTGCGATGAATAACAAAAGCATGAAGCAATCGTCCTGTAGATATGCAGGCATCAGAGCATGTGGAACACAAAAGCCAGTCAGTGTCATCCACGAGAGACCCAGCTTTGACTGTTTTTGTATAGCGGTTCTGTTTGCAGCTTGTGCCACTTAAAACTTGGCTTGCAGCTTATTATTTTGTGAGTGAAAACGTACTTATGCCGACATCAGAACTTTTTGAAAGGAAAGGTAGATGTGACATGATAAAGTCAAAATTAGGGTCTTTTTTTTATTACTTGAAAGCTCTCTGAGTTAAAATATGAAGACACTTTCATAGGTAGCCATGTCTGATGAATTCTGGCAGAACCTAGTAAATCAAAATGTGATGAAATTTGAATGGTATTTTTAGCCAATCAGATGCCAGCTTTATGAGATGAATTTGCTTTGCAATATTCATTATTATGTCAACAGTCTTTGTTGTCTTTCATTCCTTTATTCAGAAGGGGTGATGGGACAGCATAGCGGTTGAAGCTTTTGCTTGTCACACCGAATACCCAAGTTGGAATCCCCACATGGGTACAATGTGAAGCACATTTCCGGTGTCTAGAATATTGGTGGAATATTGCTAAAAGCTGAATAAAACAACTCATATGTTACTTGTTACATTTTACTGCTTTCTAAAAGGCATCGTGTAATCATAGCTCTTGTCCATGAAAGCTGTGCCATTTTACTCTTATCAGAGGTGTAGGCGAAGTCTGTTGTACAGACTACAAGTTGTCTGACTTCCTTTTTGTGTGGAAGCCATGGTGGGTTAGAATAGTGTTGCTACATGTTCTTGATGTTCCATGGCATGGCATGTCATATTCTCACCTAGAAACATCCCTTTAACATATAATGTAGAGATACAGGTAACCAATAAGGTGCTACAATTCCTTCACTTGCTTTTACAGAGAATTTAAAAGACTACATGCTGATTGGCTGACTACAAACATTACCTGATATGACATCCCATAGAGGGTTTGTCAGACCTTCGTGATGAAAGGTATCACATTGGAGTATAGGATCCGAGTTTCATGAGATTGGCCATTATAGTCTTCCAAGTACATTTATTTCATGGCAATCATCAGAATTTTGTAAATATTTAGAGCTTTTGTGGGGGTTGAAAACCACTTTCAGAATTAAAGAAAGTTTCTTTGATCGAGACACAGCTGATTCCTACATCAAATTTGTGTTGAAATGGGCTTGTGAAGTGTTTTGAGAGCTAATATTTGAGAATCACTGTGCAAGTTGTCCCCTTGGAACAGTTTAATGGGATAAAAGTGTACTTAAGTGAAAATTTACAGCCATCATTGACATAGTTTTCTTACTGTGGGGAAACATGGAAATCCAATATTGGTTAAAACACTACACACTATCCTTCGTACCTGTTTTGCATCATTTAATTGAGGAAAAACCTGGATATTGTCTCATCAATTTAAACTTAATGTGTGTTTAATTTTTTCCAATCTTTCTAAACTATCAAATCATTTTATGGTCAAATACGAATTTCATTTATCCTGACAAGCTTATTTCGTTTTATCACCCCAGGGACATGTATGACCTCACAAGGCAGATTTTTGCCAGCGTTTCCCCTACGTTTGTAAGGGAAGTGTCCTTAAATCTTTGGAATCGATGACCGAAATGTTTTATTGCCATGACTTAACACAGATATTGCCCCCGTTTTCAATTGATCACAGCAATGGATCGCTGGTGACACTAGAAAAATATATTTGCAAGTTCTGTTAAAAGTCATAGTTTTCTTTATGGATGTTTTATGAGAGTGTTGTCCCTTGTTAAATACTTTTAACTGTTGTAAGAAATGTTGTTAGAAAAAATGGCACAAAATTGTTGGCCATGAAAAGACAATGATAACAGTTCCACAATGTAACTTTTTCTTGTTGTTGGTTTAAGGAAAGTTTATTATTCCCATCAAAATATTTTTTAAACTAACCGGTCTCTTGTTTATAACATATCAAATTTATGGGCATGATGAACCAATACTTTAACCACTGTGCTACTACTGCCCTTTACAATAAAGAGAACAGCGAAGAAATTAATTGTTGAAGCATTCTATTTACTCATGTGCCATTACCATATACTGTTTGACAATATCCTAAAGATAAAGATCCATATTTTCTAGTGTGTATTTGTAAATGTTGCAAATGCTTTTTCTTATTCTCTCCCGAAGACATTTGAATCATTCAAGCATGATGCATAAACTTGATAATTTTATTGCCTGAGTTTGCTGTCTATTATAATTTTTGCTACACCCTTCTTCATTAGTTTCTTTGTATTAGGGGCAGTGAGGTAGCCCAATGGTTAAGGCATTCACTGACCACACTGAAAACCTGGTTTGAGTCCCCACATGGGTACAATATGTGAAGCCCATTCTGGTGTCCAACCACCATGATATTACGGAATATTGCTAAAAGTGATGTAAAACTCACCTCAATCTTTGTTTCACCTTGGCGTGACATGATTTTGTGTAAGTTGTAAGTTAGATGGTTGATTTTTTGTCTAGCGTAATATTTGTTCAGAATGAGTGTTTTGACTTTCAGAAACTTCAGACATAACATAACATAACGATCCGGTTGAAAAGGCCATAATAGCAACTTTTGCCATGTTTCAGTGAAACAGACATCACAGCGGGAACTCCAGAAATGGTATTCACACAATGTTGCCATGTACAGTAATGACTTATTTGTGGGTAGCTTTGTGGTTAAAGCATTTGCTCATCACACTGAAGACCCATGTTCGACTCCCTGCATTGGTACAATGTGTGAAGCCCATTTCTGGTGTCCCTTGCAGTGATGTGAGCTCTTTGCAGATGTCCCGTGCCCTGATGTCAGCCCATTGCTGGTGCTCCTTGCCCATTTCCAATGTCCCTTGCCGTGATGTGAGCCCATTGCATGTGCTCCTTGCCCATTTCCAATGTCCAATAGTTTTATATTCCCATAATGCCATAGATTGATTTGTGTGAAACTTTCATTGGCAAGAACGTGTAGTTAAGTTTTCCGTGCTTCAAGCATGGGTAATAAGTAACACTTCTTATTTCAGCTGCCTTAACAGAAGCATCTGTTCGGTTAAAAGGGGATGGATAGAGTTATTTTCCAATTTCCAATGTCCCTTACCGTGATGTGAACCCATTGCATGTGCTCCTTGCCCATTTCCAATGTCCCTTGCCGTGATGTGAGCCCATTGCTGGTGTTCCTTGCCCATTTCCAATGTCCCTTGCCGTGATGTGAGGCCATTGCTGGTGTTCCTTGCCCATTTCCAATGTCCCTTGCCGTGATGTGAACCCATTGCATGTGCTCCTTGCCCATTTCCAATGTCCCTTACCGTGATGTGAGCCCATTGCTGGTGTTCCTTGAACATTTCCAGTGTCCCTTGCCATGATGTGAGGCTATTGCATGTGCTCCTTGCCCATTTCCAATGTCCCTTGCTGTGATGTGAGCCCATTGCTGGTGTTCCTTGCCCATTTCCAATGTCCCTTGCCGTGATGTGAGGCCATTGCATGTGCTCCTTGCCCATTTCCAATGTCCCTTGCTCTGATGTGAACCCATTGCATGTGCTCCTTGCCCATTTCCAATGTCCCTTGTCGTGATGTGAACCCATTGCATGTGCTCCTTGCCCATTTCCAGTGTCCCTTGCCATGATGTGAGGCCATTGCTGGTGCTCCTTGCCCATTTCCAATGTCCCTTGCCATGATATGCCTGGAATATTGATAAAGCAGGGTAAAAGTGAACTCACTCACCCACTACATTGCTGCCATCAACTGTCTAACTGAATCATGTATTGGATATTTTTATGAAAATTATAAAAGTACATTTATCCAAACAAACATATCACAATTTGTCCATATGCTCCGAAGCAATGGATTCATATTGAAGATCTCTCCTTGTAAGTTTGAAAGGTGCCATGACTAGCAACGGACCATAAAAGAATATTGAATCTGCAACCCAGACATTTAATTTGCCATGATGGAGAACCATCAACAGACTTTGATTTCCAGTGATAACTAAGTGCCAAATAAATATACCCCTGCCGTTGGCACCACCTCTCCTTAGCCCTTCACCCCAGCCATAGTGGAATACAATGGGAGACATACTCGTAATGCTCAAAAACTTGATTGGAATCAAACTTCCATCTGAAAACCTATCATGACGGTAGATGAAGTACCGTCTTGAGTGTGGATCATTCAGATATTCTCGTCCTAGCCTTTCAAAGATCTTTTTTCCAGGGCTTTTTATTTTGGCATGCTGTATCTATCAGGCTGGGCTCAAGGGGCCTTTATGATGAATAGATCAGGGGAAACCGTCAGTAGAAGGTCGATAGATGAGCGAATTTAAGAAATAGTTCCTTGGGGTATGAGTTGCGTGTTACTTAGCGGAGAGGTGGAAAAACCCTCCAACGTCCTTCTAAACAAAGCTAAAGCCTGGTGTTAAGTTGGAGAATTCTCAATAGTTTTATATTCCCATAATGCCATAGATTGATTTGTGTGAAACTGTCATTGGCAAGAACGTGTAGTTAAGTTTTCCGTGCTTCAAGCATGGGTAATAAGTAACACTTTTTATTTCAGCTGCCTTAACAGAAGCATCTGTTCGGTTAAAAGGGGATGGATAGAGTTATTTTCAAACTTAGTAAAATGGAATTGACTGGAATTTCTGTAGAAGGGTATTTTACAATGCGAGTGATGGAGGGCTGGCGGACAAAAAATGTGGGAGCGGGTCTAAAGGCGATGAAGGTTTGATTTCTCACGAGTGTATCTGTGAAGGTGTCACACATGTGATCAAGATGGATATTCCTACCACTTGACCGAGTCACCAAGTCTAGCTTTTGATGAAGCGTGTTTTTATACATTTTAAATGTTTTCCTTTGCTGCCTTTGTGATGGCTCAGCAGAATGATGGATTACAAGACCAAACTAATCAAGATGGCAGTTGTGGTGGTTGGAAAAATTCATAGTTTTGTTAGGAATGCCTTTGCATGAGAACAACTGGTGTCCATGTGCATGTTGGATTGGAACATCATTCTTGCTTTATAATTCATTGCACAGTTGATTTCTGTCATGCTCAAGACATTATTTTTTATTTTTAATTTTGAATAATAATGAGAATATTTATGACACCTTTTCCAAGCTAGATATCCTGTTCAAAGTGTAAAATCCAATCATTGTTACCCCAGATAACCCAAACTGCATGTTAGGTGCTGGAAGGTTAATATTTTACGATTTATTTCACTGGGTACCCTGGTGAACAGAGGCCATTTTGAAGGAACTCACTTAAGACCACATGTGTCACATATGATTTGTTGTAGGGCAGGACTCAAGCTGCCAAACATGGTCACCCATCCAAGGACTGCCAGTGCCCTCAGTTGCTTAACTTCAGCTGACTGTGACCTGAGTTCTATGCACAGGGACACACACCACCCACTGTGAATAATCCAAGAATGCCACAATGATTTATATTTTTAAAAAGAAGCATCACAGAGATAAGCTGTGTAGATAGCTTGTCGGTATAATATAATTCTTAGTAGTAAAAGAAATTACATCAGTGTGATGTAGAACAGAACTAATGATTTCAAGAAATTAATAATCATGAAAAAATACCCTGGAGATAAAACAGTCACTGTACATTAAGTTTGAGCGCTATTTCCTCTCAGTATCCCTTGGACCTAATTCATGGCACACTTCAGTTACAATTCAAGCAGTTATAGGATAGGATATCAAGTTGATGAGGTTTTTTATCACATGTCACATATATATTCCTGCTCATGCTTGATGGAAAGTCGTTCACTTCGAGGCCTGGAATCACATGGCAGCACCATGAATCAACTGATCAACCTGACCTGGTTCTGACGTACCATATCAATTGAATGCATATTTGTGAGTTGCTGGCAACAAAGCCAGTCAGTTTAAATGTTTTAACTAGTAAGGCCTTACAACTCATGTTTATCATCTGCCACAAAGTTTGAACTCTGTCCGTCTATCCTTCCTGCATCCAATCCCATCCATCCGTTGGTCTATCCATCCAACTGAGATGATGTTTCCAGATTTTCTAACAAATATATTATGTACAGGAAAACCAAATTTGGTATGTATTTTCAGGACATGAATGCCTTGATAGAGTTTGCAAACAGAAACTGGATTACAATTAGTTATGGCCCTTGTCATGCGGTTCTTGACTTGAACAGTATCCGCAATAGGGAAACCAAATGTGGTGTGTGTTTTCTGCATGTGAATGCTGTGAAGGAGTTAAAACCATAAAGCAGAAGGAACTGAACCTTACCATAAGGGATATTGATGACTATATCTCCTAGTGTTACTGTTATGGATATTATTCAAGGAGTGAGTGAGTGAGTCAATGCTATAACTACTAGGCTACCCTGACACCCAGCTAGAAGCATGAGGAAGATGTATCTTAGGGTCAAGAGAGTTCATTTTTCAGACTCGATCAGCCATTGTGTACATTTTTTTGTCTCTTCGAGAAACGTCACAGGTATCAAGTGTGTGTGGAAAAAAAACCAAAGTCTTCCAATTGCTGACATTTATCATTTTTGTTTCATACACGCAGCCACAATCAATATGGTGGTTATTCTTGAGATATTCTTGGTTGAGTCTGATCTGGTACAGGGAAATGAGACATTGTGTGACATGTTTTATTCCAATGTCTATACAGATCATTTGCAACTCAGAACATGGTAGAAAAAATATGATCATCCTTTGAATTTTTTAAAATATGTCTTTACATTCTGAATTGTTTCTACTAAAATGTCAAGGACATATTATGAGAATTGGATAAGAAAGTGCAGATTGAACATGGACCCCCCAAGCACACAAGGTCAGACAATAAATCGTGACCAAGGTGTCTTCTTGCATGGGACGTCTTAATGAACTCTTGATGAACTTTTATATGAACCTTTGATACATGTAAAGTCTCCTATCTATTCATTCTGAGAAGTAATTAGCAATCATTGTGTAACTAGCAATCATTGTGTAATTGGCAATCACTATGTAATAATTTCAAGTTGCAACTCTATCATAACCATAACTTCATCATCATGTTAGTAACAGGTCAAGTTTTCAACTACGCTTATATTCCCTCAGAGTGTGATGTCACATACATTGTGATGTCATGGCACAGTTATGACATTATAGTATCAACATCGTAATATCAGCGTCACGCCAAAGACCCGGGTTCGATTCCCACATGGGTACAATGTGTGAGGCCCATTTTCTGGTGTCCACCACCGTGATATCACTGGAATATTGCTAAAAGCGGCGTAAAACCAAACTCACTCACTCATTCACTCAGGCACTCGCTCACTCACTCACTCACTCACTCACTTGTAGTATCAGCTGTCAGTTCACCTGATGAATGAATCAGAAATATACCCCTAAACGTTGTGTTTAAAAGATTAAAAGAATATTTATCCATAAAAGATCTTGGTCAAGATCAGACAGGTGTTGGTTGGTTCTGTTGGTTGCTTTTTGTTTAATGGTGCACTCTGCAATATTCCAGTTATATGGTGGTAGTCTGTTAATAATGGTGTCAAGAACAGATAATCCAGTGATCAACAGTCTGAGCATTGATCTATGCAACTGGGAGATCAGACAAGTACAATATACAGATGAAATTTGCTTTTGACCTTAACTAATTCCTGAACAAACATGGCCTTGCCCTAAGAGTGATATTGAATGTAGTTGTTTTCAATCTCTTCCAGAGACCTCACAGATTGTGTGTCTGTAAAACTCTGATATATGAAGCTGTGTGAACTGAATGCTTGGGGTAGTAGGTGTAGTGTCTACCAGGTAAGCTGAAGACCATGAGTTTGGTTCCTGGCCACTTCATACCAAGAATGTTGTAAGGTGTTTCCTGTTACATTGTCTGGCACTGGTCTGGGAATTAAACATGATCAAGTCAACTTTTGGTACGTGTACTGCCTGAAAGATGTGTTGGTGTTAAACTGTATGGTAACTCTGTGTAACCAGCATTGGTGCAGACACAAGACAGAGCCCGAAACAGGCACATACGGAGACAGCGTCAGAGAGAGAAGAAGAGAGAATGAGTGAGTGAGTTAGTTTAGTTTTGTGCCACAATATCATGGTGAGGTGGACACCAGGAATGGTCTTCACTCATTGTGCACAAGTGAATGCTTCAACCATTAGGCTTCGCCACCAGGAGAGTGAGTGAGTTTAGTTTTATGCCGCACTCATCAATATTCCAGCTGTATGGCAGGAGAGACAGGGAGACAGACCCACACGTGATGCTTTAAGCATGCAATGAACTTGAACTTGATGTTAGACTGTATTTCATCTGAACTCACCACCCCTTACCTGGCCTCACCACCCCTAACCTCACCTGACCTGTGCTCAATGACATATCCCGCCTACATTCATGGACTGATATACAGTTGTCACTTCATGGTGTTATGCCAATTCCACTCTCACATACTCCTTGGATTCCTTGATGAAATTGATCCTCAGAGCCCCATGCACATCATCCAAGGTGACAAAGATTGGGCCCTGGTGACTTGTCACCCTTTAACACAAATGTGCACTCAGTGTGCAGGCATCTAGGTATCTAAATAGTCAGGGTCCAGGGTTTGCATGGCCTTGCTCCACAAAGCAACATGTTACCATGACTACTGAGAGCATATGCTAGAATGAAGTAAACATATTAACTGCACGAGTGAATGACACTTTCAACACTGTGATCAGTGTTGAAGTGTGACATTTGTAGCAGATCACTATGTGATGAGTAGTTCTCAGATTACCCTTGACATGTGACATTTGTAGCAGATCACTGTGGGACATTTGTAGTAGATGACTGTAGAACAAATGTAGTAGATCACTGTGTGACATTTGTAGCAGATCACTTTGGGACATTTGTTGTAGATCACTGTGAGACATTTGTAGCAGATCACTATGTGATGAGTAGTTCTCATTTTACCCTTGACATGTGACATTTGTAGCAAATCACTGTGGGACATTTGTAGCAGATCACTGTATGACATTTGTAGAAGATCACTGTATGACATTTGTAGCAGATCACTGTGGGACATTTGTAGTAGATCACTGTGAGACATATGTAGTAGATCACTGTGTGATGTTTGTAGCAGATCACTTTGGGACATTGGTAGCAGATCACTATGTGATGAGTAGGTCTCAGTTTACCCTTGACATGTGACATTTGTAGTAGATGACTGTGGGACATTTGTAGTAGATGACTGTAGAACAAATGTAGTAGATCACTGTGTGACATTTGTAGCAGATCAGTGTCTGACATTGGTAGCAGATCACTATGTGATGAGTAGTTCTCAGATTACCCTTGATGTGTGACATATGTAGCAGATCAGTGTCTGAAATTTGTAGCAGATCACTGTGTGATGAGTTGTTCTCAGATTACCCTTGATCTGTAAAATTTGTAGCAGATCACTGTGTGACATTTGTAGCAGATCACTGTATGACATTTGTAGCAGATCACCGTGTGACATTTGTAGCAGATCACTATGTGATGTGTAGTTTTCAGTTTACAAACAATGCGTGAAATTTGTAGCAGATCACTGTGAGACATTTGTAGCAGATCACTATGTGATGTGTAGGTTTCAGATTACCCTTGATGTGTGAAATTTGTAACAGATCACTGTGGGACATTTGTAGCAGATCACTGTATGACATTTGTAGCAGATCACTGTATGACATTTGTAGCAGATCACTGTGGGACATTTGTAGCTCTCAGATTACTCCATGAGTGTGACATTTGTAGCAGATCACTATGTAACGTTTGTAGCAGATCACCATGTGACATGGAGCTCTCAGACTTCTCTAGAAGTATGACATTTGTTTCAGATCACAATGTGGTATTTGTAGCTCCCAGAGTGCATTAGAGGTTTTAACAGTAAGATCACTCTTGAAATGTGTGACAGTCTAGCAATCAACTCACACAGTTTCATCTGACTGACACCACACACAATCATGTAAGTCATGTAAGTTATTGATGACCTGAGAAAGTCATTAAAGGCCTGTCCCAAATAAGTAAGTCCCAAGGAGTCCCATGTATCTCCCTGTGTCAACATGCTATTACCCAGTCAGTCCAACCTAAACAGGGCCTCATTCAATGGTGACGTGTCCAATACCTTGCAATAGTCCCAGATCAATACTGTTAAAGATGTGTGATTTATTTTTGTAGTGTGAATTGCCTTTTACATTTGCTGTAAGGACAATCCCTGACAAAATTAATATGACGTTTGTGCACAGCACGTGCCAGGGACATGAACAGGATATTTTATTTTGTGAAAATTTAGAAGACATTAACGCAATTGGGTCCTGGCTATCAGTGGTCAGAAAATATCGTTCGGTCCACAATGACAGTTCATTCTGTAATGAAGCGACAAGTCGTCCACTGTATCAGTTCTGACTGCCAAGGGATGCGGGCAAGCTTGAACCAACTCTGAAATGTTGTTTTTATCAACTTTAATGTTGTCGAATTGCGAGTTTCCATCACTCTAACTTGCCACTGGCCCAGGAGGAAGTGAAGCAGCTGATAGGCAACCTTCTCAAACTGATATATTGGGTGATTATGTTTCAAGGACATGTGAATTTTTCCATAAATGTCCATATGTTGTACATATTTCCTTATCAAGTTGTGTCAGTTCAGTGATGGTTTGATGTTTTTTATACCAAAAATGAGCGAAAAATGAAATGTGTTGCTGTAAGTTATGTCATGCTGTCAGTCTGTTATTAACCTACTATTAATATGGATTAAAAAATGTTCAGAAATGTCAAAGAAAAACATCGAAGAACAATAACAAAATGATTTATGTTCAATGGAAAACTGTAATTTGTTGATTTTATGAAATATGAAGGTTTCAATGCATGATGCATTGAACAGTATAATTTTTTACCATACCATGCCTTTCTGAATGTAACATAAAATATGCTATGGCTTCATAACATTAACTGATATGAACAGATGATTTAGACATGAAACTCATTTATAAGTACTGTAGCTGGTGAAGGTACCATTATAGAAACATAGAGTGAGTGAGGGAGGGAGGGAGGGATGGAGATTGGCCGCACACATTGTATCCATGTGGGGAAAAATAGCAGAAAAATTATTTAGGGACCAAATTTCACCTTTTTATGTTTGAGAAGAGTAATAATCTGCACCAAGGTTTCAGATGTATATTTGCAAATCACTCACAGCATCTACCCTGTTTCTAGAAGAATTCTTCTCCAAAACTGTGCACTCTATTTTTTCTTTAACCTCACTACCATCAGTTTTTGTCAACCAACAATCACTCAATCTCAAACAGTTTGTTGCATCTTAAAATGTCCAATTCCCTTGATGGGATTCAAACCATGGACCTTCTGATCCATGGCTCAACACCATGTCCACACAACTAAAGAGATGAACAAGTTGACAAGGACGTAAGTTCAAAGGGATGACTCTACATCCTGCGACTGTGTTAGAATGCCAAATAGCTCATAGATATTTTCTTTATTTACAGATTCAAGTCATTTGTGATGACACGGCCCCCAATCACATGATATCTGTTTTAAGGTCATACTTGTACAGGGAGTCCCTTTAGTTAAACTACCAGTAGACAGCTATTACAAGGAGTAACAAAATTACACCTACATGTAACCAGCTTGCTGTTCTGTGAAGATACCCACAAGGATCTGACACTCATTATAGTGTATCATCATACCCTGATTGGCTTACCATTGATCTTGGGGCTGTAGGGTAGCCTAGAGGGTAAAGCTCATTATGCCAAGACCTGGATTCCTTTACCCACATGGGTACAATGTGTAAAGCCCATTTTGCGTGACCCCAGTGCTGGTATATTGCTAAAAGTGGCATAGGACCATACTTACTAACATCACTTATTGCATTGACTTCTTTCTGCTCCAGGGTTGATTTTGTACAGGGTGCCTAGCATAACATGTAACACTTTCTCAGTAAAGTGCAGTTTCTAGTACTTTTGGGTGGCATCCCATTCAGGTTTCGAACCTGCACTCTCAGAGTCCGGCACGTAATGGACAGCGTAGTCAACAAAGTCGGTGAACTAACCCACTAAGCCACCGGGGCTTCCACATAAATGGAAGTTGGGCAACTTGTAGTCGAGATCGCCTCTATCATATACCACTCCCACAATCAAAAGCTATGAACAATGACATTTAGAAAGTGGTCAAATGAACAAATTCTAGTATTTTCATTAAGGTTAAGTCCCATCCAATGTGTGCAGTGGAAGCTGTGAAAACCAGCAGGTGTCTAATCTGGCAAGTTGTCGAGACTGGCATCAAATTTCGGTTTCGTAGATGACTTGTACATTTGTCACCATTTAAAAGCTCTGTAATCCAGCAGCTGTCTATACTGGATCTTGGCATTAAATGAACTGCTGAAATAAATGTGTTTTTAAAGTAATTAACTTTGTCTTATTGAGACATTCAGTTGAATGTGTATGGTGACTAATTAATCCTGGGTTGAAACTACAAGGTTGCTGACAGATATAAAGACAATTTAACCTTGGTTCAGTATGGGTATACTTGTATAAGTAATTAGTAAGTAGAGTCAATTTGTGCAGTATGTTAGAGAACCACATGATACAGCGATGTATATAAGAGTGAGAAAACTGATTCAGTTCTCGTGGTACGTAACAGTGTCAGCTCTACAATCCGGCATGCTGTCTAAGCCAGATAATTTCTTCAGTCCCGATGTGTGCCAGTTTAGACCGCTTCCACTGGATTTAAGTCTCATAGTAAAGAAATTCTAAAAAACAAATAAAGAACTTCTTCCAACCTTATCCTGAGTATTTCTGGGTTTTGCTATGGGATGGTATGTAGTACCTCAATGGTTTGCTGGTCATGTGCGCATATGTCAGTGTGAAGAACTCATGTATTCACATATATCACTGATAGCACCATGAGTGTCTTATAAATACACTTTTCATTGAATTCATCCATGTCATTTCTGTAATGTCAAGGTGTCATCCGGAACAAAATGACTTTGATGAGGTAATTCCTGCTAACAGCTGTAAATGATGCAATTTACATGGGGAAAAAATCCAAGTTTTCCGTGAAATCTATTTGAGTCGGCAACTGGTGATGTGAATTTTAAGTTTGGAGTAAAAAACTACTCAAAATACATGTTGCTGAGTAATTTTACAGAAGTTCAGGCAGTGGTCATTGTCAAACATGTCAAAATCTTATGACATTGAAATTCCAATTTTTTTAAGGGAATTCCTGTTAATTTCTTGCATGAGTCAGGCCATTTTAAATGAGAATTGATCAATAGCAATTTAAATTGATAAGGCAACTGTCATATTATCATACAGAGTCGACAGAGGAAGGAAATGTTTCCTCGAAAATACAGTTCTTTAAGTATGACATTGCCACTTTTTGACACAACCCGGAGTCCGTAGCATGACAATTAATTCAACAGAAATGTGACTGGACTTTCTGCTACACAGACATTGAATTCATGAAACTCAAGAAAACAGAAGTTGCGAAAAAAATGAAGAGGTTTGTATCTTTGCAAGCTGCAAGCAGTAAATTGAAAGCCTTCAGATGTGTTTCTTTTGAGTGGCGTCTTAAGCAGCCTGGTTGATTATGGGTCTCAAGGGAGACAACCTAAGGTTATGGTTGCTCTTGCCAAGATGGCCAGTATTTAAGCGCTCGAAGGCTAATTTGTTGATGACGAGAAACCAGTTGATTATTTCAAACTGGTGTGTCATCCGTCAGGAATATTTTAATGGTTGTGGTGATGAAGGCATCCCTAGTTTGTCTGATGGCAAACATAGTGGCACTTAAGGTTGACATTTATTTGGAAAATTTGAAATAAAAAAAAATAGAAAATTAATATGTCCATTTCATAATTCAGAAGTTGGGCATTTAAATTATTTTTGAGGTTTTATGGCTTGATTTTATTGTGAAAGAAATAATTACTGGTGTTCCACACCACTGATGATTTGCTGTTGATTTCTTTTGCAAGATTTACTAGCTGAGCTCAAATTGATGGTGTGGCCTTGTGTTGTCATGGTGATTGTGCTTAGTGTCATGATTTAGTAAAAATTAAAAAATGTTTCCACCCAAGGTCACACATTGTTTGCAGCTCATTAATATTTTGTATGAACAAACTATCACTTGCCTTGATTATCATCAAATTACATTGTGTGAGATCTGGAGTGGATTCATCCTGTTTCCTTATTCACATTTATTTATTTACATTTAAGTAGAAGAGTGAAGATTGAAGGTTATATGCCAAAGAAGAACTCATGATATCACACTGGATCCAAAGATTGTTCCTTATTAAGAATAAATTCCTTTTAATATGGTTTCATTGAGCCAGATCTGCACATTTGGACAAAGTGTATTCTTTTTTTTTAAATTTTCTGCATAGTCCAAGTAATATGGTTAGATAATATGACCAAACAATTTCCATTGTAGGATTATGACTTAACCATGAATGTGTGTTCCTGACCTGCTGTTGTCTAGTGAGAATATCAGGTGAGAGTATCTCAGCTAGCAGCAGACCCAGTGGCAGGCAGCCATTACAAACAGATACAAAGGGGAAACATTTTTATGAAAACTCCTTTTGAAATTCACCCAGGTTTTGATCTTTTATCTGCCAGCATTATGTGTATTCTCATGGGTTTTGCCAAAGTGAAACTGCTGATAATGACATGCACCATTCTTGGCTGCCCTCCTGTGTGTAGGGGACCTTTTGTTACAGGGCTGCAAGACAGTTCTAAAGCGGTCTCACTCACTCAGAGTGGATGGCTATCGGCTTGATCGAGTGTGGAATTTTCTTTTCGAAGCCATAAAACATTGGCTTCTTTAAATGCCATTATGAAGTTTGCATGATGGACAAGGGAGGTAATTTTTTGGCCACGTGATAAAGAAGTTGCACATCCGTTATCAGAGTTATCTCCCTTGTTCACAAGACTGGTTTCTTCAGATGTCGCAAAGAAGTTGAAATGATGAACAAGAAAGAAAGAACACAGGTTCAGAAGTTTTTCAGGGGTAGTTCCACTGCCAATATTTGATCCAGTTTTGTTCAGGCTTGTACGAATCACACTGTGAACCATCAGGTGAAAACTACCTGTCTTGAAGATCATTTGTTGATAAGGGTAAATATCTGTGATAATTAAATTAATTGATTACTTGAAATATGTGATGACACCAGCTGTTCACAAAAGCATAAGCATGTGAGGTGTATTTCTGTAACCAGTTGCACAGAACCTGGTAATTGAGATGCCTGCTATCTTTATAATGATAGCTGTAGCCAACATCAAGATGTATATAATATGATGATACTCCATAAAACTGAATTTGAAATTTGTTAACATGGATTATGAAAACCTGTAGTTCAGATTCATTAAAATATACTATCAAATGCATTTTTTGATTATTATTTTCTTTACTATGAAAAAGGGTGATAACACTGATAATGGATGTATTATTTTGTAATGGGCACCATGTAAGTCCATGTTTCTTCTTCACTCTAAAGATTTGCTTTCAGCATATGTTTTCATTCGGAAAGGATTTAGCACAGGTATCCACAACATAGTCATCCCTCATCTAAAAAAAAAAGAAGAAGAAAAAAGCATTAACATGATATTTCTGTTTTCTGATGTTCAATCTCTGACTTGAGTGTGAATTTTGTTAGCACACACACATGAGCCTTCAGAGTCAAAAATGGCAGATGACAAATAATCCCTCATATATGGAATTTGTCTGTAGGATGAGAACCTGGCTTCAGGTGTTAAATAACCAATGCTTTAGTTTAATGCAACAGAATCTATCAAATTAAAGACCATAGACACATTGAATGTCTGAGTTATTTCTGAAGCACTTTGCACAAAATTTATCACTTTTCTTTGAAGGTTTAAAGAGTATGGAGTTACTAGGCTCATGATGATGGAATTATATTAAACAAAAAAACTAAAAATTTAAAATTCACATTGTCCTTTGTATATTTTATTCATTTTGCAGTTTAGTGTCTCATAATGTTAACTTGCACTGAATGCGTGTCTAAATTTCAAAGTGATATGAAAGTTAAGTTTCACTTTCTTTTGTACCTCATATGGCATTAAAATATCAAAGCACTATCCTCAAGAGTTCATATGAAGCATGAATGTCTTAAATCAAGCAGTACTCATTAAAGGTAGACATCAGACAAAAACCAAAACAGTAGAGGATCTGACCTTAAAAATTTAAAGTGGAATTTCTCTTCAGCACAGGACGTGCATGTCATAACCACCATTTAAGATTTCTGTTTCCAGAAAACATGTGTTGCTAAAAAAAAGCATGACAATGGTTTAATGAGTTCTAGAGGTTGATGACTGACTTTAAACTACAAGCTGCAAATGTATGACAGTAAAAGAGAATCCATTAAGAGTGATTGCTAACTAAAAGAAATCCAACCTGGTCCTATCAAAACTATATGGTAAAGCAGTCTAAATTTTATACGTCGGTTATTGTAATTTGATACCTCTGATGAACCAATCACAAGAGAGCATTCTTCATGGGAAGATATTGCTTTTTGCAGCAACAGCAATTTTACAGCTGCATCTCTTCTGTAGTGTAGTTGATATTCAGATCAACGTTCTTGCTACTGATCAATAGCAGTTATACATGGAATGAAAAGTAGTTGATATTTTTGTTTCTGATGACAGATTTGAAGGTCAGTTTGTGTTACTGTCCTTGTTGAAGGCTGTTCTTACT